>NC_139511.1:6799292-7399292 GCF_008360975.1 Lichenostomus cassidix
GCCCTAAGCCCTTCTTATAGGCCAGGATGTATCTGTAGAGTACCAAGGCTTGCATTACTTCTTCTGAATCCCAGCCAGAGCAGCAGAGAGTGTGGTCAGAGCTTTGTGGTGATAGCTGAGACACCATTGTTACCAGGTGGACATCAGTGGCCACCTGTCGTGTAACTGGCCCCCAAGTGAGCAGAGAAATGGGCTGTTGGAATGCCACTTCCTAATTACTCCAAGGTCTAATCACAAGGCACTGTGGCACAGCTTGGCTGTGTCGTTCCAAAATCACTCACTCCACGTGTGTTGTTGTCTCCTGCCACCAAGTTCACAAGTTACTGATTTTCAATGTCATTTTAGGTGGCTATAAAGAAAATAAATCTTCAAGGACAGACCAGGAAGCAAGTAACCCTTAATGAAATCATAGTCATGAGGATGAATAGGAATCCCAGTCTTGTGAATTATTTAGACAGGTGAGTGGTTGTGGTCTTATCCCACGAATGTTCGTTTACATACTGCAAGCATGCAAGGTTAAAAACCAGCTTTGGTCACTGGCAGGATATACAGGTGTTAATTATTGATTAATTATTATTTCTCTACTCATCTCCAGTGCATGGGAAGATTTTGCACTTTGTCTGCATTTATCTTTCCTGGCACATATAGTCTGAAAGTTCTTCAAAAACCTGGATCTTCCCGATCTTACTAAGTCAATACCATGTCAGTTCACTGTCTTCATGTTGTGTGGAGGCTTGATTTTTTCCAAGTGTCTTATGTGCTGATCAACCAGCCTAGAAAGAATTTCCCTTGGATTGTTGTCCCTCTTTTCCATTGCTGTACATGCCAGGAAGACTAGGTGCTTTTCTTCCAGAAACATGTAAAAGTCTTTTTATCTGGGCTGTTACTAAACTGCATTTTTCCCTTGCTGGCCGTCTAAGACATCTCCTTTTTCACACATGTGCCTCTCTCCTTGAGACTGCACAGATTGCAAACACTGCACAGCCTAGAGGCAATGTCTGTTCCTCTTATTCTGTCCTTGTTTTTTTCCCTGGTGATGGCAAGGTCCTGCACGTGAAGATGGAGTCGCAGATGGTCCTGTTGGTCCTCTTTCTGCATGTGTCTAGGAACCAGAAGAGCCCTGATTGAGCCAGGAAAACACTGAGCTTGTAGAATCATGGCTCATTGTTTTTCGTTGGTTTGGTTTTTTTCCTTTGGACAGCATCCATTTGTAAGATCAGCAAAGCCTGCATCCACATTGTGCCTCTGATCATGGCAGTGAAGAAAAGCAAGGAGGAGACAAGATTGTGACAATCACATCACGACTGTTTTCTCCACTACCACTTTAGAGTAAGATTGTAGAGTAGGATTATAGAGTAGTGTTGTCCAGTGTGATTGTCGAGTAGGATTGTCGTGTAGGATTATAGAGTAGGATTATACAGTAGGATTGTCTAATAGGATTGTCAAGTAGGATTATGCAGTAGGATTGTTCAGTAGGGTTGTAGACTAGGATTATAGAGGAGGATTGTCAACTAGGATTGTAAATAAATAAATTTTCTGTTAACCTTTCATTTCTGTGATAAATACTCTCTCACTGATAATGTTCTACGAGGACAAATAATCAAAGCAAAACTAATTTGCTGATACGTGTCAGATGGGTCAGGTCCAGCTCACTGAGGAGGCACACCTCTCCCTACAATGCACAAACTTTTATACTCTTCCTCGACAGCTGGCGTCCCTATCCTGAGCATAAAACGTAGCTCTTGGGACTGAGGAAGCCAGGAGTCCTGCAGGCACTGAAAGCACAGAGCCCTGAAATCTGCAAAGACCAGGGTGAGGATGGGAGGGTTACAATTGAAGCAGAGAAGCAGAAAGAAGTGGCTGAATGAGTGGGATTTTGAGGCTGAAAGAGGACAATGCTGAGCCTGATGGCAGCTCCCAGTCGTTGCTCTGCATTTGTGTGCACAGAACATCAAGGCAGAGCCACAAGCAGAGCTGCCTGAGGCTCAGAGCACCATCGTGGTAGTGAAGAGGAAGAACAAGTAAGATATGAGAAGAACAGAAGTGCACTGGAATCTCCATCTTTGGAGTGGCAATCTACACCAGGGAAATGTAAGAGTGGCAGCCACTGGACCCATGAAAATTTCTCTCACTTTTTACTGAACATCAGAGAACAACTTCAGGCACAGCTGCAGGAAACTGAGGCTAGGATCAAGGCAAGGGAGAAGAGGCTGAGGGAAGAAATTAAAATCACTGAAGAGGAAATTAATCTCATCCTTGAGAAGCAAGAGGCTCTACAAAAGATTTTGGTCTCTCCCTTCCTGTCACCCCTGAGCAGAATCAACAGAGCTCGGTGATTGAGACGTCTGGGTGGACGGTACCTGAAGTGGGGCCGTAAGGTCATGTCTCAACCATATGGCCCCAAAGTGGACATACGGTCTTTTGGAAATGTGGGAATATAAATGGTGAGCTAAGGAAAAGTTCCTTAGCTCAGAAAGGAAGTAGCACATAGGTAGTAGCAAGTAGCACATAGTTCAGTAGGAAATAGCATGTTTGAAGTATCACTGGAAGCAGCAAGTAGCACGTAGTTCAGAAACCTACCATTTTGGCCTTCAGCCATGCCTGACATTTCTCCTGTGCTTTTTGAACTCTTTTGGTTGTCTAGTCCAAGTGCCCTGCAATGAGCAGGGACATCTTTAAATAGATCACATTGCTCAGAGACCCCTCCCACCTGACCTGGAATGTTTCCAGGGCTGAGGCACCTACCAGCTCTCAGTGCAAGCTGGGCCAGTGTTGCACCATGCTCTGAGAAAACAAGTTCTTCCTTACGCCTAATCTGACTTGATCTCTTTTATACATCATAAATATTACCCCATGTCCTACTGCAACTGGCCCTGATAAAAAGGTGTCCCCCATTTCCTTAGAAGCCCCCTCAAAGGGCTGACAAGAGTGCAGAAATTCAGCTGAACTTTGGGCATCTGTAATCAGCAAGGAAGAGGGGATAAAAATAAGGCCTGTGAAGAACTTCCGCCTTCTATTCTATTCTATTTCTTGCTAGAACCTTGATGTATATCTCTCTTACTCTCTGTCTGTCTCTCTCAAGCTCTTGCATCTCAAGCAGCTGCATCTGTTTCTGCATTATTTGAATGGCTTTGCAGATGCCACCTCATGCCTTCAAACAGGAGAAGCTGAGCTGCGGTTAGTACTGTGGTAATGCGGGACCTGTAAAATAAATTGGCCATGCCTTCTTTCTAAACCCTGGGACTGGCTACTGTGGTGAAGGTCATGTGAGGCCTGTTATTAACTTCTGTAGTGTGTAGAGACCAGAGGACAGGTAGAACTTGGTGGTGGAGATCATTGGGGTTGAGAAGCCCCAGGAAAACCAGAGCCTCTGACTGAAATTCAGCCCCTGCCAGTGAAAAAGAAACATACCCTGGAAGCACCCTCTGAGGCAGGAAACTTCAAGCAGGGCTCAGAGACATGTCAGGAGATTGCCAGGGGACCTGGAGCCCCTGGAGTGGCAAATGGAGAAGGGCTAGGTCAAAGGAGACTGGTGGGGTCCCTGCAGGGCTTAATCCATCAGACCAGTGGGTGCCTCCCCTGTTTTACGGGTTGAGAAAGATGCTGTGGAGAGCTGCTGGTCCATTGCTCAAGAAGAGATTTTCCCCTTCTCTCTCCCAGGACTTTTTTCAGCCCTGGA
Organism: Lichenostomus cassidix; assembly: GCF_008360975.1. Taxonomy (NCBI): domain Eukaryota; kingdom Metazoa; phylum Chordata; class Aves; order Passeriformes; family Meliphagidae; genus Lichenostomus; species Lichenostomus cassidix. The sequence goes on from NC_139511.1 coordinate 6,802,972, forward strand.
GCCTTTCCCAAGGACAGCCCCACTGCGTGGGTGCTCTCAGCGTGTCAGGACTCAAGAGGCAGCAGCCACAACAGTTGGCACTGCAGGAAAGCTGGCACCACAGAGAGCCTCCCAGGCCCTCCAGTCCCAGCCTGGCCCAGTGGGGAAGGCAGTACCACAAGAGGAGGTCTAGAGCCCTTTTCCCAAAGTGCTGAATTTCCTTTAGAGCATCAACCACCAGACCCACGCTGTTTCTCACTGGAGTGTAAAACAGCCAGAAGAGACTTTTGCAAGGATCTCTGGTTTCCTGCACTTTTCCTGCAGGTTTCTAACCCTGAATAATTTGTCCTTTAGTCACAGAATTGCTCAGGATCAGCAAGTAGAACCAATACATAACATCAGAAGCTGTTCTTCCTCTTGGACCTGCCTTGGTTCCAACATCATGGGGGTTGAAAGCTGGCACAGCAGATGTACCAGAGACATGCCCACAGCTTGACTGGGGTGCACCAAGAGGACTCTGTTCTGCCATCATGGTCATGGCCAGGGAGAAGGGGCAGTGTTACTGAGCAGGCCCCTGAAGCGAGGACAAAAGCAGGGATGCAGACACCACCTTTGCCAGCAGCCCAGGGCAGCAGCTGCTCAAGCAAAGCCCACAGGACTGTCTGTGCTGATGGGCCTGTGGGGGTGGTTGGGGGACACAGGATTCAAGCTGAATGATCTCCATGCTGTAGAGTTGTCCTGAGCTTTGGTGCAAGTGGGCCCAGGAGCTGGTCCCAGAAATCACCAACCAAGGACTTGGAAAGCTTTTAGCAGCTGTGGCTATCCTGGAATAGACTGTGCCACATGCATCTGCTTATCAGCACTTCTACAAACGGAGGGTTTATCCTAGGAAAGACTTCTGTTGGGGAAGAAGCACCAGTGAGTGTTTGAGAGGGAGGAAAACTTCACATAGCGTAAGGAACCAGCTGCAAATCAGAGCTGTATTTGTTTAATTTGTTTTTGATTAAGGAAGGGTGTGGAGGGTGGGGACCATGTGTTACAACCAGCAGTAGGGACTATGAGATTGAGAGCTGAGTCCTGGACCCCAGGGGGGAGCAAGCCCTCCCACCAGGAGATGCTGGGGAAGACCCAGCTGTGAAACAGCTGTGCAGACACCTGGGGTCATGGTCAACTGCAGGCTGAGCAATTTGGAGCTGCTGAAGTGCACCTGGGGCAAAGGCCACTGACTGTAGGCAGGGCTGCAGGAGGCAAAGCCTTGGCAGCAGCTGGAGGGAGATGAGCGCTGGACTCAGGTATGTCTGGGCTCCCCAGTGTAAAGCAGGCACTGGCCATCCTGGCAGTAAGTCCTGCCCCAGTGTCTTTCCTCAGTGCCTAGTCCAGCTTCCCTTGAGCTCTAACTGTTGGTCAGTTGGAGCCAGCGTCCAGCAGAACCAGCAGCAGGGACCTGTCCTGGCACCGATGGACACTGGAAGGGGGCAGATTCTGGCCAAGTGACACCAACCCAGCCTTGCCACTGCTTCCCATGCTCTCTGTCAGTGACAGGCCCATGTCCTTGCAGCAAGGCTGGGGTCCTCCTGTGCCAGGCAGGATGGGCCAGGCCAGGAGCTGCTTCAGCTCCAGGTAGGCTCCCCCACAGCCTGGGGACACGCAGCCATGGCTGCATCCCTTGGCAGAAGGGGTCACCTTGCTCATGGCCACTGCTCTCTGCTCTGCAGAGATGAGGCTGTGCTGAGCACAGATGTGGCTCTGAGCTGCAGCCCGAAGAGGAGCGAGAGGAGCAGCTTCTCCTCTTCCAGGAAGAACTAGTGGTTGCCAAACTGCAGTAAAACCTTCAGAGCCCAGCTGCCTTTGCCCCATGCCTGGCTCTGGGGCCACAGGACAAAGACACCCTGCCATAAGTCCCAGGCCCCAACACCTTGGGGCTGGATGCACCAGTGTCATCCCAACATTAGCAGGGCAGGATGCCAGAGTTCTGTCCCAAGGGGTTCTGGGGAGGCCACCTGCAACTCACTGCTAGCCTCTCTTCTCTGGAGCCAGGGCACCACCCTGCGCCCATGGGTCTCCCTGGCCCTGGACCAGCTGTGGGTGCTGAGCAGCAGTGGTGGAGAGAGGAGAAGCAGCAGGAAGGCAGTGATGAGGATGGCACCTCCAACATCCTTACCTGTCCCACCAGCTCCTGTACTGCCACTTTTGGATGAGTTGTGGTGCTGTTGCCGTCAGTCGGGTTTTCCGAGTGGACCTCGGCTGAGGACACTGGCTAGTAGGGGTCCAACGGACCGACGCCAATCACAGACATGGAGGGAGCGCAACTCCTAGCGAGAAGCCACCACGGCATGAAGGAAACTACCTCGGAGGCAGAGGGTTGCAGCAGGGGATCTCCCTGAAGCTCTCTTTATTATAACAGGGATCAGGAACAGCAAGAGATGAGGGAGAGAGCCTGGGCAGGGCCCGTGACGTGGGGTTATGAGGAAGGGGAATTTAGGGCAGAGCAAGGGGCAAGGGCCAATGGGGTTACAGCCACGGGGAGGATACAAGAGCAAGGGGCAAATAAATTTCTTGAGGGGAGGGTAGCAACATATAAACCAATGGCAATTCAGGGGATACAGAACCTTTTAGCAAACAGGTAGGGTACAACAAAACTTTGGACCAACCACAGCTTATGAAACTTAGAACTTTCGGGGAAGAGGGCAGGGAGCTAAACCTCAGTGCCGCCCTCGGACTGCTCCCACGAAGAGGAGTCCTGCTCTTCTGGCAGGAACTCTTCCTGAGTGACAGCAGCAACTGAGGCCTGCCCCTCTACATGGTGCCACATGCCATGGTAGGGCAGGAAAGGTTGCCAGCCGTGCACACACCACCCTGGGAATGACCTCTGCCCCCCATGCAGAGCCTGGGCAGAGAGTGGATGGGGCAATTTCCATGTCCTGCATCTCCTGGTCACTGTTTGGTCCCCAGAAGGGAAGGGTAAAAGCCTCTGCTTGGGGCCCATCAGAGGGAAGCAGGACCTGAGCAGCAACTGTGTCCTGTCCCCAGCACAGGCTTCATCCTGCCTGTGTCCTTTCTGCAGGGCTGGGCGCTGCATGTCTGCCCTCAGGCTGGGGGGCAGTGAGGGGCCTGCACTTACCTCTTTTTGAAGCTCCCAGGTGCTGAAGGAGCTGTGGGTGGGGCATCCTACAGGGCTAAGCTGGGGAGTGCTTCAGATGCATCCAGACGGGATGCTCAGGAGCAGCTGTACAGGGGAACACAGCTCCCCAGCTGGGGAGAGCTGCCCCTGTGGCTGTTGCCAACTCTTAGGCAGAGCTGCCTGACAAGAGAGGAGAGGCAGCTTGGGGCTCAGCCAGCTCTCTCCCTCTTCGCAGGACCCAGGGAGCCTTAATGACCTGTGTCCCATCCATCAAAGCCCTGGAGAAGTTGAGCTGCTGCCATGCAGTTAGGTGTCTCCGTTCTCTGGGCTCTGTGCCTGAGCATGGCTTCCTGAGCCAAGCTGCAGAGGCATCACTGTGGCATTGCTTTCTCCACAGGCAAGCACTCCACGCCACAAAGAGGAGTGCAGTCCAGAGCCAGGATAAGCTGGTGCACAAGCGGCAGCAGGGCACTGCGGTGGGCTGTGGGGCTCAGGGGACAGGAACTAGCAATGAAGTGGGAGGAAATAAGAGATGTAGACTCCCAGGCTAAGATTCTCCAGGGAATTTTATTGAAGGTAAAGCGGATGAGGAACAAGGGGCAGCAAGGGGGCAGAGAATCCAAGGCTGAGAGCCCCGAACACATCCAGACAGGGGTTTTTGAGGGACGGAGAACGGGGAGTGGTTAGCTCCGAGGAGCCAACCAGGGACAGATAGGTGGGTGGAGAGAGGGAAGGGAAAAGGAGGAATAACCAATAAATACAAAACAGGGGAGGGTACAAACTTGGGGGACCAATGGGGAAACAACTGGAGGAGAACTTTTTAGACTAACAACCTTACAAGGGATAGGGGAGGGGGAGTGTGCGGAGCCAATTAACAGTTTGAAGGATGCATAACTAATCCAGGGGCTGCAGGGGACCATCGTCCATCACCGTGACCAGGAGGGCACAGATCCATAGCTCACACCCAGCTTTTTCGTCCTGGTAGTGTCCTCCTTGCGGCTGACCCCCTGGCCCGCTACAGGGCTGAGCCACCGCAACACTTCCCCCTTTTTTAATTACTAACAAAGAAACGAGGGAACAAACTGTAAAGAATTTAAAAATTGAGAATAGTAGAACAAGTAATATCAAACTAAATAAAACCCAAATAACAGAACGTAAAACTGAACTCGCCCATCCTGAGAGTCCCCAGGATTTGAAGAGGTTGCCGAGCCAGTCTTGTGTTTCTGGCTTTAAATCTTGGATGTGGCCCTTCAGCTCCTCGATGGCAGTGTGGAAGCTTTTCTGTGAAACGAGCCACACATGGGCCGGCAAGACAAGGGCCAGCATCCAGATGGTCACGATGGTGAGGCGGACCATCTTCTGGGGCTTCGGGATGGCTTCAGCCTAAAGGAACTTAGATGAAATAGGGTAACTAAAAGGTTTAAAATCTTTTCTCTCCTCGGCTGTTCCCATTGGTTATAAATAAAAAGGGAAGGGAAAAAGGGGTGGAATGCATACAGGGCAGTCTTATTAGGGGTTAGATTCTGTAAATAATTGATCAAGGGATATGCAAGAGTCACTTGGGGAGAAGGGGATCTCTGTATAGGGAGGAAATAAGTCTAGTTGTAAAAACATGATCCAATGGTTTAGGTCAGGTTTAGATTCTTCTCTTTGCTCCTTCTTTTTTCTCCGCTTCCATGTGGAACTTGCTAGGTGTTTTAGGTCTGGGAAATAGTCTCATTTGGTGTATTTGATGGGGCAAACTTTACTGTCATGAACAAATTGACCCATTTGCTTGGGATCCACTGGGGGCCTGCAGCGGTGGAGACACAGGCATATCCCCTACCCCAGGTGATAAAAGGGAAGAGGCCTTGAATCTTTCAAGATTCTGGATCCTTTATCAGCACCAGAGGCTGTTCTTGGAGTTTTGCCCTGGTCTCATTGGCAAAGTGCTGGAATATGGGGGGGACAGGCTCTGCAAAGGAGTTATTTTAAAAATTGATTGTGAACAGAGCCTTGCAGAGGCGCACAATGGGCGAATTCACCTCTGCTCCTCCCTGCTGCTGAGAAAGTGTCGCAGTTCATCCGCCCGGGAAGTCCGTCCAGCTCTCACCTAGAGTGCCTGCTCTGGGGTGCAAGGTGCAGCTCTTGGCGGTTAGCCTCAGTGCCGCTCCGGCTGACACCTCTGCAACTGTGGCTGGATCATGGCGAGGTGAGCACTGCCTCTGGTGAGCAGCTGGCACAGCACGGTGGTAACAGAACAGGAACCAAAAGGTTGCAGGAGAGGATTTTCCTACGGAGCAGAGAGACGAAAGAATGCACAGCACCCAGTCTGCGGTCTTCCAGGGAATTTATTGAGGGTCTTCGGGTGAGGGTTTGGGGATGGCGAAGAGGGACGGAGAGATGGGGACAGGCAAAGGCTGGAAGTCCAGAGGCTGGGAGCCCTGAGCGGACCGTTACATGGGATTATAAGTGGAGGGAAACGGGGAGTGGCTGGCCCCGAAGAGCCAACTAGGAGAGTCTGAGGGGAGAAGGAAAGGGGTACAAACCAATAGGGTTCCGGTAGGGGAGGGTACAAAATTTGAATGAACCAATGACATACAGAACTTAAGAGAACAAGAAAGAAACTTCCAGAACATAACCCATATATGAAAAGGGGGTGGGGGAGTGTGCAGGACCAATTATGTTTTTCTGTGGTGCATATTTAATTCCTCAGCCATAGGGGCTCACTGTCTTCAAAAGTCTCCATGATCTAAACAGACCAAGCTGCTACTGCCTCCTCCAATCAGTCCCTCAGCCATTGAAACTTGCAGCCACAGGCTGCCACAAGAAAGGACCCTTTTGATGGTCTGGTGGGCCGTTCCACTATTGATTGCCCTATGGGGGAATGTGGGATCCCAGTGGAGTGTCCACATCACCACTCAGCTTCTTCCATTTCTATCCTGCCTCGTGGAGGACACCGAGTGCCAGGAGGCTGGAGAGGCTGATTGAGGACCTGGCAAATGTGAGAATGGCTGCCTTTCACCCATGCCTGGCTGTGCTGAGGTGCCAGGCATGTGTGACTTGGAGGGAGGAAGGCTCCCTGGTGCCAGTGGGAGAGCAGAGGCATCGGGGAGCCAGCAGCAGCACTGGCATGTCCTTGCTGCTGCCACTGGCATGTCCTTGCTGCTGCCACTGGCAGCACTGCTGTTGCGCAGGGCAGAGAGGTGGCAGGCCGGAGGCTGCCAGCCATGTGCTGTGCTCAGGTGGCTGGGGCTGGGGGGCAGCTGGCTGATGGCTCTTTGTGCTGCAGGGCTGCTCTGCAAGTGCACCTCGGTTCTTGCAGGCTGATCCAGAGCAAGAGCCTGCCATGGCCCCATCCAAAAAGGGAGGATGACTTGGTCCTTGCCCAGGTGAGTTTGGGAAGGCAAGGCCAGTTTCTGCTCTGGCAGAGTTGGCTCATGTGTCCCGTGCCAAGTGTCGCCTGGCAAGTGTGGCAGCCTGAGGGAGGACGTGGGCTGCTGCCCACAGCTTGGAGAACGCCAAGGGCTGGGATGGCTTGTCCCAGCACCACAGCAGCTCTCAGGAGCCTCCAAGCCATAGCCACGTTTGTCGCTGCTGGCTCCCTGCGTGGGGCACCACACAGCTCCGCACAGCGCTTTCGGCAGGCAGGGCAATGTTGCTTTGTGCTCTGTTCACAACAGCATGCCCCAAAGCAACACAGAGACACGAGCCGCCGCTCTGTGCACTCGCTGGACACGCCACACTGGCAAAGCACGCTGGAGGGCTGTGGTGTCTGGGAGAACAGTGACAGCCAAGAACATAGCAGGGATGAAAGAGACGTAGGCGCTTGAGTTGGGAATCCCAGGGAGTTTATTGAAGGTAGATGAAGGATGGTGAAAGGAAGAGGCAAAGGGGCAGAATGTGGAGGGTGGCAGCAAGCTAGGATCCTGGGCTCCAGAGCCCTGAGGATCGGGTGACACAGGGTTATTAACAGGGGAAGGGAAAGGAGAGTGGTTTGCCATAGGAGGGAGGGTCTGGGAGGGTCTGAAGGGGAAATGACAAGGGTGTAAACCAATGAGGGAATAACTAGGGAGGGTACAAATTTAAAAGAACCAACAAGGGGACCATGCTGGGGAGAACAATGCTGAACATTCTAGAATCATAACTAAGTAGGGAACAGGGGTGGGGAAGTGTGCAGGGCCAATGAGGTAACTCCAAAAAGCTTATCAATGAGCCCAGCCGCAAGGCATCCTGGGTGTAAGCCAGCTTGTCACTCTAACTTGAACCTCAACTCACAGCCAGGACTCTTCCTCTACCGACACTGTCCTGTGCGGCTGGTTGCCCATGCTGAAATCCCTCATGGCCACTGCAGCATTTCCCCCTTTCTTTCTTACAAAAAGGGAAATAATCGAATTAACAACTAAAGATTTAAAAACAGCAGGGGACAAAATTATAAGAATTAAACTTAAAAGGATCCAAATAATAGTTTTTAAAATTGACCCTGCCCACCTCGAGATTCCCCAGCCCTTGAAAAGCTCGCTCAGCCAGTCTTTAGTCTCTGTTTTTAAGTCTTTAATGTGGCCTCGGATTTCTTTGATTTTCGAAGAGATGCTCGGCACATGGGTTGAGAAGTTAAAGCAGCACGTGCCTTCAAACTTCTCACACCCATGCCCATGGGCCAAGAGGAGGAAATCGATTGCTGCACGGTTCTGTAATGTGGCATGCTTTATGGTCTCCTCGTCTTCGAGGAGCTGGCTGAGGGCCATAGACGTGAGCTTGGCGTGCTTTCCAAGCCAGCATTTGATTTTATTGATGTCACCAAGCGCCTTTGCAGGGCAAGGCAGGGCACAGCAGGGCAGGTTGTGTTGGTGATCTCCAGTGATGGGGTTTTACCCTCATACTGAAGCAACTTTGGCAGCCATGTTTTGTTCCCTGTTCCTTGATTTTATGAGACTGCTGCCAGGATTCACCAGACACTCCCTACGCATAGAACCAAGTGGTCCATTATTTAGAAGCTTTGTGCTATAACCACTGCTCACAGCCCAGCTGTACCAAATGCAGCATGATTATTCACATCTGCAAACTTAAAGAGACTATACATCTCAGAGCTGTGCATTTGGGGTGAGGTTAAGATAATCCTGCTTTTCCTATTGTCTGCTTTATACCCCGAATTGGATTCCTGTAGCTTTAAAAACTGCGTTCAAGAACTGGGAGAAGCTCTGCTGGCACAGGATCGTTCTGAAATTCTCCCCCAGGTTTCTCAGCCTCGGAGCATGGGGCTGGGGGCAAGCAACATTCCTTCTTTGTCTAGCTGGGCTACCTGCTGCTGCTAGCTGCTTGGGCAGTAAGCTAACGAGAAGCTGTTTCCCTGGGACTGCTTCTCCTTCTTGGACTTTTTTTTTTTTACTTGCTTTCTTGTCTGATAATCAGAAGAGCCCCGAGAGGACAGTAGGTGAGAAATCCTCCAGGGAGCCACTCTGCCCAGACCCAAAGGCCCCCCAGAGGGGGAAGCTATGCCCAAGGAAAAGGACACTGAAATTTATCAGCTGTTTACTCAGGTTTAATAATTCCTTTTCCCCATGCCTTGCAGGGCACTTTGCGGATTTTGTTAAATAAACAGGTTTTTTTCACTTTGATCTAAGGAGTGCTGAAAACCCTTTCTTTAAGAGGCTTTCATTCCAGGGTGCTTTTGTCCTAAAGTTTGTCTCTAACCCAAGACAGCACAAGGGAAAAAATAGCAATTTTCACCCACACGGTGTCAAATCAGCTTTCAAATTCCATCTTGTCTTGACACAAATAAAATAGAGCTTCCTCTCTAGATTGCCTGATTTGATAATGAGACATGCTGATTAGTGTTTTCAGGACTATCCTCTAATGTAATACAACCCACCATCTGCTTCCCTTAGAACCAATTTGCTTTTTAACCCAGACATACACTTCCTGTTTAGGTGACTCATTTCAACATTTGGCAAAAGAGACAAAACAGCAAAGAAAGTTGCAGAGTGGCATCACGTACTTTGTGCACTGTGGTTCCTGTTACAATATGCAACAAAGGCAGCAGGAGTAATGCCCGAGTGATGCATGATCCATAGGGAGAGAACAGAGCAGCTAAGTGTGAACAGGAAGATGTAGAGCAACATGAGACAAATTGCTCGTGTTTTCCACATAGTGAAAATCAGGACTGAATACATGTAGAAAAGTGGCTACTCTGGAACAAGCACTACAGCCTCACTTCACAAAACCAAACATTAGAATTAGTAGCTGCAAAAACCACTCTTAATTCACTTTCAAGACAAAGCAGCTGGGGATAACTATAGACTAATCCAACAACCCAGTGGTGGGGGCCTGCTACATTCAGCTGTGATTTTGTTTCTACAACAGCCAGTATCAAGCACTTAGAATGGAAGCTGCAAAAAATGCCTCAGTAGAATTAAACCCACAATGTCTTTGCAGATATTGTGATGATGGAGCAGAAATTATGCCAGCTGAACAGTGGGGTAAAGAAAATGCAATAAAGCAAATATTGGAAGAAAAAGTCGCAACAAACAGCAATTTTACACTACACAAACTACTGTCTGTGGCAAAACAGCTTGCTGCCTTTACCTCTTTTCAGCAGTATGTCCCTGAGGAGGCAGCACACCATAGGATTTTCTCATGCGACACTGGCAAAGCTCCTACCTTCTGTGCTGAGAGGAACAGGACCACAGTTGTCCTGAACCAGAACTGCTCAGATCAGTTTTCTTCATGTACGAACAAACTTTATGAACCTGTAACTATGCTTCAGAACCCTGTTGATGTTCAGACAATGGTCTAGCTTGCAAGAGCCTCATTTACTCTCATTTACTGGGAGTAATCACTCCCAGCTGACAACCTCCAGACTGGAAGTTTTACTGTTGCTGAGGAGATGGAGATAAGTTGTTTCTCCCATTTGTTATCATCAATGCAAGGATTCTGTTGCATTGCCGGCTGTTGCTGCCCAGTTATTTTTCAGAATAGATTCAGCTCCTTACCCTTCACCCTGCTCTAGTTTTCACTTCAGGTATGATGATCACAGTCATTATCAGGCAGGTGGAGCCTCTAAAAATGGTGTTGCAGTGCTGGAGCTCTTCCACAGGCTGATGATACTGTTGGTGTCATCACCAAAGTGGCAACCCTCTTCTGCTACCAGAGCATATGGGCTTTAAGGCACCTCTGTCAAGGTGTAGGAGATGCTTACAGACACCAGAGCAACAGCTGAAGGGAGGAACAGTCCTCCTCTAACTACAGTGCATGAGCAAATACTGATCAGTAGTACAGATCTTTGGGTAATAACAAGATTAAGTAATTCAGCATGACTGGGCTAGATGTAACATCTGGGCATGCAAAGGCTTGCATGACCATGTCTGTCAGGCAGGCAGCAGGGTACAATCCCTTCTCCGCACAAGTGAACTGGACTGGCCTGTGGCCTTGGGGAATGCAATTCCATGGCTGGACTGTCCTTTTTATTATCAAGCTGCAGAAGTCCTATTTGGGCTTCTTAACCAAACATTACATTCCACCCGTGCTTCCCCTCTGTGCCAGCTCTGTCCCTGCAGCGCACAGGGCCCCATAGATCTGCACCAGGCAGTACTGCCCCACATTCCTGTGTGGGCACAAGCCTGGACGTAAAAGGCAGTAAGAGCCTCATGGCTGCCTTGCACTCACTGTCTGGAGAAACAATGAATTAGGCAGTACCAGCCTTACAAGGACCCAGTTAGGGCTGGCAAAAGTAAAACTAATGGCTCATGTATAGAAGTCACTACACAGGATGCAAAATGAATGCATGGGGTAATATCCTGAGCAGACATAAGCAAATAGGTGGAGGCTCAAAAGCAGGAAAAAACCTCCTGGTTTAGCCTAAGGATGACCACAAACAGTGTTGACAGTGATCACACTGAATTTATACCAGCCTTACAGTACAGTATGTTCAGGCCTAAGAGAAAGCCAAATAAACCAAGACAATAGTGGTACGGAAGAAAAAGAAAAAACTTGAAAGAAAGCACAAAGACTGGGTTAAATGATCAACGAAGTTGTACTGGTAATTTTGGTTTTTTTTCTTTTTAAGGAAATACAAATCTTCCACTAGTGCCCAAGTTAGTGAACTATTCAACTACCACTTGGCTACAGGCCTCTAAAAGACTGTTTCAGCTTGTCAAGGTGTGAGCCACATCTTAAAGGTAAAAAAAAATTGAAACTAGAACCATCAGTGGATGCCCCCGATCTCAAAAGTCTGACGCTCCTTCTTATTTAAATTAAATTTATTGAATTAAAATAACTAAATTCAGTAATTATGAAATAATTAAATAAGTAATCCAAAATAAATTTAAAATAATTACATTAAAAGAAATTATAAATTAACATTCTCCAACTGCCTAGTTGTCAGCCAGTTTTTTTCCTGCCAAAGGAATACGGTCCCAAAGCTGCAGCAACTGCTCTCCAACTTGTGGTTCCAGCTCCTAGAAATGACCAGGAAATTCAAGAAGTTATTTGCATTTCTACTATTGAGCATACAGAAACTATTTATTACCAGATTGTTAGATGAGGTTGCTGGTGATCGCTTTCAACCTTTCTGAAAGAGCTCGTCCCTTTTGCTATTGAGACAAACATTAGAACTCACAGCAGAGCAAGTTTTTTTTACTAGGGCTCAGCAGGAGATAAAAACTTTCATAAGCCACCGTGGCCTACAAGTTTTTGGGGGTGTTTTTGTTCACAGTGAGATGTCAGTTCTCTCAAAGTTAATTCCCAGTGAACACACTACCACCATACACAAGAACAGAGGCACCAGATACTATGTACCTCCCACAGGTCACTCACTAACTAACTAAAAATCATTATTCTCCACATCTTTTGAGTTGAATTCCATCAAGTGTAGTGGAGAATGTGGAAAGAGAGGTCATAGGAAATACAGTGGCCTTTCCTTGTAATTCTGTTTTCCTGATGCTTCCAGCTGGAGAAAGGTTTTTGGAGAAGTAATGAGAAGATCACACAAAAACTTTAGCTCTTGAATCATCAAGATGTTTTGACAGGGGATGGGGAGAGGGCAGAAACTGCCACAGAGAAGTCTTGTGCCAATTCTTTGGCTTTTTGTAGTTGCATTTAGCTTTAACAAATAGGAGAACTCTCCCAAGTTTTACTCTACCTCAAACCACAGGATTCTCTTCAGGCTTTGCAGAAAAACCCTATAACTATGAACAGTTATTTGGGTGTGACAGACTATCTCAGAGAACACCAAACAGGGCCCAAACCTCAAGGACCGACTTAGAGACTAAAAAAAATCACCCCAAAAAATCCTTTTTGGGAGCAACCACTTTTAAAACATTTTTAAAACACATAAGCAAGAAACTGTTTTGATTTTATCAAAACGTCTCCATTACTTCAGCAGTAATTCAGTGTTAGCTGAAGGTACAACATACCAATGAACTGTGATTCAGATTAGCAGATACATGAATAAGTGGAGCTAAATGTCAAGGCTGAACAAGCTAATAAAAATACACAGTTCTATCAAGTAAAGAAACCGTGAGAAGAGCATAGCATTACCTGACCATCTCTACTTATCTGTACTTTCTTACTGTCATTCCATGGGTTGAGCAAATGGTGTGCAAACTGAAAAGGAATGCTTTCTTTTCTGATCCAGTCCACCTTAAATACACCTCCGAAACCAGCAGATCCCCAGTCTTGACTCTTCTCACACCCAATTGCTGAACCCATTCTAGCAAAACCCTGGGACAAAAATGGAAATATGAAAGAACAGACATAATTAGACCATCTCTGTCTACAGCAGAATGAAATAAATGACTGAACATCCTATGAAACTTTCAAAGTAGTTTCAAAGTGATTCACACACTCTCCACCATGAAACTGGAGCTTTTAAAATGTTTACATTTTAAAAGCTGGAAGTATCACTTGTTTTTCCACTTCAAATATGCCTTATAGGGTTTGACCATAAGGAGTATCTCTCAGTGACAAAATTATCATTAAAGGTTTTTTAATCTTTGTAACAGGTTAAAAAGCTGCTGCAAAAACACTTGAAGCAGAAGAAAATCAAGATGAATATTTTACTGCGGAACAGTCCATTAGATACTCATATTCCTTGTTACCTGTAGGTAGTTTTTGTAGAAATCCGTTTGTTCCTTCCCACGTTCCCTCTATGTCAACAACCTTTCACACAGAATTAAGCGTGTAGGTGTTCTTCAAAGAAAGAACTCAAAGTTGCTTTTAAATCCTTCTCCAGAGCAGCAGGATGAAATTCCAACAGGACAAGTATTCAGAAAGAAAATGAAGGCACCCCCAAACCCAAGAGAGCATCTAATTGATTTAAGGACACCCTGACTTGCCCACACACCAAACAAACCAAAAAATAAGGCAACCCCACACCAAATGTAGCAACTATTCAAGTGAATTGATGCCAGTTAGGACTTAGCAGTCCCAAAGATGCAAATTACCAGCACATAGCGCTGTTTTAAGACATGCACTCCTAGATAGCTGACGCCAGACTTAAATGAAAATAATGGAACAGAGGAAAGAATAAATATGGAATAGGAAGACACAGCTGGGACAAGATAAGATTAATAGGGAAGTTAATTTCACATTCCTGTGAGGGTTCAGTGCACTGTCAAAGCTGGAAGGGCAGGGCAACATCAACCACCTCCACTCTTGACTTCTGTGTGTCTTCCCCTCCCAGCTTCCTTGTCTGAGAGCCCCAATGCAACAGCACATTTTCAGTATCAACTCACTTGCTGAAAATGACTTTCCAGTATTACCTCTGTATTTGCCAAATCACTGTACATAACATTATCGCTGCAGTCCTTCAGTGGTATAGCCAAGACAGCTGTGTTTTGGTTGGTTTGTTAGATTTTGAGGTCAGCTGACTTTTACACGTAGCTTATATAGGAAGAAGTAAGTTGAACTTTTGAATTTAGCTGAGTTTAGCTGGAACAACTGAGTTTAGTTGGCTCACAGCTAACCTGCAACTTTGAACTACCAGGTCCAGTCTTTAACTTCAAACTCACCACAGAACTGACCACAAGCTGTTGACAAATAAGTATCTCACTAGTCATGACATCAAGACACAGCTCTGGAAGAAACATGGCCAGCTTCCTAACTGGAAGTGAATAAAACCAGTTTTTATTAAAATTTTTAATACGGACAGGGATCAGTTTCCTGGCTTTAGAAAGGAACTAGAGAGGTTCCAGGAACTAGAAGTTCTTCAGCACTCAGTTACTTGACTGTAACAGTTTTTTCACTTACAATAGTTCTTCTGGCATGCAAAGAGTAGCAATTCCTGAATTTGTTAGGACTTGGGTTTTTTGTTTGTTTGGTGGGGGTTTTTTGTTTTGTTGTTGGTTGGTTGTTTTTTCCTGTGGTGGTGGTGTTGTTGTTGTTTTAGAGGATAAATGTAGAGTATAAACATTATTCTGACTCATGATGGTTGAAGGCAATTCCACCTCAGCCTCTAAGGGACAAACTGAGCTAACTTGGAGGCCGCATTTCAGAGAAGAATGAAATACTTTTTCTTCAGCAGACACAGGCATTTGCACAGTGCTCTGCTGCTCAGAAGGTCAGAAGTCACAAGCAAAGCTGTCCACTCTACACACAGTGATTTGCTGCACTCTGCTAAACCACCAGCCACTGCTAATATTTCGTTTTAGATTAGGACTCACCTGAAAGCATCCAGACCCTTGAACAGAAAATATTAAGTAAACCATGCTGCTCTCCCAAAAGGCTCCATTCAGTTTCCGTTCATTACTTGGCGTTGTGGACCATATGCCCTTCTGCTGAGAAATATCAATGTTTTGTAAGTTGCTACTTTTCATTATGAAGTACCGAACTGGCATATTTTGTCTTGGTGAAGGAGATTTGCAACCCTGGAAAAAATAAATTAAATTAATAACTACAATAAACCAGGCTTCAGTTCTAAAGTTTACACACATGAAGACAGAAATCCCTTGACAGTGCTTGTCCCTTCCACTTCCAGATTGTAAAAGAAACATAAAATCTATCAGCTGGTCCTATCTGAAATGGCCTTAAAATGTATTTCATGTCTATTTTACATTTTTTAAGCACTTTTCAACATAGTTATTCATCCATGAGGGGCAGAAAACAAGTAGAGCAGAATAGGACTAAAAAGTCTAGTGATTAATTACAATTTGTTGAAGGCTGCATGCCTTGAGATGACACCAAAATGAATCATCCTAGACTGCAGCCTATAGCACACTACTCGCATTTCTACCTTTATGAAACACATTTTCTTCCTTTTACATTGACTGAATTTAAAAGCTGAAAGACTAAAGAGGAACTACTAAATCCTCCACTGAGTCCATCAGGTTTCCTCTCAGTGATCTCTTTAGTATTACTGCAGTTTACTATTCAAGTATAAAGGGACAATTATTACAATAACCTCATTAAAAATGGGTAGTTTTTTTAAATAACCATCAGAAGAAAACCCAAGCAGTCATATTAAAGCAGATTACACAATACTTAAAGAGAATCAGTATCAATGTATGCTGTTACAGAAACAGAGAAAGGCAGAATCCAGAAACTTCAGAAGTGCATGTGCAATATATTAGTTCATTTGAAAAAAAAAAAAAGTATACCTTCACTGTTTATTAGAACAAGTTTTAAAAAAAAGTCTCATTTTTTCTACTTTGGATTGCTTTACCTCAGCGGTCTGCAAATATTAATTTTACTGTATTAAACTAGTGTAACAAGGCTATTTAGTGTAGATCTTACATTCCAGAAGGAAGTATTATTCAGCTTTTATCAATTTAAAGTTAGGTTAGTTTCCTAGTTTATCAGTAAAATACCTAATAGCTGCAGAATGAGATCAGTAAGAAATTCGATTACTTTTGAAGAGCAGGGTGGTATGTCTGAGAACTCTACCTTTCCAGTTACTGAAGGTGAAGGACTAGCACAGGGGCTGGGATAGCTACTGCTGTCTGCAGGCTTCACTGAAGACTGAGCTGACCTGTCATCTGAGGATCGCCTGGAGAGCAGAATGTCTTTTTCTTTGTACTTCTTTGGCTGGTGGAGTGCAGGAGATGTAGCTTTCACTGCAACTCTAGAAAGGACATACCTTGAGTTTCTCCAATGGTCCCCAAAAGTTCACATCAACCTGTCGGCCTATTGCATAACCACATGTGATACAGCAACTACAGAATATATTAAACACTAACTAAACTACCCGTACTGATCATGCATTGTTTTTGAATGCTACCTCTTCTGCTATGTATCAAAGATCACAATTCTCAGACAATATTCCTGACTGCTCTCTCAAACAGCAGGCCCAGGTATGAACTACTTCTCAGCGAAATCAAAACTCCAATGCCACTACAGGACAGTATCAAACCTTTCAACTGTATGTCCAGTGCTTCTACCTCCTCATTATTAGCAGAAATTCAAGTGATGCTTTTATAGATGAACTGCAACCTACAATGTCTAGAAGACCTCAACATCTTACTTTTCAGCATTAGAGGAGTCAGAGAATTCGGTTTCTGCTGAGCTTTTTTTGCTGTTGGTTGACCTCCATGTAGATGCCAAAGGAAGTTCTTCACAAGTCACAGGTCTTGGTCTCTGGCCAATTCCTGAAGGCTGCTGCAGACCTGCAGACTGTTCTTCAGCACTCAGAACAGCTGTAATTGCTCTCACAGTTGTTTCATCAACTTGGGACCATGGTTTAGAAGGAGCTCGCATACGACGCAGAAATAAGCTGTGCCACTTCTGCCTGAGCTGCAGCAGCATACCAGCAGCCTGTAATGAATTCCAGTTCTGTTAAAGACTGATACAAATTAGATCAGCCAGTTAAGAGTAGCCTGTATCTTTCTTACCAGGCAGCACTTGGCATTCCAATATGAACAGGGTCCAAACTGAAAGGCAAGACTAAGGTCTTGTGGAAGGGGAATAACCTCACATTTAAACTAAGATGTTAATTTACTTTCCTTTCCTTGGGTGCAAGGTAATTTTTGAAACATTTCATTTAGCTCTCTACTAAATTGAACATTGTATTGTAAACCCACAGTTTTCTTCCTCCTTTTTATCTTTCTAGAAAACCCAATCTTTTCATGCTTTATGCTCTTCTTCTCAAATCAGGCTATATTCATGCACTCTTCATTCACACCTGATGAAAAAAGAGCTGTAAGTGACATATTTCTCTTATACAGACTTCTTAAATGCAGTGACTGAGTTTAAAAGACTATAGTCTAATTCCCATGTTATCAGAAATGCTTCCATGAAAATAAAATTTAAAAAAACCAATCTTTTGGGTATGTCTAGGAGAGACACTATTCTTATTACAGCTGCTAAGTTCAAGTGCTTCATAACCCATAAACTACTCTAACTCCTACCACAGCCACAGCTCCTCAATGACCTAAAGACTTCTATTCCAAAGAGGTTTTTATTTCTCCTTCCAAAATCTGACAGCAACTTTCTTTTAGCAACTCCAGCTTCAGGTGCTCGTTTTTTGATCTGATTCTTGTTATCCTTTCAGAGAAGATAAAAAACAGTATGCCAGTGGGACTGTTCTGCCAGCTCCTGTTCAGATTTTGGCTATCCCAGCTCCTGCTATGGCCTGATGGAGCACCATGCAGGCAGGATGGGAGGCCAGAAGGAGCAGAAGAGCCATAGTGCAGCCACTGTCACCTGCAGCTTGCTGTCCCCTGCAGCCATTACCTTTTGTCTGGCCATCACTTCAGAATCTGCTGACTTGTGGAAAGGGATCAAACTGCCAAGCTCAGACATATAAAACATAATTACTGCCCAAAATTTTTTGGAAGCAGATCCAACAGCAGCTGGACTGCTGAGACCTTCCTGCTCCTGAGTGTAACACATAGGATGGAGGAAGAGGGATAAGCACTCTCACCGTTGGCTTAGGTGACTAACTACTTTTCCCCTTTTTTCATAGGTGCAAGACTTGAACATTATGGGTAGTAAGTTATGAAACCTTACCCCTTGGATGTTGAATACGTGACTTTACAAAACAGACAACTCAGGGCAAAAGGGGATTGAGGCCCTGGTTGTGTAATTCTCGATGAGCTGAAGAAATCAAGGTTAAATCACAGAGTAGGTTGTTTGAAAGACCCAAACGGACTGTGACATTCTTACAGAAAATTCTTGGTTACTCAGATGTTGCAAAAAATCTTTTTACATCTTTTTACAATCCTTCTACAAACATGGGAGGGATTTACTACTTACTTCAGGGTCCAGTCTGAGATGGAGCCACTCATCCAGCTTCAGTAGAGCCAGATTAGCATTTGTTTTGTCCTCCATCTCACTGTCACTGCTATCATTGGATACCGTTCCCCCTGAATGAAAGATAAAATGTGAATTAGCATTTCTGTATTATTTCTACTTATATACAAAAAACTGAACACTACTGCATTGCCAGCAATAAATATTTTTCCTTCTAAAATTGACTTTAAAATGTAAACATTTGTAAAACTTCTTATTTTCTGCAAATACACTTGGAAAGTCTTTGCTCCAGATAGCAGAAACCAAGTAGCCAGACCTGCTGAGGTTCATACTATGTAAACACCTGTACTAATGTGATCTAACTCGTGTACCTTCATCAATACTGACAAGCCATTATCCAACTTTTGCCTGAAGCTGTTTGTAAAACCACTCGTGCCTCTACTTCCTAGTAAAGCACCAGATTTAAAGACCCATTAAGAAAAAACCAAATTATGTATACATATGGATATTAATTAGGAATCCTTATTTTCTTAAAGTGCAATTCAATAAGCGTGAACACTGTTCTAAGGTTAACAGTGTAAAAGCAAGACAGGAAAGCTTCAGAAAGAAGTTGGACTTTTAGTTTGATTCAAACAAGGAGAACTTGCAGCAATTACTTCTGCTTCTATTCATACATGACTCAACTGAAATAAAAAAATAAGAAATTTATATATATATTCTTTATTACTTACAGTTAATAGTATAGCTAACTGACGTTAAAAATTGTTAGTAGAAAGTATCTTGAAAATGCATGTCGCAGAAAGAAGCCATATGACTTTTTGTCATATTGATTGTTTCTAAATTATTCCATTTTAATAATGTGGTTCAAATAATGAAATTACGTAGTCTTTAGAAAAAGAACACACATACTACACTTCTCAGTGCTACTATTATCATTAAACATTGTGGCTGCATTCTTTCCCTACAAACTATACTGTCATTTCTGAGACTCCGAACTGTGTAATTTATGGACATTAATATGTAAGGAATCTCAAAACGGAGAGATTTGTTACAGAGCCCATAAACTCTTGAATAGCTACAGAAACTGTAACTCTCTTGTCTTCAAAATAAGCCAACTTACGTATTAAATATTTTTGAAAAACAGGCTTTCCACATCCCATACTAGTGCATATCGGTGGAAACATCGGAAAGCCAGACTCCAGTGTACCTCGAAAGGATGAAGATGCCTGCAAGGCATTACTTGGCAGTCTGGCCGGTCCACAGAAGAGGGACACGGTGACAGGTGTCACAACAGAGCAGCACCTGATGTTTGCTGTCTTGTGAGCTCTGGTCATTTCGTCATATATAAGCCAGTCTGTAGGGAGGGCCTGGATGGCTGCAGCTTGTCCATTTGCTGGGGGAATCTGTGCAAGAGCAGGTAAGATGAGGCTATTTTACCCCCTATTTGTAATTAACATAACTGATAACATATTTCTTATTTTATCCAGAGACATTCTGGATGCCTCAACCTGGCTGTGTTTGAGGCCAGGCTGCGTGGGGCTCTGAGCAGCCTGGTCTAGTGGAAGGTGTCCCTGCCATAGCAGGGGGTTGGAATGAGATGAGCTTTAAGGTCCCTCCCAACCGTAACCATTCAATGGTTCTGTATTTGTAGAAATAAATACATATATCATTATATACCTATCAATATATACAAGCAAATAAGAAAGCACAAGAATTTTAAAAAAAAAAGTAATAAAGAAAGAACCAGACTCAAGTTATCCAACCACCTTGGAAAAAATATTTTGCTTTAAAAAGTGATCTTAAAAAAAAATCCATTTCAGAGCAGAACTTCTTGGTATTAAGAGCAGGGATCATTACATGTTTAAAACAATTTTATAACGGGGATGTAGTGGGGGGGTGGTTGCCATTTTGTCTTGTTCCATCTGGAGAAAGGACTAATTGAAACAATGGAAAAATTAACCAACTCCAACTCCAGCAACCGGAAAAAAGAAAAGAAAATATTTAAGTATTTTCTAAATGTGTAGTGTTTAATGCCCATGCTTTTAACATACTGACAACTAGAAAAACATATTTCTAAAATGTTTCTTACAGTATAGTGCTCTTTTTTGTAAACTCTAAATTTAAATTTTACCTTTTTATGCTGAGATTGACCAAGAACGGAGGTAGGATGAAATCGCACTTTCTTCTCCTTTGGTTCAGTCAAAACCAGGCTTTCTCTGTCCACATGCACAAGATTGGGATACATGCCTGCCACTAAGGCAGCTTTAATTACAGCCCAGTTCTCAGAGTTAGTATTGACATCTCTAATATCAGCTCCTCCTCTGGCTCTCACAAAACCTGACAAAAGAACAGGAGAAAATGGTGCCATGTTAGCTCATGTTTGGTTCTCAAAAGGAATTTGAAAATAAAGGTGAAATAAACTACTACTTTGTTGCATTTTTCACCACTGCCAGCCTTAACATCACCAAGAAGAAACCATTACACTGAAATCCTTCCTGAGAAGGGAGTTTATACTAACACAGAATACATTTCTTTCCGACAATACAAAGACATTTCCTGTAAGAATAATTTATTAAAACATAAACATCCAAAAAAATATATCTCAACACTGAAAGGCAGTGGATGAGGGTGCTTTCAGTTAGATTATCCATATCTCTTCATCTATACCATACCTGGCATGAACGTGTACTGTTCCGTTTCAGATGAAGTAAGGAAAATTACACCAGTGAACATGATTTTTGGTACAATTTCTATATAGGAGAATATATGACTTTAAAACTAGGTGACACTTTTTTCTAAGCTATTTACCTGAGGCTCTAAGCTGGCCAAGCAACTGTGTTCTCATTCCTACAATGATTTCCATCGTGGCCTGGGACAGGAAGTTCTTTTCACAGAAGGCTTTCTCCCAGCCATCACTGCGTGCCTTCTGCCATGCCTGAAAAGATTTTTTACATTTGCCTATCAATTTGATCAGCTAAAGTTTTTTTTATTACATTTATGTCAATACAATGAAGGCAAAAACCACTCTGAAAATGAATGTATCAAACTCGATTTTTTTTCTGGTTTAGGAATTAGTTTCTCTTTACCTGTTCACTACAGTGATCACTATGTGAAGTTAAAATCATTAAGTTAATGAAGATCATTAAACAGAGATCATGATTTGAAGTGGAGTAGGAAATAAAGAGGCACATTGTTGAAACATTCAGAATTTTATAATGTTTGAAAATACCAACAAAATCTACCATAAAAAGTGTCCCCTCACAAATTTGTGAGTCCAATACAGAAGAAAGCCCCTAGGCAAAAATAAGGTCTTTTCCAAGGACTTAATTGCAGCCGACCATTTTACATCCAAGGCACATTTTTTGCCTTGATGGGTGATCTGTTGTGATTAGTACTCTCAGAATGAAATACTACCTGGAAAGCCCTGAGCAGGGCCATGTGGTCACTGAACGTCCCTGCAGCGAAGCGCTTCCTGCACAGCATGGCTGCACGCTTTTGGGAGGCCAGCATGGGCAGGACAAAAGGGTCGTGGCAGGCAAGAGCACAGGCAATGGTCAGAACAGGGTCCAGGCACTTGAGAACAACAGCATACAGCACCATTTTACCAAGGTGTGGCTCTACAGGTAGCTCAGTGAGGTGATAACCGAGCTCAGTGAGATCTTCCCAAGGGTCCATGGCATCTATGGTCTGTTTATAAAAAAACCCAACCAAATAAACAAAGGAGAGGGGGACAGGGACGGTGGACAAAATTAATTTACAGTGAAAGCTGAAAGGATGTGAATACTGGACATCAATTAGACTTGTTCCCAAACACTAAAAAAGCCAGTCAAACTAGTAACAGTTTGAGAAAAGATTTGGAAGCACTCTTTTCCCGTGACATGGAAAAACACAACACCACACACAAAATTAAAAGACACATTAAACAAAAATTCAAAGCATCCTTACATAATTAAAAACAGTTTCAGTACAAACAGAAGCCAGGAAGACAGGCTGCCACACCACAAATACAGAATCAAACACAATTCCCATCTAAATCTGTTCGTTTCCTGACCTTAAGCATGTGCACAGCATTTCTCACAATTACAGTAGGAGGAGGATCGGGAGCTTTCATAAGAAAGTCTACAATCGGACAATTAACTGGAGCCAGAAGTTTTGTGTATAAACAAATCTCCTGCAAGTTACAAGACAGAACAAAAAAGGTTACCAAGATTTTTTGAAACAAACCACAAACATGATGTTTTGAAATTAACAGTATGGTTTGATGACATTACAAAAACTTTTTAAGGTTATAATTTCTAACTGAACATGCACCTGAAGTGGCATTCTTAGAAGTTCTGGAGACTGAAATTCCAGCATATTCTGAAATCGAAGCCTGCTGAAGAGACGAAAACATACTCCAGGCTGACAGCGCCCAGCCCTTGAAAATAAAATATAGGAAGTTGCGAAAATTAGAATTTCTTTCTCAAAACAAAACCAACCAACTAAAAGCCAACACACTAACACAGAAACTTAGAATGGAAAAGTAGAAGCAGTTCCATGAAGAAGGCGTCATTAGCATAAGTCATGCACTAAGTGAGTTTTCCAATCGTGCACTATTTTTGATACCATGGTCATTTTTTATTGTAATTTTAACCTAACACTGAGAAATCTGGAGAAACACAACCAAGGCTTATCTTACTCAAGTGCTGTGGGTTTTTTGCTAACCTAAGACCAATCCAAATCTCAACTGTCCTTTGCTATAAGGAATCTAAGTTGCAAATTTCATTTCCCCCGTTCACATCCCCCAAACAGAAGTTACCCTTGGAGTAAAAGGTGGCATGAAGATTAAATAAGTTGTGAGCAAAGGCACAGAGACAGCAAATTCTCACATTCACACACAAACAGCAGTAGCTGAATGCCAACATGACTGATTAAACAGGCATTTGTTGCTACATAAACTTCTCAGCCCTCACCCACAGCGCTGGGAAGAACATGAGCATGGCCTGTTACGTCACGCGTTAGTTCAGGAAAGTGAAACAGGCAGTCCTCTGCCCACAGACAAGGTGTGAAAACACCCTATTGGACACTATGACTGCTGTTGCTACATAGGAGAAGGAGGAAAAAGAACAAATCAATGGGGGGAAAACAACCTAGATGTTCAGGATATGCCTGAGCATCACTTTTACAACCTGGGAAATGACTCCAAGGAAATGCATGCTGACTCTGACCGATCTGCAGAGAACAAGCGTTGACCAGTGTTGGCCATTGTCCAACACGACAGTGGACAGGGCTAGAAGCAGTTATTATATCCTGCACTTTATTCTTAACATACAGGACAGTGGATATCTGCAAAAAACCAGTAGGAGACATTTATTACCTGCCTTTTCTCTGGATAGCACTGGCTTTTGAAATCCACCCCATTTTTAGCATTGTAACACGACTCAGTGCATCAAAAGACTTCTGTAAAGAAAAAGAAATGAACAGAAACCCAAGACTGAACAGGGTACACGAAATAAAAGTTACTAGTTACTTAGATTACCAACAACAGTTTTCTAAAAAACGTATGAAATAGTAAAAATACAGCAGCTTCTGGCACAAAGGTATTTTCTTCGTTTCAAGTGAATTTATGATGGTATCTTCTCTGCATTCTCTTTGTGATACACAGTTTTTGAAACTAAAGTTTTCTGGTCAATAGGTAATTTTAAATCAGTAAAAGATAGAGATTGGGTTTTCAGTCATCCCAAACCAAGCAAAAACACATTATTACACCAAATAAGGTTTTCCTTTTTGTCTCGCTTAGAAATTACCTCCTTATTTCCCTAGATTTGATATAAAATTACCAAAAATAATGTACTATGGGTACTTCAGAAATGTGGTGTGCGTGTCTCCTAGGAAATCCAATTTCATTCTCAAAGCCATACACTAGGTCTTAAATTGCCTCATTATGTTATCTCACTTTTCTTAAACAAGTAATTTGGGAATGGACATTCAACACACCGAAAATGTGATTAAAAACGTCATGGATTATATTTGGACTCAATACAGTAGTAGGACAAAAGGAATCACCAGTACTCTCTAAATCTCAGGAGGATGGTGGTCTAAACTGAGGACTTGTTTTAAAAATCAAACAGAAATACTAAATTAAAAAATAAAAAATAAAAAAAATCAAGATATCAACCTACATTTAGCTATTACAGGCGTTTTTAACAGCTAGCTATTTACAGTGTTTGTCATAAAACAAATGGAAGTTCAAACTTCTCTGTGAGCTCTACTGCCTGACAGGCACTAGCTCTCAGCTTACTGTAAAGTAAAAAAACCACGGTTCTCCAAAATTTATGCACCGTATTTTACAATCGCACTACGAACTTTACTTCCCAAAGAAAATTTAAGGCAGTCATACCTCCTTCACCTTGCCTGAGTCAATGACAAATACAACATCATTGACTGTTAGGCTGGTTTCTGCAATATTAGTAGAAAGAATCTGCAATAAAAAAACCAAGAAAAATGTAACTACAGTAATTGTAAAGGCAAAGGCAAAATAGATCCACGTAGCATTTGACAAAGCCCTCTGCTACTTGCAATTTTGCGGACGCCAGGAGGTGGAGTTTCAAGCACTTTCTTCTGATCCAAAGTCTGCACACTCGAATGAAGCATGAAAACTTGGTATCTAATGCAAGGCAAAAAGCACATTTTAAGGCTCCTTAAAAGGAACAATGAAAAGCCACAAAAACGAAAGGTTTTACCTGTGAGCATTATCAGCAAATCTCTTGTCATCAAAAAGAATGCGGTCCCTCAGGCTCACTATCTCATCGTATCCAGGAAGAAATATTAAAATAGCTCCTAAAAAATGAAGTGGCTTCGCAGAGTTAAACAGAAAATTCAAATATATGTCAGTGCCATGTAGACTGGCACTTAGAAGGTTTTAACTTCTTGGGATTTCTGAAAAAAGAGCACGATTCATCAGAAGCTGCATCCACAATTCACTGGCAGTGTGGGTGTTTACCTACCTGCATCACAACTATGACAGATGCTGTGCAGCAGGTGCATTATCAGATCCAGATCCACTTTTTCATCATCAAAACTGTGATGATAAGCTGTCAGTAGTTCTCTGTCCTCTTCACTAAGATCACTAGCACTTTTTTGGACCAGGGAACTTTCATCCAGTTTTCCAAATCCAAATGAAGCACTGTAATAGAAAATACACAGACCAGAGTCAAGGCTGTCCCCCTGGGGTTTGCATTCAGCAATCAACTCAAACTTTAGATCAAGACCAACATGACTACTGGTCTTGAATTTTAATTTTAAAGTGCATCAGAAGAGAATCACAATACTATTACTGTTCACTGATTTAAATGTTAAGCCAACAAAGCATGCAACTTCAATTTTTAGTGTTAACTTCTATTTTCTTAAACTTCATTGAAACACAACCATAAGTGAATGAAACTATAAATACACTTCTCATTTATCTGTTAAAGGAAAAAACATTTAAAAGATACGTATTTTCCAAAAATTCCCCACTACCAGAAACAACACTAAGAGAAATTATAATAATATAATCTTTACAAAACACTACCTCAACCACAACTGGAAGTTCATCCAAAAACAATTCTTGAAAGGCCTAGTATACATGCTACTTCTATAAAGTTTCTTTAATATGTCTGTTGTGCATCAGCAATATAAAGATAAAAACACACAACAGATTTGTTTCCAAAATACGCATGTGAAAATAAAATGGGACGTAGTATAGAATCAGCAAGTTGTGCAAACATAAACACTATGATATTGATCACAAACTTTTTTGTTAAGTAAGTTTGGTTTTGAAATATTCCTATTGTCAAAAGAAAGGTACTGCTATTCTGTCCAGATTTTAAACCATAAAAAGCTGAAAGCTGTTCTCATTAGTTGAACACAAACCTCAAATTTCCCTTCACCATGTTATACGCTTTCTGTAAAGCATTTACAGCTTACCTGTAGGATTCCAACAGATCAACCACCTCTGTCTGTCCAAAGTACCTAGCCCAGTCCACAGGCATCCTGAAAAAGTTGTACAAATATTTTTATTACATTTTTCACTTCAAAAGACAGATAAGAATAGCACATCATGCAAAGAGACAACTGACAATACACTTTTTAATCAATTTCTGTATTGTTTTAAGTGCTGGTATCGCTAGATCTGCCATTTCCCATTTTCAAGTGCCTGAATAGGTGTACAGCTATCTGATTTTTAGAAAACTGCAGTTCTTTACCACAGGAAAATGTCAGTTTTACACAGCAGTACATACAAATGTGCACAAGGAAATGAGGAGGAAGAATGTGCCATTCCTTTGAAAAGCCCTCACCAACATGCAGTGATCAGACATGCCTGTTTGCAGTACTCTAAGTCATTCCAAAAAGTCACCTGCCAGGTGTTTTCCATCAAAATGTGGGAAAAGATTATGCTACTTCATGTCTTTCAGAAGTTGCCCTCCTCACAAAGCAGTTCACTGTTTTACCTTTGAACTGCATTGCTCCCCATGTTTTTCAAGTGTTATACCAAATATCAGACCCCCGGATTCCTTATTCTTATCCTTCCATACTACAAGTACTTCCCTGTTTTTATGAAGAAGACACACTTCATGACCACAAAAGCTGTCTTTTTACAGATTCACAAATATTTTTACATGACACAACACATATAGAAACGTAACACAAAGGTTTTCTGATACAGGTAACTCCACCAAAATAAGAATCACCAAACATTCTGGTCCTGTTCAGTCAAGCCAGTGAAAAAGATTACAGTTTTTCCTCCAACCAGTGTCTTGAAGAAGATATATTGAAACCAAGTTTATAGCCTATGCTCAAGACTGTGTAATTAAGAATACAATTTAGAATTTACAGAAAACAATGTGCTCAAGGGAAGTTAGAAACTGTTTAGGCTGTCAAAATCTGTACTTTTTACAGCAGTCTGGTAAGTAAGCAAATTAATTTAGATGTTACAGAATTTTGTTTCTCTCTCCTATACTGACAAATAAATCTCTTTTGGGTTTTCTCTTTACCAGCCATTGGATGATTTGCAGTGGATACTTGCTCCCATACTGATCAGCTGTTCTACTTGACTCAAAAAGCCCCTCCCTGAAGAAATCATCAGAGCAGTTGCACCAGTTTCAGTGTGCCTATAATCAACTGAGAAGTAAAAAAAAAAAAAAAAAACAAAACACAGCAAACCAAATATAAATGTTATCTTTTAATCTAAGTCCGGTACAAATATTGCTTTCAAATTTCAGCCTAAACAGAATTTGTTTCCTCACTTTACCTCTGCAGTCACTTAATGTGAATTTAACACTAAGTGTTAATTCACTGTTCACTGTTATAGAAACCTAATTCACTGTTATAGAAACCGTTCTGTCAATACTTCCAAACAACAACAAAAACAACAACTAACTCAACAACTCATTAATTACTCTAGCCCTATTCATTTTTTCAGTAGGCATCAGAATGCAAAGGTAACAACATTTGAAACTGGAGATAAAAGTAGCCATAAAAATTTAAGAAAATTTGTGGTTGCTTTTTTCATGTTATAAGATCACAAACTTACCACTGACATTTTCAGTTAAAATGAGATGGAACAACTGAGCAAAGGAATCAATATCTTTATGCAACCAGATGTCAGAAAGACAAGAATCCATTTCTTTTACTATCCACGGTTCAAGGCAGTTCACATCCTTTTCAGTCTGAAGATAAAAAACAATATTGAACGATTAATCACTTCCAAGAGTTGTCTTTATTCTCATACATTACCCACAAAGCATCTGAATGGTTAGTTTTCCCAGGAACAATCAGAAATCCAGCACTCAGGTATCACTTAAAACATTGCTTGTGTCATATATAAGTACTTACACAACGGCAGTTAAGCCATTTGATCTGAGAAAAAGTTATGCACAACCACTGCATCTGAAAAGCACACTACAGATAGAGCAGTTCACCCTTATAAAGTAATCTTTAAAACATGGTAATATTCTCTGAGAGATTCTACAGCACTATCTTTAGAAAACAGATTTTAAATGGCCAGCATTTATACATTTATACATATATAATCCAAACTTCTCTTCCAACAAAATGAAAAGCTTACCAGTTGATTAAATACTGTGTCACCACCATCATCTAACAGACTGTACACTTCATTTGCCCTTGGAACAGATTTTTGTCTGCGAGATTCCATTTTGTTAGTGTTTTCCTGAGCAGAACACCACTCAGCAAGAGTGTTTCTCTGTTTCTCTTCTAGAATGCAAAGTATTTCCCAAGAAAGTTTTAGAGTCATCTTTATTTAATCCACTGTTTTCTTTTATTAAAAAATACTTATAGCAGGTTAAAGTTTTACCTATGGAACCTCTTTTATTTAGTCTAGAAGGCTGCTACCACTCCTACATAGATTACACACTTAAGGGTACCTAAAGTGCATCATTGCAAGCAAGTGCTATAAGAACAGGGTAAAACCCACCATTTTGGTGTTTAACCACCTAAGCCTCCATTATTCCAAATTACTACATTCCAAGGAGCTTCCTAAGTAATTAGGAATTATCTCAGCACAGACCTTTCTCCAGAAGTGGAATGCTGAAGATAAGTGACACAGCCCTGCATGTAACAACTAATTTTTGTATACAAGTGGAAGAAACAGTAGAAGACAGCAGTGTCTTAATTGAACTCTTCTATCCACAGTGATCAGAGCTGAGCACTGGGATAAACATGCAGTTAGGATTAGATGTTACAGCTTTGGGGTTTGCCTTTTTAAAAAATTTTCTTTAAATAATCACTAGGATCATTACTTGCAGTTGCCAGGAAAAACTTCTGAAGTAACGTATCTGCTTAAGCAACTGAAAACAAATCCTATTTAGTTCACAAGTGTTAAGGCTTCTGGGTTCCATATATATATAATTACATACATACATATACATATATATACACACACACACATATATAAAATACATGCATGTTTGAAGAGAGCAGTGAAAAACGTTACTAATAGGAAAAGCTTGTACATTTTGCGCAAGATGTACTAAATCCTGCCTCCTTTAACAGCTGCACTTTAATTTGCACCCTGAAGTACATAGGATCCTATGCTTCTTTAGTTTTTATGTTGCCAGAGCCCAAATTAGATGTAATTCTACACCGTTAATAGAATTAGAAAAAAAATGACCTAATTAGAAAAAGTATGACATTTGTCAACCGAAAGCAAAAAGAATGCACCCACTGAATCAAAAGTGCATTTTCTCTTTCTTTTTCTTTACATATTTAAATAATGTAAATACTGAGAGCTTAAAGATACTTTCTGTCATCTAATCGTGTCTCATTTCATTCCCTGACTTCGGAATTTAAACAGAAAATCATCCTATTAATAGTCTGTTCAATCAATCAATGGTTCCCATTTCCAGCCCTTATAATTAAGAAGTCCACCAACCTTCTTGCTTCTCTTTTTGGTATTTTACCATCTCCTTGTTTGTATATCCAGTGCTTCGTAAAATGTCCTCCAGAAACATCTCTTTCACTTCAAAAGGTCTTCCTTGGACTAAAAGTATGAAAAATCCATAAAACATCAGATATTCCCTAGCTTCACTTCAAACTTTTTTTTTTAAAATTATCTTCACTGGAGTTTATTTTCTTAAAATTCTACAAAACAAAACATTTCCAAAGTAAAACAGCAGCTACCTTGTTTCTCATTACCCTCTTCAAATAGATCAGGTATTACATAAGACGTTCATAAGACTGAGGGTCATTAACTGCGATTTGTTTTTAAGTGAGAGAAAGAAAAGAGCTGTTTTTGTTTAGGGTTACAAAGAAGAGCTCGCCAAGTAAGCCTGCCACCTGGATTAAACATGTAATTAATTAATAAGCAATTCATACAGATTTGTGCAAGATTCTACAAGGAGGCAATACATTCTTGTCTTGAACCACTTTCTTTCATGAGATGTGAGGAGACAGACTGATCTCAATGTCCTCAACTAATTCAGCAAAACTGGGCTTGCTTTACTACTTCTTGGCAGATGAGACATCCAAGTGGTCTTTACTTCCTAATCATTGAACCTGACTCCTTTTTCAACAGTGTTTTCAACAGCTTTTTTGTGGACATTCAAGGCTTCTTTTGGAATGAAGAATTAGAATCTCTGCATTTTGCTTTCTGGTCCCTTAAGCTGAATTTAGACCACTCAGATTTCCCTTCAGAAAGAAAAATCTACCGTTCACATACTTTCTGAAGCTGTGATAGAGCAAGTCTTCCAACACTGATCACAAACTCTGTGTACTACAGCAATCAACAACTACAAAATGTTCGTTTCCGTGGTCAACATTTAGTCAGCCATATTGCTGAAGGAGAATCAAACCTTTTTCGTTACATTACCAGACAAAAAATCCAAGGCCGCTTCTTCTAATTCTTAAATTTTAAAAAAAACAAAAAAAAAAACAAAACAAAACAAAAAAACCAAAAAAACCAAAACTTTTGAATTGGTATTGGCCTGTTACATAACCAGCATGACCTCTGTGGTAAACTGGAGAGACTGTCATCAGAATTTGCAAAAAAAAAAATACTGATCTGAAAGAACAGGAAGCTGCAAAAAGAGTTAACTGGAAAGCCACTCAACAATCACAACTGAGGCTCTCCCTTTCAAAAAAATCAGAGAACATGAAATCATGTGTAACTTCTAGATTCCTGTCTCCAACAAGTTGCAAACCTTATTTTACTAGGCTGAAATTCAGAACTGTGAAGTAGAAAGAAACACTTCTACCTGGAGAAAAAAAAAATAAAGAGGTTTCCTTTTTATGAACATTTGCTAAAACAAACCAGTAATTGATCCCACCCATTTCCTAAGACTGTTGAGATTGTTGTTTTAAAAAAGGCTGACATGCAGAGAGTCTACCTGATTGTCAGATAAAGCATTTATCTTAAAAGATTCTTTTCAAATCATGTCAAACTTGGGCATCACTGTTGAAAAAGAACGACGACTGCAAGGTGCAACTGGAGGTTGACCATGCGGAAAACCTGCCAGCCAGGACGGTTGGAAAAAAAAAATCAAACCCACAAAAAACCCCAATCTCCCACACATCTATGTTTTATCTTTACTAATGATCCGGCAAATGAAATTCAAACAGCAATAATGGAAACTTTTCTTTGCGTCTGAATGTAATGTAACCACAGATAACTGAGTCCGAACATAAACTAATAGAAATTGGATGTCTTTTCTGAATATTTACCTAGATGAACAGCTAGCCACTTCCTTGAAAACAAAGAACATGTGACTGAAGCATAAAACCCAATCTGCCCAGGCCTGTATTTCTGAAGTGAACAGCTAGAGTTATCTGTGTTTTATCCACTAACAACCTTTATGAGGCCTGAAGAATTAGAATCTCCTGGAATATATTCACGTGTATCACACTCAGGTAGATTCTAAAGTCCTGTATCACCATGGAGACAGCATTTCAATAACCTTTTCTTACTTCTTGAATTAAACATGGAAGGGGCCAGGACATATCTACACTTACAGAACTCTAAGTGATAAAAACACTTCACTCTGAAGTAGGCGCAAATAGTTAAGGAACAAGAAACCCGAATACACAAAGAGCAAGGATTGCTGTAACTCTCAGTGGATTCATCATGTGCCTTTACTCAGTTTAGTTTGCTACAGCTTAGTAAGATCTGTGAGTCTCAAGGCAGGCATATTCAGATTCAAGGGAAATACTTACTGTGTATTACTGGGCAGCTTCCAAAATACCTAATAAAAAGATTTGCATCTAGAGCAGCACTAGAAATAATCAGTTTTAAATTATTCTGGTTTTGCAGAACATCTCTCAGTTTTATTAGCAAGAAGTCGCTGAACCTATCCCTCTCATGTACTTCATCCTGTAACAAAAGGTAAAAAAACCAGGAGATAAACAAACATCACAGATTCAAGATCATAACTTCTGACAGACTTTTAAAAAAATTTAAATAAATCTTTTGGTGGCACATTACAGAGGCCTTAAAATGTGCAAGTCTAGTTTAAGTAAGGTGGTTATTCCAACAAGTTTTTACCAGAGCAGAGTGCACTGCAATGCACAAGCTATACACAACTTCAGAAGCCAAAGTGAATGTCTGAAACCTCTAATTTTGTATTTGAAGCCCACTTTCAAGAAAATGCCACAAACCACAAATCCTACCAATTTTAGTTTAGTAAATTCTCACTTCACAACTGATGAGCATTTAAAGAAATGAATGACACCACATAATCAGGAAAAAAGACAGATTGCTTACACAAGTCATACACAAAGCTTATCAGTTAAGCCCCATGAATGATTAACCACTTTTGTCATTCCTCTGCTTTGTTTTGTATTACAAATGAATGAAACAAGGACTTATATACAAGGTTGGTAGGTTGGTATCAAGAATGTACAGATCACTCTCATGCTTTTTTAACTTTGATTAACAGACAGGCACCTAAACTTAGTATGACTTTTTTTGTCTTCAGGAGCAGAATATTTAAATCTTGCCGTAAACTTTCTGGTTCCCCTTACTTATGAAATTCCACAATAGGAATATTAATACAATCATAAATGAACACACCTGAGTAATTTGCTAGCAATCAGACTGCACATTATTGTGAAAACACTGGGCAAACAAATGGACTGAAAATCTGGTATTGCTAAAACAAATACATGGTAACAGAAATTATGACACAATCACATTGTACCAAATCTATAAGCCTCCCTAAGGCTTTTCTGTTGACACAGGAAGTTCAGAAAAATTTACACTTCTGTCCTCCTTAGCTCCTCCTGATTCCAGAACTACTTATTGGCATGAACCTAAACCAATACATTTTTACAGGGAAAAACACAAACAAACACATAGAAAACCTCCAAAATCCACAAACTATGCATGCTCCACTACGGACTCAGAAAGTCTTTAAAGTTGATTCACATTCTACTGAACAAAAGTATCTAAAATGCTCAGCAAATTTAAATAAGGCAAGTGAGAACCTCATTTTCCAATTAACAAGCAAGACATACTGCTCCACCCCACATGATAGATCACGGGATGCTCACCACAATAACATGGGTCACAGTGGAGAGGGTGCTGTCTCCTGCCATCAGCGTGCGAAGGAGCATGTCATTAGTGCAGAATGTTACCAGTGTCTTTGGAGAAACCCTGTTGAACAGATCACAGCGACAGCTCAGGCTTTTTGTACCATTTAAAGGCTGCTAGCTTTCCATGGCTCAAGGATTAAAGGAGCTGCTGACCAGCAGAGGAATTACACTTCTCTCACTGAAGAACTCATGCATACCACTTGTTTTTAAGCTATGCTTATTCCCAGACATTTCCTAGCAATTCTTAATGCTTACACTTCAAAACTTCAGACAATGGATTGAGAAAATTAGATTCAAATTTTTATGAATAAGGAAGTTAAACAGAACCATGAGAAACCCTCCATGTCCTTCCGTTTACTGGAAAACTCCATGTGGAAAAACAGGTTCCAACTCTTCGGCATATGCTTGGATATAATAGCCTTGTATTTGCCTACATGTGGTGGGATGAGCCTGACTGGATGCCAGGTGCCCACCCAAGCCACTTTATCCCTCCTCTCCTGAGCAGGGCAGAGGAGAGGAAATACAATGAAAGACTCATAGGGTCAAGACAAAGACAAGGAGAGAAACGGGTCTCTCCCGTGGGAGACAGTCCTTTGTGAGCTGCTCCAGTGTGAGTCCTTCTCATGGGCTGCAGGTCTTCATGAACTGCTCCAACACAAGGCCCTTTCCACAGAGTGCAGTCCTTCAGGAACAGCCTGCTCCATCCTGGGACCCCCACAGGGTCCCAGCCCTGACAAAATTGCTTCCATGTGGGATCCTCTCTCCCTAGGGCCACAGGTCCTGCCAGGAGCCTATTTCAGCACTGGCCCCCCAGAGGATGACAGCCTCCTTCAGCCATCCACCTGCTCCAACACAGAGTCCTGCACAGGCTGCAGGGAAATCCATGCTGCACCAAAGAGCTCAATGGGCTGCAGGGGCACAGCTGCCGCACCACGGCTTCCACCATGGACTGCTCTGGCCCCTGGAGCACCCCATCCCCTCCTGCACTGACCTTCCAGCCCGAAAAATTGCTCTTCTCACATGCTGTCACTCCTCTCCTTGGATTGCTGCCTCTGTTGTGCAGGTCTTTTTTCCCCCCATTTCCCACTGTCCCAGAGGCACTACCATCATCACAGTCGGGCTCAGCCGTCTTGGCTGGCACTGGCTCTGGCACACATGGGGGAGGCTTCTAGCACCTTCTCACAGAAGCCACCCCACAGCTCCCAATGCCTTGCCATGCCAGCCCAAAACACTACAGGTGACTAAATCACAAAGTAATCAGCTGATCCTTTGTTTTTCACAATGTCGAAATACTGAAATGTTACTATTCTATACCTGTGGCCCAGTTAGCTGTGACAGTAAAAAAAAGCAATTATAATTTCTCCAGTACTGCCATCCTAAAGGAACTGAAAAGTTCTTTTTAAGAAAAGAAAAACTGTACTCTACAGCTCTTTTCTGAAAGGCAGTTAAGAAAGCTCAACAAATTAGACTTCTGTGTTACTGTAAACACCTCTAAACACCTCCTCTCTGGATCTTCTTTGGACACAGCTGGAAATATTGTCATCTCTCCCTTTTAGTCTTTCTCTGCAGTAAATGTATGGATTTTTCTCAAGCTGAGTTTTTTGCACTGCTTCCAGTAATTCTTCCATTTTGATCTGACTTTGCTCCTCTTCTGCCAGCATAGTATTTCCACACATTAATCATACAGCTTATTTGTGATACATAGAAGACACTAGTTCTTCTAAGCCTTTAATAGCCTTGTGAGCTTTCATACACATACTTACCGGTTATTTTGGCTTTGTTGTTCAAGCACATTCATTTTCATTAGCTATGTGTGACCTTTGCTCAATCAAGCAATACAACCTTTTGCCATCTTCTCGTCACACATATCCCAACCATTGCCCCTTCCCTGAAAAGTCACTGACCATGCAGTTCAAAGATGTAAAAACCCCACACAATCCATTCACACTCTGCTTTACAGACAAACTCATCAAGTGATACTGAAATCTCTGCTTTTACATCATTTCATATCTTAAATACAAAAGCTGAAGCAGAGTAAATTTAACCCAAACTGGACTGGTAAATAACGCTGAGCTTCATCACTTGCCTTCCAATTTTGTTGTTTTCCCTATCAACTCACACTATGTAACATTTGTTACAGTATGCTGATCTTCCTACCTACCTTCAAAGCTTGCAGAATTCTTGGATCCACATATGTTAAAAGCAGAAGAGGGGAAAAAAAAGAGAGGAAAGTGTAGACATGATCTGAAAATCAGACCGGGATTTACATGTACACAGTCCCTAGAAGGAATCTACAGAAAGCACTTGAAATTCAGTTCTATGAGACAACCTACTACATAAAAGTGCAAAATATAGGGAGAAAGCTGTCCTTTACACTCTTAAGTATTCTTTACCTGCAATAATATATCCAACCTTTATGAGGTTGCATCTCAAATGCATTGCAGCTTAAATGCACGTAAGATTTATGATACCAACTCAAGATCAACTGGTAGTTAGAAATATCTTTATACCTGCTTTCTAACCGGATCTGGTAACCAATAGTCTGGCCAATCTTCTCTCTTCTTTCTGCTGCCACTCTTTCAGCCACAGCAACAGCTGCTAAACGTCTTGGCTGACTGCAAAACACACGACAGGCAGTTCCATTCTTGTAGCAGTCATCAAGGATAAACTGAGGGATCTGCAAAGAGGTGGTTCAAATTTACTTTTGGAGAAAGTCACAGCCTTTTTAGCATGGTGAAACAATTTACCTGCATCTCAGTGTAACACAAATTGCAAAAGACTTTTCAATAGGATTATCACTGCAAACATAACTGAATGGACAGAAAATAAATTTCCACATATAACCTGTTAAGGTTTTGGTTTTTTTTTTTTAAGTTGAAGTCTCTCCCTCCTGCTTCAGAGCAATCTATAGAAAAAAAGCCCTGTAGATAATCTCTCATTTTAACACCTAAAGTATACTACTCTGGGTAGTAAGAATAGAATTAGACTTTGAAGAAAAAGGGCTATAGTGACATCACAGCTACTGTCCCTCCAACATTTTGTATTGTGTTAATGAAAAACATGTATCTATCAGAAAATTGTGAGGAACCATTTATGCTTTTAGTACATATCTGCTGCCTTAGTAATTAAAAACTAATAAAGTGAATTGGAACACAAGATTTTCAATCATACAGGAAAACAAAAGCCTTAAAACAGCATTAAAAATCCCTGATTACAAATATTACAATATTGGCATTAGTTTAGTATCAAAGCTGTTATCTTTTTTATTTCATTAACGAAACATACTTGAGTAGTTTTTCCTGATCCCGTCTCTCCTAGAATTAACACAATTTTATTGTCCTTTATTACTCGGACAATTTCTTCCTGTTTTTCAAGAACTGGTAGTGACTGCCTGAAGGAATCAAACTCTGATTCCCCTCTTTTCACTGGGATCTGGGGGATACCGTCATTAAGTCGACCACTTGTCTTGTTCACTTCTTTGTTTTCTGTGAAGAGAAGTTAACAATTAACTAAGATACACATAGAGGAAGGTCACTAAAACACTGCTCAAAAACTGGACTTAAAAATTAATGTTCCTGACTTTTTATGCATCCCTGTGGCTAAAGTGATAAACCCTTCACACATTTAGAAGTCGTATTTATAGCAAGGTGTCCTGTTATGGTGCTTGAAATAGACATTTTTCAAAACAGTTATTACTTTCATAGGTATTTTGAACAAAACCAGACTCTCCCAGATCATTGCTCCAAGTCAAAAAAGCCTACAAAGAGCAAAAGGAGAAAGAAAAGCTAAACCAGAGAAAAGCAGCTGGGCATATTTTCTTGGCCTTTGTACCTGCATGCACATTTCAAATCTGCAGTTCTGCCCAGAAATACCTACCTGCAGAGTTAAACCTTTAAGCTGTTCTGTGCATTTGCCTTCAATCACACTAAATCAAGTTGGCTGTATCAAGAGCCCTGGACCCACACAGCACAGTGTGACGTGTTAGAAAGGAATGCATAAGTAGCCAAAAACCTGCACATCTTCTGAGGGAACTACTTCCAGTCCAGCACTGCAAATGCTAGTTTGTAATTCCTTGGTAATTATTTTCCAGAAGAATGAAAAGCTTGCTGCACACTCAATGAGATGTATTTAAACTGATTAACAGATTCATATACTAAATTACAAGCTCTGTCGTACCCAGACAAACACAGACTAAGAGATTAGGAAAACTAAAAATACATTCTTGAGAAGCAGAGGAAGATAAATATTAGACTATTCATTAGCTTATCCCTTACATTCCTAAGACATATTAGCACTTTTATTATAGCTTCTCTCTGTTCATTAAACAATTATATTAAACAACTGAAACCATTGAAAAAAACAGCAAAGGAATCACTTAAAGAATGGACATCATGAACCAGAAATATCCAATTAAACAAAGCATATTGGTGCAGTGTTTTCTGTTCACTACACCCACCGCTGCACACAGAAACACGGTGCAACTCTACCACTCACAGCTGTTAAAGCAATCATCTTGATAAAAGCATTGTTTTTTAAAAAAAAACCCAACATTATACCAGAAGTTTGTCTTCCAGTGAACTCTTCCGCTGGCCAGCAGTCTCTTAAGGACCAAATCTGTCTTGTAGAGACGAAGAAACAAAACCTAACCTTCTTGCTTTACCAAGAACATGAATTTCTACAGGCAGAACAGCCAACCTAATTTTCTCTTAAGGTGCTCTTACATCACCATCATGGTAACACCTGACTCTTCAATCCCACCTCACGGAACTCGTATGAGCCCCCATTTCACAAATGAACTTCCACAAAGGTGTGGCTGAAACTGCCTCAAAAATTCTAAATTAACTTAGCACGAGGTAGACATCGCCATGTGCGTGATATGACTCCTCACATCAGTTATAAAAGACCATAAAAGTACAGAAAGTTAATGTGTTTGTTTAAAGGATGTCATGTTAGGACAGGCAAGGAGACAGAACACAAAAGGGTTTGCTGTTTTTTCAAGTGGTCTTGATGGACAAGCCCAAATCAGAAGAAACCCTGAACATACCAGATTCAACAGCACAAGCATTTCCTCGCTCTGTCCTTGGCAGGAGCTCTGTGCGTTCCTTATTTGTGACAGGAAAGCTCTGAATTAAACTCCGAACGGCATGTTTTGTACGGAGAGCCAAGTCACAAGTCATGACTGCATGTGTTGGTTCTGACACATCCTTCTTCCTTACAGTCAAGTATCGATTTGCTCCTTTTCTGTGAGGGGGGAGAAGAAAACATATTGTAGAAATAAGTAACCTTTTATCTGTCAAGGTGTAAGGTTCTATTCAAAACCTTTGGAAAAAAGACAGAAATCATGGTGAGAAGCCTTTTTTATGGAGCCATGAAATTAATGAAATATAAAAGCAAGCCATTTCAAATTCATGTCACAAGTTTTTCTGAGCACACAAAAAGCAGTGAACAAAGATACTCATTTCTGTACCTAGTTTTAAGCTTTTTTCTCTAATACTATTCCTCACAACAGAGTAGGGTATGTTGCAAATGTGGATCATTTCATCATCAGTCATGAAATGCCATTAATCTGCACAAAAAAAACTGGACCGCAACTTACCCTTTGCTTTTAGATACCAGCCCAAGAGACTGACAGAAGCGGTGAACAAACGCTCTTTCAGTACTAGTGAAACTAGAAGGAAATTCCATCTCTAGAATGAAAAATAATAAAACAACAGCAACAATGCAACAGGCAGTATTCTTAACATATCACCTCAATAATACAGAATCACAGAATTGTTAGGATTGGAAGGAACCTCTGGAGATCACCCAGTCCAACCACCCTGTCAAGACAGAGGTGCCTGGAGCAGGTGACAGGAACACATCCAGCTGGGTTTGGGATGTCTCCAGAGGGGGAGACTCCATGCCCTTCCCAGGCAGTTGTTCCTGAGCTCTGCCACCCTCCATGGGAAAAAATTCTTCCTCATGTTGAGGTGGAACTTCTTGTGTTTTAATTGATGGCCACTGCTCCTTGTCCTGTCACCAAAAAGAGTCTGGCACCATCCTGGCACTTGCGTTGGAGCTCTTTATATGCATTAACGAGATTCCCTCCCGGTTGTCTCTAGGCTAAACACGCGCAGCTCCCCCATCTCTCCCTATCAGAGACGCTACAGAACCCTCATTATCTCTGGCCCCTGCTGGACCCTCTCCAGCAGCTCTTTGTCCTGAGGAGCGCAAAAGTGGACACAGCGCCCCAGCTGCGCCTCACCGGGGCCGGGCAGACGGACAGGATTCCCTCACCGACCTCTGCCAGCTCCCTCCCAACACCCGCAGGGTCCCCCGGGCCGGGCTGTGCCGCGCACCCGCCTCGTCCCCGCTCCGGAACCGCTCCAGGGCGAGCTGCACCGCCATCTGCACCTCCTCGTCCACGCCGACCTCCCTCAG
Organism: Lichenostomus cassidix; assembly: GCF_008360975.1. Classification (NCBI taxonomy): domain Eukaryota; kingdom Metazoa; phylum Chordata; class Aves; order Passeriformes; family Meliphagidae; genus Lichenostomus; species Lichenostomus cassidix. Next base: position 6,842,720 of record NC_139511.1, read on the forward strand.
GGCCTCGCCTCGGGCGCGCACCGAGGCGGCGGCTGCCGAGCCCCCCGCGGCCTCTCGGGGCTGCCGCCGCGGGACCCGCCTGTGTCGCGACATGCCTCCGAGACCCCCTCACAGGGTCCCGAGACAGCCGCAACACCTGTCCGGCACCACCCGACACCAACCCCAGACCGCCCCACACCGGCCTGACACCGCCCCACACCGGCCCGACACCGCCCGATTCCTCCCGACTCCGCCTGCTTCCTCCCGACTCCGCCCAATTCCCCCCGACTCCGCCCGACACGGGCACGGCTCGGGGCCGCAGCTCCTCGGCCCCGGGGGCGACGCTGGCGGCAGGGCTGGGCCTGGATGGAGTCGCGGCCAGCCGGAATCCCCCCGGACGGAAGGAAATTGACTCCTTTTCTCCCGCTAGGGCCGTGGAGTGTGGGCATGTGCTGAGGGCTGTGCATGGCCGTTACCAGAAAGTGCATTAGTACCGTCTGGTCACGAGTCACGTGATTTAACTGAATGGCATTAAACGTAGGTGTGGTGAAGTTCATCTCAGCCCTCAGCCTCCTCACTCTGTAAAGTGGTATTTGCCCTTGATTTTAGATCCTCTTTTTCCACTGTCCTTTGACTTGACGCTGAGGAGATGAGCTAGAATAAACCCAAGCCGTGTTGGCACAGGGTTCGCTGTCGAAGGCTGCTGCTTTGGAAACATCAGTCAGTCACAAGGAGAGTACTTTGAAGAACACACTACTCAGTTGCGAACGTAAGTGGAGAGTTAGAAAAGAAACACTCCCTGTCTGATGTAGCTGGCTGAAAAACAGTTCTTAGGAGACCTGTAGCAAAGCTGTGTACAAAGCTGTTTTCAGCATAGTTTTGCACTAAAAGGTTGCACTGGAGCTGAAGGATTGATCTGTTCTAAGGTTACTTTTAATTTTTTTTTCAGATTTTCAGTCCAAGTACCTGCCTGTATATCTTCAACTAAGTACATAGTGCTAGTCCCTCATAGCTGTTTCCTGTGACGTTTGGTGCTGTCACCTCAGAGCACGTCACATTTATTATGGAAAATTAAACACTTCAGATGAACTAGATGAGGATTCCGCTTATCCTTGGTACCAACAGTAATAAATGAGAATTCTTAACTCATTTGAAAGAGTCATATCAGAAATCTTTAATTCTGAACCCAGATCTGTTACCAGTTTCTGTCTCTTAACAGCATCATCTTGCCTTCCTACAGAAGAAAACCCCCATGATTCTGAAAAATGATTCCTCAGGCTCAATTCTGCTCTCCATTCGCAATCCTGTGAATTATACAGCATGCAGAGGTAACAGATGTCTGTTGGGTTATGTCTTATCTATATGGCTAAGCGTGGGGTGAAGCCTGAGTGCGTCCTGCATGATAAACTTTTTAATACATGCCTTGCTTCATTCACTGCTTCTTTGACTCCCTGATGCTGTTAAGAAGGGTTAAAACATAGGAGAGTTCAGTCACCCCTGCACTGCGTGCTGCAGCCCTGCTAAATACTGAATTGCAGTCTGCACTCAGCATATGAAAAAACATGAGCAAAGACAGAATTGGGCTTACCCAAGTTCTTAGATGTGGAGGTTTACAATGACTCTTTACACAAATTCTCATAATAAAATTTACTAGCTGTGGATTTTCTTAATAGAATTAACAACCTATAGGTCTTTAAAAATTCCTTTTTCATGATTGGCCTCAGCAATACCTTCTGGCTAATTTATACTCAAAACATGTAACTCCATGAATAAGAATTATTTCCTTCTGTTGGCATATGTCAAAATGCCCACATATTTTTGTTATAAGAAGAATTAGGAGGCAGTACAGTTTTATGCAAAAATACATCTGCATGTTTAAATACAATTAGGCATTCTGATTTTACCCTCCCTAGAGGCACTTTTATTACGTACAGGTTTTGCTGACTTCTTTTTAGTTTGCAGGATATTTTCTCTCTTGAAAATACTCTTGTATTCCACAAAAGATGCCAGTACTAAGAGAAAAAGAACTGCAAAGTCAGTTTGTGAAACAACATTATCTATGATATACCGACTGTGTTAGATTGTGTCAGATTTGACTGCAAAATAGCCTTTTTGGGGTTTTGTTTGTTGAGATTTTTTAAAACATTTTAAGTGTTGTAAGACTTACTAGCTTTTGAAATACTATGCAAGGATCATTGCTAAGCTAATACTATTTGTCAAGGGCAGGTTAATGAAAGAGCACAAAAATAATTTCTATTTTCCATTCCTTGATTACAAAAGAAAAATGGTATTGCAGTATGTGGGATTTTTTTAAGCATCATACTAAATTTGTAACCAGATAGCTGTTAGCTGTTATGACTATTAATGATCCCATCAAATAATTACGTATTTACACACATTTCGGGAAGTAAAACTGATGTCAAATTATAATGAGAGATATTTATTTAATAAATTAACTGCAGTGAAAATGGCCATCTCTTGCTTTACTGCACATAACTGTATACACTGAGACTTTCCCGGAATGTTTGCTGCTGATGTGGGCTCTATCTGGGTGATTGCCTCCTCCCCATTTATGCCACCTCTCCTTTATCTACTGACACATAATTTCTTATTTATCTGTTTTTTCCACTTCCCTTATTCACTTCAAATTTTATTTATTTTTGAGACATCAAGGAAAATGACTTTTGATCAGTTCTGTCCTTGTAAAACAACCTGTCTTGGGTCCTCAATTTGCAGCAGTCCAAAGCTTGGGCTGCTTAACTTCCAGTGGAAAAATCTAACCCTTCAGTGGAGCTCAGGGCATCCAGAGAGTTCAGCAATACATTCAGAATGAAGGCTGGGAAGAGCATGATTCCCAACAGGGTCAAGTATGCCCCAGTTCTTCCCACAACTTTTTCCACTACTCCTTACTCCTGAATTGAGGAGCTGTAGTTTCCAGGGTGAGCAAATGGCAGAGGACAGGAGGGAGAGTGGAATGATCCTGTGCTAACAGATCTTACTGTATCTAGAACATGTTACAAAGGCAGCATGAAAACTGCACGGATCAGATGTTTTGTGAGCTGGAAGGGTAGACTGAAGGCAAAAGGATTTCAATCCTGTGATTCATGTGCTTGTGTCTTTCCTCAAACTGGAACTGAGTGGAACTGATGTGCTCCTACAGAGATTGATTTATCCAGAATGCAATTTCCTCTTAGAATACTGTTTCCCTGAAATATTTGGACCAAAATGATACCTGTGTTGCAGAAATTTCCTGGAGAACAGAACATATTTAACTATTGCAGCTATCAGCAGCCTGCAGAAAAATGTTCTTGAAGTTACCTGATAGTCACAGTCTACACAAAGAGCATTTATCTTTACAAGTGCCCCCACTTTTTTCAATCAAAGTAGTATTTTGTTAACAGAGATACAGCTTCAAAGAATATACTTTGATAAAAAATAGTGGAAATATTCTATATCTTTGTTTACATGTATATAAAAGAAATGAGGAAAGAAACTTTTAACTTTCTGTCACGTATGCAGATCCAAATTGTGAATCCATTTGTAGGATCCAGGAATAGCAGCCTGTTTTGAGTAGGACAGCAGTTTAGGATATTTTTTTGAAAAAGGTCAAACCTGTTCTCATTTATATGAATCATCATCACGAAAAAGTAGACTTTTTAAAAAACAACAGTTTTACAAGGTAGTTGAGCATTTACAAAGGTGAAGAATTAGCAGGAAGCTTCTCCAAAGAGGCATTAATATTCTATCTTAAAATTAATATTCCATCTAAAACATTTTCAGTCCTATATAAAAAAATCTCAGTTTTGCACATCACTCTTTGGAGCAGAAGGAAAAAAATCAGAAAAATTCTCCTCACTGAAAAAAAAGAAAAAAAAAATTTTTTCTGAATATACTGTTTTAAGAGTTTTCAAACAGCTCTGCTTGCTAAGAATTCCACAGTAAAGGCTGCACAAGACTTATATTTCTAGATGGAGCTTGAAATTCTAGATGTGTGATGTGAAGTGGATCTAAACAAAGTAATGTGAGGCAGGTACTACAGTGACTTCAGACACAAGATTTTGATGAGAATTTAACTAGCAATTTCCTAGCTAAACCATGACTTTGTCACCAGCAGATGCACTTTGCTGTACACAATGGTTTTAAATAACCTTCATTTGAACTCATCTGTCTGTTACTTTAAATTTTGTTACGGTGAAGATCAATAAACAAAGCTGGCCTTTATCTGAAGCCTACTGAAATAAAGGATAATCTCTCCTTTGATACCACCAGGCATGACTTTTGATCATTTTGTACGTCAAAATCTTCAGTCTGAATACCTAAGCAGTGGCAGCAAGGAGAATAGCTAATTCCCCCATCACCTTACAGCAACATCAAAAGTATGCATTTTGTAAGTTACATCATCGAAAATAAAGTGCATTTTTAATTTCACTTCCCTAATTTAAAAATTAAAAAAAAAAAACCAACCCAAAAGTAAGTTTATGTAGGAAATCACTGTTACTCAGCCCTTACATTGCTTGGGCATGGATGATACAGGCTAGGCACAGATTTAGATCCGGGCATGTCATGCATGTCTGAGTAGCTTGGTGTACATGTGCAAAGTCATGTGATGTGAGAGTGCCCGGTGGCCAAACCAGCTCCACGCCAGTCCCATATCCCAGCCTGGCCTTTGTTGTCCCCAGGGAGGTGTCGGATAGCTTGACCTGGCTGCGATGGCTGGATGGGTCCTGGCTGCCACACCCTGCCATGCCTTCGCAGGCAGCCCCCGCAACCTCTGGCTGCTCAGCCCCCCGAGATTTTGACGGTAACACTGACACAACACACCATGGATTGGGATCTGACCTGATCTGCAGAGAGTCCAGGTGATTAGAAATTATAAGTCCAATTGTATTATAAATTCCCTACTATGCTACTTACAGATGGGACTATGTTGCCTCTGCTTGTAGAAATCCTGTGCCATTCTAATCATAAATTCTCTTCTATACCAGTCATAACATCCTGTTAAGAAAACAAAGCTTTAATGGCAACTATGATTCAGTGCCACTGTCACTCTGCCTATATCCCTAAGAGAACCCATCTGTGTTGGGTGACAGTGTCACTCAGTGAAATGTCTGTTAAACAAGAACCTCATGGAGCAACAGAGACCTTTTTAGCAATAGTGTGAAAAGGGCTAGATGCAGTATGTATGAAATGGAAAGGGATAGTATTGTGGGCAGTTGGACTCCTGATGCTGAGGAAGTTCTGCATTGCACCTTGGTAAGTAACCTTGATCAAAGGATTATTACTAAATGAAAACTTCCTGCTTGAAAATCAAGTTACTGTTTGTTTTCTTGGTGGGTTTTGAAAGAGGGTAATTGAAAAGTGCTATGGCTGAATGTTATGTAGAAGAAAATTTTTCTCTTTTTTTTGGTCAATTGATTTTGGTGATTTGGCAGCATTTTATGCAGAGTGATTTAAGCTGTTTTCTACTGCAAAACCATCTTGAATTTAATTTCAAGAGATTTACAATGCTGTCTTGGTTTGAAAACAAACCAGTGGGAGATCACAAGTCAAGACTGAAATTAAAAATAAGTGAAATAATACAAGGAAAAGCACTGACAAAGTCAGATACAATTTAACACCCTGTTAGGGTGGTAGTAGCAGTCTAACTGAAGTAGTCTAGTTGAAGTGGTGATCCTGTGAAGGTCTAGTCTCCAGCTGAAGATCCAGTGGTAGCTCTGGTCTTCTGGGAACCCAGTAGACAGGGCTAGCTCAGGCAGTTCTAAGGCCAGGTTATATCTAGGTGGGAACACCTGGCTCCTCCCCCCTCGGCAGAGCATCTCACAATGGGATGAGATAAGTCCATGAGTCACAGGGTGGGTCTTTGATGGCCCATTGCCTGTCATGCGGGGTGGGTCATTAGCAGCTGGTAACAGCTAAGGGATGGCTCATTGCCAGTCATCTGGAGTGGGTCATTAGCAGGTGATAGCAGCTAACGGCCCACAGCTGGTGGTAATAGAATACTTAACTATATCTATATTGCAACTTAGGACATTATCTACCCCTTATTTTATTACTATCTAGACAGTTTTCACTTAAGATAAGGTCTCTTTGTGGGACACAACAGGTTTCTCTATCTGCTTGCATCACCCACCAAATATACTCAGGTCTTTGGGCAAAAACAACCCCACGGATGGGCTTGCCTTTGCCTGAGGTGGGATTAATCTAAACAGCTTTTCTTAAAAAAACTTCTTATGTGTATCACAGGGACTTTATCTCCATCTACTGTGTGCAAAGGTTTGGACTGGGCAGGACTGGCTCGATTGATAGAGCCTCTTGTGTTAACTATCTAGGTGGCTTTTGCTAAGTTCAGTTTTTAATTTTTGAAGGTTCCCCCGCCAAGTGCTTTTAAAGTTGTTTTAAGTAGTCTATTGCACCGTTCAACTTTCCTGGCAGCTGGTGCATGATAGGGGATATGGTATATCCATTCAATTTCGTGTTCTTTAGCTTAGGTGCTTATGAGGCCATTCTTAAAATGGGTTTTATTGTCAGACTCGATTCTCTCAGGGGTATTATGTATTATGTCTCTACAGGACTTGCTTTTCTAGACCTAAGATGGTGTTCTGGGCAGTAGCATGAGGCACAGGGTAGGTCTCTAACTATCCTGTGGTTGCTTCCACCATGGTCAACACGTAGCGCTTTTTTTGGCGGGTTTGGGGAAGTGTGATGTAGTCAACTTGCCATACTTTCCCATACTTGTACTTTGACTATCGTCTACCATATCATAGAGGCTTCACCCGCTTGGCCTGTTTGATTGCAGCGCAAGTCTCACAGCTGTGGATGACCTGTGAGATGTTGTCCATGGTTAAGTTTATCCTTTGGTCACGAGCTCACCTGTATGTCACATCTCTCTCTTGATGACCAGAGGCATCATGGGCCCAACGAGCTAGAAATAATTCTCTTTTGTGCTGCCAGTCTAGATCTACCTGTGACACTTTCACCTTGGCAGCTCGGTCTACCTGCTCGTTGTTACGATGCTCTTCATTAGCCCGACTCTTAGGTACATGTGCATCCACGTGTCGAACTTTCACAGTCAGCTTTTCTGCCCGGGCGGCGATGTCTTGCCAAATCTCAGCGGCCCAGATGGGTTTTTTTCTGCGCTGCCAGTTAGCCTTTCTCTAGCGATCTAACCATCCCCACAGTGCATTGGCTACTATTTAGGAGTCGGTGTAGAGATAGAGCCTTGGCCATTTTTTTCGTTCAGCAATATCTAAAGCCAGTTGGATGGTTTTAAGCTCTGCGACCTGACTCGATCTACTTTGTCTCTCGGTTGCCTGTACAGCTTGTCGTGTGGGGCTCTATACTGCAGCTTTTTATTTCCAATCTGCACTTACAATTCGGCAGGAACCATCGGTGAAGAGGGCATAGCTTCTTTTACTCTCTGGCAGCTCGTTATACGGGGGTGCTTCTTCAGCACGTGCTACTTGCTCTTCTGCTTTTTCTGAAGATAATTTAAAAGTTTTACCTTTAGGCCAGTTTGTTATGATTTTCAGAATTTTAGGGCGATTTGGGTTTCTAATACAGGTGCGCTGTGTGATGAGGGTAATCCATTTGCTTCACATGGTATCAGTGGCATGGTGGGTAGAGGGAACTCTTCCCTTGAACATCCACCCCAGCACTGGCAGTCGGGGTGCAAGGAGAAGTTGTGTTTTTGTGCCGATCACTTCTGAGGCGGCTTGGACTCTTTCGTAAGCTGCTAAGATTTCTTTCTCAGTGGGAGTGTAGTTGACTTTAGACCTTCTGTAATTTTGACTCTAGAATCTTAGTGGTCGATCTCGGGTCTCATCAGGCACTTTCTGCTAAAGGCTCTAGGACAGACCATGGTTCTCGGCTGCAGAGTAAAGCACATTCTTTACCTCCGGTCTTGTTTTGACTGGGCTAAGGGCTACTGCATGAGCGATCTCCTGTTTGATCTGGGTGAAGGCTTGCTGCTGTTCAGGGCCCCAGTGGAAATCGTTCTTCTTGCGGGTTATGAGGTAGAGAGGACTCACGATTTGGCTATACTCAGGGATGTGCATTCTCCAAAAGCCTATGGTGCCTAGGAAGGCTTGCGTTTCTTTCTTGTTGGTTGGTGGAGACATTGCGGTGATCTTATTGATGACCTCAGAAGGAATCTGACACCATCTATTTTGCCACTTTACTCTCAGGAACTGGATCTTTTGGGCAGGTCTTTTGACTTTACTCTTCTTGATGGCGAAACTGGCCTCCAGGAGAATTTTGATGATTTTTTCTCTTTTCTTAAATACTTTTGTTGCTGTGTCCCCCACACAATGATGTTATCAATATACTGCAAATGTTCTGGAGCCTCACCCTTTTCCAGTGCAGCCTGGATTAGTCCATGGCAGATGGTGGGACTGTGCTTCTACCCCTGGGGCAGTCGGTTTTACGTGTACTGCACACCTCTCCAGGTGAAAGCAAACTGAGGCTTGCACTCTGCTGCCAGAGGAATGGAGAAAAAGGCATTGGCAATGTCAATGGTCGCATATCACTTTGTTGCTTTGGATTTTAGCTCGTACTGAAGTTTTAACATGTCCGGTACAGCAGCACTCAGTGGTGGTGTGACTTCATTCAGGCTACGGTAATCTACCGTCAGTCTTTATTCTTTACTGGACTTACACACTGGCCATATGGGGCTGTTAAAGGGTGAGTGAGCCTTGCTGACTACCCCTTGGCTTTTTAGTTCTCGAATCATCTTATGGATGGGGGTTACAGAGTCTCTGTCAGTGCGGTATTGCCGGCGGTGCACTGTTGCTGTAGCGATTGGTACTCGCTGTTCTTCAATTCTCAGCAGTCCTACAGCAGATGGGTTGTCTGAGAGACCAGGCAGGGTATTCAGTTGTCTTGTGTTTTCCGTCTCTACGGCTGCTATCTCAAAAGCTCAGCAATGTCCCTTCGGGTCTTTGAAATATTCACTCTTGAGATAGTTTATGCCGAGGATGCATGGGGCATCTGGACCAGTCACAATGGGGTGTTTCTGCCACTCGTTTCCAGTTAAACTCACTTCAGCTTCTAGTACAGTCAGCTGCTGGGATCCTCCTGTCACTCCAGAAATAGAAATGGATTCGGTCCCCACATACCTGGATGGCATCAGGGTGCACTGAGCGCCGGTATCAACTAAAGCCATGTATCTTTGTGGGTCAGATGTGCCAGGCCATCGGATCCACACAGTCCAATAGATCCGATTATCCCTTTCCTCTACCTGGCTAGAGGCAGGGCTCCTCTAATCCTGTTTTTGGTGCATGGTGCTCTTCTCTCGTAAATGTGTTCCTGAGGTCCCTTCAAGAGGATCAGTCATATTATCATTTTCATTCTGTCGGGGGTTCTGTCTACAAGAGACTGGGGCAGTGTTGTATCTAGATGAGCCTCCTGAAGTGGATGTTTTTGTTTTCAATTCACATACCCGGGCTGCTAAGGAGGAGGTGGGTTTCCTATCCCACTTTCTCATGTCTTCCCCATGCTCTTGAAGGAAAAACCAGAGGTCACGTCGTGGAGTTTGTTTTCTTTCCTTGGCTGGAGTACGTCTGCTCCTGATGGCAGAGACTCTGGATGGTTTCGGTGTGGCATGAAAAAATCTTTCTTTTAGCTCTTTCTTTAGTTTCTGATGGCTCTCTTCAATTAAGCTCCGGACTTGCGCGGCCAGCTTTGTTTCTACCGATGAGACCTGGGTCCGTAGTGGAGCAGTGACAGTGTCCTCATAAATTCTCAGTTTGTTTGCTAACACACCCACCTTGTTTTCACCTTCCCTCCACTGCAGTGTTGCCAAGTAACGAGAGTATATCTCTGGTCTGAGCCACGCGAATCTTAGCCACATTTGTGAAGTGCATTGGACATTATCTGGGCTCTTGGGGAATCTCTCGTTTTCTGAGAAAATTATCTCTAGCACGGCCAATTCTTTCAGGCATCGGATACTTTGTTCTATTGTGTTCCATTTTCTTTGGTGCATTTGGAGGTCTTCTTTGCAGAGGTATTTGTCCCGTACACTCAGCAGCAATCGCCGCCAGAGGCTGAGAGTTTCCTGGGTTTTCCCAATCCCTTGGTCAATGACCACATCTTGAGACAGGGATCCCAGTTGCCTGGCCTCACTTCCATTTAGAATGGTGTTATTAGCTGCAGCGTCCCAGATGCGGAGCAGCCAGGTTAAGATGGACTCATTCGCCTGCCGGGTGAATTCCCTCCGTAGGTCACGCAGCTCCCCCAGGGATAGAGAGCGAGTGATGATCTCTCGCTCTGTCTCTTCTGCTTGGTGAGATGGTCCTGCCGCATCCTCATCAGTCGCTATGCGGACTGATTTGCTCTTGGATTTCTTTTTCTGGACGGGGGCAACTGCTAGGGGCTTCGGCTGTTTTGATTTGCTTTGTTTCTCTTCCTCAAGAAGACAAAATATTGTTCTGATCTTCAGCATGAGGTACACGGTGCTGGTCGCAGAGAAAAAAGAAAACAGAACTGACAGGAAGATTATGCCATCCTTAGCATTCAGGGAGAACTCAATATTGTCAAGGACGGCTGTGCCTGACTTGAAATGTTGGAAGAAACCGCTCTCTCTTCTTAGCCCCAGAGGCTGGGTGCGATTGCTGAGGAGGTCCCAGACGAAGCAGCTCAGGTTAGGCCAGGCAGACAAAGTCGAGTATATATAACGAATGGTGTTCATTGCTTCATAGGTAACCATGCCATAGGCATAATAAACTAATAGAGCAATTCTCATGCCATTCCCTGGTCGCAACAGGAGCAATATGACGGGCAGATAGTATGTCATTTGAGGAAAAATATAGAGAGCGAGATATAGTACCCATATAGATAAGCTGAGCATCATGGTGATAGGATTTCTGAGTTTCCCCAGGTCGTGCCCCACGTTGGGTGCCAAAATATGTCTTGGTTTGAAAACAAACCAGTGGGAGATCACAAGTCAAGATTGAAATTAAAAATAAGTGAAATAATACAAGGAAAAGCACTGACAAAGTCAGATACAACCTAACACCCTGTTAGGGTGGTAGTAGAAGTCCAACTGAAGTAGTCCAGTTGAAGTGGTGATCCTGTGAAGGTCTAGTCTCCAGCTGAAGATCCAGTGGTAGCTCTGGTCTTCTGGGAACCCAGTAGACAGGGCTAACTCAGGCAGTTCTAGGGCCAGGTTATATCTAGGTGGGAACACCTGGCTCCTCCCTCCTCAGCAGAGCATCTCACAATGGGATGAGATAAGTCCATGAGTCACAGGGTGGGTCCCTGATGGCCCACTGCCTGTCATGCAGGGTGGGTCATTAGCAGCTGGTAACAGCTAACGGATGGCCCATTGCCTGTCATCTGGAGTGGGTCATTAGCAGGTGATAGCAGCTAACGGCCCACAGCTGGTGGTAATAGAATACTTAACTACATCTCTATTGCAACCTAGGACAAGTGCTTTTCTTTTTCTATTGTTCAACACCTAATTTGCTTGATTTGCTAATGGACTTGACTTTCAGACATCACATAAATGCAATGGAAGAATGTTGATTTGGTGGAAAGTCTTAGAAGTCCAGCACCTCTGGAAATCAGGTGTCTCCTGCCCATCTTTCAGAGATCTCAGATTGTGAGCATATAAATGTTGGAGAATAAGTGCAGTTAGTAGTGCAACAGCATTGTTATTAATGTTTGCATTGACTGTCTGGTATATATTTATTTGCATTTGGAAATCAGGGCATTATGAAAAACTTGTTTTGGAGAATATAGATTAATATCAAACGATTACAGATTCATTGAACTTAGATGAAAAGACAAATGAACAAACCGATTGACTCTTAAAATCCACAGTCTTAACTAGAAAACATACAAACATTTAAAAAATGTTTTTTGAGAAATACCAAGCCTATTTTCCTACTCTCAACAGTATGGAAGTCTCACTCCTTGCCCTCCTTCCTTGTTCTGTCTTCATAACTTTCTAGGCCCCACACATGCCTCACACAAGGGACACTTCATGAAGAATAGTACTTTCTGCTGCACAGAATAGTCTGTGTTTTAAGTGTAGGCTTTTGCCATCTGAAATTCACATTCTTGGCTGCAGGATTGAACTGGCCACATAATTCATAGCAGGCACAGGAATGTGGGGAACAGTAGCTTTCCAACTGATGTGATGCATCTTTTACAAAAAGTAGATGGGCATCACGATATGAGCCAGCAAGCTCAGCTGGTTTTGCAGTCTTGCATGCCATACCGCAGTTAGGATATCAGCTGTTCCTATCAGCAAGGAGGGACTAGTAGGGGTGAATTGTTACTAAGGAAAGTCAGAAACCATGGCACCAGGTTTTATTGAGACTGGTGCAGATGCAAAAAATTAACTGCAGCTGATCCCCAGAAACTGAAAAGATAGCAGGAAAAATCCAATATATAAACAACCGGCTCAAAAATTATTAGCATGAGCAGGGAGAATGTAAGGAATGGGTGAATTCCTGACCCACAAAGGAAGGTACTGCGTGAAGCATGCCGATGAGAATAAAATATAAAGTGCCATTATCTAGAGGAGAAGTGGGAGATCAGTTTAAAAAAAGTTGAGAACTGGCCAGCTCTGAAGCTTAGCAGACGGAGTCAGGATGGAGGGAGGTTGTTCTTGGAGATTCTCATTGCTGTGATTTGGACCCCTTCTTGCAACATTGATGTTGGTGGCCTTGTCAGGAGACACTGTTTTAGGACTCAAAATAATCAGAGAATTGTAGAATATTGCAAGATGAAAGGGACCCATATGAGTACATTGAGTCCAGCTCCCTGTGGTTAAGAATTTTTATTCTTAGTAAGAAGCAGTGTGTGCTATATTTGCAGAACGTGTGCAAGAATTCTTGTGTTTGGTGGCTTTGGCACACCAAAATGGTGTTGTGGTGTTGTGACTTCACATCTCCTCCAGTCCTCAGTGCAAACAAACAGTTGCAGTAATCAACTGGTATCACACATCAGCAACATCCTACCTAGGGCTGAGAAAAAGCATGTACTAAGATTAAGAGTCAGACCACTCTTAGGTGTAGATCAGAAGGTGGAACAGTGTAGGTCAGAAGATGGAACATCTGAAAGGATTGTTGCAGTATTCTCTGCTTTCAGTGTCCTGAAAGAGTATGGAAGTGTGTTGGCTCCATACCACAATGCCCTGGTCATCCAACAAGAACTAATATGAGCAACCTAACGTGGAAATCTGCAGAGACTTAGAGAATACAATAGTGACTGTATGCATGCTTACACTTGCAAGTAGTTTTAGTTAATAAAATGCCAGAGGGACTCCTTGCCTTGTAATGACTTACTTAATCAAGGTACAATAAATATTAACAATTAGAGCTGTTGCCATCAGTTACTGCACTTGAAAGGGACTGTGCAACAAGAGAAGCGTGATAACTTTGCAGGATTTATATATTCATGAATCACTCTCAGGAACAAGGAAGGTCAAGACACTTCGTGGCATGAACTGAATGTCTTCAAAGACTTCATTAATAAGAGAAGGATAATACCTCATACTATGAGAGAAATGCATGTGCTTAATAACAAGGTCTTTTTTTTCAAATACAGAAACAGGTTAGGGAAAAAAGTAGTTGACCCCAATCAGTCACAGGGTGATGGAGTATGAAACATAATGCTAATGTAAACAGAAATGCTGTTCTAGACTGTTTTGGATTACTGATTTCCAGTAGAGATAAGAGATTGGCGCTGTTGGTGTATCAGTTTTTTTCACAGAAATAAGAGAAAAAAACCACCAATTAAAACTTAATTAGGTACCGAGAAGGGTGGCAAGGATACTAAAGGAAATAAAGAACCCATACTATACAATCAAGGTAATTTTTTTTCAACTGGCCACATGAAGACTGGCAAAGAAAGTGACCTTTCTTTAAATGGAAAGGAGACCAACAGACAGGGAGGGGTATAGGCCACGAACATGTTCAGGGACAGAAAAACAAATTGTTGATTCCGCAGGTAAAATTTGATCAGTGGAAAGGAACTGGATGGGTCAAGAGGGGCCGATGCTCTGTACCCCAGAATGCTTTTACCTGACCAGTGCCCCATAAAACTGCTTCGAGTGCAAACGCAGGGCTACAGAAAAAGCTGGGGTTTGTTGGTTTGGCTGGGCTAGGCTTCCACAGAGCAGTCAAAGCAGCACCCCGGGAGCAGGGAGTCGGGCCTGCCCAGCCCAAGGAGGACAACTGACCCTCGGGACGGGCTTGGGTCCCCCGGCAGTAAGGGCAGCTGGCCCCGGGCTGGCGACATCGCCCGCTCGCTCCCGCTGGATTCCGCCGCGATCCCGACACGGGCAGCGCCCGAGGGCGACGAGGACGATGCGCTGCGCAGGCGGGGAGCTCCCAACCTCAGCCGCCCTGGCCCCGCTCCCAGCACAGCAGGGTCCCGGCCCGGCTCTCGCTCCGCGGGCGGTGCGTGTGGGCGGACAGAGCCCTCGCCCCCGCTTTGTACTGCCGCTCGCATTTTGCAGGCGCGGCGGGACTGGGAATCTCGGGTGCCCGAGGCAGCCTCGCCTCCTCCTCCTCCTCCTTTCCCACCTCCTCCTTTCCCACCTCCTCCTTTCCCACCTCCTCCTTTCCCACCTCCTCCTTTCCCACCTCCTCCTCCGGAGCGGGGCGCATGATGGCGGCAGCCGCTGCAGCGGAGGTGAGCAGCACCGGCAGCAACAGCAGCGATACCTCCAGTACGGGCGAGGAGGAGAGGATGAGGCGCCTCTTCCAGACATGCGACGGCGATGGGGATGGCTTCATCAGCAGGTAGCAACAGCGGGAGGCGGCTCTTGGCTGGTACGGAGCCGTCTCGTCCTTTTCCCCCGTCCCGCGTCCCCCGGCGGTCAAGTTACGGGCGAGTTGGAGCAGCTGTGGAGCGCAGCCCGCCGGACCCTGCGCGGCTCCCGTCCCGCTGCTCCCGCTCCGCAGCAGGGCTCCGGTGGGGCCTCGGCACTGACAGTTTCCCGGGCAGCACTTCCATCGTGCCCCGGGCAGGGTGGTTTGTGCAAGTAAACACGCAAAATACCGGTCGTGGGTAATCTAGGAGAAAGCTCGTGCTGTTCTCCCGGATCGTGTGATTTTTGTTAGTCAGGACGTTTTAATCAATATTCGTCTTGCACAGTTTCGTTTAGATTGCTCTGCTAGTCCTCAGAGAGACTGAGGAGTATCACAGAGGCTGGTAGATTTTGGTGGGGAAAGGTGAACCTGAGCATTTGCAGTAGATAGTTGGCAATAAGCCACAGTGGAATGTTTATGTGTCTGGAAGCACTGGCAGCGTGTTTTGGTCAGGAGCTGGTTTTGTGGCAGTGGTATTTCTGAGCTCTGACGCCATGACTTAAAAAATACTGAACTTCAAAAAGCAGGATTTGCCAGAGGTGGTGGAAACTTACATTTTCCAAATGAAACATATGCTTTTGCTTGCAATTAGCAAGTGCCTTTAGAGAACTGGGACATTGAGGGAATTTCTTAAGTCTGCCATCTAACTGTAACCTAAGAATATTACCCCACAGAAAGGCTAAGTAAACTTGAATCCCCACTGCCATCTCTTTGGAGCCAGAAAGTTGTTGAAAATCTGTAATAACTGGCAGTCACTTTAAAAATAAAGTTCAAGAGTTGTGATATTTCTTATCTATAAAGCTCCTTGAACTCTCTTTCTTTTCCCCCAGTCCAATGATTATTTTGATAGTAGTGGTTTTGAAATGTAAACTTTGAAAATGTGTACTTTCCAACCAGTGTGCTAAATCTGCTTCGCTTTCCATTTGTTTATGGTCTTCATGGAACTTCTTCTGATGTCTGAAAACTTACAGTGTTCACTTAAAGCATGCACAGTCTCCTCAGAGCACACTTGCTGATCTGTACTGTGATTTTTTTGCAGTGTAAACTCTCTGTGTATTTATAATTTAAGGCCCTTACTAAGGGAATGTTAATGTTAATGCTGTAGTGTTTCACAGGGGTGACTGAGAGATGTTACCATGACACAAGCTACTAGTTTCTGATCAACTTTTCCACATTCCCTAAGTTTTGTCCCACGTTTGTATTCTTTGTGTTTCTAAGTAAGTGTTTCAGAGTGTTGCTTGAAATACAGTGTTGAGAACTCTAGCATGTGTCTGAGTACGGACACTGGATTTCAGCAAGAAATGGAAATAAAGCCCAGAGCCTGGGTGGTGGTTGAAAGTCCTTCAGGAGGTGGTGGATTCATTGTTGAAGGTTGGTAATACTTTGCTTCAGGAGGGAGTTGTGCCGTCAAGGCAGAGCTGGCATGGCCTTTATCAGAGAACATGGTGTTATAAATTGCTGTCTTCCTTTAAATCTCCAAATGTGTGAGAAAGTAGCGAAAGAATATTTAAGAAATGATCTTTGACATGACTTGACTTCATGAGCTGTCCTGAGTAATGAGCTGTGTAAATGGAATGCCTTTCTTGCTTTGTCTATTACTCAGTTTCACTTATAATCTGTTTTATGGCAATGGCTTATGCAGGAGAAGACTTGCCCAGTCAGATTGGGATGTATTTGTAGTATGAACCACCACAGTCTTATAGACAACTCCTTCTGATTTATGGACTCAAAACATTCGTCTTAAAAGTATAGCAGCTGGGCTTTTGTTGTTGTTTAGAGCCCTAGTGTTTAAGTAATTGCGTCTTTTTTAATGTGACAGATTAAAATAAAGACAAAAAAGTTACAGCTGCTTTTACACTAAATTTCCTCTTGCCATTCTATGCATGCTCTTTGTCTTGCTCCTGTGTTTGTTTGGAGGGTTTTTTTGTTTGTTTGTTTCATGTGGGCCAGTTGTTTGGTTTTCCATTTTGGCAAATGGACTTCCCTTTGCTCTTCCTTGTTTGCCAGCAATTATTTTGCCTTTCTTGCAGCCCCAGTGGAGATTGTAGGCTGACTTCTGTGTCTTTTACAGCAAGTTAAACATCGCAATAAATGCCCAGGTATGTGTATAAAGAACTGAAAACACAGAAGCCAGCACTGTAAAATCATCTCCTTCCTCATGTACTAGAACTAGACTTCCCTGTCTAGTTCTAGTACCTATTAGTTCTAGTTCTCTGTAACCTATTACTAGCATGAGCTTCTTTTTAAAGGCTAGTTTGTTTTCAATGTAATGGGGCCGAAATTTTCAATTTTGCAGCTGCTACTGAGTATAAATTGTATCTTTGAAAATTTGTAGTCCTTTTCTTCTGTTTGCACAGCTGAAGCTTGGTAAGTCATTTCTTTGCGTAGCACATGCAGCAGTTTCTTTATACAAGTTCTTTTTTTCCAGCTCCTGAGCTGTTAAGGAAAAGAAGATCTTTATATTTGCAGCAAAGGCAGGCATTTTGTGTGTGTGTTTATTTAGTTCATATTGCATGGGAAAAAGAGATACTTGCATTCCTAATAAAATAACATGGTGTCTCAGCTGTGGAAATGCTTTGTTGTGCATCAAACTGTAATAAACCTCTTCAAATAATAGCAGGGAAGTACAGGCACAGATGGAGAGGAGGAGCATGTCCTGAGACACTGATTAATTTTCAGGCTCTCACCTGAGATATTTATTAATTTTCAGGTTCTAAGTAGGATAATATCAAAGCAATAAAGCATAATTAAACATGTACCATTGGTGGTTATAATCCAGAAGACACTGAACTATGGGATACGAAATGCTAAACCAGTGTCTCTGAGCCTTGCATTTACATGTGCATATTGAAATTCTGCAGCATCCAGCTAAAGAAAAGTACTAAGAAAATAGAGAGTTTTAACTTGTTGGCTTGTACTGAAATGGCTTTTGATTCTTCTGGGGTTGATATTTGTAACTGAATTATTTTAACATCCTGCAAATGTTTGGCATTCTTCTCATACTTCTACAACAAGAGGTAATTTCACAGAAGCCAACTAATGGACCAACCAAATAGTGCCCCCTCTTCCCCCAAAAAAACCCCAATTGCAAAGCAGTCCAGAATTAAGGCTGGATACTGAATGCTTGAGATCAGCTGGATGAGCATTCCTGAGAGGAGAAGGCAGCCTTAAACACTTTACCGCAGAACTGGATTGTGTGGTTATTAACAAAAAGCTGTTAACTGACAAAACAGTAATCGCTTTCATTTGTTTTATTCTGTTTGCTTTGAAAAGTTCCAGAATCTGATGTTGCAGTTGTAAACATTTGCAGTGTCAGAGGGTTGGTGCATTCGCGAGGACACCTGTGCTGTTTTGGTTTTTTGGTGGGTTTTTTTTGGGGGGGGGGTGGGTAATGTCTGTATATGTAGCCTGGAATGATGCTGGGGTTTTATGGGTGACAGGCTAGATTAATGTCTTCTTGAGAAACATAATTGCATTGTGCCTTTATTACATGTGGATTTTACTGAAATTCCATTTAGCACATAATGCATTTCATTTTCACTGCATAAGTCACTAAATGGGTTTCAGATTCCTCTATCCTAACACTGCAAAGTCTAAATAAGGTAACTATGAATCTGCAGGAAATACTTCAACTTAAAGAAAATGAAGGTATGAGCTGTGGAAATAATGGGTGAAGAAAAAATTAATTTCATTATCAAGTTACTAATATGCTAGCTTTCCAATTTTAACTTTTAAGTGTGCATAAATTTTTTTAGGATTGTGAAGAAGGAAGGTAAAATTTTTGTTTAGTTCAGACAGAACTTTGTCATCATATTAACAATAATGGAACAAAGTTTTGTTTGTAGAGTGTATTTGAAAACAGTGTCTGTGTACACAATTTTTTTTTTACACTGGGGTCAGTATCTTACAGAAAATCTTGGTAAAAGTAGAGTAAGATATTAAAAAAAAACTTAAACCTGCTAACTTTGTGTGGAGCTAATACAGCCCGTTAAAAGGACATGCTGAATGACTGTGCCTTCTCTAACCATGCACAGAAGCAGTTAAAAGGAACTTGATGGATTTGTTACCTGAGTGGTTTTAGTGGTACATCACTTAGGGAGCTCAAAACATTTGCAAGTACTGGTTGATCCTTCGCTTTTTAATGCATTGTCACAGGAGTAGGACATTCCCAGATTTTTTGCTGAGTATGTTTTGGCACCCTCTCAGTGTTTCTGCATCTAGTGGCTACATGTATTAGAGGAGAAAACCCAGTATTTTCAATAAGACAAAGTATGTCTCTATTAATTGTGTTTTTAAGGGAGGAGATCTGTTCTTCTGTGGTCTCTGTTACTCTCCACAGAAGTTGTTACCATTTAATTTAATTTTTTTTTTTAAGGTGTTTGATTTTGCTTGATGTGCTTCAACTTCTGTGCTTAACATTTAAAGACATACCTATTGAAGCACAAAAGGAGGGATTAAATGAAGCAGCAAAATCAATGTGGGTTGTCTGTGACCAGTCAAGTTATCACTGATGGTAAAACACTTGTTTAATCCATAAGGTGACTGTTCATGAAGTCATGCAAACGCATTTAGTCAGGATCTCTGAAAACTTACTTTGGGCATGAGTTAGTATTCTGCATGTAGAGGCTTTCTAGGCTCTGTGGGGTGTTCTGTGCTGGTTGAAAGCAGTATCAGGAACAAGCTGTTGTGAATGCTCAAATGTCAGCAGACTAGGGAATGATGAAGCCATATATCCTACAAGCAAGAGGTTTATGAAAGGTCAACTCTAACAGAACAGGTGGAAACAAAAAACTGCCTTTGAAGACTTGTGAAAGAAGTATTATTAATTCTGTTAGTTTTGCAGCTACTGGAATTTTCAAATTTCAAAAGCAGTTTGATCTCTGTACTGTACAGTCCTAAGTCTGGCCTCAATCCATCTGTCTAACAAAGAAACATCATTCAGAAGGAGTCTGCAAAATGTCAGCAAGATTTGGACAAAGCTTTGGTTAGTCCCTGCCTTCAATCTGACTCTTCATATAGCTGCGCTGTTTTTACCATGAAGCTAAAATAAGTTATTAGACCTCAATACGGGATTTTATTCTCACTTGAGGTCTGGACTATTTGCTCTGTTTTAGAAATTCCAGGGGGAAAAAAAAAACCCCAAATCCCAAACACCCTGCAACACCAACACCCCCCCCCCAAATCTTGGTAAAATGTTCTTTGTCCTTGCACTAGTGCTTTAGTTTCTCTTGAAAACAGTTTCAGCTCCCAGATTGTGTTCCTAGACTTAATTTTAGTCTTCATCCATCTCCATTAGGAGGCTGTCACAGGGTTTGTGATCCATGCAACTGAAGGATTGCTTTTATATGGCTACAGCACAATACTTGCTGTATGCCAAGTAAGATGGTGACTGTAAGCACTGTTCTGTTTTTCACATGATTGTAGTCTGTTTTCTGTTTCTCTTGGGACTTGCCTTAATGATTCCACAGTTGTGTAGGATTTTATGGCTTTAGTTCAACCTCGTCTTCCACAGGTCCTCTCAGAGCGTCATAACCAAAAAAGGAATAAATTATGGGGAAAGCCAGGAGGGTGGTTGTACATGAAAAGCCAGAGAGAGACTTGCTTAGTTTAGGATGAAGAGAAAACTATTCCCTTTGTTAAATATTGTGTCTAGAAAATACACCAAGAATCAACGTTCATTTAAGTGATTATGTATTTCAAAGTCTGTATTTGTTACAATGTATTTCAAAGTCTTTATTTGTTACAAACTAATACACAGTCAGAGGAATGTATTCAAACTTAAATTTTCTGAACATACCATATTTTTAAATTAATTAGCAGTCCAGTTCTTACGTAAACATCAGACACCTGAAGGGTGTTTTAGATGGAGATGGTAATATTTTAAAGTTAGTAAAGTTACACAGTATGTTTTGTATAGATGCTTTTTTCTTTCCTCTAATAGTCAGGTAATAGTCTAATAGTCTAACAGGCGCTAATGGTCAGGTAAAAGGGACTAAGTATATATCTCAGGTTTGTTGTTATATGGTCTTACTGTATTTCCTTTCTTAGGTAGATTGTACAGTGGAAAAAGAGACCAAACAGGAGTTTGCTTGAAAATACAAATGTCAAATTTTTGGATCCCTTTGAAAGTTACCATCTAGCTGGCTTCTAAGCATTGAGGTTATTTATTATCTTTATTATTTTTTATTTATTTTTATTTATTTTTTAATTGAGATTGTTGCAAATACCATGTTATTTGGGTTATTACTGTAAGAGAATTTAACTGCTCTTTGAAGTCAGTAATTTCAAAGTCAGTAATTTCCCTTTTGTGGTGAAAAGGAAGAGTAATTGTTGAACTGGGATTTCTTTTGCCTTGTGACTTCTAGGGTTTCTTGCTGGCAATTCTGAAAGGTTGGAACTTCACTAATATACTCTGTTACTCTCCTCCCAGGGGTGACAGAGAGCAAGGGCCCTCATGAGATGCTTTGGTACTTAGTCTTTCAGCAAATCCATAGCCCTGGGTTTATAATGTAAGACCCACTGGTGGCTGTTCTAGCAGTCTGACCAGGACTAAGGTAGATATTTGTGTTTAGCTCATGTGTGATTGCATCTTCAGCTTATGGCAGACAAGGCAGTTGGCATCTTCCTTAACTGCTGTTGATTAACTCATGTTGCTAAGGAGCAACTTTCTGTATGTTTTCAAAATTAATTTGCCAAAACCTACAGCCTGAAATTCATGGATGGGCTGACTGTGTTGGGAGGCACTTGAATGAGAGAAGAGTTCGACCAGTGAGTAGTTAACCCCTTGTGTTTTTATTTATTGTTTGGGCATGCCATGTGCTAGTATTTTGCTGATAGTCGTGGATGGATTTCTAAAATGATTTAAAAATTTTCTTTTTCTCTGATTGCTGGGGTAGGGTAGAGATTACCTGAAACTGATTCAAGCAACAGGTCATACATGACTGAGATTGAGTTTTGACTGGGATTGAGTAACCTCACAAAATACTTGGGCACCTGGCCCTTCTTGCAGATACACAGCCCTAAGCTATGTACCTGTGCTCCTTATGCAATGAACTGGGAATAGCAATTGAAGGATTTCATTATGTGTTTAAGTCAACCTGTGCTGCCAGATGAGTTATTCTAATGGGCATGGTCCTGAAGTTTCACTCGTTGTGCGCCAGAATTTGTTCAGTCAGGGAATTACTGCATCTGAACAGTAGCTCAGTAAGAAATATTTCTTTGCAGCATGGGCAGTTTATAGTCACAAGTTTTTTATATGGCTGTGTGGCTTTTAATGTTGCAACAAGATGGTGGGGGCAGGGGGTAAGAAATGAGCTTGGAGTTTAGTTGTGATCTCTCTTGTTTTGTCCACTTGATTTTTAAACGTGCTTCACTCCAAATGATCTGAGCTAAGAAATCCCTCTAAAAGTTAATTTATTTTCAGAAGTGTAAAAGGACAACAGAGGTTTTATTGTGGCTCTGGTATCTCAGCTGGTAGATGAAAGGCATTACAAGGCTCATGTTGTGCCTAATTGAGCGTTGTCCGAAGGATAGGCTTCAAATGGTATCTGAAGGAAAAGTTATGCTGTGGATATATGGCTTTTCAAATCCACCATATTTTAACTGTGAATGTTCACATGCATCTTTTAGAATAAATAGTACATATGTGCAGTTCATCCTAGTGCAGTGATTTTTGCATTCATTGACATATGTTAATTAACATTACTGTAATAGTTAATTGTAATAGCACATCAATGTCCCCTTTCTTCTGAGAGTTTTTCTGTAGCACTACTCTTTTATATTTACTAGAACAGAACAGTATTTCTGTAGTATTAACAGTTATTTGATGAAATCCCGTATGTAATTTTTGAAGGTAAGTCAGGTAGCAGAGACCAGACCATCACTGAATGAAAACTGTGCTCCTGGTATTTCCTGGTATTTCTGTGGAAGAGTCTATAGGTTGAATTGTTACTGTATATTAGCAGTGTATTTTAAACTAGTGAGCAGCGCAAAAGAAGGCACAGAATGGCAGAGATTCTGTTGACAAGCACAGCTTCTCTGTTGGCAAATGGACCTTTGTTTGCTTGCAACTGTTCGGTCTCCAGAGATGGGAGCCTTATCCAAGAAGGGACACGCTGTCCTCCCAGGTTGTGAGATGCAGTTTGTGCTATCAGTTCAGAGTACATGATCAGAGCACAAAGTTGAAGCTACTTCTAGTGAGTAGAAAATGCATTTGTTGTGCCATTTGTAACATACATTTATTTTCTGGAAGTACCTGCAGCAGGCTGGCTGTCCTGTCTAAATCTAGTATGAAACAGGGGAGAGAGACACATACACACACACATACACACACAAACTTCCCGTGGTGATGTGTAGGGAACCTTCTGCTGCTTTCATGGAGGAAGAAGTGGTGGTGTAGGCTGCATGCTTGGAATAGTATCGTGAGAGGTAAGCAAGGTAGGACAGAACTGTGAAGTGAAAGCTCAGCTGGTTGAATTATGAATAAAGCATGCAGGGTGTTTAGGGCTGGCTGATTGTTAACCCTGTCTTTGTCCTGATGATGCTCAGTGTTGTGGAGCTGTGTCAAGTTGCAAGTTAATTGTGAACAGGCAGAAGTTGAAACTAGCAGGGAATTTCAAGTGTAAAGTTTTCCCACTGCATGGAAAGAGTTTTGTTTGAAAAAGTAACAGAAAAAAAAGAGAAAGAGTACCCAAGAGAGGGAGCCAGTGAGCTGCTAATGACTGATGCTGAGAAGTGTGTTTTCTTTCTTTTTTTTTTGTTTTGCTTTCTACACTGAAAGTAACACATACAGTGGGACTGTTCATGCAAATATGACTGGTAACATGCCTTAGACAGGAAGGGGAAGAAATAAGTTAGAGAGTGTCTGGATTTGTTTCCATTAGTTGTACTTTAAGATCTAGATGTAATGGATGTTTTTCAGTCAAAAGAAGGTAGAAAATCTGATTTAAATATGTAAAGACTATTTTTCTGATCCACTGTGATAGCAGAAAACAGAGTGTTAACTTCCTTTCTGAAGCAGCAATCTGAATTGTGTCTGGGCAAATTGAAATTAGGGAACTTGCAAAAGAGAACAGTGAAGTGCTAGGACAGCGCAAGGTGGAGGTTGTGGCATTCTTAAAAAAAAGCTTAGACACCCATCCATGATAGATGACACTTTTTTGAATTTGGTATCTTTTCTACACTGGTAGGACTTAACTGCCTGTCTTCCTCTGTTTAAGAGGTTGCCTGCTGAGTTATACAATTTGTCTCTTGTGCTTATAGGATAATCAAGCAAATGTGCAAGGTCCCATATAGTGCCATATAGACTTCCACAATGCAGAACCCACTGGTTACGGAATAAATACCCCCTTGGGGGACTGCAGTCTGCTTTAGTGACTTTTTCCCCCCTATTTGCTTTCAGCTTTATGTTTACACTTCGTTTTCATTCCTTCATATTTGGGGGCAAAAATAGAAAAAAGAGTCTCTGAAACTAGCAAATGTCAGTCAATGCTCTTGTGTCTTCCCATGTTTTCATGTAGCATTAAAAAAACCCATCTGCATGAATTCCTTTCCTGATCACAATGAGATGTTAAAACTGAAGCCTCACTGGGAGTTTTCAGATCACAGTATCAACAGTATTGCTGCTCAGCATTTTAACAAGTGTGTCCAGCTGTTGTGCCTGTTCTGCGTCCCATCCTGCCTCACATTATTCATGCCTTGCCAAACACATCAGCTTCATTGAAAGTGGCTCATTTATGGCTTTTGCCTGGTGCTGACAATATATTTGACACACAGAAAATAGAGAGCACTGGGACAGCCGTAAGAAAATGGAATTTAACATTAAAAATTAACAATATGGATGTTACTGCATATCTTACACTTTCATTTTAAAAAGTGTTGATTAATGCTACTAGGTACTCTAGCACTAGAAAGTAAACCCAAAGAAATACCCTTGAAACAAAATGTGGTTGGTTTAGCAATGCAGAGAGTATTCCAAATATACATGTAAAAATTGTTTACACATCAGTTTATCTGTCATTTCATATATGAATAGTAGTGGTGGTCATGAATGCAGTTTATTAAACTGAGATGAGAACTGTGGGCCCTTTTCCTAACAATAACTGTTAGGCAGATGTATTGTTGCAGGAAACTTGTAGTTCTTCACTCTTTGCCCTTTCGTAAAGACATCCAATTAACAGCAGGTGGAAAATTCCAGCAGTTCTGAAGCTGTCCTCATTATTCCTTCAGAATCTGTAACTTCAGTCTTGCCTTACCACTTCCTTTAAAAAATAATGTGGAAATGCCGACTTAGTCTTATCAGGATGATCTGCAGCTGATAAAGGAATAGCTTCTGTATTGTTAAACCATCAAAAGGGGTAATAATTGAGGGAATTGGAAAGTAAAAAATACCTCATAAACTATTTTTATATGAAAAGGTCTGTGGAGATGTGTTTGTTTAAATTGTGACAAAGGTAATGAAATCTTGTGTTTCTGAGTCTAAATTCATTAGAGGGATAGAAATTTCTTTTTTGTGGTTGTTGTTGGTTCTAGAAATTATTTCTTCAAGAAGGCATACTAAGTAAGAGCTGCTGTGGATGTTTGTCCTCATTCTTTACCAGACTGCTCTATCTGAACTTCTTGAACAGTTCTCTTCTGTAAAGTCAGAACATCTATCAGGCCTTAGGTGGAATGCAAAACGACATAAATTGTCCATCCATCACCCCACGTAGGTGAGGACATTGTTTTAATCGTGTTTTGCAGACTGCAGTGGACATTGTCTTTTAGTCTGGTAAATTTTAGAAGTTCTCTCTGTAGTTGGGTGCTAACCTTGACATGCTTTTTTTTGCCAAAGATCAGTGTCATACAGAGGGCTTCTGCAATACACAGTTTCTGTGGTTCGTGCTTTGTTGGTATTTCAGATTACTTTGGAATTATTGTGCATTACTTCTGTTCATCCAGACTGAGAAATAAGCATTTTGATACAGCCTGCCTCATGTGATGCTTGGAGCCTCTTTACCTAATCATTTTTTTTCCCATCTAAAACTCTGTTAGATGTTTTTCTGGAAGGGTTCACTCTGTGATCCTTTTGGAAGACTTCTGAGTGAAGAGGAGCAGAATTCTGGGATTGCTGCCAGGATTGTTTGCCTGCAGTTGCTCACAGAAAAGTCAAAACTAGAGAACTGATGTGATTCTGTGATTTATGCAGTCACGGGCTTGACTTGCTGTGAGATTCAGAGAAAATGGAGCATCATGTCCAGGGTGCTCTGGAGATTGGTGGCTGTACCAGGGACCTAAACTAAACACCCTCCTACCAAGAACAAACGTGATCTGGAGTGATTTCAGTACATCTTTTAGATCAGCAAGTTCTTATTGCCTCTGAGTGCTCCCTTAGGCAGTCCTTTTCAGATTAGTCTTTTTAAAATAATGTTTCAAACAGATTACTGTTTATCTACTATATTGGTCCAGAAGTGACTCATGACACATCTGTGTGGAACAGGTTTTCTTACACTGTTTGTTTATTTACTCTGTTTGCCTCTAGGGAACTTGGCTGCATTTATAATTTTGTCTTCCCTCTTCAAAGGTGTTTGTGCACGTAGACGGCAAGTTGCATAAACAGATTGAATGTTTCCTGGCAAAACGTTGATACCTTTTTACTAGCTGAAAATTTAAATAGTTTTAAGAAAATATGTGGCTTTCCTTGGTGTAATATAGTGGAACCATCCTTGCCAGATTTCCTTTATAAATCAGTTCGTATTTGTGTAACCCCAGTACAGCAGATTAGTTCTTCTGGGCCAGGGCAACAGACCTTTGTCCTGGAATCCCATGGCAAAATCACCCTGCACTGCTTCTCCTGATACTCATTTCAAAATTGGCACAACTCTGCAGCATCCCTCAATCTGTATCTGCTTCAGGAGAACAGATACAGACATAGCTGAATTGTATTTGTCACTCCGCATGTAAAAATTGGAGTGTGCTGTCATCCTTACTTCTCTTTGCAACGTCCATATGAAATTGTATTGTTCTAATTTTTGAAAACTGGGAACTGAGCCATGGAGATTATTTATTAATTGATCAGATTCAAATCTAAGAATAAAACTCTGACAAAAAATTTATCTGTAGTAATAATAGCTTACATTTGGCCTATGTGATGTAAATTAATTCTTCCATAATAAAATTATTTCTTGTTTTAAATAGAGATTTGGTTGCTTTCTGTTATTTTTGCAAAGGGGGTGTTTGTTTCGTTTTGTTTTTTGGGTTTTTTTTTAACTACATGGTCATGTTATTATCATAATCATCATTACTATTACCGTTGTTACTATTATAATTATCATCCAGTTTTACTGTAAATAACCCTAACAATAATTCTGTTTTGGCAGCTCTGGAATTCCTGCATAGAAGAGACTTGCAGGGCTCCACCCAACCTACAGCTTCTTTCTGTAGAATAGAATGGGCCTTGATTCTGATAATAAATGACTTATTCAACAGTGAAATTGTTCATGTAAGAACTTTGAATATTTCACTGTATCATGTTTTCATAGAAACCTTTTGAATGATACCCTGATATTAGTAATGAAATAATACTACTACTAAATATGCTAATTATTCACATAATACTAATATTATACATTTCCTTTGCCTTCTTTCTGCAGAAAGATTTTGTACAATGCAGAAATAAGCAATATGCTTTTAAGCTTCTTAAAAGAAGCCATAACGTAGAAACACACTTATACTATTTGTAGTATAAATCAGTCGGGTAGTGTTATGCAATCCAAATAAACAAGTGCTTAAGAAAGGGTTTAGGAAAGAAGCAGTGAAGTGTGAGAGCAGCAAAGTATTGTAATTTTTTTTTTTTTAAATTTTCAATTTAGAGAGAATGGGGCACCAAGAAGATTTTGATAGTGTAGAACAGCTGTTGCTTCAGATCTGGCTGAATTGGTTTGCCCACATTTTATTTAGAATCTGATTGTCATTTGATGAATATGCATCTGTCATCATTCAGTTGCTGGAGAAATTGTTTGAAGATTTTGTTTCCTTCAGTAGTTGACTTACTGGTTTTAAATGTCTGCATTAATGCATATCCAGATTTGACAGGACTAGTATTCCTTTCCTTCTAAACTAAGTTGTTTTTCTTTTGTTTTCTCTGTTCCCACTTTTCCAATCTCCCCCTTCCCCCATTTTCCCTCTAAAAATATCTTTAGGAATGACTTGCTGATGGTGTGCCGCCAGCTGAATATGGAGGCGTCTGTTGCAGAGATCATGCACCAGCTGGGAGCAGATGAAAATGGAAAAATTTCCTTCCAGGATTTTAGTCAGTGCCGCATGGAACTGGTACAGGAAATCAAGAAGGAGGAAGTGGAGCTTTCTGTGAAATCGGATGACTCTTGTAAAAAGAAAAAGTTAAGGGATAGAGTAGCTTCCTGGCCAGCTAGCAGCAATAACAGTTTAGGTAGGTATGGCTTTTAAATGTCCTGTTGGTGTAATTTAACAAAAGGTAAACTCTGGAAGGTTTGTCACTGAGTTTGCTGACATTAGGGTTGCCCCTAAAGGGCTTTGTGAATCTGCCTTGGCATAATTTCATCATATGCTAGAGTGTAACTGTTCTAACTGATGCAGTCTTACCACCAGAATGTAGACTAGAATGTGTGCAGAGCATCCTCTTCTAAAAATGCAAGTCTCACAAGAGAACAGACTTCCTTGGAAGGACAAGAGCTGCAGAGCACAGCTGGTAACTGAAGATCCAGTGAGTTCTCTGTTCTCTGTAAAGCCCAGGCAGGTACGTAGGTAAAACTCAGAAATGAGGAGAGAGACAGTCTTGGTTCCAGTCATAGTACACTGTAGGAACGGATGTTTCTAGGATGCTTTAAAAATCGTTCCACTTAGTGGGAGATCTGAATGCTGGGAGAGCCTTATGGTTTAGAGAATACAAAAATACTCCTCCATCTGGTTAAAAACCAAACCAGAAAAAAATAAAACCAAAACCAGAACTAACCAAACCAAAAGAAACAAATAATAACAACAAAAACAAACCACAAAACCCCCAAAGACCCAAACCAACAAACAAGAAAAAGTGCTATTCCATTCACAGGAACACAGGATGCAGGAAGGAATTGTCTGTGTCGTTGAGCCCAGTCCCTGATAGCACTGTGAGCAGCCAGCATTAGGTCAGAAATGTTGACACCTGCAGAATGCTTCCTTTCACTCTGTAAAAAATGCAAGAGGCTGGAGGACACAGATTCTGTCGTTAAAAATTGTGAAGTGCAGTGTGTTATGGAAAGAGCTGAGGATGCTGTTTATTCCCCAGCCCCCTACACGAGGTGCCTACTTGGCTAAGTGTGACTGCTGGCTGGTGACAAGGAGCTGGCCTGCTTCACAAGCAGGGCTATCAGCCTCTCGTTTTGTTTAGTTAGAGCTGTCTCTCCTCGACCTTTTCTTTGACCATATGAGTCTACATATTTTAAAACACTTTTTTAACTAGAAAACTTCCATTAGTCTTCACAATAGTTTTTTCTTTGATGTGACCTAAATTAAGGTGAGAGTATTTTTTACTGTTGGATGTGCTTTATACATCTTCTGGAGAGTTGTGTTTTTCTGGCTCCTCATGTTACTGGCCTGTTGAATGTTGAACACCAAATTTATTTATTTGAGAATAGTTGATGGTACATCAACCTTCAAACCCTGATGGGATTTCTGTTTTAGCAGCATGATACAAAGCATGTTGAAAACACAATACATATAGCAGAAGAGGGCAATTGCTGTGCATGGCTCAATCACAATACCAGCGTGGCTGAGCCAGAAATTTCATTTACCCCACACTGGCCTGGCTAACACAGGGAGGCATTCACACTCTTAATGAACTCAGGGAGAAACACACCACCAGTTGATTCTCTCCACTATTGGTAGTTGTTTATCTGAAGCAAAACCCACTCTCAGGTTCTCTTGCTGTTGAGATCAAGCCATCTTTTTTGCAACCCCATATCCTTCCCTAAACTTCATGAGCACGTCACCCTGGCCCATCTTCTCTGATGCTTCTCTGTGGTGGTTTTGACTGGCCCAAAACATCAGTGAAGTGTTTTTAACATCTAGGAGAAATTTGGACCCCTCAGAAGCTGTTGTAGTAGGCCTGGGGAAGTGTCTGAGGGGTGGGGAGTGGCACAAAGATAGCTCCTGTGTGTCCTGAGTGAAAGTTCTGGAAGTTTTTACATCAAGTCCAGCAGAGCCAATCTCTGATGGCTCTGAAGGTGATGGACATGCTGCCGGCCAAGTTTGGGCCAATTGGAGGTGCTGGTTACGCCTCTGTGAAAACATATTTAAGAAGAAACTAAAACAAAGCAGGCACACACTTCTTTCACTTCTTTGTAGTTGGAGGAGGAGGAGGTGGAGGTGAAAATATGTGAGGGAGAACAGCATGGAGATGCGAAGGTCAGTGAAGAAGGTGAGGGAGGAGGTGCTCCAGGCACCAGAGCTGAAAACCCTCTGCTAGCCATGGTGAAGGCCATGGGGGGAGCAGGAGGTTCCCCTGCAGCCCATGGAGTGCACAGGGGTGCAGAAATCCACCCACAACCCACGCCAGAGGAGCAGGTGGATGCCTGGAAAAGACAGTGAACCAGTGGGAGTCTCATAGAAGAGTTAAAACTGCAAAGGCCTTGCAAAGGAAGGAAAGGCCTTTTCCTTGCTCCTGGGGTGGAAGCAGCCTGGCCTCGGCTCGGGAGAGTCTGCACAGCACCTTATGGACAAAGAGACTCATGTTGCAGCAGAATTCGGGCGGAATTGTTGCTCATGAGATTGGACCCATGCCAAAGAAGTTCCCAGGGGACTGTCTCTCGTGGGAAGGACCCCTGGCTAAGTAGAGAACCTCTTTTCCTGATTGGACTGACTAGAAAAACTCCTACCCTGCCCCCTGTTTGTGTTGCTAGTTTGGAAAGAGGGAAGAGGGGGGTGAGTGCAGAGACTGCTTCTTAAGAGGGTGGGGGTGAGAGTACAAAAAAACTGTCTGAAGAGAGAGAGAGAAACAAGTAGAGATAAAGAGTATTTGTAGTAGAAGAATTGTGGTGATGAGTAAATTTGAAAATCTGCTCTGTAGACTGAAAAGAGACCTCACACCGTGCCCCCTCCACCTGGCTTGTTGACTGTAAAGGAGGAAAGGGGGTGAATACTATAGGTTCATAAGAGGGAGGGGGGAGTGAACAAAAACTGTATGAAAAGTTTATTTTTGCCTGCATTTATCCTCCAATTCTGTTATGTCATTAAAACACTTTTTTGCAACTTTAAGCTTGGAGCCGGGTTGCCCTCTTTTCGTGCGTCCTCCTGGCAATGTCCTGTCTAAAACCCATGACACCTCCCATGGTAGGTCTTTACTGATCAGTCACACCTGTTTATTTTGTCAGTAGTCAGCCTCATAGTAAAACTGGGCATGTGTTGGTTTTGTTGGTTTGGTCCGTCTGTTCATTTACTTATTTATTTGCTTTGGAGAGGTGGGTTTAACATGTTCTGTCTTCTAGTCACTTTGCACATGTTTTTGGCTAGTCATCTCAGGAATTCAAATTTTTTTTTGTTTACTTTATATCCTTGGTGGACTCCTTATCTTTTTGCTTTTTGGATGGACTGTACTACTCCCTTATCATCCCATCATCTTACGCTTCTTGGATTTTCATTTTGATTTCACAGCATAGCAAATCTGTTTCATAGCTCTGTTTATCTTCCATCTCATATTTTATGGCTTTGTAGTCATATCTTGTTATAGAGGTACTTCGTTGTTAGCATTTCTCTGTTTACCCTTCTTCTATATATATTCTTGAATTGCAAGACTGTAGTTTCTGCCTCCTTTTCTCCATCACTTCCTGTATTGAAATCTTCATAAACCTTGTGCTTGATTGCATTTCCAGCCTGTGAAAATCTTTCTGGAGCTGTATCAGACAATATTTCAAAGCCAAGATTGTGCCTAATATGTTTTGGGTTTTTTGAATTGGTTTAAGGATGTTGTGTGTTCCCTGAATCATACAATTATCTTTTTCGCCTGCTTTCTCAATGCTGCCACAATTTAATTTTTCTGCAAAATAGTTGTTCTGCCTTCATATAGCTATACAAAGTTTCCCTGTTTGCTGATCAGATTTCCAGCAACATGGGCTGTAAAATCTTCTTTCTTAGAGAAACCAGCCTAACAATTCTGGTTTATTATAACCAAGAGTGAAAAATAGGTCCTAAGCTTTATAAGACAAAGGTCTACATAATAGTCTCAAAAATTATCCCGCAAAGAAATTGCCTCCAAGAAGTATTCATAGGTGAAATTTCAAATTTGTTAGTGTGTAGAATTCAATTACTACAATTTTTTTCCTATTCCCCAATTTCTGTTAGTTGTACAAGAATAATTTAATGCATTTTTAAAGATGGTGAGTACATAAATTTTTCTTTTTTATATCTTTTTTCCCAAAAGTTACGTCCAGAAGACTTTCATATTCCCTGCCTAGATACATTTTGCTCTGCTGTTCAAGTGTGACTGTCTTAATGCACTGTACTTCTAGACCTGTAAGGAAATAATAGGTTTTGTCTTTGTCCTGCCTTGACTCTTGCAGATTCTGTAGGACTTTTTAATATTTAGAGAATATACATAAATATTCCCCCCCAAAAAAGAATGAGAAGAAATAATAAAAATTAGTAATTAGGATGCAATTATTTTTTATTTAGTTGCAAAAGAAAACCATTGTGGCAGCACTGTTCAAAATGTTCTTCATAGCTTTGTTTTCCAAGAGTCAGGGGAACACCACTGCAATATATTTCTATGATGTAAAGTCAGTCTGTAGTATGAACATAATGACAGCTGAGGAAGTACACTTGCAGTCAAGTTTGAATTACAGTCTGCATGTTTCTGTGCCTTCCGTGTCTTTGAGGGCTCACTTACGTATTCATTAGTGATCGAAGAATTGATTGTGTTGTATTGACTTTCTAAGCATTGCTTAAGACGAGACAAATTCAAACATGAGCTTGGTGGATGTTCGTTTTTTGGTTTTGTTTCTATTTTTCTGGTCAAAGAACACTGTTTTTATTAAGCTTTATGTTCAAAGATAGTTCACAGGCCTTTTTTCCAGGACTAATTTCTACATAGTATATCAGCTGCTGATAATCTTTGACAGCTGTTATCATTTATCCATGTGGAGCACATAAATGACAGTATTTCAAAACTCATTTGACTGGTACTGAGTAGCAGGAGTCCTGATGATCTGAAACAAAGGAATCTAGCCTCTAACCTGGTTGTTTTTACACTGCAAGTTTGTATGCAGTTATGCAGAGATTACCAGTCAGACAGCATTTGTGCTAGCTTTTCTTGGAACTGTTGCAAATTACTTTTTTTAAAAAGTGCAAAAACTTTTATCTAAATAAAATATTATCCTTGCTGCCTAGAAGTTTTGCTTGTCATTATGGAGAAAATAACTTGAAAAAAGGTTGCAAGAAGTAATTACATCTAACTTAATATTGAACTTCGTCTCACCCATCTTTCTTGTTGTTGATAAGGTTATTCTAATAGTGTTGCCCAACTTTGCCCAACAAATGTTCACTCCTGTGTTTCCAGGTGGGATACAGAAGTGAGGAAATTTGTTGGTTATTTTAATCGAGTTGAAGGACTCAGGTTTATTAATACTCACTCACGTATGTGCTCAGTAAGCCAAACCTGCACCCATATCTGCCATCTTGATGAGTGTATAGATTTAAAAGTTTCATGTTTTACTCAAGTGCCCAAAAAAGGATATTGTTCAAGTTAGTAGAATTAGGCTTTTTGATGTTTTGGTATCAGGAATTCAAAGCTGTTATAATGTGTTGTATTTCTTACCCTAAATTATTAATGCCAGCATGAGATTTAACAATCATTTGCAAGTAATAACCAGTTATTTTTCTATAAGTGAAATGGAATATAAACACTGTTAATGTTCTTCTCTGGCATTTTAAAATACAATAAAGATTAATAAAATAACTTCTGAAAGTGTTGCTGGAGTCTTGCAGTGACCATATGCGACCTGACTCTGTAATACATCATTTCAGTAGGAAAAGCAGGAACAATGTCAGTTACTTGTCAGATCTGTGGGTTCTTGTGTGCAGCTGTGGAGATTGAGAAACTTGATGGGTACAGTAAATCTGTGTTAATAACTCAGTGACTGATGGAAGAGTATTGCTTGCCACATGAAAACTTTAGCACAGCACAACTACATCTCTAATATTTAAAGCAGGGAGTTGTCTGAACGGTTACAGTTGCTGTCAGCTTCTTCAATGTTCTATAGCTTTGTATGTCTTTTATAAAAGTTAGAATTATTTATATTATGCATTATGTCGATTTCTCTAGCTCTCCACAAGGAGCAAATTACCATTTTTCCCCATGATAAAGGGGAACCTATTTCTAGCACCCACTGACATGGGGGATGAACAAGAAACGGCACTATTTATTAGTAAATTCTTCCTTCATACGAGTAGATGGTTTCCTGTAACTGCATGTATTTATTGTTCTGATTTCATATTCTTGATAAACAGTTAAGGATACAAGAGTCCTTTATCAATTTTCGGCTGTAGATTAATTCTTAGTAATTAATTCATAGCCAACTCCCCTTTCTTTACTGAAAAAAGTCCCTTGAAAATTTGCTATGATAATTTATTTGCATAGCAGATCAAGCATGAGAATTAATTAAAGGAATGGTAGGAATTCAGCCTTAAATTAAGCTTACGGGTAAACAGGAGAGGCAGACTAGAGGGGCTGAAAAATCATTGTTTTTGCTTTACATTATTTCCGTGTTTGATCTTACTGCAAATAAATTGCTCTCAAGAAACTGATGTAGTGATTACATTTATTTATGCTATAGTTAATTAAAAAACTACAGAGCTCATATGGACTCAAAGGCATGCTGCAGATTTTCTTGAGATTTATGAGCAATATTTCATCCTTAGATATGTTTGACTAGAAAAGCTGAGTATCTGCTAGGCCAAATTTAATTACATATAAACTCTGGTTAACTGTAAGTGGTTTAGCTTACTACTTTATACCACTGTCTTTATACAAAGCAGAAGAAAAAAGGTAAATTTTTTTTCTTTTTTTAGAAACAGAGAGTTTCGGTTCTATGAGCATCATTACAAATGAACCTGAATTTCCAGGGTAACTGACAGCTCATGAATCTTATTAGAATCATAATATATAGTATGTGTTAAACACCACTGAATCTATAAAGGATAGAAGTCATCCCTGCAGGGATCTGTGGTGTCTAATAGAAAAACAAACTTGGTTGAAGCTTTCTTCTGGTTTGAATATTTGTAAAATGTAAGAACAGCTAATCTATATTAGACCAGACTTTATTTTCAAATGATAATTCTGTCCCTTAGCATGGTTAGAAGCAAATTATTGAAGAAGACAGTAGGGATTGAGTGATCATGTAATGATGCTTGTGTCGGAGAGGCTGCCGGGAAGTAACACACACTCTCATAGAGATAATGGTGTTATTATGTTTATTTCTTCTAAGACAGGCATTATTATAGAAAACAGGTACAGGTTCACGTGACAAACCGGCACTTATGATTGGCTATTTGGTCTATGTGCACATCTGTCTTAGCTTTCTGATTCGCTGTGGCCTTTAGGCACGTTTCACTTGGCTCAGCTAAAGTTTTGCCAGCATAAGCTGAATTACTAACTGTGTGATTCTTTCTCTATTTTGCTTATTTCCTCTACATTGGATACAATTCTAGTTCTCTTTTCTTTTCTATCTCTTGGGAAGAACATCTCAAAGTTATAGACAATAGCATCTTAGAGTTAGGAACAATAGCACCTTCAGAGTTTAGAACAATAGCTGGTTTGTGCATGCTGCATCTTCTTCTGCATGCACACCTCGCCAATATGGCCTCGTTCTGCTAACTATTTTCCAACATGCTTGCATATTAAATTCCAGCTCAGGGACTTTGCACTAGAGATAGTTGCTCTTACTCACACTCACCTGGCTTCCTTCCCTCCAACACTGACTTACAGGACTGAGTCTCTGAACACGTGCACGTCTTTAGTGTTCACCATGTACTGCAGCCAGGAGTAGCACAGCTTGCTCTTTTATTGTATGAGGAACAATTTCGTTTGAGTTTGCTAAAGTTTCCTATCCACCTCCTTCCATGTGTTTGCAGGGGTTTTTCTCTTTCTTTTTTTTTCCCCCATAGTGTGTCTAGTCAAGGTTGAGCACTGTACTGCATTGTGTCATCTTCCTAAGTAGGAGCTCTAACAGAGTCTGTCACCTCTGTGCCTTCCATAAAAGTTACAGGAATTCAGTGTATTTGACACTTTGACACGCCTACCAAATGCCCTTGAAATTACCAAATAGCTTAAAACTTCGGGAGGAAAGGGGGAAGACAGAGAGCTGAGTGGGCATAACTAGGAGAAACAGATGAAGCTGCCGTTCCAGAGGGCAGCTGCTACCAAGAGTTGATAGAAGGGCTGTTCCACACCAGCTCTGCAGAGCACCGCAGGTCAGGCCTGTTTTGGGTAACAGTACTGCTGCCTATGCCTCTTGGTAAGCCCCACAGGTAACACATGGAGCTGTGCTTTGGGTTTGCCATATGGTGTACTGGATTACAGCATCACTTCCTCAGTTTTGTCCCAGTTTATGCTTTCCATGCAAGCTGTGATCAGCTTGGGAAACCGAGAGGCTGCAGCTGGGGTTTTTATAGGAGACAAGCTTCATTTGGCTCAAGATGAGCACTGTCGCACGTCCTACACTTCAGCTTTTGAGAATCAAGGGTTCCCTCTCAGCACATTTCTGCTTTACCTCTCCTGACTTTTGTGATGTGCTCTTCACCTGCCTGCTTCTAATGGGACTCTGGCATACTATGGTACATGAAGCAGCAACAAAATGAGACTGACAGACAACAAATTCTGGAGGATTCATTTGCTTGCTTGGCGCATTTGTAATCAAGTCAGATCTGAAGTGAGATTGTCTTCAGTGGAAGATAATCAGGGAGGATGCTGATTATTCATATGTAAATTACTGTGTAAGGAAAGCCAACTTTTTTTAGAAGTACAGTCCATACAGTACAAATACTGTACTTGGAAGGTATGTTCCAACTTCATCTAGCTTTTGTAAGACTTCAGCTTTTATGTGCTCTTTTTCCTATTAATATATACCCCTCTTTACTAGAGATTATTAATTTTCAGGAAAAAAAAAAAGGATTGTTTTCTGCCTCACTAGAACCTTCAAATCAAATACTAGATTGAGTTCCTGAGTAAAATGCACTCATTAGCTGGCAGCGTTCTGGCAAAATTTAGTTTAGGTGCTTAAACAATACTGGGTACTGGGAGACCTTTATTTCTAGCCTGTTGAGAAGTCATTCCTATAGCCCATTTCTTTTGTCGGAATGAAGCAAATAGTTTTCTGGCCTCAAAGATAATCTTAAATAATTTCAGTTTCAAGGACAGGTTGTATGAAGGTGTCATGGATACTGGGCTTTTATTTTGTTTTCTGTGTTATTATTTCTTATATGGCCAATGCCAGTCTGCTGGCACGTACTGAAACCATGATAGTTTACATAGATTCATTTCTACAGCAATTGAAAAAAATGCAAAGAAGGTAAATAGACTGAAATTCTACAAACATTTGTTAATATATATAGTTCAAATTACTGCTTTAACAAGCCCAACTTCTTTGTCCAAAAGCTGTGTTGAATAACTGGGAAATTGTAATGAGAGAAACTTTTTCTTTAATTAGATACATCTCTGTGTTTTACTTTCTCGAGGCTTTATGAATTACCTTGTTTGCTTTATGGTTTTGCTCTTGGCAAGCTTATTCACTTATCTGTCCTAATTTTCATGTAGCCATTTGATTTATTTTTCTTAAGATTTGACATAGTTTTTATTACTGATAAAAATCTGCTTAGGAAAGTATGTCATGGAATGTAAAAAATTAAACCCCTAAAGCCTAAAAAAAAAGATACTATTACTCTGGTAAGTAAGAGTGCTGGTTATGTTGCAGATTTTTCCAAGTTCTTTAAGGTGCATTGAAGTGTTTCTGAAATTTATGCTATAGTTATATCCTGTAGTAAGTCAGGAATCACAAAATTGCAGAATTCCTGGATTTTGAATGTACCAATATGGGGGATACTTCAGTGAACCTGAAATACAGTTGAGGTTTTGTGATGATTTTGAGAAATGTACCAGCAGAAAGTGCAAATGTTATAACTTCTAGCTCAGGGACAAAAGGGAGATGACATGTGAGCTGACAGCAGTCTTCCAGAGCAGAAATTATCTATGCAGTTCCATTTTCCTCTTAGATCTAATTTCATAAAGGAGGGTTCTGCCATATAGTCAGGGTGGGGTGTAGCTGTGGTTTTCTTCCGTTGGAGCTTGTTATCCTCACTCCCAAGACCAATGAGAAAAGGTCTGAAATGCCATAGCCTAACATATCTTGTGTGCAGTGTTCATTAAACCAGAAAAAGGGTATGGTGGGAGAAACAAGACCTGGACTATGACCCCACAGACCCTTGTCTTGAGATTCCTCGTTTCCCATAACTGCTTCTCCCACAGGAATTATTTCCTTCTCAGTCAGTGGACAAGTGTTGCAAAAGATTCTGATGTGAAGTATCTCTAGGACTGAATGCTGAGTTGAGAACACATTTAAAAATTATGCCTTCCCACACTTCCCCATCTGAATTCTCCTAGAACTTGTAATGGCTGTTTATCAGACAGCTTTCTGTATATAATAAACATTCTCACCCATTTGTGCATATGAGAATCGGTATCATCATCTTCACTCTGCTGCAGTACCACTTACAGGTGTAATTCATATTGTTTTATCATCTGATGCAAAATAATAAATAGGTTTTAAAGAGTGATTCCTGTTAAAGGGCAAAGAGGTACTTTAGCTGTCAGGCTACCACCTGAAGCTTGAACCTTTGGTCTTGGATGCCTGTATGGAAGTGTTTTGTAGAAAACAGTAGAAATAGTTGTAATAAGCTCCAAATATGATTATAATTTTCACTTTTCTAGTGAGGTTGAATTAGTATGAAGTTGATCCCTCTACATGACATAGCTTCTTTTCAGTTGTTTTGATTTACTGTACTTTGTATGTTGCTTGAGCTCTGTTCAGCTCCTGAATTTTCTTTGAAGTGCATTTGGGTTTTGCAATATTTGCATCATCCTATGGGACTTGAATTGTCTGAATGTCCAAAAATTTAGTCTCATTCTTAGCTTCCTGCCCACCACCCATTTTTTATAGCTAGATCCACTCCTTGAGGTCCTGACCTGACTAGCAAGTGCAAAATGACCATTCCTTGTTAATTTTGTATATATTCCCTTTCATTTCATGCACTTACCTCTAAAACCATTATTACTGAAGTTGTCAGGGAGCTTTGAAATGCCTAGTGCTTTTCACAAACCTTCCCATTGCCTTTACTGGATAATAACCATTCAAATTTTCAACTCTATTTTATATGTTATCACAAGTTAACTGTTGAATGAAATATAAGCAAAAAAATGCTGAAAAATAGCCATTATTCGGTAATATAGTGCATATAGTAAGTAGCTAAATGTCATGGCTACCTTATGGAAAACAGTGATCAGACTCTCCTCGTGGAGAGAGGTGAAGCTGTGTGGCCAAGGAGCTGGTTGTGCACTTACACTGTCAGCTGTATTCGTGTTTGCCATTCGCAAGCCAGACTCATTTCAGAACTTGCTGCAGGTCTGATCTTACAGTGCCTCACTTTTCTTGATATCCCAGATACTTTCAGCAACAAATATATATTCAGTGCCCTGTCATCCCAGTGGTTCATCTTTCCTACTCTGTGAGCTATGAAGAAAACACGTTAACGCTTGGTCCACCAACACAGCCTGGTGAAATTAGCCTTTGCCAAACCAAAAAACCTGTCTGTATGGGCAGACTTGTATTTTTGGTAGGCATGCGCTTCTCTGTTGCAGAGTGCAAGCCTTCTGGGCAGAAGGTTAGCTGCTGTTAGATAACTATTAACTGTTAACTGCTGGTAGATAAGATGAAACACCATTTTCTTTCAGGTCAGAATACCAGGGTGGCACCAGTAGCAGAACACAGACCAGACAGCTTTGCAGGTGACAAAGGAAGATTAAGATAGCAAGAACTGTCAGTGCAGGTGGACAGGGTAGAGTATTCAGAGTGGCATTTGTCAAGTGAATTGGTTAAATTTGTTTTAAACAGCTTTGATACAATTCACAAACTGAAACTTTGTCTGTGATTATGGAATCTTTTGTGTACCATCAGACTAAACTGTCCTTTGTTGTTATTTAATGTGCTGTGTATTCATTCACTCTGGAAAGTATTGATGTACCTTTCTTACTCTGGAATTGAAGTGTTTCTTACATAATTTGAAAACAATTACGTGCTCTTATATTACTTGTCTAATGCAAATACTGTGCAATTAATTAATTTGTTTGTTTTCTTTCTGTTTAATCATTATAGTAACACCAGCGTCCCAGCATGCTTATTACCTGGGAATTTCCATGATAATTTTATTTCACTTTATACAGAAATTCCATGCTTCTTATTCTAAATGCAGATGAACAGGTAAAAGCTGCCATGGCATGTATGGTTTTCTTCAAAGATTAGTGTTAAATACAGACTTATTAGCTATACGTTCCTAGGTACCCGGTCAGCTATCAGCCATCATACCTAATGTTTCCTTATTTCTGATTACTATTGTAAGAGAAGGAATTGTATGTTAATTACAGCAAGATACAAGAGTTGTCTCTTAATTCCTGATTGAATTTTCAGTTACAAGAGAAATCTCAGTTTTGACAGCTCCAGAGTTTCCCTGCAGAAGTGAGACTTGAGAGGTGCATGATCCAGGACAGTATCTTAACAGCCAGAGTTCTGGCATCTGTTGGGAAAGCAGTGGGCAAATCTAAGGATTAGGGTTAAGCCGAAAACAAAATACTGGAAACACCTTTCTTTGTAACAGTCATCTCCTCTTCCATTTTTAGAATGTGTGTTTTAAATTAGGAGTGTAGACATGAACTTTTGAGAAAACTTGGGTTAAAATACAGTTGTAATACAGTGATAAAACCCCAGTCTTTCCTGATCCGTCTGTGACTGACAGGTGACTTCTGTGCCAGCTGAATGTTTAAAGTGTTTCCAGTCTGATAGCAGATGGTGCAGTCTCTAAAGGCCACTTGGGTCCTTCGACAGAGCTGCTGTTGTTAATTGCATGAATATGGAAGCTCTTTTGCAGAACAATGATTTTGAGTAATAGAAATGTAGTGCACGTTCTCTGTTGAAACATGTGCTATATTTAGCTCTGTGAAAAGAGGTGTATCTATGGGATACAACCAGCTCTCTTTAATTCTGTGGCTGTGCTTGCCCAGAGAGGGTTGTTTCCCGTATTCTTGCCAAGCCTGGGAAGTGGCAGAACTGATCCTCTGGCTCTGTCAGATGCCTGAGACATTTCTGTGGCTTCAGCTCTGTGAGCTGCTGATTTTTTTGCTCTGTGGTGTTCTATAGCCACATGAGGGCAGAGATACCTAGTATTGCGCACAGCCATAGTGCCCTGCGTGCTGTACGAAATATTGCTGGTATCAGAATCTCAGTGTCTGAGAGCTTGCAGCACGTAGCTAGATGAAGTACTGTGGTGCATGCTCTTGGTGTGAAAGTTGTTGAATTAATCTCTGATTAATCTCCCTCTGCCTGTGGTAAGGAATCATGGTAATTATATTAGAATAAAAAGTAATTATTTTTTGTTGTGCCTTGTTTTCTACTTAGATGTTTCAAGAGTAGAATATTTGCATTGCAGAAAGGCAGAGAAACCAGCTGCGGGTTTTTTAAGTCTGTTTTTCATGTGTAACAGCTTTACAGGGTGTTAGGGTGTTGACCTGAAACAACAGATCAGTTGCTGCCTTGCAGCCCTTCTGGCTGGTTTTCCACTTCCAGTTTTGTATTTCCAGCTTTCTTGGCGAGGGGGGGACATTCTCCTAATATTCATTATGTAGTTCATTGGATTTGACTGGTAATGTACAGAATGAGTAATAACCACTGATTAGTAAGCGCTCCCTTAGAATGCTGATTAATATTTGAGAGAGAAAACTAGCTCATAAAAGGGAAAGGCTTTCAAAATAATAGGATGGCATTACAGGCAACTACTTATGGTTTGATGATCACATGTTTGATTTAGAGTTTTGATCTAGTCTGTAGCTCTGGATTCTGTTCTGACTTTTCTATTAAATTTTCTATTAACTGTGTGTTTGAACAAGTCACTTATTTGTTTTTAATCTTCATTATGTTATACATTAAATTTAACAGTACTGCCCAGGTTATTAAATAATCCAGTGCCTGCTCTGGGGTGGTTTGCCATAGGAAATAGTTGAACCTAAAACTTAACAAGAATTTAATAGGAGTGGTACAGTTGTAAGGGAATCGGAAGCACCCAGGGATGAAATAGTTACTGACAAAATAAGAAATTTTCTTCTACTTGTTTTATGGTTTAAGCCCATCTCTGGCTGTCGGGAATTGGAAGGATTGCACATGGAGAAACAGGAACCCTCCAGCTTCATAATACAGAAACTTTCTTGAAGCATTCATTGTTTGTCACTAGCCACAAGATCATATCCTTGCATTGATTTGTAATGAAACACCTTGTGATTGATATGTCTGAAACTCAAATTGAAGCAAGGAATCCTGAGATAATAAAAAAGGATGTGGTAACATAAAAAGTGATGAACTGTAGAGCTAAAAGATTCACTTCTTTTGTTGGCATTTAATAAACAAAAAGGTGAATTATGTTTTTCCTCTTTTGCTGTTTGATCTCTGCTGCTTTTCAGTCTGGTGTAGTTACTGGTACTCATTTAGTGGTCCTTTGCTCTTGTAAACTACACTGGTTTTTCACTGTTCTAAATAACATGCAGATGCTTTTATTTTTGCTTCTGAATCTTGTAATTTAGTAATTCATCTGTGCACTGGAAGTATTACAGCTTTTTTTTACCTGGTATTACCTGCACATGCAAGATGGGCAGTAATGGTGGTGGAGCTGTTAGGTTTTTTTCTTTCTGGAATGACGAGCAGGGGTATTCCTGTGTCAGGAGTGTGCCCTGGCAGCCAGAAAAGGCTGTGTCCTGGGGTGTATCAACATCACCAGCCAGTCAAAGGAGGTGGTGGTCCTGGTCTGCACTGCATTGTTGCTGCCCCGTCTTGAGTACTGTGTGTGCTTTTGGGTATTTTCTCAGTACAAGAAAGACATCAAACTATGGGAGTGTGTCCACAGAAGGGAGACCTAGATGGTGAAAGATCTCCGGGAGCTGCTGAGGTCATTGGGTTTGCTCATCTTGGAGAAGGCTGAGGGTGCTGAGGTGCTGATCTCCTCTTTCTGTTGACCAGTGACAGGACGTGAGGAAAGAGAATGAAGCTGCATCAGGGGAAGTTCAGATTGGATGTTAGGCAAAGGTTCCTCACTGTGATGATGGTTGGTCACTGGAACAGGCTCCCTAGGGAAGTGGTCACAGCATCAAGCCTGGCAGAAGACAAGGAGCACCTGGATGATGCTCTTAGTCATATGGTTTAGGTTTATGTCATTCTGTGAGGAGAAGGGAGTTGAGCTGGATGACCCTTACGTGTGCCTCGCAGCTTGAGAGATCCTGTGTGTTCTTTATTTACAGCCCATACTAGAATGTTTTTCCATTTCTGTCTTTTAGGTGCCTTGTCAGGAGCCAGAGAAAGCTGGGAATATGATTCAGGAGCAAGAGACCTTCAGAGTCCAGACCTCCACAGTCATTTTACGCTGCAAAAGGTGTTGGGGTATGGTGGACGCAATGTGACTCAACAGGCTGCTTTGCAAAGACTTCTAGCTCAGGCCTCACATTTTAGCAACTCTGTTGGAGGAAGCTACTTAGAACTTGCCAACACTGTAAGTGTATTTTACCTTCTGCTTTTCAGTTTTGTAGAAGTGTTTGTTTGTTTGTTTTTGAAGAAGCATATTTATTCCAGCCTTAGAGCCTTTATGGAAACAATAGCACACGGTTGTTAGCTTTTATTTACCAGAAAAACAGTGTGATTTTACAGGTAGGTGTATAGTATTGCTAAAGTTTGTATGACCGACTTGTGTCAAAAAAGTTAGGAATCTGTGAGTGGCCAAACTGAAGTCCTTAATATATCCAATTTAACAGAAGATTTGTTTCCGAAAACTTTCTACCATTTAATTTTAAATATGGTGTGAGATTGCTCAGAAATGTTGTGCAGCAGAATTCTTCACTTGTTATTTCATTACTACCCATTAAATTATTTGGTACTTGCTTTAAACCTTTAGTGTGCTTCTTTATTTCTACAGGCAAGTGCTACTCTCCATTAAAAAAAACCCCACATAGCTGTTTGTGCTGGTTTTGACTGGAGAATGGTAAATATTCTTCACAGTGACTAGTGTGGAACTGTGTTTTAGATGACACTTTTGAAGGAGTAAAGCATTACTTTTTGCTTCTACCCCATTTGTATTGGGATCAAGTTTTTGTTTTCATTTTAAACTCAGGTGTCTTATAAAATACCAGCTATTTTCTAGCATGTTTCTAGTTTACGTTGCACAGGAGTTTAAGTGGAGAAGTAAAAGATGCTAAAATGAAAATTTCTGATTTTAAAAATGACTCTTCATTGGCATGCTTGACCTTGATGAAACAGACTCCTAGTTCATGATATTGTAGAATAATTCAGGCTGTAAGAGAACCTGGGGAGATCATCTGGTCCCAC
The DNA here is from genome assembly GCF_008360975.1 of Lichenostomus cassidix. NCBI lineage: Eukaryota > Metazoa > Chordata > Aves > Passeriformes > Meliphagidae > Lichenostomus > Lichenostomus cassidix. The sequence goes on from NC_139511.1 coordinate 6,887,187, forward strand.
ATCCTACTCAAAATGGAAGTGATTGCCAACAACAGAGGAAAAATCAATGTCTTCAAGCCATATTATTTAAATAGAAAAAAATGAAAAGTATCCTGAAAATGCTGCCAAAAGCCTTGGTTTTATCTAAGTTCCTGAACATGAGCTGATACAGGACCTGTTTCCATATGCAGAGTAAAAAAATGCAGATATTAAAACTTCCCTAGGGGAGAAAAGAATTTAAGAAAGTTGATAGTTTCTTAAAGGAATTGTGTCTTAATTTTTCCTAGGTAGAATAGTAAGAGATCAACTGTTGTACATCATGAGCTCGCTCAGAAGCATATGGGAACTGTAAAGAGCAGAAAATGAGCAGGCACACTTCTTTATAAAGAGGATAATATGGGGGAATTGAGAGATTATAGGCCATTTAGCGGCTTTGTTTGTATGTTCCATTACTTGTGGCAAAATAAGAGCAGTTTTAAGGGAGTAAGAGAGAACATGTAGATTTGTAAAAAAATAATCAAATCTGTTCCATATAATGTCTTCCTTAAGAGGAGATAGAAGACAAACAATAGTAATAATGTTTCTCTACTAAAACATCTGACCCTGCCTTGAGTAATGTTCTCATCATCAAGGCAAGAAACATAATTTAACTGTAATTACTAATGGTTGTACAGTGATGGTTCATAAGTTACGTACTGTTACACATTTACAAAGATAACATACAAAGCCACAGATGTGCAGTGTTACTCAAGAATGCACTGTGTGATGGCTGTTGTATTGGCTATGAGCTGTAGAAATCTAACAACTAAAAATGCAGGAGCCTCATAAATAATAAAGATGCCCAGTTTTCATGGTTTTCTGAGTCAATGGAGGATATCAGGAAAAGGTTTTCCACCCAGAGGATTGTTGAGTACTGGAACAGACTCCCTAGGGCAGTGGTCACAGCACCGGCCTGTTCAAGAGTTCAAGAAGAGTTTGGACAACACTCTTGGGCACATGGTGTGACTCTTGGGGTGTTTTGTGCCAGGCTGGGAGTTTGAACCAATGATTCTGACGGGTCCCTGCCAACTCAGGATGTTCTATGATGCGATAATCTCTAAATTCCTTCTATATTTACTGTCTTGGAAGATGCCTGATCTTGGTTTTAACCTGTTACACTTCTGCTTTACAGTATTACTTCTATGCTTTTCAAAACCACAGTAAAATCATCAGTCTCTCATTTACATGTAGATGAATACAGTAACATCTTCATTTGACTCCTGCTGAGCACTGGTGTCATGGGTCATATGTAAATTTTTGGTTTGGCTTTATTAAAATGGAGAGAGGAGGGAATGGGAGAAAATTGAGAGCATTATTTACTTTGATTTTCAGTATTCATTTATCTTTCCACAATTTTTAATACTGTGGGGCATGTTTACTGCAGTTTAAATTTAAGCTCTTCAAAGAGATAAACATAGCCTTCACAGAGCTGAGATTTAATATACGTTCTTCCTTCTCTGTCTCTCTCTCAGATCTTTTTCTGAGCTGCATTTGCCACAATGACAGGCAAGCTGCTCCCTTGCATTCATCCCCAGAAATGACCGATCTCAGCCTTCCCATTTGTATAAGTTGAATTCAGTTAATTAATCAAGTGTCAATTCTTGTTATTAATGTCCCAGTTTACTTTCTGGTAGCCTTTTTTTAGCCTTCTTTTGATTTCAAACTGTGCAGTCAAGCTAAAGACATCCTTGTGGTGATTATGTGCTCCTACAGCATAGATTATACCCCTCAGTCAAGACAATGTCCGTAACATTTAGGTTTTCCATTTGCAAAAGCTAAATGAACATCAGTCCACTTTGCCTAGTTTTTATACGGGGATTTTTTTGTAAAGAGCATTTCTGACATTTTGTGAACATACAGCTCTACAGCATTTTATTAAAACATAATGCCTGCTCTGAGACATTGTTCTTCATCACAGGAATGACGGAGTTTTTAAAATAGTGCTATTTGACATTTAGCCATTTATACACATTACATATGTTTTTAGCATTGTTCATTTTGCTATAATTTGGTTTATTAACATACGTTCAGATTCAGATTTTGTTTTAGCTGAATGATTTATGCTGTAATCTTTATAGGATGTTAATCTCTCTCAGCGTTTTCCAGATTTGCATTTTTATTCTTAACTATTAAGAAAACAGTCCTCTTTATAGCTCTTCCCCTTGTTACCAGTATTTATGACTAAAATACTAACCTTTTACGTGACCTGCCACCACTTACTGCTGATGTCCCTGTTTGTGTCAATAGGAGTCCTCGTATGTGTGTGTGTTTTTGGGAGTTGTAAACAAATTAAATCTTCGTGGACAGAAAAGAATGCAAGCATTGCGAAGGATTTGTTAGTGCATGTTCATGTTTTGGAGCAGCCATGGGATCTCAGTGTGCAACCTACAGTGGTACAAGGAGGGATGGCATTCTGTTCCAGGAGATTAAGTACTGCTGCTCTCTGAAAAAATCACACAGGCAGTATCTCAGTATGATAGGCATACTTCACATTAAAATTCCAGTGAAGTTTAATAAGCAGAAGCAAGAAGATTTGCTTTAATTCCCTTTTCATGTTCTCTTTGCATGTGATTAAAATACATTTGATTTTTTTAATAGAACGTGCATATAAATGGTAATGTATGTATGTGTGCTTAATGTTGGTTTTTGTTGCCTAAATTCAGTTTTTCTTTAAGATGAATGTATTTATTTTCAGAAGTAGCTATATTTACACAAACAAAAGCCATTGGGTCTGTTCCATTTGCCATGATGATAAGATCTCTGTTCTTTTAGTTGGAAATACATCTGGTTTGCTGAGAAAAGTCTCTGCACCGAGATCTTACGTTTTCAAAACGTGACCCCAAGTATGTTGGGCACATGGTGGTTTTTTAACTGTCCAGTCCCTGGTGAGATCCATAACCCTTTAATCTCTGATTTTTCCATCTGAAGACACTCCAGCTATACTGGAACCTCTTTGACTGCACCTTCCTTCCCAGAGTGTTTTTACTTGGAAAAGTTTTGAAAGATTTGATGAGATTATGGTTGACTTGCAGAGGGGAAAGGTACAGCCGTGTTTTTGAGAAGAGAGTGTATTAGAATTTCGTTATGACCACAGTTTAGGAGGCTGTGTTGCTATTTCCTCCTCAAAGCAGCCGTGCCACAAATGCGGTTGTTCATAGTCAGACAGAAAGGCTTCTTTACAGAGTTGCCAGAATTACATCCGGCAGCATCTCCCTGTTCTGGCCAACCACAAAGTGTGCATAATCCTGCTTTTTATCTTGTGCAGGGCTGTCAGTGTAAGATGGATGTGTCTAGGTGGGAGGGTATTGGTGCAGACTGCTCCACCTGCCAGATCTGCACTTCTCATCTCAATAGGAGCTGGTTTTTGGAATGTCTCCATCAAGAACAAACAGAAAACTAATACAAAAATGTTCTTAATGCATTTTCTTGTAATTGCTCTGGTATATGCTCTTGCTTATCTATTCCTGTCTGATTTACATGTGTTTGTACCTCATCTGGAGGTACTAAAGACATCATTGGGCTTGAGAATGGACTGTTTGTGCATCTGTGTGACAAGGTGTGCTTCATGTACAGCAAAATTAAAGCAACTAAACTGGACTTAGCTCTGGCTGTGGACTCTCTGTATCAAATGCAGATAGCATCTCTGTTGGGTGCACAACCCAAAAGTTTATAAAGTACAAAGTTAAAAACGAGTAACAAATCAACATGATCACTAGCAGATGAGAACTTAATGTCTTTGTCTTAGGCAGTGTCATGTTATCTGACAATAGATACTCTTACTGCACTACCTCTTCATTAGTCAGATCCAGTGAATGTTTGCCTTGCTAATTTTTCTTCCTGCAGAGCATTGATCTGCAAGTTATGACAGACAGAACCACTGTTTTGAGAGGGCTATTATTTTTAGTTGACATAGTTTATACTGAGCAATAGTATTCCAAAAGTCACTATTGCATTTTTCAGGAGCACGTGACTTTTCCTTTCCTATCTGGATCTGCTCCTTAATCAGGCAAATCTAATTTGCTGTGGTCTACTTATATTAATAGTTTTTGTGTATAAAAGAGCACACTTTGTATTATCATTGTGTTTACATTTATTTTAGGCTGTACTGCAGCTCATTCTGGATAACTGCTTGAAACAGTGTTAATGCCCTGCATGATCTTGAGTCACAATAAGCATTTATGTGCTCTGAGATACATGTACGTGTAAATTCAGTGATTTACATATAAATTCCATACTGCTGTCATGTTACCGAGCATATAATAATTTCTTGTCATACCTTAATGTTATAAAATGTACTTAGTACATTAGCAGGAGAATACATCAGAGATGCTTGGTATATAGTGTATGTTCACATGTGATGTTATGTGATGAAATTCAAAGTGCTGAATTTAATCTCTTTGTTTGGTCCTTTCTCCAGCACTTCAGACAATTTGACAATACGTCAATTATTCTGTTACTTCCTACTTTACCTCCTGTCTCGACTGTTGGACAGCCAGCTGATATTTCTACTGTCCTTTGCTGTGTGACTGTCAGGGCATGTGCCTGCCATAACCAACAGTCTTTCGTTACAAAGACTGAAATTATCAGATTTCCTAATGACAAAGGATGTCTGTTTGTTGATCTTATGTATGTACGTTTTTATTTGGCACAAGTCAGTGTAATGTTAGTGTGTTTAGTAATTGGCTCTTCGTGGCCAGTCACTTGCTGGACGTCTTTGCAGGCTGCCCGGAGAGATGTCCATTCTTCCACCTCAAGTCAAACAGAACAAAGCAGTCAGAGACTACAGCTTGTCCCTGTCAGCTGTGAGTCACAGACTGTGAGGAAAGGGAAAGAACAAGAGAGGACCAGATTGACAAGGCATACAGACAGCTTGTTTCCAAATCCATCTGGCTCACCATGTTCCCCTGTAAAAACACCTTGAGAAACAAGGTGAGCAGGAGCAGGCCAGCAGGAATCCATTGGGATGACTGCTGGCCAACAGGCCAAAGGACTAGTCCCACTGTCTGGGGCAGCAGCTGAGATTCAACAGACCAGCAAGTGTCCTTCAGAGCAGCTGTGACAGTGACCACAGCAGGATGGCACTCAGAGGCATCACCCCACCCACCTGCTGCTGTGCAGAGGAAAAGCAAGAAGGGCAGAAAGCCCCAGTTTTGGTGACTGCAGTGGTTATTGCTGTTTCACTCACTCTCTTTTGAAAAGCCTCATGCTTTTGAAGGAAGAGATTAATTTCATCCCTGATGATTTTCATGTTTTCCTCCAGTCTCTTCTCATTTGCCTTGATGCGAGATATTGTTTCCTGCAGCTCTGCCTGCAGATGTTTTCTGGTGTCCTGTAACGAGCAAGAGACAGAAGGTTTCATGAGTGGAGTGGCTGCCACTCTTACACTCACCTGGTTCTGCAGATCGCCCCTCTGACGATGCAGATTCCAGCGCTCTTCAGATCCTCTCATGTCGTCCTTGTTCTTCCTCTTCATTTCCATGTTGGTGCTCTGAATTTTAGGCAGCTCTGCTTGTAGCTCTGCCTTGATGTTCTGTACACACAAATGCAGAGCAAGTGACTTGGAGCTGCCATCAGGCTCAGCTTTTTCCTCTTTTGACCTCAAAATCCCACTCATTCAGCCACTTCTTTCTGCTTCTCTACTCAGCTCTGCTTCCATTGTAACCCAGTGCTGGTCTCTGCAGATTTCAGGGCTCTGTGCTTTCAGTGCCTGCAGGACTCCTGGCCTCCTCAGTCCCAAGAGCTACATTTCATGCTTCCCTGCCTGCCCTTCACTCTGTCCCCTGCCTGGTCAGGCTTACCTGGCCATTGTCTTGTGGCTCTTCCACCTGCTGCCTGAGCTGCTCTTGCTGCTCTTGGGCTGGGAACAGCTCTTCCTGAGTCTGGCATGGCACCTCTGCTAGAGCAATCTGCTCTTGCTCTTTTTCTACAAGGACCTGCACAGAAAGCAAGAGAAGATGGGTTTAAAGTTCCCATACAAGGTTTGTGGGGCAAGACTCAAAGTTTGATTGGGCTCACACATTCCCAAAGCACTGTGCTGCTGCTGTCTTCGCTCATTCTCTGCCCATGGAGAGGCACAGATTCCAAAGTGAGACTGGAAATGCAAACAAGATCCATGTGGGACTGCATCTCCAACAGACTCTTAGGCAGCAGACAGGGAATGTGTGGTATTTCTCAAGGCTCTGCTGAGGGCCTCCCTCCTCCTCTGCTCGGTCCTCTTTGTCTTTCAGTTGTGACTGACACCCAGCCCTGTGCCACAGCTCCATCCTGGCTCTGCAGGTGGCTTCCGGTATGACCTCACTCCTTGGGAGGATCACTTCTGGAGTTCATGTTCTCTTCAAGCCTGAATGACATTCCTGCCTTTCTGACATTTACACTCTTGCTAGAAATCCTGGTCATCCAGGAGATGAGGATGTGCACAAAGAGCCTCTGATGGAGGTCAGAGAGCTTCTGTAGCTGCCTCAGTACGTGGAGGAGGACCAAGGTGTTTATTCTCCCCCTTTTCTCAACTAAACATTCTCATGGACAGTAACAGAGACCCTCATTAAGCTCCATTAACTTATTAACTTACACACACTTTAGGAGGCCACTGAAGGGACACCATGTGTCCTGTAATGCATGCATGACCAAAGTCACCAAACCCCACCTAGAGCATGGGATTGTGCCACCTCACTAGGACAGGCCAGAATTTATAGCATGAAAAGGGCTTCAGGGCAGAAGAGGCTGGAAGATGAAAATATCTCTGTGGGGAAAAAACAACCATTTCTGGAGGGGAAACATGTCTGCCTGCTTGGGATCTGTCGCCAGAGCATGTCTCTCCTCCTCTCCAGAAGGGATGCATTTCAGTGAGCTTTGCACCTCCAAGTGCCTTGCAGCAGACCCAGGAAGATTCATTGACGTAGATATTAGATAGACAGATAGATGATAGATAGATAGTAGATAGATAGATAGATAGACAGATCAATCTCACTATCACAATCTCTCTTACTACACTTGCTATCACTACACACATCAACACTCAGCAGCAATCCTGTACTTGCTCTCCTGTTGCTTCAATAAACCACACTCTTGGGGAATCTGGAGCATGTATGTCCTCATGGAATGTGATCAGAACCAGAGCACTGAACTGGGAACTGCACTCTTTGTGCATCTGTGCTTGGGCCAGTGCTTCTCTTGGACTTGACCAGACTGAGGGTGCTAAAGTGGCTGTAATGAGAAATGAAGCCCAGCCCCTCCCAGCCCCTCTGATCTCTGAGGACCAGCTGGAATGCAAGGGCATTGATATCCTCCTGAATTCCCATACACAGAACACAACACACTCTCATCCCCTGGGCTGCCAAAAGGCACAGGTGCTGTTAACTTGAAAGTGATGTGCAAGGCCCTAGTGGCCGGCCTGGCACCAGAGCAGCTCCTGCACCAACATCCCTGCCCCAAACTATGTGTTCTCATGCCAAAAGACTGCATCTTGAGGAACTGCCACCTTGCAAGCTAAAATTCTAGCAGAATTTCTTCCAGTGCTGGAAAAGGGCAGGAAAGGTTGAGCAAAAGCACCTTCTCTTGCTGGAGAAAGAGACAACATACAGGGCTTCTCCTCCTACAAACCAACAAACCATCAAACTGAAAGATGAAAATGTCACCTACTCCACTGTCCAAAGCACCTGGATGCAGTGAGGGGATGCTTGGCAGGGAAAGGGCCCTTGTGGTGAGCACTGTCATGTAGGGATTTATAGAAGTCTGGCTGAAGGTTGCTCATGAGCCTCCCTTTCTCCAGGCTAAAGCTCCTTCAGCACCTCCTCATTGGACTTGTGCTCCACACCCTTCCCCAGCTCCCTTGCCCTTCTCTGGCCACTCTCCAGCCCCTCAATGTCTTCCTGCTTCACAGGGGCCCAGAACTGGACACAGCAGTCGAGATGAGGTCTCACTGCTGCCCAGCACAGGGGAAATGGTCACTGCCCTGCTCCTGCTGCCCTATCATTGCTGACACAGGCCAGGATGCCCTTGGCCTTCTTGGCCACCTGGGCACACTCTGGCTCATGTTCAGCTGCTGTTGTCCAGCCCCCCCAGGTCCTTTTCTCCCAAGCAGCTCCCCAGGCACAAAGTTGCACATTTGTCTTAAAATACAGCATCAAGAATTTCAGGAAGTCCTTCCTGTTCTTAGCACTACAAGACAGCAGCCAAGCACCTGCAGCTTTGCCCCTAGGCTGCAACTGGAGTTTTCAAATGGAGTTTTCAAAGCTGCAGACTTCACAACAGAAAGTATCAACAGAAACTCTCCTTCTCTGGTTTTTGCCTCAGAAGGAGGGTTCAGAACAATACAGTTTGTTTCTTTTGCCACGTGGGAGAAGAGATGCCCCACACAGATTCATGCACAACACAATCACCTCTTTGCAGCTTATCAAAAGCAAAAGGACAGATACACTCAGAGCGCCACTCAGCTCTGCCACAGACTGCTCTGCCTGAAGAGGGAACAGAACAGCCTGGACACAAAGGCCCCAAAATCCCTCACTTCAAGCAGCAGCTCCACATCCCCAGTGGAGGATGAACTACTCACAGGTAAGCACACCCAAGAAGCTTGTGGGAACAAACCACCCCAAAGCAGTTGTGTGGTCAGATCAACATTTTTTGTGCCTGCAGCTCCTTGGCCAGGCTGTGGAGTGGGACAGGTCTCTCCAGGCCACAGTGTCACCTACGTACCCAGCAAGGCTGGGAGTGGTGTCTTTGGACACTCCCTCCTCTGGGGACAGGGAGCCTTCACGATGCAGGCTGGCCCCTATCAGAATCCCAGCAAGCTGGGGCCTAAACATGACAGGTCAAAGCCCATTTTCCAGCTGTCCCTGGCTGGGGTGAATCGCTAGGTGCTGGCAGGACTCCAGCACTGAGCATCTTCAGCCACCAACAGCAAGGGCTGTCTGGTCGGAAACTTGCAGCTCTGCTTTGCTCTAAAGACAGCTCCAAGGAGAACTGGCACTTACAGGCTCGGGAACTTCAGGCTGTGATGTGGCCACAGCTGGAGGCTTGTGGTCATTTTGCTCCTCTTTGGCCTCTTCTCCAGAAGCAGTGGGAGCCAGAGGAGAGTCTGCTGTTGGTTCTGTGCTCTGTGGACAGGCAGTAGTGTGAGGGACAGGCAGTTACCTTATCATTTATAACCTGGTTTCTGTTCAGCTCTGTACCCAGCTCTACTAAGGAGAAATCATAAACTTGGGTAGCAAAGGGATTCTAAGTCACTGCAGCTCAATTAAAATGGGTTAATTCAACAGTACTGAATATTGTTCTGAATTAAATATTCCACCCTGGCTGCAATCAGCAAACAATTTGCTTTTAGTTCTTTAAAGGCTCTGAAACAGAACATTAGGAAACAGCCAATGATGCCTTTTTCTACTGCTGCTGCAGACATGGAAATGGATGTTCTTTCAGCCCACCCAGCTGGCCCTCTACACTCTAGTGCCACAGGCCAAGCTCACAGCTTGCTCCACAATTCTTAAACAGCAGCAACATCAAAGGTTCCTTTCTCACTCACCTTGGGATCGGCACCTCTGAACACACGGGTCAGGTGACCTGCAGAGGGCAAGGGAAAATGAACGAGATGCTGTGAGCAAACTGCCTGTGCTGGTGAATCCCACAGCACAAGTCAACCCAAGCAGAGAGTAGTTTCCTTTCACAACATCCCTCCACGAGACACAGCTCTCTCACTCAGCGACCAAGGGAACAGGACAATATTCCTGGTTGTGCCTATGCTTTGGCCTCTTTTGCCAGTAAATGAATACCAACTTGATCAAGAAAATGCAAATCATTCTTTAACACTCAATGCTTCTGTTCTGCCCAACAGCTAAAGCAGCTTTTTTTCTCCTCTCCTTCAGGTACTTTTTCTTTTGAAATAAGTTGCATGCACTAATTCCCATTAACTTGCTGGAAGCAGATGTCCAGAAAAGCTTCCCCAAAATCCCCCAAAGCTGTGGTAGTTGTACTGTGAAACAGCACAGGAACAGCTCTGGGGTTCATGAGCAGACACTCACTGTTTTGGAATTTGCACTTCATTACAAAGGGAATTGCTTGATTAGCACTCAGCAAAGGGTCAAGTTAGACAGTCAAATCCTTTAATGACAAAATGTAGGGGAAAAAGCAGCCTTTCCTGAATTCTGGGGAGAACTTCAGAGTTTTTAGAAGGCCTTTGCAGAAGGTCTCCCAGCCTGTGTTTTGGAAGTTGTCCTGCTTGACCCAGCAAACTGAGGAAAGGACAGACTCTTCTGCCACAGACTCTCCCGTGGAGGGAACAGAACCCCTGCAGATTCCCTTGCAAGTGCTGCTCCCACTCCCCCAGCTACAGACACCCCCTTTTAGCTGAATGTGTTGACAGAAGCTTCACCAAACCACTGGCATCCTAATGGCCTTTTTGTTTCAAAATCAACTCAGTTACTCAGAAAGACCAGGAAGGGATACACAAGCCACATTAGGCTACACCTAGGGAAAAACCCTACTTACATGCCACGCTAGTTAGGTAATATCCAGAATAAGCAATGCCGTAAACACCACAAAATGTAGCAGCAAATGGCTCCATTCTTTGAGCACTGCTGTGCAGCTTTGCACATGGTGCTCCAACACGGGAAAAAAGATCAGGCTCCTGTCAGAGTGCAGCTGCCCACTGACAACGCCTCAACCAGGAGGATGCTCCTGCGCTGAGCAAGCCCAAGAGCTGCTCTGACACTGAGGCCTTCTGTGCACCAAGGCAACCTTCTGATGACACCATGGGGACTTGGCAACCATCCCCTGACATCACAATGCAGCTGCTCTGGGCTGCTCTGTGAAATAATGCAAAGCAGCCCAGCCTTCCCTAGAGTGAACACAAAATAGCCTGGGAAGTTCTCTGTCCCAAAACAGCACAAACCTCGTTGTAGGTCAAACCCTGCTGTTCAAGGGATCCAGGAGTAACTCACAGAGTGCCCCAAGCACCTACAGCCTCTACCCCAACAGAACACTGAGACCAAACTTTCCCAAACCAAAGGAATCCAGACCAAGAATATAGACCAAATCATTGCACAGAACCAGGAGAGAAGGCACTATTGGCTTAACAGCTGACATAATTCCTAACAAATCACCCCACATATTCACACATTTATTGGACAGTGCCAGGGCTGCTCTGTATGAACCTCTGTACCTCTGCCTTTATTCCTCTTTGGAAGCACTACAACTGGCAGCATTTGCCCACCAGCAGGAGCTGCTCCAAGCTGGGAATGTGACTGGCAGTGCTGATTTCCAGAGGCTTCTGGCTCCCAGGGAAGCCAAGGCAGGAGCAGGTTGAAAGGTGCTGGCGCTGCTGCTGCTCTGTGCCACAGAGCCCTGGCTGGGCAGGGCACAGCGCCCACTGCGCTGCAGGCTCTTTCTGCTGCCAGAGCTGGGCTCACCTGGGAACAAGTACTGACATTTGTGGGGAAACCAAGGGGTTAGGGGAGTCTGCATTTCTCTGTGTGCACCCAGGCCGCCTGCATCAGAGAGCTTTGGTCCCCAGAAAGGTAAACTACAGGGAAACAGCTGGTAAAGGTTTCATTTTGACCTTTCTTAATTGTGCAACAGAAATGACAGAAATGAAAGTTACCAAGCAGGGCCCGATCCCCACTGCCAGCTCAGTGTGAGAAAGCAGGCATGACTTGATTTCAGTGCTGGGTGTGAGGGGAATCACTTCCCTAACACATGCACATCCAGCAATCTCACCTATTAGTTTGTATCCATGGAACTAAGACATAATCATGACTTTGCTGAAATGCACAGGCTAAACATTCCTGCAAAGTATCTCACAGATTTAAATCACTTCCCCAAAATTATTGCCAGTGAGAGTAGTCATTTGGTGGTCGTTTGGAGAAAATCCCATTCCTCATATTCTCCTTCTTTTGTCAAGAGCCTCCTCAAACCAGTTTCTTCCCCTTGAATGCATTGCAGCTATCTTCTTGGCAGGCCCACTCTCTTTATTCTCAAGGCTAAGATATCCACTTGCCCACATTAATCACTGCAATGGGGGAATACGGGACTAAGCACGGTCTGTTAAAGCTTAAGCAGTTCATAATTTCTTACAGTTCAACATTTTCCCAACACCTCTCCTTCCTTCTCTGGGAATTGAACACAAGCATTTGGTGATCACCCAGCCCAAGGCAGCCTCCAACCCTCCCGTTCCCCACCAGCCCTTCTCTCTTCACAAACAGCAGGTTCAGCAGCACCTTCCCTCACTGGCTCAGTCCCCAGCTGTGCCACAAGTTCTCTGTCTCACACTCCAGGACTGTCATGGACTGTTTGCTCTGCGCTGCACTCTACTGCCAGCAGACATCCCCACCCTGTTCCCTTCCCCTTGCAGAGCCTCGTAGCTCCTATCCATGGGCACCAGGGAGAAGGGGGGCAGTCACAGAGGAGACACACCTGCTGCGCTGGGCAGCAACAGAAACCCTCTCGAGTCACAGCTGCAGGCTGTATCTGCACAGGATGCTCTGGCTGCCCCACTCCTCATGGGCTTTTGGCTGGAAATGCAATTGCACTTTCTGCCTCATGTGGAAGCACCACGGCTGTGCAAAAAGCGGCCAGTGAGCCTCATTGCAAAGGCACTGCAGTGTGGAGCTGATGAAGGAAGGAGACCCTTCCCCAGTTCCTGACCACACCAAAACCACCATAAGTGGGACTTTCCATCTCAGAAAAGCAATGGACAGTTCAGAAAGTAAATGTTGGGCTTATTCACAGAGTGATAAGGAAGGGAATATTTCAGTGGAGTTGAGGTTTAAGTTTTTATTCTGAATCCTACTCCAGCCATTGATTTAAAAATTCATTTTAAAATGTATTTTCAAAGGCTGTGAAGTCTTATGGCTTTGTTCTGGTAGAGAAATGGCTATATGAAATGTACTGGCATTTTAATGACATCCAGACTGGTTACTCTGTAAATCAGAGTAATTTTCCTGCACAAGAGCCACTAAAGAAAAAATGAAATTGTAATCAGTGCTGACCTTGCAACCTTCTACTAAACTTATCAATATGTATTTTCAGTTAGATCATAGAGCAAATTAATTTGTATTGATAACTTGATTTATACAGACCTGCTGATTTCAAAGTAAAATTGCCAGCATTGCAAAACTGTCAATACTCACTTTTATGAGGGCTGTAATATTAGATATTCCTTGTTCACCATATTAACAAAATGAACATTTTGGCTTTTTTTTTTTTTTTAACTTGTTGTCAGCTCTCTACATTCTTTGTAACACCAGATAGAGAGTTGACAGCAATGTGGGTCATGGGCTGGTAAGGTATTGCACAAGTTTCCTGTGTCAACACTAAACATTCCCATTTGCCATGGCACCATTTCTTGCCTCTAATTCTGAGCTACAGCTCAGTTCCTGCAGTATAGGTTCACACCTGTAGCCTGTATTTGCAGCTGGTTCTTACTTCCCTGTCCAGAAAATAATGGTGCTTTGATCTGAAATCAAAATAAAAAGAGGTGAGAGTCAGGTTCTGGAAACGTATAGCAAGAACTAAGAGATTTTTTTGCAAATATGTTGAAAAGTTGTTTGCACATACTGCATAAATGGCAGCCAGAAAGACTGGCACTCCCGCTTGCGTGCTGAGGTTTGCCTATCCTTGTGGACTGATTTCTTGAGGCCAGGTCAGTGAGAAAATCAGAACCACAGGGGTGGTGTGGAGAATATTGCAAATTATTCTGTCATGGTGCTTTTTTTTTTTTTGCCTAAAAGCTCTGGTCATCATCTGATTGGAGTAATTAGAAGAGATAGAATCAATCACACTCTGCCTGTGCACACAATTCCTTCCCAGGAGTTATCCATGAAGAACATTGACAAATTCACAGCAGCAGCTGTTGCCACACAGTCATGAAGCAGAGAATATGTTTTCCTGTTACACTTGGACAGCTGGAGATGCTTCTGTCAAGCTTATTTGAGTCACTGCTCAGCACAGATCTGAGACCTTGAGGTCAGTCTCCAACAAGTCAGTGCAATTAATATTCTTCCAGAATGAAGTTTGTCTGGCAACACATGGACCATGGAGCCTGAGGAAAGCCAACAGCTGGGGGAGATTTAATTTCCTCCCTTATCTTTTTTTTCACTAATATATTGCAGTCTGATATTTAACTAATGGAAACCTCTGGCATATGAGTGATTGCAAGGTTGCTCAGTCTATCATTTGTGATTTCTCTGAAAGCATCACCCCAGTGTTTTCTTCAAAAGCTCTTCAATCATCATGGCTCACACAGCATTTCCTGCAGCCCTGAGGCTCCTGGTCAGTGGTGGGGTGTGGGGTCAGGGAAAGGCAGCAGGAGAAGGAGGAGAATGCTGTGCCAGAGATAGAAGTGCCTTAAGTTGTAGATTCTAGTGGTGTGGACAGCTGAGCTTACTACCAAAGCTTTGTGCCCAGGATAACCTTGCCTTCTGTGCATGTGCTTCCAAACCAGGCATCGTTTCCATTCTGCCAGGCTCAAAATAGAATCCAGTAATTCCACTAAAGCAAGAACTGTTTATTGGAATACGGATTCAGGAGGTTTGGCTTGTCAGAAAGCAAGCACAAAGGCAGTTTTGTCAGAGAGGCGTTTTTTGTGTTTAGGGGTGTGGGAAGCTGCTTGCTCTTTGTGTTTGAACTCAAACCAGCATTGTAATGGACCTTGTTTGTCTGATGCAGGCATGAGCTCTAATGGGATTATGCATAGTATTTATACAGACCTGGCTTCTATAGCCCTCTAAAATTGTCCTCGTTTATTAGTTTTCCACTTAAAATGGGCATTCTGGGTTAGGTCTGCCAGGACTCACCTAAAAACGACATTTTATGCGAAATGTAGTTTTTCTGTCTTTTGAATTTCCAGCATTGTAACAGACACAGAGGTGAGTAAATGGCAAATTACAATTTTTAAATTCTGTTACTATTTCCATTTGCAGACAATCACAGCACAGTATGATGGGTGTCAGCACAGGTCACATTTGTTCAGGCAAACTATTAATAGGTCTTTTTGACTCAGGCTTTTAATTGGATCTTTTATATGACAGTCGAGCAATCTTTCTCAAAAGCATATGATAAAGTTGAAATGCAGAGAGTGATGGGTTTTGACCTAGTTCTGCAGTTGCAGTTGGA
This sequence comes from Lichenostomus cassidix, assembly GCF_008360975.1. Taxonomy (NCBI): domain Eukaryota; kingdom Metazoa; phylum Chordata; class Aves; order Passeriformes; family Meliphagidae; genus Lichenostomus; species Lichenostomus cassidix. The sequence goes on from NC_139511.1 coordinate 6,902,304, forward strand.
TGATGTGAACTGGCATGTGGCAATCAGGCACTGTAGGAAAGAGGGTCTTAACAAGTGTGTGTAAGTAGATATTTTGAAAGTCTATAGACCAGGTTTCAAAACTTCTCATTTAACTTAGTTGCAAGGTCTTTGTATCTTTTTCCCCCTCATTGCTCAGAAATTGCTCTTATGCATCCCATTTTCTTGGCTGTAGTCAAGGAAGCTCTGGCTCCAGTGCAGGTGTTCGGATGTTTTTATTCTTCCAAACATTTTATTTCCCCCAGTTGTCTGAAATGAAGAGTAATTCACCTGGTATAATGGGCCAGCACCATTGCACACAGCTGTACAGAAATTAGTGTTAATATTATTATTATTATTATTATTGTTGCTGTTGTTGTAACTGGCAAGCTGAGTCTCAGGGCCGGGGTTGGTCTGGTAAAGCAAGATTAACCTCCTGGGCTCTGGTGTGCCAGAAAGATTACCATGTAGCTCTTGTCACAGGGTCTTCTTTTTTGCCAGTTTTTCTGACTATTCTCTTGACTGTGAGCTGCTGACTTGACATAGTTGAAATTGGCAGTGCCAAGCTTCTGTGAATCCTCATTGTTTAGAAAGGAGGGGAGATTCTCATTGCCCTTCTTCTTATACACACACCACACCCTTACGTTCTGCTTACGTGAAATACAGGGTTTTGGTAATAAAGCAAAAATCTTAATTACAGTGCACAGTTGAAAATGGACTCCTCAGTGCTTTTGCAATTCAGTGTCAGTTTAGTTGTAATGGAGTAATCAGCTGTTATCCTGCCAAGCCAGAGAGGCAAGGCAGAGTTCCCATAGAAACCTGTCAGTGCCACCAGAAAATTCATCAAGATGCTCCTGTTCCTTGGAATTGTTTCCCTGGTACTGTGAGGCCTGGGACATTGACCTGAAGCAGTGCAAGATGCTGCCACTGTTAAAACAGCCCGCTCCTCTTTGTGTTGTGGTGTTTTTTAACTTACGGTATGCTTGTCAGCACAGCTGGTTTGGGGAGCTATTTTGGTTCTAGTACTGAGAAAATGGGAGGGGAGTACTTATACACATGTGCTGTCTTCTGCTTACTGTTCTTACTTTTTTGTGAAAAACTGTTTCAGCATGATTGCTCCATTTTGGGCTAGAAAACCACATTACCGCTTCTCATCTGGGAGGCAGTTTATGGTAGTAGCTATGTTGCAGTGTCGGGTTTTGACTCTGACTAAACGCCAAGCACTTCGACTCTCTCTTGCTTGCAAGAAAAAAACTGCAAAAAATACACACCAATCTTGTGAGTCAAATGAGATAGGATGCTGGTAGGAGGACACAGAAGAAAAGGGCAGACAGGCTCTAACCTTAAAGATGCAAAAAGTGACTTAATTACTTAACAGAGTTGGAGGATAGATGCAAGGCAAAAATAAACTTTTTATACACTATTTTGTTCACTCACCCCCCTCTCTCTTACGAACTCATTTTTATTCACCCCCTCTCTTCTTTTTAACCAACAAACCCGGGTAGGGAGGCAGAGTGTGAGGTATTTTCTCAGCCCACAGAGCAGGTCCATAAATCTATTCATCACTATAATTCTTCTACTACAAATACTCTTTATCTCTACTTGTTTCTCTCTTTCTCTCCAGACAGTTTGTCTGCTCTCACTCCCCACCCTCTTAAGCAGCAGTCTCTCCGCTCACCCCCCTTCCCTCTTTCCACACCAGCAACACAGACAGGGGGCAGGTTGAGGGGTTTTCTGGTCAGTCCAATCAGGGAGAGGGGGTTCTCTACTTAGCCAGGGGGTCCCTCCCACGAGAGACAGTCCTCTGGGAACTTCTTTGGCATAGGTCCAATCTCATGAGCAACATCCCACCCGAATTCTGCTGCTACATGAGTCTCTTTGTCCATAAGGTGCTGTGCAGACTCTCCCGAGCCGAGGCCAGGCTGCTTCCACCCCAGGAGCAAGGAAAAGGCCTTTCCTTCCTTTGCAAGGCCTTTGCAGTTTTAACTCTTCTATGAGACTCCCACTGGTTCACTGTCTTTTCCAGGCATCCATCTGCTCTTCTGGTGTGGGCTGTGGGTAGAATTTCTGCATCCTTGTGGACTCCATGGGCTGCAGGGGGACCTCCTGCTCCCCCCCATGGCCTTCACCATGGCTAGCAGAGGGTTTTCAGCTCTGTCGCCTGGAGCACCTCCTCCCTCACCTTCTCCACTGACCTTGGTGTCTCCATGTTGTTTTCCCTTCACATATTTTTATCTCCACCTCCTCCTCCTCTAACTACACAGAAGTGCGTGCTTACCTTGTTTTGATTTCTTTTTAAACGTGTTTTCACAGAGGCGTAACCAGCACCTCCAATTGGCCCAGCCTTGGCTGGCAACATGTCCATCACCTTCAGAGCCATCAGAGATTGGCTCTGCTGGACTTGATGTAAAAACTTCCAGAACTTTCACTCAGGACACACAGGAGCTATCTTTGTGCCACTCCCCACCCCTCAAACACTTCCCCAGGCCTACTACAACAGCTTCTGAGGGGTCCAAATTTCTCTTAGATGTTAAAAAATACTTTACTGATGTTTTGGGCCAATCCAAATCACCACATGCAGTGCATTGGTAAACTCCACCTTTCTTCCTGGTAGGAAGCAAACAAAGTAAACTTTGCGTTTCAGGAAGGGCAGTGTCTGTTCTGTGAAGTGTTCATAATGAAATAAGTTCACCCCACTTATGTACCCACATGAGGGTTCATACCATTTAGCTAATTAGCCATCTGTAATTTCCTGCAGTTTTTGTATTAGTTTACCTGCTTGAAACTATAGTTATAGGAAAGTGACTGGAGAAAAAGACATTGAATCTTTCTATTCTGTGAATCTGTGAAGAGATTATAAGTGCATATTATTGCTTAAATCTAATTTTTACATAAATATTGATTTTCTATAATATGCATTATAGAAAAGGAGGGAAAACTCTTCGTTTCTGTAGCACCTACATGTGTGGCAGGTGTTTTTCATAGTAATGACATACATTGCGCCAGGATTCTGAATTGTGAAGGCAGAACAAACACATATTTTTTATCCTATGCATGGAGTTGTTTATTTGACTTGGTTTGGTTGGTTGATAGAGCCTTATCTGAGAGTAAACACTAGAAACATTGAGCAAGTTTTCTTAAAGTAAGGGACTATCCAGATGAGCCCTGGAAGTAATGAAGATTTTGGTTCTGTAATCATCTGAAGTAACTGTAAGTGACTTGAGAAAAACGTCTTGGGATGTAGAACCAAAAAAAACATACAAGAAAGTCAGAGAGATCATAAATGCTGAAGCAGGGTTGTTCACTGTCCCTCAAAATGTAAAATGGAACTGACAGATACGAAGGCTGAAGTAGAAGTGAGTAACGCAGAGGTAAGGCAGCCTTGAAAATTATGATGGGAAACTTAAATGTAGGAAGATGTAAAGGAAAAATATCACTGGAGAGATTTAAATTGTATATGAAAAAGCAGTCAGAAGGGAAAAAAATGAATTGTATAGACCAGCTCTATATGCAGGGTTAGAATGGAGAGTTTGGATTTTATGTTTAGCTGTCCATGGAGAGAAAAAACCCACAAATACCAGATCATTAGAAAAGTAGAAAAATACTACTATTTACTGGTTAGTAGGAAGTTGAGAAGTGATCTGTAGACCAACTTGCTGACCTTCATAAACAGCTACTAAGCTATGCAGACACAAAATATATCAAATTAATGAATGTAGATGAGGGCTGTAGGAATTCAGTTAGAACAATCGTAAAATAGATCTAGTTGAAAACTAGGGAGTTTGAGTCACCAGAATTTTTCGATACATTATTTCAGCTCATGTCACTGTTAAAGTACTTTCAGTTATAATTTCTGCCAAGATAAACCACCCAAAACCTGTAAGTGGTCAGAGAAGTCGATGTTGTTATTTCAGTGCTCATACGAGCCAAGACTTGTAGACTTGTAGACTTCAAGCAGGTATCTGTCAGACACTTGCCTTGCATTTGCCAGAATTCATTGGACTGAAGATATTTCAAGTGGAACATTTTAGTGGATTCAAACTTTCCAAGTTATATCATAGATAGATAGATAAATAATATAGATAAGTGTGTGTACACACATATGAGTGTGTGTATATATATATGCACACTTGTTCATGTAAGTATGTACATGATACATACAAATGTCACGCAATATATGTACACAAATGAGTGAAATAAGTGTATATAGGTATGTGTGTATATACACGTAGTCAGAAACTATCCAACAGTTTATCTGTTAAACATTCAGAGGAGATCTCATCCACAGACGGTGAAATGGGGTGCTTGGCTAGGTGGGGGATGCAGTGTCAAAGCACAGTTCTGACGTAACCCAGGAGCCAGGATCCATCCCCTTTTTTCGTGGGAACTCACATCATCATTGACCCATGGTTCAGGACACTCCAGGCTGGGAGCTGTATGTTCAGTGTGCCAGTGGTAATGAAAGTCAGAGTGGAGAGAAATCTTGCAGTTAGGGAAAATAATTAGAGCTGACCGCACACAGATGTCTTGGTAGAGTTCAAGGGCTGCTGAACATTAGGAGAGGCATGATCATGACTCTGGAGTGGGTACTGGAACTGCAAATGAGAGTGTGTGAAGGACAAGATACAGAACAAAGAGGTTAGGAGTAAGGAGAGAATTGAGGAAACCTCACTATTAGAGGTTGGGAAATGTAGGAGAGACTTAGTAGGGGAGTCCTGGTAAATCTTTCTATAAAAGTGAGAACTTTAGGAAGAGATTCAGTTCACAACTGATACACAGGAGGAAATACAAGTTGGCCACCAAGACTGTAGGGACTTGTAGTAAAATGATGAATTTACCTTGTGGTTAATAATTGGAGGAATGCGTAACTGAACTAAGGGAATGCTGGACAATGAAGGGAAGCTAAGCAGAGGTATGATAGCATGAATTGTAGTTTACAGAATGGCCTTATTGGTGTTTTTAAGCAAGGAGCAAACAAATAGTGATGATGATTAGGTGGCTGTAACATAGAAATGGCTATTGTCTCTCCTTGTCCTCACAGACAAGTCACCAACATAAATAACAGACACGCATTGACTCCTAGTCATTTTCCTGTCCTGACCTGATGCTGAGGCTCTGTGGGGTCAGAGGGAATAAAAATTAATGTGATAGGTTTGGATGAAATGACAGGAAATGAGAGTGTTTGTTTGACAGGTTGGTGTTTGGCTTCATGGTATGAAATACTGGAGGATGGAAAGGAATTGAATGAACTCCCAAGGAGACTGGTTGGGTCAAGGACATGACTTTTTAAGTGGATTGAGTAGTTGAGCAAGGTTGAACAGGTGAGAGTAGCTGATTAAAGTGCTGTTTTGAAATTATATTATTCTAGACATGTTATCTGTTTCAGACTAATCGAGATGGTTTGATTGAAGGAAAGAAAAAATATTTGCCCATGTTTTCTTCAGAGAGTGCTTCATTTTTCAGTGTAAGGTTACTTGCAATTGTTTCAAATGGGTGAGATTTTTCTTCTCTAAGCCTAGGTGCATAACCTTTGCTGTCATTAATGAGAACAGTTTGCATCATGAACCTACCATCCCTTTCAGTCTCTCCCTTTTAAATCATGGTGCAGTAGTGCTATTGAATAAAGAATTTTCTGGAAACATTATCCAACTACTGTATTGAATTTCTGCTTCCAAGTTCAGCCTTCATGCTGATCTGCGTGCTGTTTTCTCCATGGAAATTCGGACTTTGGCACTATGCCCGTGTGTTTTGTGCAAGAATGAGAAGGAAAAAAAAACTGTACTTGAATTGTTTGTAGTAGATTTGTAATACTTACAGGTGTGATTTATTTATGTGTTGGATTGTGCAGATTGCTGCTCTAACTGTAGAGATGATATTGAAACAAACAAACAGGAACTAAATGCTCAGTGGACTTCAATTAGTTGATTTCAATTACAGAGCTAATTAAACAGAACCAAGCAAGAAGGCCTTATTTCATACATCCTAGAATTGTGATCTGCTAATGGTGTATGTTGCATGCAGAGTGAAACTGCTTCTCAGAAAGTGGCACACACTGTGCTGAAGAATATGTGGCACATACATATTTAGTAGATAATTGCTTTTAGGCTGTAGTTTTCACTCTACAGCTGTTAAAACAGGGAGGGAATATGCATGTGTGCCAAGTGTCACACCTGCTCCAGTAACTGTAAGTAAATAGACTATTACAATTACTGAGATATATTATGAGGGAGAGGTCTTATAACAACTGTGCTAGTGTTTTCTGTACTTTGTGGCAGTTTCAGAAGTACAGGTGAGGAGCGGGGCAGAGTTGTAACTTGTCCCAAAAGAATCCTTTGACACCAGGTCATAGAGCAAATCTTATAAGATGATTATTCAGATACAATCAAAAAACTAGAATCCTCAGTGAATCTCATACATGTGTCAATAATCTTTTTCTGCAGCGTAATGAGTAAACAAATGGAATAGAGTCGCCATAGGATTATTAGATCAGCAGTCTGGCCACACTAATGGCTGTTGCTGCATAATTCTGAAATTACCTTGGAAAGAATTTGTCAGTGCAAATGCACTTACCACAAGCAGTATTGTGCATCATGAGTGCTTTAGAGATACATAAGGCAGTAATGGATCAGAAATGCTCTGCAATTGCATGGAAGCCCAGGCCAGTGTCTCTGTCTTGACAAAAGTGTGTGGTGGATGTTTCTGAAAGCCTCTGTGACAGTCAGCTTTGTCCAGCTTCTTGTTACCCCCTTCTTGTTAACCTCTTCACACTGAGGCATCCACTGACACTGTGTCATGTTGGGGTGAGAAACATCTGCAGGTTAAAGAGATTCCTCTTCCCATTCCCAGTCTGACGCCCTCCCTGTGTGTAGGGGCTAAAAAAGAAGGCAGGAACAAGGCTGAGGGCAAGGAAGCACTGCTATCCTCGCAAGGAACTGAGTCACAAAGAGAGAGAATGAACAGTCAGCAGCCAAACAAACAGAGACGGACTGAGTCCAACCGGCCCCTCTCTCACTGGGTCACAGGGTGCTCTCTTCATTTCCTGGCAATGCAAAATTGGCATGCTTGAGGTTTTCTTTTGTTTTTTTTGAAGCCTGCCTTTGGCACAAGCCAGTGGGAAAATACACATTGGCTTCAACGAAGTTCTTAGTACCCTGCTATTGTATTAGGTCAGTTACATGTGTTTGGAAGTGGTGAAACAGCCTGCAGACAGCTGGGCAGGTCTATGTGGGAATTCGAGATGTAACATTTTCATTCGGTTTTAATGGACTTGGCGAAATGCTGGACGATGACATTTCACAGAGGAACAAATTCCACATCTTTAGATGCTCAGAATATGTTCTTGATGCTCCTGTTTTAAAAATGTTATATAATAGTAACAACTTTGGAAGAATTATTACATTTATTCTTAGCTAAGCCTCCACAATAAAGAATTGCCTGCAAAGTTCATACGGATGTTGAAATGAGTGTTGCCAGTTTTTATGGGATAGGTAACAATTCATGCTTTCCAACTGAGAAATGTGTAATCCCCTACCACTCAGTGCAAGTATGCAGAGGTTGAATGGGAGTCAGCTGGGGTTCAAGTAAAATCATTTTTCATCAGAGTTTGGTTTAACCACTGCATTGAGAGTTACAAATAATTTATATGTTTTAGAGAAACTTTTTTCAGAAAGTACCTGCATGTATCTCCCAGGTTCTTATGCACATCTGAAGCTGTGAACACTGTGGTTGGTTTCCATTTAGTATTTCTGTCTCTTTCTGTCATATTACTGCATAGAGTAGGAAAGAGGCAGGAAAAATCTATGTAGCATAGGTGGATCCTGTGTCGCAGAGTGGGTCTAGTTCAGATCCTGAAGTGTCCTGCACCATCATGCTTGGGATGCATTTGTAGTACCATGTGCTCTCTCTGGTCTGTCTGTGTGGTCTACCACAAAGAGACAAACATTGGTGAATTTTGAAGACAACAAATCAGAACACTTAATTTCTGAATGCTTCCTTGCCTGTTCACAATCAGCTGGGAAGTATTTGGCAGTATAGGGATAAAATATGGGAAGTGCAGTCTGCTGAAGCCATAATTAATATGGTTTTTCCTTTAGAAAGGAAAACCTCAAAACTTTATCCTTAGTGTTAATACTGAGGCTCATCCCTCTGTTGGTGAACCTGTTATAGATGTGATAGTATTGGATGTGATGCCTTAAATCACCGGTAAAAATTTTGAGACGCAGACACGCAATATAGGAAAAGGGTATTACCTTGGTTTAATAGGATCCCAGATGCACCAAGCCCCCGACGATATCCCCGTATACAATTTATGGACAGCCTAGATTAGCATACCTATCTAAAAGTCTCCAATAGGAAGTCTTACAAATGAAGTAATTGCCCCCTTATTAAAATTACCTCCCCCCAACAAGGTTACAACTTAGTTTACAAAAACACATCTCAGTGATGGGGCTCTGTTCAAGGTTGGTGCGTCATGCTTTTGAGATTGTGGGGATGTTTCGTCTTCCCCAAAGGATTCTGAGCAGGGCAAGGGTACTGGGGTTATAAAAATGTAGGGTTAAGATACAGAGAGTAAAAAGTACAGGAATGGGGAAGGGTAAAAGGATATATATAATGAGAGTATAAAAGTATAATGAAAAAAGGACAAAAACCCATCAGGCATCAGATGCAGATAAGATCAGAGCAGATTATAAACGGGAAAATAAAGTTATTAGAGGTAGTAATGCAAAATACAAAAAACTGTCACCCCCTTGTTTGTGAAGGCATAATTTTGAAAAGATAAAACATTTTTAGATATACTGTTTCAGCTGCAGGAAGTTTTGAACTGAAATCATGGGGTTTTTCCTCATCTACGAAAAGTGAGCTTTGTTTCTGGGTACAAAGCCCTGTTAATCGCATTTTAACACACAGGAAATCAGTGTCCAACACTGCTGTGGATCTGTTGTTCCCGGGCTGCAGTCTGGAGAAGTCTGCACCTCCCTGGCTCCTTACCCACTGCAGGGGACAGCGCGGTTTGTGCCAGTGTTGGCCTGTGCTGTGAGACACCATCCCTCTGCCAGCAGAGAGCAGTGCAGCCCTTTGCCGGGACTTCAGGGGCCATAACTGGAAACCTAGGTGGGAAACAAAGCCTGTGAGTGAGGAGGAATATTCACAGAAGCACTGAACATAGAGGCAGACCTGAATGTGAAGGTGGGACGGGGAGGATGCACTCGATGGGGAAGACAACGGACAGTGGAGGCAATGCAAGGTGGGCATGAAAAGAGAAGGGGAAACCCAAAACACAGACCGCTAAAGAAAACTGGAGAGCTGAAGGATGAAAATTAAACATTTTGGAAAAAGATTGTGGCATTCCTGTTACCATATGAGCCAGAGGAGTGTTGCAGTTCTTGATGCTGGGCATGGAGGGAGGACAGGGACGCAAGAAAGTGTGACCACTCTGTAGTACCATAGTCTACATACGTAGTACAAAGTAGTACATACATGTGTTTTTCTTGATTCTTAATGCATTTCTTGTACTGTCATGGAGGTGAATTATCCCTATGTCTGCATGCTGATACTAGTCTGTGACTAACAGAAGAGACAAAAAACCTCACATGATTATTTTCAAAATGCTGCTCTTGGAGTGCAGTGTTTCCCAGGAAAATGTTTTTGCCAGGGTGCAAGGATTGAGCCACAGCTTGTATAGCATTTATTCCTGATTCTTATATTTGGAGTTTTTTCTGAACTAATTTGGCACTTTAATAATACATTGTATTAACATGATCAGATAAATTTCAGCTGCAGAGCATTTTGTTTCCTACTTCTGACTGAAAAAGTACCTCATAATCCAATCAAAAAGTGTGTGGGGCTGTCACTGTGTTTTAGGGAATGGAGGAAAGGGGAAAAGTGGTTGTCATTTCTTGCAATGGGTACAGCATGTTCACAAATGCTGTTTATTAAGGATTTTTCCTAGATTTTTAGTTGAATGTTGAAAGCAAATGCTTTTTTCTCCCTTTCTTTCAGCAGCATCTCCTAAACTCTTTGTAAAATGTCAGTCCGTTATGTGAAATCTGCAGCATTCTAATGGTGCTTTCAGGCTTACTGTGACCTTTTGAGATCATTACAACCCCCACCCACTAAAGTCCCATCCCCCCCCCAGTTTTCCTTACTTAATTGCACACAGGAATAGGGAAATAGGAATCCAATTTATTGTTATCCAGGTGGCATTTCCTGTTATTTACCTTTATAGTTTTCTGTGTAGTAATTAGCATGCAGAAAGCTGGAGAGATGCCTGTAGTTGCAAAATGAACTCTCTCTAGCTCTCTCCCTCCTTCCCTCCCTCCCTCCCACTTGCACACTCCTTTTGGCACCGCCCCTTCCATGCACCCTTTAGCCAGCAGCAAGACAGCTGTGTTTGATCATAAACCACTTAAACTCCAGCCTCGCTGGCAGGCGAAACTTTAGCGTGAAGTGCAGCGTTGGTTTTTCTATCGGGGAGGGGAGCTTTCTTCTCTTTTCCTTTCTCCCTCCCTGAACACTGAGGACTGTAGCAGCACTCTCATTTTTAATTTCTCTCTGAACTTGTGTGAAGCTTGTCAGATTTTCCTGAGTATGTTCAGTGGCATTGGGAGATGCCCTTTAACAGAGTTGTGGAAAAGAGCAGCATAAAGCAGACAGCAGAGATGAAGCACGCCTTGTAGATGGACTAAGACAGCCCTGGGATCCTGGTTTGCACTTCATTCCATGCCTTCTCTGAGCACTTCACATTATTAACAAGTGTCTCACAGCAATGGATTGTCTGTGAAGTCAAAACCAGTTTGGCTCTTTCAAAAGATCTTGCATCATTAACTTAAACTCTCAATGTGGAGTAAAAATGGCTGTCTAGAGCAAAATGTGTAAGAGAGAAGAATTTTGGAGAAGAAAGTATTGAACCAGTTGAACAAAGCTTTGAAGCATTAAAATCTGCAGAAATCATCAAGCCCTGAGAAGTCTAATCATGAATTCTGGAGTTGCTATGAAATATGGAAATGACTCCCCTGCAGAGCTGAGTGAGGTAAGCAGTTTCAGTGCCCTTCTTTATGCTTTGAAAAGAAACATTCCCCATTCGGGCTTTCAGTCCGCGAGCAATGCAATTAAAAATTAATAGAATGTGTATCTTGCTATAACTTGCTGTGCCAGTCAGGAAATGACCTGAACTTTTTTGCTGCTTTGCTCTGAATGAGTGGTGAAAGGCTAACGATTGCAACCATGTAGAGACATTTTTCCTGTTACCCTGCAACAGTGATTTCCTTCCCTCTGAGAGCTGTGTTTATACCCAACATTCATCTTTGCAGTAGGTGAAATGTGGAGATCTTGGTTGAGATTAAACAGATGGTGATTAATTTAGGAGGGAAGTTGGGTGAGTGGAAAATATTTATTGGTAACGCAACAACATTGGCAGAAGTTGTGTCTGCTTGTATTTAGCCAAGGTGATACTGTTTGTTTAGGTTAGATGAATTAGGTTATTTTCCTTCCCTGCCTAAAAGAAAACAAGTAATGAGAAACTTTCTGCTTTTCCACTGGAAACCATAGTAAGCTGTTATTTCTTATACAGTTGGGGCTATGTTTTTTTGTGTAACATGACTGTGTGTGTTTTTAATAACTTTGAAATTAAAGGCATATGAGATGTTATGCAAATTCTTAATAAATATTTTAGAAGTGGCATACTTTGTCAGTTACTGAAATGTCTTAGATGTGTAATCCTTATGGGCTTTACTGAGAACTGCTAATTTAGTTATGCTATGAAATCCCAATCATTAGATTAAGGTCATTTTGTAGGAAATTGAATCTGCAGTCTGTCTTGCCCCAATTTAACTGAAATGCTTCTCTGTTCCTTTTGCCCATTTCTTTGATACACCTTTTACTGTGACATATATTTTTATATGCTTGGTTTTTTTTAAGGAATTTTAGATAGGATATGCTTGGGAGAGTAAGAGAGTTAACAGTTTCTAGAGTTAATTCTATAGAGAAAGAAGACACTGAGGTATAGAATGGAATAATAATATAAATGGAATAAATCAGTAGGCTAGTGAGGAAGACAATAATGTAGGGAGAAGCACAGAAAATATATGAAAGATAAGAAAGTGCTGTACCCTGCCATAGAAAGTACAGTAGGTTTGTGACTAGGAAGTTCTGGCAAAAGAAATGTCAAATGCATTATACATTTCTCTCTAAAGTAAAAAGAGTTCAAAATCATTATTTCTGTGGTTTTGTTTTTTGTTTTTCTTTTTTTTTTTTTCAAATGACTGCTTAGAAATTCTAAATTGGCAGTGCAGCATAAGTGGGGCTCATAAATTCAGCATAAAAGCCTGGGTTACTTTTGGTCTGAGTTTCTGGCTATGGTTGTGTTAGTGGTGATCACTGCTTTCTATCCCTTCAACATTTAATTTTCAAGACATTGTGAGATCACATAGATCACGGAGTGTCTCAAAGAGTTGATATTTAAGTCAGTATTTGGAGCAGGCAGTATTTACATTGCTACCTTGAAATTACTTATTCATGTTTACTTCACACATCCACTGAGTAAGACTTTTGTTGTAAGAAATACCTTTTTTTCCCTGATATTTTTAACATGGGAAATACTAAAGGAGCCTGTGACTGTGCAGCATGCAACATTTTTATTGTTTAGTTGTTTTTTTTTCCCCAACAAGCTTTCTTTAGTCCTTAGTTCCCATTCTCAGGTGCCACAGGTGATTTAGAAATAGGCCCCTTTTTGACTGCAGACATAACAGAGATCTTACAACTCGTAACTTTCCCCAACTGCTCATCTTCATCTTTGCAGTTTGAGCTGCTTGTGTTAGTGATCCTTAGCCAGAGTCACCAAGAAGGGCTGGGTCAGCTTCAGCAGCAATCTTGGGTAGAACAGTGGCTTTTCAGTGAAACATAGAGGCCTCGTAAAAGCATCATATTTCACCTCTCAGAGTGGAGAAGATGGATAAATACTGTGAGATGCAGTAGGTAGCTTCTCACCCCTAATTGTGAATTTCTCAGACAGCTCTCTGTAATTTTTATGCTCGTATTTGACCTTTCCCTGTGGGTGACTGGCACTATGGAACTTGCTATAATTGAAGGTAAAAAGTCCTGGGTAAAGGCTGTACCTGTGGTTTATGTATCTGTATTTTTCATATCTTTGTCGTCCTCTTCTTCTTCCTTTCTGGCTCTGTGTTCTATACACTGTGTTTATTTTTGATCAATGGAGGACAGTAGCCTTGTGTTCATTTAAATGATGGGAAAATGGCTGCAATAGGAATTTGATAAAATGACTGCTGTCTTGGTGTGTGTTCACCTGCACCTCTGTCTCTACAGACAGCTCAAATTCTGATATTACAGTGTGCTGCTACTGCTATGCATATCTGAATGGAAATTATGATAACAGACCAAGAAATACTGTGATTCACATGATGCACAATGGGTTTTCATGTAGGTGCTATGGTCTCTTTATCTCAGTGCGTGGAGCTGTAGGCATGAAACTACTGTTATTAAAATAAACAGGAAAGCTACAAAGCCCTGAAGATATAATAAATGCATTTTTGACTGGATACATTAGACAAAAGAGAAAATTAATTCATTGCAATTCATTCCATTTGTATTGGAACATTCTGCTTGAGGTTTACATCTCTCTTTGGCAAGAATTTATGCACATGTTTTTTTGCCAAGACACAGTGTGATTGTAGAAGCTTGTGTCTAGTTGATGTTTGCCATTCTGAAACTCTTGTCCGGGTAAACAGAGATCTTGATAGTCTTTATTTACTTACCTGCCCCCATCCAAAGGTCGTGCAAAAAGCAGAAGAAAACAAAAAATCTGATTTCTGTAATAGGTCAGTCAGACCTCCACAAAACTCATGCTCTGTGGTTCTCTAGCTCCAAGAGTTCAATCTGCTTTGTTACTGAAATGTGTCAGTTCATGTTACCCCATTTCTTCTGCTCTTCTCTGCCTTCAATCTTCAAGTACAAAGAAAGGAAGATTTTCCAGTTTGCTGTTTGCATGGTGGATTTGTCATGTTGTACTTGCTTAGAAAATTAGAAGAAACATTGTTCTTACACAGCAAGGTGGTGTTAGGCTTGGTAGTTTGGTTGGTTTGGGGTTTTTTTATATATAAGATACAATAAGAGAGGCAAGACTCTTGTATAGTCTATGAGAATGTACAACAGCCTTTGGTACCTTTGTAAGTAGGCAACAGTGGCCAAAAAAGCTTTGTTCTGCTATACTGAAATGGACCTTCACCTGTCCATATTAAGGCTTAACACAATTTGCAGATATTGCCTTTAAGGCTTGATCAAGGAAGGATGTGGTTAATATGCATAACATGATACCCAAATTATGAAAGCTCTCATTGGATCCCTTCAGTTTTTTACTCATGCAATTCTGAAAACCTTTGTTGTAAACACAAGGCATATTTTTTAAGCCACCATCATGAATGTTACTGAAAACATGTACAGGCAAACAGCAGGGTGTCCAAAATTGCAGACCATTTTGTACATCATTAAAAATGAAACTTTGTATGAGAATTTAAATGCTTTGTACTTTTTTAATTGGCTGTTCAGCAGGAGGAGGTGTTCATGTAGAAGGAACTGGATTGTCTAATGTGTGTTTTCTTCTAAATTCAAAGGCACTACCTGGCTTTAAACGTGAGCATTCTGAGGGGGTATCCTCTACATACTAACATTGATCTTATCGGCTCCCCTGGCCATTCGCTGTGGAGATGGTGTGCTGAAATCAGGTGATCTGTGGTCTGACCTGGTACAACCTACCTGTTGGACTAAATGTGGCCAGGAGTTAGCCCATGCCTGATGCTGGGAAGTTAAAACTATTAGTGGAGGAATATGAAGGAAATGTAAATGCTTAGCTTAATGATATTTTTCTCAATTGTATACTTAAAAGATAAATTTTATCCGTGAATTAAAAGCCAAGTTACGTTCTTGGCTATAATTTTCATTAGGTGAGCTGTGTGAATTTGCAGGTGGTAGGATTGTGCCTAAGAGATTATCTAATGATATAAGGGCTGGTATTATATTAATGCAATACATTCAGCATTTTAGATGCAGCTGATTTGTGTAATGTTACTGTTTATTGTGTTCTTTTAGCACTTGCTGCATGAGTTGATGCTGTGTAACATCTGAAAAGTTTATACTATTTTCTGCACAGCAAAATTAGAAGATAGCCTGCTGCTGTAGGTGCATACTTTATACCTCCTGCTTCTTCCTGTTTGGAAGTCAAGTGTTTAGGATCCAAATGTTGTATGTGATAGCATTAGCTACAGCTTCATATTCTTTAACCCTTTACACTGACTGGAATAAACAGACAGGCTGTTTGTCTTGGAAAAATTACTAACTTGTTTGTTTTAACAACAAGGTGTTTAAAATTTTGCAGAGGGGTAGGAAGGATAGGCTTCACACTGGCATTTGTGCAGGAAGCCGAATAATGAGTTCATACAAAGGATTTCACAAAAATCTTGATTGTGAAGAAAGGACCAATTATGAAAAGCTTAAATTCTGACTTTTAAATAATTCTATGGTAGGACAATACTGCATTTTCTTCTCTGACTTGTGTTCCACTGCTGCTCTACTTACGAACTAAACTCTGATGAAGAACTTTGTAGGAGGAGATTTGCAGAAATAAAAAGGGCTTGAAGTTGTGTACGTAAGTCCAGTGAGTCTGAGGGGAGCTGTGGGGTGAGGTGGGTAACCAGGAGAGGAGCAGGACATTGGTCAAAGCCTCTCTGGCAGAGGAGGAGTTCAGCAGTGACCATCCCCACCCTGAGGTACTTTGCCCTGTGTGCCTCTGTTCCTCTAAAACAAGTGCCAGCTTGTGCTGTCACTGTACCTATATCTGGGGAAAGAGCACTGATGGGATGGGGAAGAGGTTTTTTATGTGTTCCAGGGTAGGATTAAATCCCAAACACTTTTTTTATCTTCTTGAGCTTGGTAGTCTTCCAAGAAAATCAGTGAGTAAATGTCACCCTAATTCTGCATCTGCTTCCTGAATGGTTTCTGGCCATGCAACAAAAGTGCCAGTGTATTGCCAGTGCCTCTCAAGAGCAGGTAAACACCATATTCTACTGCAATTCCATCTTTGCTACTGGATATAGCCTTGACTATTTGCCAGTGTCAAAGCTCTGTGCAGGTTGTAACGTGGAAGGGTGTACTGTGTCTTGCCAACAGAGAAGGTGTGTTGTCCCCAGTCACAAGATGTTTTGGGAAGTGTGATAAATTATTAATCCTTTAAAATATTGTGGCCTTACAAAAGAGCAGAGTAGAATGTGGAATCAAACAGCAAACACAGAATATTTTAAAATTATTTTAACCTTGAAAAAGTTGCATAACTGATTTTTTCATAACAGGAAAAAAGTGAACATTGTGAACTCCTGTAGTCTTAGAAAAGTGAGCACAGCAACCCTACATGCTTAAATCGAAGTATCTTAAGGTGAAACTTTCTTAAATGGTTTCTAGTGGAGATACCAATAAAATTTTCATTTGGAGGTAGCAACACCTGTAGCCTTACAAGAGTGTTCTCAGGTTCAGTGCTTCAGAGATACTGGGGTAAAGTCTGCACATCCTCATTGGGTGAACTCTTCTCTTTCCAGGTTCAAATGGGCTTTGTGAAGTACTAGTCAGCCTTGCAAACCTGACACTTTCCCATGCTGTTGTCCTTAGGAGTGTGGAGACATTAGATGTGAAATATAATTACAGATTTTAAAGACTTACTATGTGTCTCTTTTATACTGATGTATCTGTACTAATTTAAAGAAAATGCTTCAGTGGTAGACTTTAATGGACACGCTCCTGGGTAGTGACTATCACTCTGAATGCAATCTTTAGATTGGGTCCATACTCATGCTGAGGGTGCTCTGGCATGATCAATATATGTAATTTACAGTGTGCATGGTATTTCCAGTGTAAAAAACATAGTGACTTCAAAGAAAATGGTTTTTTTCCTGGATTTGTGTTAGCTGCTTATCAGGCACAGAGTGTGTTCCAGGCTTGGCTATTATTAAATTGAAGCACTATAAAAAGATTAGTCAAAATGCCCAGACACTGTCAGCACTGATAATGCTCTTCTGCAGCCTCCTAATGAAAAAAACCCAAAGATTATGTAACTTATCTGCCTGATATTTTAATATTCCTTGCTCTTTAAAAAGTCATGTTTGAAAAATTCCTTATATGCTGAAAAATCTGATAGGACAAAGGTATACTGTGAAAGTACCATTAACAATGTATTGGATTCTCTAATTGCTTTTAGAGACTTGATGTTTTAATTCATAGATAAAAAAGCCATACTTTATTTCTGGAAGATACTTGGATATAAAGATTGTAATCTTTTCCCTTCCCCTCTTCCAGCAGGGAAAAGTCAAATGTGTTTTTGTCTTTGATCAGACTTGGATATACCAGAACATGGCTCTGTGTGGGAACAATTACAAGATTCTTCTTTTAGAAGGTATTTATGTGTTCCTCTGCAATCTCTGGATTTGTAGTCTGTAAAGAGACAGACAAAAGATTCTGCAAGAAGAATCCATAGATTGCAAGGTTAAGGTTTGCAAAGGCAGAAGCTTCTGTGCTGTGTGTGTGCGAAGAGAGGCTGTGTCATTGGATTGGACGCCTACAGTGGGATGTCATTACATTTCTCTTCTGGGGCTCTGAATAGTTAGATGTATGATTGAAAAGGAAATGCTCTCACGTCTCTCCTGGGTGTTTTCCGTGTTTTCCTTATGCTTAGGTTTTATTGTCTTTATGACAATGTATGGTACTTCTAGCTGCAGGTCTTACTTCTGATGGGAATTTCTGCTTCTCAGGTGGCATGGAAAGGCTTAATTGGACTTTTCTATTATATGTAGTAATAATATACCAATTTATGTACTCATATACACAGGGGTATGTGATGGTCTCTGAATTCAAAGATTCTGAGGGATGGAGGTTTGGTATGGGGATCTGATCCTGGCAAACATGGCATTTTGACACTAGTGGCAATCTGCTTTAGTCAGTCTCCACGTCAGGATTTCCCATATAAATTACCTGTCTCTATGAATCTGTAGATTTAGATTTTAACTGTCTCTAATGGATATTAATACTCATTAAGAATCTGGAAATTGGCTTACATGTTCAAACTCTGTTGTAATTATACATGAAAATTTGTCATTGAAATTGAAATACTGACAGAAATCTTTTCAGCCCTCCCAAACTTAAAGACATACAGTAAGAAGTATATTTTCAGTATGTTTAGATTTTCCCCATGTGGTTGTTTGTAATATTATTGGTTCCATGCTAAGTTTTGTAAACTACCTTCAGTAACCTTTGGACAATTTTTAAATGCTTCAGAAGGTGGTTGCTGGGTTTCATTCCAGATTATTGGGATATCACTAAAATGTAATACATCACAAAATAGAAATTTAGATCAGGATTATGGCTATCTACTGATAACTGAAATGAAGTACCATTTTAAAAACAAGCCATTTATACATTTTAAAGTGTGAGGCTGTTTAGTGTTTACTAGATTCACAATAGCACGTCTGATTTTCTGCCAGAGAAATTTCTTGAAACGTTTCAAAAAAAAAGTAAATTGTTTGGTTGCAGTGATGGAATTATAATTGTCAGTGCAGAACTGTGATTCATGGTTGTGATGACAGAGAAATACAAGGTTGTTACTATGCTATGTGATAAATCCAAAAGTATTTCACTGACAACTCGGTGTCCTTCTGAACCGTGCTCACAGAGGTCTGGCTGAAGCTGCTGTTCCCACAAAACAGCACAGCTGTCCATCTTGAAAAGTCCCTTTGCAGACTGTAAACCCAAAAGTATCATTTACTTGCGAAGACATCATGTTATTTGACCTTCATCTACAAGATTCTATGATAATCGTGCCCCAAACTGCACTGGTTTAATTCCTGTCCTTCAGGGGGCTGAATGCCTCTGGTTTGATATTCTTTTGAACTTTGCATCGTATCTAAAGTGCACAGGTTGTTTACCCTTAAGCTGTTGCCAGGAAGGAGGTAGTAGAATCTCGCTGGCTGTTGACTGAAGTCACAACTGATGACTGCCACTCTTTAAATGGATCAGCTGAATCTTCCCTCCTTTGCCTGGATTCATGTGCTTGAGTTGAGTTTTACAGCCATGTACAGAAACCAAAGTGGTTGTTGTCATCTGCAGAAAAGACCAGGTACTCCCTTTAGAATGATGTACTGAGGACTGTCCTTTGCTGTTTTACATGTTTGACCTTTTTTTCTTTTTTAGATTACATATAAAATGTTTTATCTTCATGAGAAAAGTTCATTTTTCCACCCCTTAATCTATTTTTCCTTTTTTTTTGCACCGCATTGTACAGCGTATTTTGTCAATTCACTGATGCTGCTCTTGTCTGATTTACTGACTTAAGTGGTTCTTTTTATTTCAACTGATTTGCAGGTATACTTGCTTCTTTTTATTTAAACTCATTGTGGTCGACCTGTTCATCAGCTGGTTCTTTCTTTTTGTATGTTGTAATCTCACTCCTGTAGCAACAGATGATTCTGTCATGATGCTCCATTATAGCACAGGTCAATGATCTGCCAGGTATAACTCACCTAGTGGAAGGTCTGGTCCATGCTAAATAAGCATGCAGTATATTTCAGTGAAATATGTAAGTAAATTAAGTCTTTGAGGGGAAAAAAATTGTCTACCTGAAGTAAATAGGTGCCTGCTATATGTAAAGGACAAAATTGTTAACAGTATTACCATTTATACTTTTCTTCTGTTTTATGAGACGCTGGATTAAAGAATGGACATTATCCCTTTATTTCTTCTCTTCCACTAATGGGTATCTTCCCCGTAGAGCAAAGTAGGGAAAAAAGTGTTGATTCATAACTGTCAAGTCATAATTGCATGGAGATCTGTATTAATTTAGTTACTTGGTGAGAGAGATCTGCAAAACACAGAACTTATTTTCCATGCTTTTTAAAACTTAGAGATTCTGTCTCACATCCTGCAGCGTTGAATACCTATGAATACCCATAATTATCTTTCTTTGTGAAACTCCATGTGGTTGAATTTCAATACCTACCCCTTCTGGAATGGAAATAAGTGTGCTAATTGCTTTTCATGAAGGTAGGTTTTCTCCTTTCCTGTGAGAATTTCTTTAATTTCCTATATTTCTGTATTGTGTGTTAGGCTGAATATCTTTTTATAGCATATTTAAGTACTTTAAAATATAATGATTGATGCCAGTGAGTTAAAGGCAAGTGTCATATCTCATTCAGAATGTTACATAATCATATTCTTCAATAATGATATGTCACTTCCCATTATAGAATCACAGAATGGTTGAGGCTGTCAGGGACCTCTGGTTGTCACCTGGTCTAAGCCTCTGCTCAGGTGGGGCCAGCTAGAGCTGAGTGCCCAAGATTATGAAAAGCTTTTGAATATCTTTTGCCCGTCAGAACCTTATCCCATGGGACTTTTCCAAGGAGAGGTCTGAATGAAATCTACAGCTGTGATCTTGATTTTTGACCACCTCTTTCCTCTCTGGATCATAAACGCCACCATCCTGTGGTTATGAGAGTGGTCAAATAATATTTCTGTAAGTGCAGGGACTGTTGTGCCTTTGAAGATGACAGAAGCATGGTATATGTTGGAACCAGAAAGAAAAAAAATATTTTTTCAGAAACACCAAGGGAACTTTCTGTGAATAAACAAAATATTGAGTTAATTCTGTTAGAAATTTCTCTGTCTTGGAGTGGCAAGAGGGGGTAGTATCCTACCATGAATAATTCCTTATAAGGAATTAGTAAGCTTTGGAAATTGTCAGTTTATTTAAACATTTAATTTCATTCTGTTGAATGATATGACTGGAATTTAGTAGATTTTTCATTGTTCTGATTAAAAAAGAAAAAAAAAACAGGTGAAGTACTACAAAGAATTACCTGCAGTGATTTTAAAAAAAGAAAAAATAGAAGTTGAAAATACTTCCACTGTTCATCTTTGTGCCCTTGCTGCTAATTTTTAGAGCAAATTACAGTGGTTTTTCATGGAAGATGTTTTCCTTCCAAGAGAACAAAGGAAGAATTTTGCAGTTTTAGTTCTTACCTGATGTTGACATTATGTATGTTCTGTCTCATACAATGCTGCCTTCATAAGGATCTGAAAAAGGAGTACTACAGAAATAAATCACAGTAGGGAAGTTTAAATTTAGATTTTGTTTTTTAAATACAGTAATGTGGAGCTTCTAGTGATTATGAGTTTGCTGTTAATACAGAATCCAGCTCAGCTCGTTCACTTAAGTTAGCTTTGAAGTCAAACTTGGATTTCAAAAACAAATTGATAGAAAATGGAATCTAAAAAGAATGTGAATAATTCCTGATGTGGGTATGGATGTCCTGATTGTTCAGTACTGCATTATACCAAGTCCTTGAAGATGACAGACTTATCTGGTATATCTGTGTGTTACTGTCAGGGACAGTATTTCTCAGAAATGGGACACCATTTCTGAGAAGCAGGAAATTCTGCAGTGACTAAAATCCATACACAGTGTGGCTCATTCGCAATGTATAAACACAGTTCCCAGTGGATCAAAACAAAGTGAAAACCCACTGATTCCCTTCCCCATGGAAGGACGGTTTCTTAGCACCACTGTTCTATCACGCTTGTGTGAACACTGTTTGGTGCTTGGCACAGTCAGGATGGAAGCACTCTGCAATGCTGGAAAAGCTGAGAACAGGAATCACCATCCATTGGGACACAGGGAGGGAGAACTAGAAAGACGTCTGGAGGAAGTACACCTCAAACTTACGATAAGAAGTTACATGAGTTTCTTATTTGTGAACTTCTGCTGCTGCTGATTCATGACTTCAGAAGGTTTCAGGGCATCATTCTGACAACTGAGTCAGCATTCATTTTTTAACAGCAGCGATTTTACCGAGCAATTAAAATGATGGATTTATGTGGTCTTTTGGAGTCAATGAAGTACTTCACATTCCAGTTATAGTTCAGTTTTTTGGTGTTTCCTGGATTTTTTTTACCCCATCAAACTGGGCTGTGTCAAAAGCACTGTTTATTTGTCTGAATGGGAATTGTGAACATTTGGTAGCCTTAAATCATCTATCTGACTTACCCTGGAATGGTTAAAGGACCATGCTGCCAAGATTTAGTGATTATTATTTATTTAGACCAAGTGTAAAACCCTGTCTTTTGTACAGAAAATATAAATAGAACAACTGATAGAGTAAGCTTTGTGTTAAATTTGAAATGCCAGTAATAATGCAGTGCCACTGCCATGACAGTGATCCTTTGTACTTTGTAGTGCATTTCATTTCAGGAGCTGAAATAAGCTGCACACCATTATTGATGTAATTCTGTCATTGCAATGTATAAGAACTTACATTTCAATTTATTAATTTCAGTGTTTTACCATGATGTATTAGAAATCTTAATAATCAAACTAGTAATTCAATTGCAGTTGCCTGGCTTGGTCTTCCAAAGAGGAATGTATCTAGCTGGGGCATGGTTATGAAATTATACTTAAAACCAATTTTTTAGAGAAACAAAGATTTTTAGAGGATTTTACTGACAGGCTGCATTGGTACAGCTTTACTTTTTTAAAGAATGACAGCGTTGTAGCTTTAATGCTGATTTGGTGGTAGTGCTTGAAGAGACAATGCGATCTAGTAATTTTTAGAAAATAGATTTTTGGAAAAGAGGACCATGACACAGAGGATTTCTAGACCTCAAGGTCTTCCGATTTATGTATTTTAAGCTAAATTGTTAGCATCCTTTTTCTCCTGCTCATAATAGTTGTATTTAGAGCCTGAAAGCTCAATCAGCAGATGTTTGTTGAGTTTTATAGTTTGCTTCTGGGTAGGCTTTTCTGCTTCTTTGTTTTCTGTGCCTGCAGCTCATTCTCTTTTGTCCTTCTTAGAGCTTCACTAAATGCACTGAGTGTTCTCAGCTTTCATTAGCCTTTTCTTTCATCCCTCTTGCAGCTGATAATTTATTGTTGCTGCCCTTGATCCCTTTGGCTTTTGCATGAGGCAGTCTACCTCTTCCCTGTCTCTGTCCTTTTATTTATGTTCCAGGACTGTGCAGGGTCCTCCTGAGTTCTCACCGATATCTTCAGTAAGGGTAGAAGGAGTTCCTCCTCATGCAAGACTGACTCTGTGAGGCTGCAAGTGCTTGGAGCAAGAGGTTGATTCTCGGAGCACAAAGGCAGGCTTCTGCCCCATGATTAATTAGCATGATGTTGCAGCAAATGAACTGCTGCAATTAAACCAATGTAGTAATGAAACACAATGAGCAACAGTGCTAAGGCTGGCTCAGGCAAGGGGAGGCTGATCCCGGGTGGTGTTGTTCCAGCCAAACCATTTTGACACAAAACCACTCCCACTCTGTACCCCTAGATTTAGAGTTCCTGGAGATTACACAGTGTTTAAAAGCCTAATGATAAAAGTAAGATTTATGGAGAATTTATGGTCATTGTCTTACAAGTTGTACTTTTTTGTTGCGGAATACTTCATAAGGTCAAACTTCCTTGACAAAGTGACATTGTGAGGAGTTTTCCTGGAACTCACAATGAGTTCCAGGTTCTGATGGCCAGGCTGAGTTTTAGTGAAATTCCTGTGTGTCACATTACTATTTTGCAAATAGGTGTCTCTTCAAATTTTGGCTTTGATTACTACTGACCATAAGTAATAACAGATATTATGAAGGTACCTTTACGTTTTCCTTGTGAGTCCTCATGCAATGTCCTAAAATATCCTCCTCCTCAGTAACTTTTTTCTGCTGTGGCATTTGAAAGCTGTCTGAATGTAGTTAGTTCTGGTTATTCTGAGCTATAGTAATTAGCAAATGACATGTGCCTAGAAGTTCCCCTGTCCCAGAGCCACTACTGTTTCTTCTTCTTGCCTAAAGCCAGAGTTTTATGGCAGCTTAAAAGGGAAAACAAAATATTTAAGCAGAGAAGAAAACATTACTGAATGCTTTGATGGTCTTCTTTCCTCAAAAGAGAATAAATTACTTTGAAGTTTAACTTAGTTCCATTCTGTGTGGTGGTTTACTAACATCTCTTCGGCATTTTAACAGAATTACAAAAAACAAGTGATCTAGATAAACCGAGACCTTTGCAACCAGAGTGAAAGCATGGACATTTCAGCATTGCTACACTCTCTCATGGTACTAACCCAAGTGTTGCGCTTTAAGTGCTGCTGCATTTCATGCATAAAATTTTATAGGCAGAAAGATAAAGACCTGGCAACATACTAATTAGCAAATCTAATAAGTGGTGTGCAATTTATAGTTATATGCCAAATACATTGATAATGATTATGAACTCTGTGCACTACAATAATTTTTCAATATAAATCAAAATCTTCTTCCCTTAGTAACTTTTTTAAGCCCCACAAAAACGTTGCTTCTCATTGTGCTGAACTAAAATGAACAGTGAAGTAAAAAGATACTGCAAAGGACAGAAAGTACAGTTCTTCGGTAGGTCATGCTCCAAGAAATATTTTTTTGCAAGCTTAACAGTATTTCCAAATTATAATTGAAGCATACCCATTTAAAATTCAGTGAACATAAAAATAATACCATTAGTTTTGTTCACTTTCTTTTGGTGACTCTGGTGTTTTTGTCAGAGTGATTTAAAAAAAAGTGCAGTCCTAAACCACCTGGAAGTTGCAGTTCTGTATCTCTGCTGAGAGGGTTCTGTTTGGTTTTAGTACATAGAATACTTTTATCTAAGACTGGGTGACATGGAAGAAGTGGCTAATTGATGTTGTTGCTTGATAAATAGTTGCTTCCAAAAAATATTGATTGTTGTAGTAGCAGAATAATGAAGATCACATAATTTTGTATGAGTTGGAGAAACTAGCATTTGAGGATTTAACTCATGTTGTAAATGATTGGTGTTTACTGAGGTAGGCTTATCCATGTTCTTAGTGAGCTTTTATGTGGAAGCTGAGGTGACCAGTACGCAATTGATTTTTACTTTTATTCAAAAGCTCAGTGCAGATTTAAGGGTAGCATTTTCCAAGTGTTTTGTAGCTGAATGAGAACTGGTGTCCTGTGATTCTGTTGAAGAGTTTTTGCATGTGTTGGGACACATAGTAAAGGATATTTTTAACTATTTCAGAAAATACATGTTTATGATGTTGGGGAAAAAAAAATTAAAGTGGTCTGATTTTCCACTTCATTAAAGCTTGTGAACTTATTGGTGATGGGTGCATTCCATACACAGAATAAAAAGATAATTAAATTCCTTTAGGAAAAGGAAAATCACCAACTGCTGAACTGAACACAAGCAAAAGATACAGTGCTTTCCTTTCGGGTCACAAATGGCAATGTAGATGATATATTACAGAACTTTCTGCTGGGGTAGCTGCAGAACATGAGCAAAAACACATGGGAATTCAGTAACCTAGCAGTCTAGTCAATTGTTTGTGGCAGCTTTTGAGAATTACAGCAGGATTACTTGGACCTTTCTTAACATGTAAGATTCTTGGCATGAATTCCAGTTGAGGTGAGGCAGAAAGCCATTAGAGACAGCAGAGATTCCAAATGGCTAATTGTTTTAAAAGGAAGAGCAGTAAGTACAGTGTATTTGTCCCAGGGCAAGAGGAAACTTGATGATCCCTCCCTTCCCATGCTTAATTGAAAAAGAATGAAGATATTACTCTTATTTGTGTCTACTTACTTACCTTAACAGAGTTGTTCAGAGCAATAGTCAGTGATTTCAATGTTCGGAAAATACAAAATGCTGTGTATCTACTATATATTATTCACCCCTTTAAAACATCAGTAGTATTGGGGAAAACACGGCTGTTTTTCATTTAAGTTAGAAGAAGATAATCTGTAGGAAAAGTATTTGCTGATGGAAAGAACCAGACATTGTTTGAAACTCTTTTTCTTAAGCTAAATTATTTGCAGAATCATGTTTTGGGAAATGAGGCTGTCACATTCTGCTCTGTAAGTATCTGGATTTCATTTTTTTTCCTTCTTTGCACAATTGATTGGAATTTTTAAAATTTGGCCATTTGTTTCTTATGAACTGTTGGTCAGTAATGTTCTAGATTTGTCCTCACCCTGTTGTAGTATCATTTTTGGCTCTTGGAATGTTTTATTTTAGAGTTTTATCAGAGTATCTAAAATGTTTCTTCCTCCTCCCTTTCCTCCTGGCTCCAGTTTTGAATACATGAGAAATAGAGATGTTTTGAGCAATGCCGTGCAATTTTTCTGTTGCTGTTGTGCTGATGCATTTTTCCTTACTAACAGTGTGATACTAAATTTTTTTTTCATGTTTTTCATCATGTTTTCTTATTCCTGTAAGCCCTGCATTCTCTGGCCATATTCCAGAGAAAAGGATGTTGTTTTCCCAAAGGAGTACTTGAATTATATATATAAAGTAAAACCTGGCTATCTCAAGGTCTTGTTTCTTTATATCAAAATCCTGGTCTTAGTCTGAGTGTGCTACAGAGCATACCTAAGAGTCTTGCAGCCACCATGAAAGTAGACAGGATTAATTTTTTTGAAGAGGCCTCTCTTTGCTTTCTAATCATCCTGATTAGTTCTTGGTCCTAATTGAGGATTGACCACTTGACCTATTAAATTATTATGCTGTTTTATTGTGATAGTAGTAATAATCTAAAAGCAATTACTTGGGCAGTGGTCTGATACTTTGAAAACCTTTTCTTCTGTGCATCATGGAACTGACTTAGCTGTTACTGAAAATCCAGATTGCCCAGTGTCCAAAATAGTGTTCAGTCTGGCATTTTCAGAACAGAGCATTGGTATCAACAAAGCAAAAGACATGGCAATAATTACATCTTATCTATGTCCTTACCTTTGCTATGCTATGTAGCTAACAACACAGGACATGGAAATTAATGGACACATATTAATGCATCGATTTATGTGTTATGTCTTCAAGGGCAATGGCATTGCAGGAGAGTTTTCACTCTTATCATATAGATTATAGCAGATTTTAGATTTTCCATGTAAAGAATTAGCTCTTCCCATGTTTCCATGTTTCTCTCTGATTTAAAATACTTTGTTTGATGATAGTGTACTTTTGTAGCTTTGGCTGTTGGAATGCCAGTCTTTAACTCTACGGTACATGATCTAACATCTCTCCTTGGCACTTGGTTCTCTCAAAAGGTTTATTATATTAATGTCTGTTTAATCTCAAATAAGTTAAGAATTTATTTTGCGTTGAATTTTGTCCAGGTTTTTCCTGTGCCTCATGGTTGCATCGTGCTTTCTTGACTACAGCAAGTTCACTGTCTTAATAAAACAAAGATTTAAGAGAGCTACTCTCCCTTGATGACTCATCTGCAAAGAATAACAAAAGGGCTTGACACAAGAATAAATTATTCTTTAACAGACAGTGATTGGTCTTGATGGAGATGAAAACTGTGGATAAAATAAAACAAGCATGTCATACTGATTTCGTAAAACTACCCTGATACAATCAGCATGGCTTTCAAGGGGTCATAGGTCTGTGCAAGTCATGAGGAATCATAATTTGCACAAACCACGTCTTTTTGGTCTTATTGACTGCATCTTTTAAGAGCCACAATTATGCAATGCAGTTAATCATCAAGAGAGTTTAGGTTTCTGGTACATATTTGAAGTAAACTTTTTTTTAAGCGCTGGAGCTTTATCATGTGGACTTTGACTAAGTGCATTAGTAAATGCTTTGTTTAAAGGGATTCTGTCACCCTGAAACATATTCCATTTAAATTTTTATTATTATTATTTGGGAGGAGTTTAAGAGACTCCTGTCAATTCCCTTGCCAGCAGTGCGATTTCATGACCACTCTATTTTTGCTTTCTTCAAGGTGTTTTTCTTTCCAGCAGTCAGTAAGAAAATTAATTCGTGTAAAGTAAGCTTTCTGAAATATGCAAAATGTAAAATACATTGAGTTAAGCATTTTTCCCAAACAATAATTAATCTTGATAGATCTAGTGTTGTCACCTTGTTATTATTAATTTATTTCTTTTTACATTTAGAGAATTGCTGAACCTTCTCAGCATTCCAGTTATCAATTCTTTTGTTATAACATTATCAATATATTATATTTTGTATATCGATTATCAATTATTTTGTTATAAACCTACTGCATTTGCTTGTTAGCTGAAACTTCAGTTTCACATGTACTGTGTGAAGGATCTCGACTGCAGCTGTCTGGGAGGCTGCCATTTGCCAGCTGTTTGCCAGCTGCCTGTACCCCTCTGTGGGCAGCTGCTGTTCCAACAGGTGCCTCTGCTTTCACTCTGTCTAAAACCCAGCTCCCTGCATTTTAAATCCTTCTTCATCAGAACTGCTGTCCTCCCTTTTAGTGCACCATGGAGAATCCAGGTGGGACATCTGGCTGAAATGCAGCCTGGCTGGTCTGTCATAAACTCCCAGGTGGACCTTAGAGTCATGTTGTTTCTGAAATGATCCTGTGCTTTCTCTTCTTACAGCCTTACAGATCATTTACACTGCCTAATTCTGCTCTCCTCTGCTTTCTTCCCTTCCCAGAACAGTATGTGTGCTCCAGTACCTGTGTTCAGCTCACGGTTTCCCTATTTTTTTTAAAAAAACAGAGAGCAAATATTTGGATTTTTTTTCATGAAATAGATTTTGGATATTTACATGGGTTTTTATATCTCTGTTTGTAAATACTTTAATGTAAGACATTAAGCAGTACTGCCTAGTGTTCTTTAGTTCTAATTTTGATCTTGCACTATTTCTAGTAACAGTGTATTGTGTTGGTATTGCTTGCTGTGAACTTGTGATTCGAGAAGTGTCCATTTCCTTCCTCTTCTAAGTGCCTGTTTGTTCAGCTGTTTAAACAGTGATTTTCCCACAGTCAGTGGTATAACCATGATTTAGTCTGATAGAGATACAGCGACTAAACTTTCTCTGAAATCAGAGAAATCATCCCATACAGTTTTTTGTTCGTCACAGTTGGTTACTTTGAGGCTCCACAAGCTGTTTCACAGATTTTTGTAATAACACACAAATAAAATAAAATACTCTGTTCTTTGAGATTTTTTGAAGTATTGGTGAGACAAAATGCTATAAATTTATTCTAATGCACTTAAAGGTGATAATAGATAAACATAAAGTGAAGTGCCATGTTTATGCATCACATTTATTTCACTAGTAGACCAATCTGAGACCTTGAAGGCTGTGGTAATTTTAGTCAATTATTCTATGTCTTCTTTCTAGTTTAACTACAGTGATGTCCAAGTTTGTCATCACAGTTAGGATAGCTAAAAACATGCCTTCTCTTTACTGTTGGCTAAGGCAGATGTGGTATCAAAACTGCAAAAGTATAGACCTGGTGGGAATTCCCATTTACTTTCTCCACCTGCATGAAGAAAGCAAAGTTATGCTCCAGCTATACTTGAAAATGCAGAAAAACACTGAAACCCCATGAAGAACCCCTTCCAAGCAGCATAAATCAGTTTCTGCAAAAAAAAAAAAAAATCCCTCTCTCCCTCTCCTCTTCCCCTGCCCTTTTCCCTTTCATATAAAATGTGCTAGCTTTTCTGGAAATATTTTCAGAGAGATTATATATTCTGTGAAAGCTTAGGCTGAGACAAATGCAAATCTCTTTTGCTCTTTGAAGTTTTAAGTTTACAATACCTCTGGTCACCTGGTCAAGTATGTGATAGAAGCTAGATAATATGTTTGAGGAAACCAATTACAAGCAGACTGCCAAAGTAACAAATAACTAGGTACTTTTTACCCCTCTTTTTGTAGGTATTGGCATGGCCAGCAGGATGGGGACATGGGGACAGAAAACCTTCGTAAGTGAAGAGTGAAGTTGACACCTTAGGGAGTGTTATGCAAAATGCCTTAAGAACACAAACTGGGTGTGCTTGCTCTTAAATGATACCACAGGGACCAGCATGGCTGCTGTAACTCTTGGCATTCCCAAACTGGCTACTTTTTACACATGACTTTTGTCACTTGTTTTATAATCCATCTCGTATCACCTGGCATGTATTTTCTTATCACAGTTTCCTCAAGCTGGAATAGAAACATCTGTGATTGGCTTGAATTGTTATTTTTTCCCAGCCAACATCTTGCTGGTAGCAGAAGAAAGAGCAGTACAGTATTCCCAGTGCTTTTCCTACTTGGTGGCACCCTTCGTGCCACCCCCTTGCAATACCAGGCAGAGAGTCTTTGAATTAGACTGCACATCAGGACAGGTACTGCTCTGGAAAGTATAACCCTCTTCAGATCTTTCTCTGAAGAATTAAGTGTTAACACAAAATGTCATGATTCCAAATGTACTTAGTATTTTGATGCAGGCAAGCCACATTCCAGATGAAAGTCCTCAAACTCATCTGTTGGGTGTCTCAGCCAGGTGGACTTTTTGCCTTTGTGTTAACTTACAGATATTTTCTTATGTCAATTTACTTTTCCCACCAGAAGTGTCTCAGATCTGTTAAAATAAACAAAAAGGAACATTGTTAAATAAAATATATGTAATAGAACTTGCAAAATTGTAGAGAAATAATTTCTAAAATATATAAAACAATCTGCTTTAAATAAACATAATTTTATTATACCAACATTTAATAAATAATGTTGTTGTTTGGTTGGTTTGTTTTAAACACAGCAATGGCTTCAGTTATGTACATTTTATTCCAGTAGAGTCAGTAACACTTACTTACTTTTTGCAGTCCAGACATTCCCTGTGCAAGTATGCAGCACTTCAGAAAATAATTTCTTATAGACTGCAGTGGACTTTATTTCAGACTGCTCTGATGTGGTTACAACATCCCCCAGTCAGAAGAGGGGTGCTTGTAGCACTGAACTAATCCCTGTCTACTGCAGCTTCCTGTGGTTTAGAAGTTAATGGCATGAATAACTTAACTCTTTTCAGAGTAAATTCCAGCTCACCTTATTCTGTGGTGCTGTAATAATTTCACTTTCTGAAGGTAGTAGGGAAGTCAGTAGCTCATTGCATTCATACATTGCCTTGAGACTTTATTCTGAGTAACAGTTAACCTGCTCTATTAACATTGTTCTGTAGCTTGCATTTCTGCCAAAAAAAAAGAGAAAAATACAACCAACGCAAACCACAAACCAAAAACCAGATGTGAAACAAAAGCTCATCATGAATATCATGAAATCATAAGAAAATGTCAAACTGCCTTGGAAATATCCTCCCAGGAGTTACTATGCTTCTTGTGCAGTTGGAGTATTCCATCCAATAAAAAAATACTCTAAGGTCACATAGTTTTGGATGCTTCTCTGGGATACTTCTTCATTAAATTAACTTTTCAGCATTTCCATTTATTATAGAGTAATATTGAACACCAATTTCCAGCTGTCCTGTTTACTGAAATACAAATTTCATTAAGAAAATCACTAAAAGAATGCAGACTTCAACAGCTGATGCCCTGAGTTGATACTAACTCTGGGACTGTCTAATGCAGTGCACACAAGGCCTACATCTTAATTTTCCTCTGTCTTAATGAATTAATAGCATAGTGAGAAAACAAAACTGTAAAAGAGCCACATAATAACAATAGTTCTGTCAACTCACTCACCCATCCGGCATTTTAATTTCAAAACAAATATTAGAATAGTTGCCTATCTTGGGAGGTAGTTAGTTGCACATCTATATCCTTAAAATGACTTGTTTAGGCTTAGAATGGAACTAGTTTATCAAAGTAAAAATAATATTCATCGTAAGATCTATTTTTACAACTATGAATATATATTTCATTCTCAGATAAACTCTGAAGAATTGCCTATTGTGCAAATAGTGAAACTTACCTATAACATGTAAAATATGAAATTATTCCTGCTCTTCTAATTTTTGCTATTCTGAGGTTAGACACTGCTGTCAGTGAGATGCCATGGCCTAGTTCTCAGCACAGCATTAATTATCATTTGTTCTGTGAATAGCTTCAGCCAAATTGCTTAATTTCTGTTTCTTAATTCCCTCTTTTTTAATGGACACAGTATTTTTTATAGTTGATATTTTCTGAAGATACTTACCTTTTATGCTTATGTTTATGTGAAGCATCCAGATGTGATTTGGGTTTTTTTTTAACAAACTTAATGTTAAAAAGTATGGGAGGAGTGCAGGTTAAAAGCAGTAATGTAGATTGAAAATTAAAACTACTCATTGCATTTAAGTGCAGGGTGTCCTCTGGGGTTTTTTATTTGTTGCTATTTGTATTTTTCTTGCTAGTAATATGCCACTGAATATGCAAAGTAGATACATGAGAAAACACCATGAACTCCTGTCTATAATGACATGAGCCTTACAAGAAATTGATTTTTCAGTGATTTCTGTTTTTTTTTAAATCTGTTGCTTAAGGAAGCAGGCACCAAATAGGGTTTAATGAAAAACAAGGGGAATAAAGGGAAGAGCAGGACAGAATGGAAAGGACATTTAGTCCTTTATATTTGACACTGAGCACAAGGTTATGTAGAATTTGTAGAGATGAACATTCAAGTACTTCGTCTTCCACTTCAGGCTTAGATTCGTGTAAGTGAGGTATGTCTGACCTTCAGCCAAGGCCCAGCAAACCAGATCAATGTAATCCTAGCCTGTTCCTGCAGGTAATGAGGTTGCTTGTGTTATCTGTGACTGTGATTTGATATCCAACAAGGGCAGCAGTAAGAGCTGTAGCACTTCTAAGGAAAAATCATTTGTACTTGGAGGTAGGAGAGAAAGAAGTGAGAGTGCAGCATAGATGAATACCGTGGTCTAAATGGGTTTAATTGTTAATACTGTGCTTGAGCCTGCAGCTGATGGAGCAGCAAAAGAGTAGGAGAGACATACAATATTTTATTTATCCTCTTCAAGTTGAATCTGTTCCATACATAACCTAACTAGGAGTCCAGGACAGTTGTGAATGAGAATCTATTTCCTGTTTACAAAACAGAAATGCAGCAAAAATGGGGAAAAGGCATCCCCAATAGAAGTTTGCCTACAAAAGGACCTGTGCTGACAAAACTGTAGTCCCTCGTCTGCAGATTATATAGTTCCATTGACTGTTTTTATACACGACCCTCTATTTAATCTTGAACATGAGTTACACTTATTTACTATGTGTGGTTCTCCTGCCCTACACTTGAGGATTTCAGTTAAAAATTACGTACCCACACACACTCTATTATGGCTCATATCCCCATCCTCACTAAAGAGCTCCCAAACCTTGCATGAGTGAGCTGGTTTGTTGCTGTGAGTTTTAGGTACTTAGGCTGTGAAATAAATTGGATATCCCTAGAAAGTATCTGTACCTCAACTGTGCTTCAAATGCCAAGAAGCACTTGCAGGGCCCTTCCAGATAGGAGTCTCTAGACACTGTATTACTGCCTGTTGTAATTTGAAATAAGTGTGGTGTTCCTTTACAGATGAGTTTTTGGAAAGAAAAATTGTTAGACTCTCTGAAAACACCAATTTGTATTTCTGCAGGCAGATTCCAGGACTTGTCTCTCTAAATCTGTGCAAGATTGTAATCCTTCTGAAGTGAGCTTTCTTCACCTTTTCAGCTTAGAAAAATCCCCTAAGTTTTCTTGTGACATTTCAGAGAGGTACTGGTACAGTCCAATGTTAATGTTGTCATAAAAACAAACAAGAAAGCTGTTGGTATGTGTTCTGTTCATCTCCATGTAGCAATTAAAGGCTACTAATTTATAAGTAGGCAGGGTGCTAATTTGGTGGCCTGAATTACCTAAAGTTAGAAGGCTAAATAGATGTTTTATGTATATGTCTAATAAGGTAATGAAAAACAGTAAATTAAGCCAGCTTCTCTCCTTTTCTTGATGTATTTCTTCAGAAAACAGCCTATCCCAACACAGCAGAAAAGATGGTCCTCTGAATTCTTTCAGACTTTCCTTGGTCCTCCCAAATCTGTTTTCTTTGCTTGTCCACATGAAGGATGTTTTAACTTTTTGATGGTTCAGAATGATACCATTTCATATCTGAGGTGGACATCCTTATTCTGGTCTGAATTTTTACCTTCTTTCACATCAGATGGTCGTAACTGTAACTATTTTAATTTCTTCATGATTTTCAAAATTTCTGTATATTTCTTCAATTCCATGCTTCAGGTTGTAAGCAAAGAGGTAAAGTAATACAGTGTATCTTTGCTGTATTTAATTCTCTAACTGTATTTTTTGAAGTCTATGTCAAATGTTTACATCAGAGCTTTGCTGGTCATGGTCTGCTCATTTAAAGAATAACAGCAGTTCTGTTTTTCCATAGTCTCCTGTGTGTGTGGTGTGTTAATTAGTTACTGGTTACCCATTCTGTGCCAGCCTGCCTTCAGTGTGCCTGTGGTGTCTGAAGCTGGGAATGTTCCAGTGGCAGCAGCAGCCACAGCAGCATTTTCAGTTCAGATTAGTGCAAATTCACTTTTTTTTTTTTTTTAATGATCCTTCCAGATGACTTGGGAGAACAACTTTAACAATATTTCCATACAAGACACATCACCCTTAGCTAAATAGAGAGCTGCCATTCTCTGGGGCTCCTACAGACAGGAATTTTGGAGGAAAAAAAAAGCTGAAGAAAGCAGTGCCATCTGACAACAACAACCACCAAAAAAAAAAGGTGATGGGACTTACATCCATGTGAAAAAAAGCATGTTTTTTATTGTCTAGAGTGCTGTAATTACTAAACACCCTTGTGATGAAAGGAAGTGGAGTATACAGAATATATAGCAAAAGATGAGGTATTCTCTGGCCTATACAGTGGAACAGTTTTCCCACTGTGAAATTGCACTGGGTCTAATTCAGAAGTTAAGTGATCTTCATAAAAAAGATTTCTGGTTTAATGCCTGCTCTCATCTTACTGCAAAACTATTAAAGCCCTCTCCAACAGCATCCAGATGTAAAGATGTACACAATCACAAACAGAGAAAAAAAGAGTACTTGCCTTGTGAAAGAGAGCTCTTTGTAAGAGCTGAAAGAAATAATTTCAACTTTCATTACTTCACTGCGAGGAGAATAGTCCACTTCCGTCCTTTTCCTGTGTATTAGGGGTTTGTATCAATTAATGATATCGTAAAGATAAACCAACAGGCAAGCAGATGAAGCAAAACAGGACCACAAGCATTTATGAAGAGTGGGAAACATCACTGAAAAACAAGAAAAATTATGAGAGACAAAGGTTACTCCAACTGAATAGGATTTGGTTTTTCACTCATTTATTGTTACTAGGTATTACTAGATACAGGAACCTGTTTAAAGAACCATATAATTGAAGCATATTAACGGTGAAAAAAATTAGCAAAACCAGTTAAAAGACTAGAAATTAATGTGTATCCTGGGGAACTACACTGCACCTGAATTTTCACCAAAAATATAGTGACCTCCCATGGGAAGTGCTAAAGATTCCATTATTTGGGAAGTTTACACCTACTGGTAGGTTGCATTTTCATCAGCATTTCTGTAATCTTTTAATTTGGTGAAAGTTCAAAACCCTTTCTTTTTAACTCATTACTGGTAAGTGTTTGTTTGAAGAGTTGTTTCTTTAAAGTGTAGAACAGTGGATGATAACTGAGGCATTACTTCTGTGAATCAAAACTACTTGTCCTTATTTTGTTGAGGCCAGAGGCTGAAAACCATTTTTTACATGTTTTCATGGTTCTAAGGAGAAAACTGTCTTAGGACATCTGGAATTAACCAATACAGCTGTAGTTAGTTTTGCCATTTTAGCATTCAAATACTTTGTGTTGTATCATACGTTTTGAAGATAGGAAGAATGTTCACTTGTGTGTGTTTTAACACAGCTAAAATTTGACTTAGCCATAATATGATGAGCATTTGTGCATGTCATTGATTTCATAGAATCATTTAGGCTGGAAACAACCTGTAAGAACTGAGTCCAGCCATTAACCCCGCAGTGTCAATCCCACCATTAAACCATGTCCTCATGTCACCTACACATCTTTTAAATACTTCCAGAGATGGTGACTCCACCACTTCCCTGGGTAAGTTGTTCCAGTGCTTGACAACCACTTTGGTGATGAAATTTTTCTTAATATCCAACCTAAATGCCTCCTTGAGACCATTTCCTGTCATCGCTTGTTCTCTAGGAGCAGAGCCTGACTCCCACCTCGCAGCACCCTTGTGTCAGGGAGTTGTGGAGTGTGAGAAGATCCCCCCTGGCCTCCTCCTCCCAAGTCTGAGCTCCCTCAGCCACTTCTGGTGCTCCACACCCTTCCCCAGCTCCCTTGCCCTTCTCTGGCCACTCTCCAGCCCCTCAATGTCCTCCTGCTTCACAGGGGCCCAGAACTGGACACAGCAGTTGAGATGTGTCCTCACTGCTGCCCAGCACAGGGGAAATGGTCACTGCCCTGCTCCTGCTGCCCTATCATTGCTGACACAGGCCAGGATGCCCTTGGCCTTCTTGGCCACCTGGGCACACTCTGGTTCATGTTCAGCTGCTGTTGTCCAGCCCCCCTGGGTCCTTTTCCACCAGGCAGCTTTCCTGACACTGTTCCCCCAGCCTGTAACACTGCAGGGGTTGTTGTGACCCAAGGCAGGACTCAGCACTTGGCCCTGTTGAAACTCAGACCATTGGCCTTGCCCCATGGATCGAGCTCTTCTGTTCCCTTCCAGCAGATCAGCACTCCCACCCAACTCAGTGTCATATGCAAAATCAAAAAGATATTAAATAGGACTGGTCCTAACACTGTACCCTGGGAGCCCCTCTGATCCACCAGCTGGATCTAACTCCATTCACCACCACTCTCTGGGTCAGATGTCCAGACAGTTTTTCACCCAGTGACACTGCACTGTCTAAGCCTTGAGCAGCCAGTTTCTCCAGGAGAATGCTGTGGGAAACAGTGCCCAAGGCTTTACTATAGTCCAAGCAGTTAATATCCACAGCCTTTCCCTGATCCATTTAGCAGGTCACCTTGTAGAAGAAGATCAGGATAGTCAAGTAGGACCTGCCTCTCATAAACTCCACGCTTACCTTCATAGATGCTAATTCATTGTTTCAAAAGTAAGCATGTTTGTTTATTTTTGCTCTGTGGTCCAAAGCTCTGATCTGTTACAGGATATTGAACCTTTCATTATTACTGAAAATTACAAACATGTGCAAAAGCCAGAGTGTAATTCTAGTCTTTATTCTGCTTACTACTGCTTAAAAAAACCCACCAAAGGTAGAGAAGTCTAACACTGAAACTTTAGAAATGTCATTCACAGGAAAGCTTTCTGGACTAAAGTAATACAAACAACTACTGCTGCCCATGGGGAAACTACCTGTGTTTGAGGAAATAGAACTAATGTATTTCTTGCTTATTTTTGTATCCTTGTTCAAGTGCAAAATGCTGGACTGATGACAGAGTGTGATGTTATCTAAATACTGATGTTTTTGTTGTTGTTGTTGTTGGGGGTTTTTTGGTTTATTTTTTGTATTTCACTGCTCAGTGTGCATAGACACATAGGCTGCCTTAACTCATGGTAATTCCATGCACTGATTTTCAAGCAGAATTTTTATTTCTTGATAATTGATTTGATAATTTTTGTTTCTTCTGATATTAATCTACCCATTAGCACTGATGATAGTCCACAGGAAGAACAGGAAATACTGAAAGAAACTTATTTTCTGAGCTCTTGTGATTTTGCTGCTGTTGCTCAAGGGTGTAATTCAAATATAGAGCGGCAGAGCAAGTGCAGTAAGATTTCCATTCAGTTTAACAGTGTGGCTAGCACAGGTTTTTCTTATGAGAAGTTTTTTTGTGTTTTGTAAATAAAGATAAAGTTTGGATGTTGTTGGAACAGTGTTTCAGAACTTGGGCAGTGCAGGCCTGGCTAATCAGGCCTGGGGGAAGGTTTCTGACTGACCAATCTGGGTGACTTTTGAGAACTCTATATATGTGATGAAATCAAAACAATAAAGGTTATTTCTTCTTGCTACTGAGAACTGATGCATTCATTACTCTGCTAGCTGCTCAACAACGACATAACAGTCTAAGAATTTTTCAGGTTTTTCTGTATTCCCCCTTAGGGGAGTGTGTCACATGCTACTTTTTTTTTTTCCTGCTTGTCTCTACGTCTTTTCTTTAGCTATTCTTAATCAGTATACTTCGTGAGAAACGGGAGAGGTCAGTGAGAGAAGTGGTTTTCTCAAATTACGTACTGCCCGTATATGGCTGTGTTTGTGTGGATATTATAGTTGTTTTGTCTCAATAATAGGTCTCAATCTAGATTGCTTTATTCATCGTCTTATCTCCAGTTTTGAGATCACAGTCTTTAGTAAAATAGCCCTAATGCAGTCGTGTATATAGACCTTAAAATCAGTTTATGTTCCTTTCCAGTAATCCAGAGATCTAAAATAATTTCTCTCTGTCAAGTATTCTGTTCTTTCCTCTCCTTTTGTTCTGGCTTTCCTGAGTAGAATCTGCCTCTTTCTGTAAGAAGAAAAAAAAACTTATAAAAAATAATTTTCAATCCTTTGACAAATAGTATACAGTGGGACCAGTAAATAAATATTGAAGGATATCTAATAAAATCTATTTGTGCAAATACAACTGTCAAAAATGTTTCTCATGTTCAGTTCAGCTGTTCATGATGATAAATGTTGTGTTTTGCAGAAGAAGATGTTTCTGTTATTGTGAATCCAGTCTGAAGTGAGGTTGGAAGTGGCTTCTGCTTATCCCATACTTCCAAACAAAACAGAAGACACAGCAAACAATTCATTTTTCAACCCTTTAGTGACATTCGGGGTCTTGAATAGTTACTTAAACAATGAAGAGATGAGTGGCTATAGATACAAGGTCATTTTTAATGGTGTTTTATTACAGAGTCAGTGATAGCTGGAGGTTTGAATAAATTCTGCCATGTTCTGTTTCATGGAGCATCTCTTGGCAACCCCATCTGTTGCTTGGCTGTCCTCACAGGGGAAAGGCTGTTCCACACATCTGGCTGGAAGCTGTTCTGTTTTGACTATGCTTTGGTTCTCTCTTGTCCTCCCACCATGCACCTCAGTAGGGAGCATGGCTGTATCTTCATGCTCACCTCTTCATGGGTACTGGCAGGCTGCTTGGGGTTCTCCAAAGCTGCATGTGAGCAAGCTGAGTTCTCACAGCCTTTTCTCAAGTGCTCAGTGCCCTGATCATTGTGTTGTCTACGTTTGTTCACGTTCATTTATGGCAGGACAAGGGGGAGTGGCCTTAACATGAAAGAGAGGAGGTTTAGATTATATTTTTATTAGGAAGAAATTCTTTACTGTGAGGATGGTGAGGCGCTGGCACAACCAACACCAAGGTTGCACAGAGAGGCTGTGGACTCCCCATCCCTGGTGTTCAAGACCAGGCTGGATGGGTCTGTAAGTAGCAGGGTCTAGTGGGAGGTTTCCTGCCCATGGTAGGGGGGTTTGGAGCTAGGTGATAGTTGAAGTCTCTTCCAACCCAAACCATTCTATGCCTCTCTGATTCAAATGTTGTTATGGTGCTGTGAGGCCCAAAACTGAACAGACATTTCCAAGGGGTGGTCTAAAGATCACAGAGTAAATGGGAGTATTCGCCTAGTTTCATCTGCCATCTGCATTCAGGATTCTGTTAGTCCTTATTGGTGCCATTGTGAACTGTGGGCACCTGTTTAGCCTTTTTTTCTTTTCACCAGCCCCTTTTCAGCAATGGTTTCCAAGTCAGTCAGTCCCTAGCATGGCCTATTGTGAGTTTAGTTCATCTTATCTGCCAGAGATTGCATTTGCCCTTGTTAAATTTAATGAAGTTACTGCTGGCCCACTCCTCCAGCCTGTTTATTTCCCTCTCAGTGGTAATCCCGCCCTTGAGTGTATCATTGAAATGGAGGTTGATTGAGATAATAAATAATGATAACCAATGGTGAATCAAAAAAAGAACAAAAGATACCATAATCTTTGGATGATACCATCTCCATTAAAAATAATAACCATTTTCAGGCACAGCCCTACAATTCACCAAGCAGCTGTGGATGGTAAATTGGAGCAAAGTGAATGCACCCTTTTTTCTCTACTAAGAATAAACATGTGTTTATACAGAGATATGTAGATACTTACCCATTGTATCCATTTAGCTTCTGTGCTAGCACTGAACACAGTTTGCTGTTGGCTTCTGTCAGTTACTGATTATATTTTCAACCATCAATTCGTAGATGTAAAGTAATCTGCTATGTAGGAGAAATTGAGTGTTGGTTCCTACATTTTGCTTAATGGAGTGGGCTGGAAGATAAGCCTGTTTTTTAACTCCAAATGTAATATGTACTTACGTGTGTGTCATCAAAGCTTTTTTTAATGTCTGCCTTTCCTTGTCTGAAATAGGAAGTCACAAAATGTAATGAGAAATTGAGAAAAGGAGAAAGAATGAAAAAAAATCTTCAATGGACTGTTAAAGCTTCCAGAGAAATACTGCATGTTGGTATTAAAAAATAAACTGTGCTGTCAAAAATACATAGCTTAGTTACAAATAATTGCAAAAGCATATTTTCAGGAGACTAGTCTGTAAAAAATGGTCTGATAAACTTTTTTAGAAATTGGGAAATATTTTTGGGAATAGTTCTCCTAAGGAAACTAAGGGAACCTAAAACTGAAACAAAAGAGCATATTTAAGAAGTTTTCTTTCATGCATGTTGGCTGGGAATTTGTAAAGGTTTCTGAGAAACAAAGGTATACTTAGAAGTAAATTAAAATCTTGTTATGGGTGAAGTATTGAAAGTATGGCTCAAATACAGTTTAAAGTAAGTCTGAAAATACGAAGTGTCAGGAAGATCAAAGTTAGTAGTTGTCCTGAGGGCCTGAGTAATAGTCAAGTTATGAATAGATATTTAATTTGGATAAAGTGGTTAGGAGACTTTTGTTGTTGCTGTTAGTTTTTTTGGAAGGGTTTAAAAAAAATCTTTCATTATATGGATCTTTTTGCATAAAATCTCTTGCCTCCTCTCATGTGGTCTGTATTCCTTCTATAATTTCCCCATGTCATGTTCCCTTTCTGTGATACTTTCCATAAAATCATGGGACAAGGGATGAGTTGGTGGGTAAAGGGATCCGTTTGGTGCAGGGTCCAGAGATGTGTTGTAGGATTTTCTGTGTGACCTCCTGTAATGAACCTTTTTCTTCACTGATTAAGTTTCATTAAAACTTCTGATTTCATTTGAAGTCCTCATTTTGGCAAGTTAGTATAGCATTACTTGGTTTTTCTGGCATTCTGCCTTGGTTAATTAGCTTTGAAATATCTTGCTTACCTCTTATTTTAGTTTGCCCATTAATAGAAACATGACTGTCAGAATGAGCAGTAAATGTCCCAGTGTTAGGCACTGTATGAGCTGTAAATGTTGATTATTGTTAACGAGCAATCAGGAACATTATATTCGTATGGGAAGGGAATTGTCTGATTTCAGGAATTTCCAGAGTAACAGAAAACTGCTCAAAAGAATGAGAAATTTGCTTTCATAACTTTCTGGGTCTTTGGTGAGCACTCAATATTGTTCCTGGTAGGGTAGCTATCTTCCATATACTATTTTCAGATTTCATTGGAAGATGTAGCATACAGACATTATTTTCAAAAAACAGTACCTAAAATACCTTTTGTAGGATAAACTAGGTTTGGTCAATTATATTTCAGATTTAATATGGTAAAAATTTTGCCAAGATAAGTAGATAATGCAGCTCTTCTATGACTTTTTTTTCATGAAAACCGAGTGAACAATTAAATGTAAAAAATCAACTGATGACAGAGGTTGGATACATAATGCAAGTATAATCTCTGTTTCTTCAATTACATGAAAAAATACTGGAGTTGAACCTCATTGAAAAGAAAGTCTACCTGTCCTTTGAAATTGTTTGATTGGATGCTGTATTGCTGTTGCAATTCTAGCCATGCTAACTTTATATGAGATTAGGAACTAATTTTGAAACTGCAGTAGTCATCTCAAATTTGCCAGATTAATTGAAGAGCTAGGTACAGTATTGGTTGATATGAAGGACAACATGGCAGAATACTGAAGACTATGGCTTTTTATGCCTGGATAACTTTTTAATTCTGTCAATTAGACAGGGCATCATTAGCTTTTACTGTGTGATTGATATGGCAGAAGAAGAGAAAGTGGTTTTTTTTGTTTTCTGAAGAATGAAAGATGCTGATAATTACATGTAGTTGCTGTTGCTACCAATGAAAACAAAATATCAAAACAACTAGAGCTTATTAAGCCACTTAAAATGAATGAAAAGTTTATCTTTTAAAATTTCAAAATTGAACAAGCTTTGCAAAACCTAGTGCCCATTACAGAGTTGTTCATCATAGAAGAGACTGGACATTATTGCAAATAGAGCTGACATGTAGTGATAGCTTTGGCATTTTAAGACATGCTGACCAGGTTAAACAATCACAAAGCAAATTTAGACCAGAATATGTCTTGAAACTTACCTGATTACTGATTTAACTCCACTTCTGTATCACAACATCTCAAGCTGTTCCTTTCAAAGTTCAAGTCAGCAAGGATAGACTGTGTTACACTATTTAAAGTTTCACAGCTGTCAAGAAAATTTGCCTGGATTTGAGCAGGATTTCCTTCTGGAAATCAGAGTAACAAGGAAGTAGCAAAAGTGGTTAAATGATGTTTCATAACAGACTTGGCTGCACAGACTGAGTGCAACGAGTAGAAGGTCATATCCTGTAAATGCTCTCATTTCTCACTTTCCAGTAGTTAACAAATTGTGACCAGATATGGCATGCAATGTGGTCAAATGTAGAATTTTAAGAGGAGATTTCAGTAAATTTTGAACATTTCTGTGTAAAAGCTGGTAGCAAATTGTCTTCTTTGGGTCTTTTTGAGATGTGTTCCATTGCTTTATTTTAGGAAGAGAATGTGCAGAGTTATGGATAAAAAGACAAATGGAAAGAAAGGTATTCACCCTTATGATATCTCATTCTGTTTGCCATTGATTAAATAATCCTGCTTCTGGTCTCACTTGAATGCAGTTATTCAGTGTTAGTGGATCATTGTTGCTATCACAGGGTAGAAACTCTCTTAATGGTGCAGTGTTCGTGTGATGTTTAAACGTCTGTTGATATTCTGCTACACATAGGAAGAAAATGTGACTTTTTTATATTTTGGTAGTCATAACTTGTCTATGTTTGGTATGTTTACTAAAGGTTTATCTTTCAGTTAACCCACTTTGGGCTGAATTTTGACTGGGGTGTAAACAGCATTGATTCCAGTGCTGTTACAAGGCTTACCCATCCATGCTAATCAGGTCTCATTTCAGCTACAATCGTTTCTTCCAGGAGAATTTCTAACAATACCACTCTCATCAGGACAATCTCATCAACAACCAAAATGTTCCTGATAGCAGGAGCAGTAGTCCTGAGGGCGTGATTTATTGACTGTGAGCGCAGGCCATTCCACTTTGTCAATAGTTTTCATATCTGTGTTTGTGCTGCTGAGCTACTCTGGAGAACGCCCCATGCAGTTTTTTTTCTTTACCTCTTTAGATTAGATTCCCTCTTGCAGCCTTGGTTTGTTTGATTATGGAAAGAAACCAGTACCATTCTTGGCATACCAGTGAACATTCTTCTTCTGTAGGCACAAACCTCCCTCCCCCGTGTATTGTCTAAAGTGCTCTCCTTGCTGATTGATCACGGATCTCATCACCTGCTTTTTCTCCTGTACTGGGCTAGAGTTGCACTTCCAGTCCTCAGCTTCATTTCTGTAAGTAACATCTCTCCATCTGTTTTCCCCTCCTATTCCTCTTACTCTGTGCTCTTTCAGCTTATTTTCCTTTCCAACCAGTATTGCCCTAGAGTTTGTAGCTGTTTGTGAAAACAAGTGGTACTGAATCTGAGGGGAAGTGAGGTAACAGAAATTGTTCTTGCCTGCTCAGGCAGCAGCCAAACAAGTGGCATGCAAGCCAAAGGACTTGGCCTGGATGAGGAGTGGAATGCACTGGGCAGAAAGCAGGGGTAGGGCTGGCACTCTCCTGTCCTGAGAGCAGAGTTTCTGTTTCACTAGTGGCTGCCCTGCCTCTGCAAGCTTTTGCTCTTCTGCCTTCAAGGCACCATGTCCTGTTTGGGTTCAACCAATCGGCTGCACATGCTGTGAGGGTGTGGAAACAAACTTGTGGGAGTGGGACCTGAGAGCTCCATGTTGAAATGGAATTGCTTTAATAAGGAAAATGAACTTGTAGGAGTTGCAAAATTTGAACTGAAAAATGTGAAGGTAATTTCTTAAACTGTAAGTAAACCTGTGGGACATAAGATCAGAAGACAAACTACTGCACAGTCTGCATGGTTTGTTCAAAAGCAAGGTAGTGAGGTACTACTGTGCTCTGCCAAATGTGTTCAGCAGGGAGATTTCTGAGCTAGAACTCAGAAATTTGTGGATAGGCCATTCTGCTCAATGGTTTTTGAAGGATTTTTCTTGCCTTAATAAAAATGTTAGTTCTTTGAATCCATGTAAACTGCAAATATCAACTGTGTGGTGGGGCTGTGGTCCCAAAGACTGGTATTGTGTGAAGGCACTTTTTTGATTGTATTGAACCTGACATCTAATTGTTTTCAGTGTCACAACTTTATTTTTGTATTACAAGACAATAAAGAGTCATTCCTTGATTTTAGTTTCCTTAACAGTCAGGATTTCCTTAACAGTCAGCTTTTTATTGTGGTCTAATTACTTTTCTTGATGTAGCCTTGGATTGTCCTTGCCATTCATCTTTGTTTTATTTTGTGCTCACTAATGTTTTTGCATACCTGATTTAGCTGTCACTTAATAGCCTCACCCTCAAAATAGCACACTGGGTTTTGTTTTTGTTCAGTCATTTTCCCCCAACCATTTTTAAAACATATTTTTGTAACACTTCCTCCTTGTTTTATTTTAAAGTTAAAGGTATTTTTTCTTGTCTAAGCACACGATTTGTCCACATGAATTTTTTGGTTTTGAATTCTCAAACTGGACGTGGATGGGAGGGAGGTACAGCACCTTGTATCATGCTGTCTTGCAGATCTTTAGACAAAACAGTGCAGATA
Source organism: Lichenostomus cassidix (assembly GCF_008360975.1). Classification (NCBI taxonomy): domain Eukaryota; kingdom Metazoa; phylum Chordata; class Aves; order Passeriformes; family Meliphagidae; genus Lichenostomus; species Lichenostomus cassidix. The sequence continues at coordinate 6,947,247 of NC_139511.1, forward strand.
ACACAATAATGTTATGGCTATTGATGAACAGTGCTTGAACAGGGTCACAGGTTTTTCTGTTTCTTAATCTGCCCTTCTCCAGTGAATCAGTTAGCGTGTGCACCAGTAAAAATGGTTTCATAAGTGAAGAAGTAGGAGAGAAGGAAAACAAAAGTCAAAAAGCAATGTAAAGGCATTTTCTCACCACTTCGCACAGGCAGACTAATGCCCAGCTGCTGTAAAGACTTATAAAAGATTATGCATATTGGATGCATATTAACCTGAGGAGTTGCTGCTTTTATCATCAGTATGATTTTACCAGACACTACTGAGAATGATGTAAATGAGAACTGCACAGCAATAAAAGAAAATAACAATATGGGTTAATTGTGGCAAAGAATTTTAGAAAAACCATTTATTTTCCAAACTCAAGATGTAACGTTGTTCAGGTAAAGAACAGTAGTAGGAGGGGAGCATGATTCTGTAAATGTTTGTTTATTAAAACATTCTGAAGTAAGGTTAATATGACTGCTTATTGAAGTAAATGTGTTCAGGAGCTAGAGTATGCCTAAGTGTTTAATGGATGTGCAGACAAATCTATTTTACATGCATGGAAGTACTGAAATAATTCTGTGAAAAGCTTTGACACAACATAAGAGAAAAATCACTAGGGAGATTTCTCTGTAACAGTAATTGTACTCATGCGGCAGTGTAGAAGGGAATAGTTTTGTGACACCTGTGAGAAATTGGCTCTAAAGTGGGGCTATTTGTAATGGGAAAATCTTTTTGCAGTAATAGTTTTGGGTGACAAATTACTGGCTTCAATTTACGCTTAAATTCAGACTAGAATCCATTTCCTCTGTCATACTTGTACAAGAGGAGTATAAGTGATCTGGAAAAGGTACAGAAGCTCTCGGGATCATACTCTTCAATAAATGTAGTAAATAAGGAGTGTAAGAGTCACATTTGATACTGAAAAATGTAAGTGCAAAATTTACTTAGTTATTTTATTATCTCACATCTGAGCAGACCATGTGATTGCTGTTATATATATGTATACAGTGGATATGTATCTGCACACAGAGTATGAGAACCTTTTGGGGGAAAGTCAAAAGAGTTTTTAAAAGATATTATTTTGAGCTCACAGTCATGCTCTCAGACAGGCTGAGAGTGTCCAGCTGCTGTTGCAGCCTTTGTGAGGTTGCTGTTGACTGTGAGAGGTCTGGCTCAGCTGGACATCGATTGAATTTCTCAGCTGCATGGTTTGCATCGTTACACAGTGATGCAGCCCGGAGCCAGGAGTGATTCATGTTGATGGCTGTGAGCTGCGGTGGCTCAGGAAGAGGTTTCTACTCTGAAGGTAATAGAAGTTAGCTGGGGGGAAGAACTGCCTGAGCTGCACCGCCCCACTCTTTCTGGAAATGTGAGTCAGGGCCATGGCCATGCCTCCTACCCTCCTCTCACAGCTCAGAACGGATGCAGTGGCTGGTTTTGTTACAAGAAGTGTTTCTGTATTTCAGTACAGATTCCTAAAGGACAGGAGACACGGCTGTTTTCACAACAGCTGAGCTAAACCCCTGCAATCATCTGCTGTGGTCCACATTGCCTGATTTATCCTGTGATAAATAAAAACTTCAGTGAGAGAGTTGTTATATGCCAAGTTTTCTGAACACTGAAACACTTCCTTTTTGTGGTTAAGGTGGAGACACTGACATCTACACAAGCTTGCCTTTTCAACCATTCATCTATTTAAAACTATTTCCCCATCTGAAATGTGGAAAACGTTGTGATGTCATGGATTTATGAAGTCATTACTTCTTAAAAGTATTAAAAAATGAGAATCTAGAAGAATACTTGGATAGCTTTTTACTGCTACATCAGTGATCTATGATCAGAACATTTTGATGGAAACTTCTCTCTCAAGCCTTATTGCCTGTGTATTGGTTTGAAAACAAACCAGTGGGAGATCACAAGTCAAGACTGAAATTAAAAATAAGTGAAATAATACAAGGAAAAGCACTGACAAAGTCAGATACAACCTAACACCCTGTTAGGGTGGTAGTAGCAGTCCGACTGAAGTAGTCCAGTTGAAGCGGTGATCCTGTGAAGGTCTAGTCTCCAGCTGAAGATCCAGTGTAGCTCTTGTCCTCTGGGAACCAAGTAGACAGGGCTAGCTCAGGCAGTTCCAAGGCCAGGTTATATCCAGGTGGGAACACCTGGCTCCTCCCTCCTCGGCAGAGCATTTCACAATGGGATGAGATAAGTCTATGAGTCACACGGTGGGTCCCTGATGGCCCATTGCCTGTCATCCAGAGTGGGTCATTAGCAGGTGATAGCAGCTAATGGCCCACAGCTGGTGGTAATAGAATACTTAACTACATCCATATTGCAACCTAGGACAGCCTGTTGGCCCATAAAACCAACTCTGTTTGCTTAAGGATTACATGCTTTCATGTGCTCTCTCTCTGTATTTTTATATAAAAATTAGAATGTAAGAAAACCAGTATTCCTGCATAAAAAAAAGTGCTACCAGTGTTTTTCCCCAAAGGATTAAAGTGCTTGGAAAAGAACAAACACAATAGTTGTCTTTAGTTTATAACCTTTTAAGTATTATGCACTTACTAGTTGAGCATGTCTCTGCTAAATGCTAAAAATGTTCTTCAAAAAGTTATGGTGGACTGAATTTCATGTTAAGCAGGAATTATGCAGAAGTGTCTCCAGAGCACAAAGACCTGACATACTGTGTCCCTCAATATGGTGATTGTCAGGTTGGAAACTGCCAAAAAAACATACGCACACATTAATAACATAAGAAGAGCCCTTGTATTTTGTTGAGGGTTTTGTCTTTGCAGTTTTGTATCAGTATTAAACATCTAGACCATATCTGTAACTCAAAAAGAAAACTCAAGGTATGAAAGGCAGTTTGTTTCATTCGTTGTCTTGCAGAAGTACTTCTATTTTGAGAACCTGACTGGGGGTTTTGTTTGTGATAAATGAATAGGAGCTGAATATAGTAGATAACTCACAAGTCATACAGCAACAGGAAGAAAAAAATAAAGAGAGAAAACCAGTTCTGCTGTCGTTACCTGAAGAGGCAGTAGAAGGTGCAGTGTTGAAAGGTGCAGTTACAGCACTATGGGTTTTCTAATACAGATTGTGCTTCAGAAGGTCTGCCTGCACATTCCAAGGAATTTGTAGTGATACACATTCTACCAAACAGTTTTTACTCTCTGCAGTGACAGGAAAGATAGGCACAGTATATGAAAGTTTTCTGTCTAGTGCTTGATCTGCTGATTACTACTGCAAGGGCAGGAGGGCGAGGTAACTTGAAGATTTCTGAGGTAGACCACTTTGGTAATTTTCTTTTGTTGTGCCTTGTGATAAATACTGAGGGAGTGAATTCTGAGCAGAGAACATGTGTAGTTGCAGTCAGAAGTTTTTTCTGGAGGTTTGTTGAGGTTTAGTAGATGTTGTAGCAGACTTTACCCTAGAGCTTCTCTACCCAGCCCGGTTCAGCGCCTCAGTGCTCCAAATCCTCTGTCCCAGGGCTGGACACTGCGCTCTCACCGGCCAGGGAGCCATAAGGCTAGCTCTGGTTCATCTGCTTCCACAACCGGCGGTGATAAAGGAGGCGAGGAGGGTCTATGCGTTGTGTCCATGGAAGATGTTTATTCGCATGGTGCAGCAGAGGCCAACGACCTCCCCGAGGCAGAGGTGCCTCGAGGGCGAAGGCCTCACATGCACAGCCACATGTGGAGCATAAACACACGTGGAGCATAGACAGCAAGATGGGAGAGGGTAAGGGGTTTTATAGGGAAACAGAGAGGGGCAGGGACAGCACACAGGCCCAGTGACCTCTGGGTACAGGGGAGGTACAGGGGCGGAGTTAGGGTACAGGAACCAATAGGGGAAACCCGAGGGAGTGGCCAGGGCCACGTGGGGTTAGGGTATAGGAACCAATAGGGAAAACTGGAAGCGTGGCTAGGACTATGTGGAGTAGGGAAGGCAGGACATTAGGTGACAAGTACAGTTGTTAAGAAAGGGGTGTGGGGAACTTGCAGCTATTAGCACAATAGAGGTTTGTCATTCGAATGCTCATGGATGGGTATTAGAAATGTACTACATAAAAAAAAAAGATGGAAAAATAGATTTGTAAAATATATTCATTAATTACTATATTTAATATTAATTCATTGGAAAATCCCACATTCCAAAGAAAACAAAGAGTTTTAAACCACTTAACATATATTTTTCTGCATATGGACTCAGGCTCTCAAACAAGTTGATTGAAATAATAATATAAAAGTTTAGGTATGTACAAAAATTTAAAATTTTTGTACATACCTAAAAAGAATTTAAAAAAGAATTTAAAAAAGAATATGAAAACTCAAAATAATTTCATCTTGTCAATCTAATTGATTTTGTCTCTGAAACAAAAAATGTCTTTTCTACTTACAAAACACATCTGCAACATGAAACTTAAAATGTTTGTATTGAAAAGGTAGGTGCCTACTAGTTAGTCTGAGTAATTTACCTGACAATGCCAAAACCAATCAGAAGTTGAATGACTGTTTTGCATAGGTTGTTTTATTTCGGTGTTGCCACTTTGGGATACCAGTCTCTCACCAGGCTTATGGAAGCCCAGGGAAGTCATGCCAGGGAACTACTCTGGATCATCCCAAGGGGCTCATTCTGGGGAGGGGTGCAAGCCCCTGAGCTGAATCATGGGACTGGGCACTCTGTGCTGCCTGGAGAGCTGCTGGATTGGAGTTTGTGTGTGTTGGTGCTGATGCTTGGGTGGTGCATCCAGTGGGTGCTCTCCATGAGGCTCAGGACACACGATGGCTCTGCTGGAGAGTGAGTTCATCCAGCTGCTTTGTGCAAGTGAGGGACTGCCCTGTCAGCACAGAATGGGGTGGCAACGTGAGCCACTAATCTCTGGATCCAGAAGAGGACATTACCCCGTGTTCTGGGAAGTGTGTTTGGGAGGTGCAGGACCTGCCTGAGGCAGCATGCTTCAAATTAGCATTGTAGGTGAAGGTTTCAAAATGGATGTGGCAAAACCAGTGTTGGTGAGTTACCATATCAAACTTGTCACAGAGGCAGGTAATTGCTAGGTGGGGTGATACAGACTGTGTGTTATGCACGAGGTCAGATTAGATCATCACTGTTTCTTCTGGTTTTGAATTCTGTGACTCTGCTGCAACCAGTTGTTCCATGCAATCACTGTCCATACTTGTTTATCATCGACACACCCAAATCATCTTGCACCCGTATGTGGCTGGCACTCTAATCGAGCTGCTTGTTTTCCAGGGCATGAAGAGCTTTCCCATAGGTCAATGTGGTAAGGAAAATGGGACTTTAAAAATTATACTTGGATGACATGGAATTGAATTGAGGGTGGGGTGGGGAGGGGAATAGAAGATAGGGAACTTTGTATTAGAAATTCAGGTATTCCTGATTAACTTAAGCTAAATTGGTGGAACCAGTTTTAAACTGAGGTAGCACTTTGGTCAGGTTTGGAAATAGGAATAATAAAAACACAGTGCAAAATTGTGTGTTATGCAGAATTATGTTATTATGTATTGTGTACGCTGTATATTACATTATTACAACTTGCAACATGTTACTATTATATATTATTATATATTATATATTATTGTGTTGTTTATACAGAATTAGGGAAAAAGTAGATGGGTCAGCCTGAAGTAAAAACTGCAGCTGCTTGAAAGCCTTTTCTGTGATGCTGGTTGTGTTAGTCTGTTTCCATTATTGGGAGTACAAGATTCGCCAAAAGAGTGGTTCCATCAGATGTATTTGGTGTTCTTGAAAATAACGCCTTTTTGCAATTCAAGAATGTGTAAGTAGCTTTATATTTGTTTTGGTAAACCTTCATGCTCCCTCTATTTTTACCAGGCTGGTTGCAGGCATGAATTTACCTGTGCCTGCTACTTTAGGCAGAATCTGGAGGCCTGAGTAGCAGAAGTTTAACCCTGTTCGCGTGAGAATTACTTAAGAGACAGATAAAAGGCTAAGTTTTCTGACAGTTTGTATACACAAAATATGTTAAAACTGTTACATAATTATAGCTATATAAAAAATACAAAAAGAACCCCTAATTGTTGAGAATTTTTTTTAGCTTACATGAATATGAGTTAAGTTTCAGTTCTGCAGATTGAAATCTGTTGGCCATATTGAACTGGTTAACATTACTGCAGTGCTGTCTGCCATGTTTATGAGAAGGAAAGTTCTCCTCTGTGAGAGAGAGGAGGGGGAGGCTGTGTTTTTGGCCTCCCAAAAACAATGGATTTCCCAGGCACATTTCTTTTCAAGAAGGAAGAGAAGACATTATTTTCAAAGAAGGACCTGACCGAGATGGATGCATTTTAGAGCACTGTTACCATTTTAATAAGGTTTCAGCCAGCATCACTCTATGCACTTACTGCCCTGCTTCAATTTATCTGTCTCTTAGAATGCCTAATTTTATTTGGAAAACTTTAAATGATGGGAGTAGGTTAGGGTGATTGGGAAGGTTAGGAAGTAGGGTAGGGTGACTGTCATGCAGTATTAATTAGTAAATGGTAGATTCCCTCCTTTTTTGTAGGGTCTTGGGTAGCATGATGAGTCTCTTGAGTGTTTTCCATAGTCAAACAAATACTGTATTTGAGATGGTATATAAATTTTCCTCAACAAAGCTTATTAAAAAATTACTGCAAAGGCTTATTTGTAATAGCAATCATTAATAAACTCTGCACTCACTGTTACCTTTTATATATTCCAAACATTTTTTAAATGTCTTTCTGACAGATGGTCTGCATAGCTCTGCTCAGGAATCAGCTATGCTCATTAAAAGAGAGAACATAAATAAGTCAGATGAAGCTGCTAACTGTTCTAATGTAATTCAGGAGCACTGGGCATAACATAGGTTTTTGGTACAGCAGCACATCTTTCTGATTATTGTCTGAGGAATATATCCCAATCTATACAAAGAAAATTTGTGTATAGAGCTATCACTTTTAATTTGTTTTTCTCCAACACCCTTTGCTGGTTTTGTTTTTATGATTTAGCTGTATGTTTTGGGTGGTTTGGCTGGATAATAATTAACTTCTCTGAAACAAAAATACAGTTTTAAAAGGTAATGACTAAAAACTATGTTTGAAATCCAGTTTGCACTTAGAAGAATAGGAAGAAGGTTTAAAGGCTGAAGGTAAAACCAAATACTTGCTGTGGAGGCTATTTTTGAGCTTACCACTTTTGCAAAGTGCCCGGGGATTACTGTGGTATTACAATTTTACTTATTTGTTAGCTGTAAACAGATACATTTTGGGTAAGTGGGGAAGTGGTTATAGCTACTTACTGCTTTTAGGGTTGTCATTACTGGTTGGCAGGATGCCTCTGTGTGTTGCATATCAAGTGTTTTCCAAACCTGAGTGCTTCAGAGGCTGCTCTGCCATGGGCCACACACTCACGTGTTCATTGGCTTTGGGTCTTTGACTGTACTGTCAATGTAAAGTTTTAACCATTTCCCTTCAGAAGTTCCTTCTGACAGTAGGAAAATCGGTTGTTCCTGGTGGTATGAACCACAAGCTTCAGTTTTGATTCTTTCAAAACACCTCTGTTGAAGTGCTTTCCTCATGTCAGCGTGCTGGTCAGAACCATGTTTCTTTGAGGATACAATTAAACAAGGATATCAGGGAGTGTTTTTCACTTTAGGTAGTAGGAAGCAGTTTAAACACCTTTATTCAGCTGTTTTGTTTCTTACTTATTTATAGCACAAAAAAAAAAAGGGTGGGAAAAGTCAGAAGGAAGCTTTTGAGCACACAAGTATCTGAAACAAGTAAATCCTGAGAAGCTGTACATGATCTACACCACCTTTAAAAATACCAAAGTTTGATGATGGAACCAGAAGAGCTCTTCAGGGTTACAGAGGAATGCTGCTTTCAGTTATGAAGAAGGGAGTTGGAAATACACTTGGCACGCATCACAAATGCACAGTTAGTCATGGTGTGGCACTTGGGGCAGGGGCAGGATCTGCATAAGTTTTAGGACAGAGCAGCTACAGAGAAATTATGAAGGATTGACATGGTTTGATCTGATTGATTGCTTTGATTGATAAGAAGGATTTGATATGAAAAATACGAAGGTAGAATGGCTACCAGTGCCATTCGCCTGGTGGTAAGGTTATGAGCTCTAAAACCAGTCTGTCCAAGGAGGCTCAGCATCACTCAAGACAGCCAACAGCTATTATTTATGGAATTATTGTCAAATAATTGAGTTTTTTTTTAATATGTTGCTTATCTTGAAGTAATGAACAAAATTATTTTGTTACAGTGTTCAGTCAAATTTCCAAATTACTTCTTGTAACACAAAAAGATACATCTACACAAAAGTATCCAGTGCACCACTGCTAAGTCCATATTTGCAAGGGTATGTATTTAGGGAATTCAGTTTTCAGTAAAGCAGGTCAGGACTGAAATTTTTCTTTCATATTCAAACCTAGCGTGTGGTGAAATTTATCGTCCAGCCACACACTGCCAATAAATGCAGATTTTTTGTGATGATTTGCACACAAGATGGGCATTCTAATGCAAATTCTTGACTTCTTTGGAGTGGTTTCCTTCCATAGGAAAGAGCTTTGTAATGGTTTTGTACTAAACCATAGTGAAAGAGACAAAAATAGTGGCTTTATTAGACAAAGGCTTGCAGACCAGTCAAAAATAATGTGCATTTTCAAATATAAAGGATCATACACAATGTACTTAAGTTGGCTGTGTTGTTAAGATTTGCAACCCAGAACTGAGTTTGGAATGGATTTTAATGTGGGGACATTTGTAAGCTGATTAATGACAATGATATATGTTCACTTTATTGGTCTTCTGTTGCAAGCTTTAGGATCCTCGTGAATATATCATGTATTCATGGTTTGTTTTTTTTTTTCAACGATGATGCTTTAACAATAGATTTAGGGTGAAGAGCTCAAATGCTTCAGAGAAAAGGAGGGCATCTTCCTATGGGCATTGACAACTCTTACAGTATGTTCTGGGTGCCCCTTGAAATGGAAGAATCCTGTGGCTTAATTTGCCTGATTAAATGATGTAGTACTGTTTTGTCAAAGTGATACTTAGCACTGCAAAAACATGTTAATATGCATGGCTTTAGATTGGAATAATAGTTTCCCTTTCTCCTCTGTTTCTAACCTGTGACTTCTAACCTTATGCTGAACTGTAGAATGCTTTGTTCTCTGTTGTTGCATATGCCTGTTTGTTATTGCAGGTTTGTTACTTGGAAATTTACTACAAATGTGAGCACCTAAAAATAAATCTTTTGCTAATCTGGAAATGTGATATGCAATGGGAACACTCTCCAGCCTCCAGATAAGGTCTGCAAAGTACCATTGAGACCTAAAGTAATCTGTGGATTGGGTCATTCTGAAAGCTCTTATTGATATGAGTCTCAATGGAGAAGTCCTGCTGTCACATGTTCATCATGCACTGATTGAGAACAGGGGGACAGGCTCAGAGGGCTGAAGCCGAGATATTTCCTATGCTGCAGAGACTGAGGGTGTGAAAGGAGCTAATGCCTCATTAGGCTTCACTGATTAAAAAATGGCAGATCTTGTTAGACATAAGATGCTCTGTTCACTGCTAATGGGACAAGTAAGCAGTGTATTAAGGTAAGGGCATTGTTCTTCAGAAGCACATATGAGAAGCTTTGCTTATTGTCTGTGTGGGGGGTTTTAAAGTGCAGTTTGCTGCTTTGCTATTGAAAAAAAATTGGCTGCTCTGTAACACAGCCTTGTTAGAGAAACAACTGGAATGCAGAAATGCCTTTGAACTCAGGATGGATTTGTTTTTGCTTCCCAGGCAGTCAGCATCAGTGTTTTTAACAAAAAGGAGGAGGCTGATTACCACAAGGTTTCCTGTTCATGTGGATAAGGAGCTTTCATAAAGAAACAGGAAAACACAAGTTCTCACAAATAATCGGTATTCTGCTGCATTTTGTGGCATTCCTTACCGATTTTAAGGAGTAATAGGTGTCTGGAGAAAACAGAGGCTGTGCATAAGGTACTGAGAGAAAATAATGTCCAGAAAGCAGCAGAAGTATGCAAAATGCCTCTCCCCTATTCGACTTAGGTGCTTGCAGATTCTTGATGAGAGGGGGCTAATGGGTGTTCTTGCTGATCCCTGCAGCGGATATGGGGTAGCCTGAGGTTTGGAGATGAAGAAGGAGGGGGTAGAGCACAAGGTTTTCCTCCTGTTGGAAGAAGGCAACTTGGCAGCTGTTTGGGGAGCACGGCACTTACTCAGGGTGCACTCACGGCCACTCCTCTCTTGCCAGGGCATGCAGCTCTTGCCCCTTCCTCTCCCAGGTATGTACACATCCGTGCACACACACATTCCTAAGCGAGAAAGGCTTTCCAGAAAGGAAAGCCTTTCACAGTAAACTGGAACAACAACTGGCTGCACGTAGGATTTTGTCAGGAGAGGATTTTAGCGGGGGAAGAGCTTTGCAGGGCGGGCAGGCTTGGAAAGGGCTCCTGCAAGCAGGGCGTCCGCCGCCCACCCACCTCCTCTTCCCCTTGGGGACAGCTGAACACCCGCAGCCAGAAATAACCTCCGGCCTTAAAGAAGGGTTTGTTCTAGGTGAGTTTATTGGTTTGTGGGACGGAGCAGTGGCCGTGTCCCACGGCAAGGGCAGAACACGAAAGCATCTTCGTTTCCCCCGCTCCGCCTCCCACAACTTTGTCTGGCTCGGGCGGCGCGCTCCAGCCGGCATCGCGCCTTTCATGACCCGGGGCTCTCTCTCCCATTGTGGTCGTGGTGCAGAGCCGGGCCGGGCCGGGCCGGGGGAAGGGCGAGGCGTGGAAGGGGCGGGCAGGGGAAGCTGGCGAAGGAGCCCAGCCCGGCAGGCCTGCGGGAAGCGGCGGGCCCGGAGCGGCGGCCTGGCTGCGGGCGAGCATGAGAGAGGCAGGTAAGGTAAGGCAAGGCAGCTGGGCAGCGCAGGACGGTGGCTGTTCCCCCGCCATTTTCTGCCGGTAAAGCTTTTCTCCCTGCATTCCAACAGGACAAGTAGCTAGGGGGACTCAGACAGGTGTCGGATGTGAACAAAATGTAACTTATCAAAACCTAAGTTACAGCTTAAGGGCGGTGGGCTTCGGATCATGAGTGATCCCGTCCTGCATGTTTAACCTCGGCGTGATCTTTACTGGGAGGAGCAACAACTTAAAACGTGACTTCGTATTTCTTCTCTTTCCTGCGCTGTTAATACCTTTATGTTTATATGGGAGAGCATAATTAGCTCGCTGATTTTCTGGGAGCAGGGTTATAAACAACCCCCCTGTCCCACCTGTGCGCTGGGAATGTCAGAGGTTGATAAAAAGGTGACATGGAGAGGAAGTGCTGGTGACGCTGGGTCACGGTTAATCAGCATTTCAGTAGAAATATTTCAGACGTGTGAGATCCTGGGAGTGGGAGCCCCAGCCAAAAGAACAGTGAGATCACATTCTGGATGTACAGGTGAGATTAGTTACACGGCTGAGCTGACCACTGAAACTTTAAAAATGAGAAATTATTTGACTTACTAGGAAGGATAAATGAGCGAAGGAACTAGAGAGTTACGGGGCAACTTTGTGGTGTTACAAAGTAAGCCAAGCAAAACCTTATGTCATATTAAATCTATTTTTTCTTTTGATCTGAAGGTTTCTCCATAGCTTTTAGTCGCCTCCATCCCCACAGCTAATACAAGGGAAATAATAGCAAGCTTATTTAATGGAAAATGTTCAGAATATTTCTACAGCAGTTTTGTAGTAGAAATAAATATAGGATCTTGAATGCCTTAATTGAAAATGTCTTATTTTTAAAGTAATTATTTAATAAATAAGTATTGGCACTTTTGTTAAAGTACCAGTTGCAGCCAGTAGGGTGTGAACAACCTTTCAGAAAGGCTTTTTACCAAATTTTACTGAGTACAAAGAAATTACACCATTGTATTTCGATCTGCATTGTAATTCCATTGCCAGCTGGAAACATGGCAGAGGTCAGCTGCAACCCTGTTTTCAGTTATCAGTCCTTTCAATTCACATCAGTACATTTACTGTAATGCCAAGTACAGCTGTGGTTGTGAATGGTGTTTTGATGTGAACCTACCTGACAGTACAGAAGATGTAGAGACAAATAAAAAATACCAGATAATACTTTGTTGCAATAACCATTAACGCTTATACCACGCATCTGAATACACTTTATTTGAGGGAAGCAGTTTCTGCACATTCTAATCTAAAGAATAAACTCCTTTGAACCAGACTACATAGGTGTTTTCTGAGTGTGGCACAGCCTTTGCAGAATGTTCTGTCACCACAGGTAACAGTAATAAAGTTCTCTGGTAAAAAACATTTTTTTTTCCCCTAATGAACGTTTTTTCTATAATCTCAATCATTGCATAACAGCTATTGTTACAGCCTTAACATGCTTCTTCATCTTTGCATATGGTGGGTTCTTTTACTAGAAAACAAAGCAAGCCTCACCAGTCTGCCCTTGTTCGTGTTAGTACAGGTCAGCCCCAGCAGCCTGTATCGCCTTTAGTTTATTTCCATCTTAGGAGAAACAGTACAAAGGGCAATGGTGAAAAATCCTTGAACCCTCTGTTAGTGCTGCTGTGACAGATTGTACGTAACCTGCTCAAAGGTAAAGGGCTTGCTACCAAGTTCACAGTAAAGAAGGGAGAAATGGGCAGTGCATTTCACTCACCTTTAATCAGTGTGGTGAGAGTAAGGAATGTGCCCATGCTACATCCAGGATGAGTTCTGGAATTCAGTTTCAGAGGTCCAGCCTTTGAGTGGGCCAGTACTTCTGAAGAATGCTGCAAACACTACCTCTGTTTTGTGAAATAGTTGTTGCTTGCTTTGGGAGGCTGAGACAAGGCTAAGAAAGATCTACAGTACAGGATCCTTTTCTTCCTCTTCTTCCCTGTGGCTTAGCTACTTTCCTGTTGTTGAGGAAGTTGGGAGGGAGCTCTGTTCCAAAACATGCTCTTGGGAAATAAGAATAATCTTTTCTTTTCCAGAGATATCTCTGGGATTTTCTTTTTTTAAAAAATCTCTGGCCTTGATCTTACCTTTGAAGGCTTTGTAGTTGTTACAATAAAAGAAAGATTTACAGTGGTGGGCTCCTTCATTGTACATTTCCTTGTTATCTTGTAGGTAATCTTGCAAACACCTCTTGCTTTGTTTTATGTCTAGCTAGCTGTTTATTGGTGCAGGCCTTTCGGAGTGTCTGAACTTGTGTGGGGTTTTCTTCACCCTTCCTTTTGGAAGTGTGTGGGCTGGTTTACATTAGCACTGTATCCATCCTGTATGAATCATTATAAACTAAAACTTCACACATAGAGAAGAAGCCACCACCTGTCTTTTTGTTTCCTCCTATTAAAGGAGGGTACTTCCAAGGTGTGAGTAAGTGTGGGAGGTGTGATGGGTGCAGTGCTCTTTGCCCCTCTGGACCTGTAGAAGTCATACTCACTATTTACCACTCAGTATATTATTAAGTCAGTTCTCCACCTTACAGCAGAAGTGACAGAAGTTCAAAAGCATTATTCACTTCCTTCATTGCTATCACAAGGGCAGCTGTTGCACAGATGGGACACAGGTGTTCTTTTATCAGTACATTGTCTAATCCTGGTCAATATTAGATTATGTGGTACGGGTTACCTCAGCCCAGTTACAGTAGGGACTAAGGAATAGTTTTAATCTTCCATGCAGAGTATTTAACTGACTACATAAATTTTCTTTTCCTTCTTTCCTCTGAAGTGCAAGGTTTTAATCAATTCTAAACACCTCAGATAGGTTGCTTTTCTGCTCCAGTGTGGTAAATTCTCTATTTCCAGCCAAAATATACACATTGTTGTTGCTCGTAGAGACCTCCCTTTCCGTCCCTTTGTCATTGTGTAACCCTATAGCAGAGTGAACAATGAGAGCTGCTGTGTGCAGTCTAAAAGTTCAGCTGTGTCCACAGGCCTTCCCCTTGTGCATTCTTCCTCTCTCTTGTGTGAACTCATTGCATGTTTTACAGCTGTCGCTGGGACACTGCTCAGTGCCTGGAGAGGCTGACATGCACATCTTGGCACTCCTTCTTGCTCACATGCTCCCTCTGACTGTCTTTTGTTAGCACCCCCAACCCAGTTACTCATGCAGTCTGTGACTCGAGATAAATTTCACCTCCCTATGGGGGGGATACTCTGGGAAGCATAAGCAATTATCTGGTGGCCATGAGTGAGAGATCACAGCCCTAGTAGCATACTTTCTCATTTCTTACTAGGATCCACATTCTGCTTTTTAGAATTTGGGTACACTGGATTTATTTTCACACTGTTAATTTTCAGATTGAATTGTGGGGAAATCTGTTACAGTCTTCCCCATGTAATCACTTTTTTCCTCTGTCTAGGGGATGGCTTCAGTAGTTCAAAAAACATGCAAAAATGAATCTTTCCCTGTGGAACTCTATACCTGAACAAAACATCTGAGATGAAGGTGAATATCTGTATCAAAATACTTACCACAGAGACAGTGGTGCAGGCTAGGATGTGAAGACAACAGCATTTTTTCATGCAGTTTTAGGTATCCTAGGGGAATTATGGGAACAGTCGAGATGACAGAAGTACAAAGCATAAAGAAAGGTGTGGGAGAGAAACTTCAGGGAGAATCTTTCTGTGAAGCAAGCAGAGTGAGACTTTCTCTCTTGCTCATGAGTATTGCCAAAAGGATGGTGCTAGCTTTCCCACTCCGAGGGAGATTGAGTTAATGCAAAGAGAGAGATCATGGATGCATTCCTTGTGAGTGATGTGGGCAGAAGGCACCAGTGTGCAGTTCTGTGTGTGGCTTGCTCTAAACTCTGCAGGTTGGGAGTAGCAGTATAGAAGTATGAGAGTATGTAGGGGAGATGTTGATAACAAGGAAGTCAGCTTAAACTGTGGCCCACTGAGTTACCAGGGGGCACATGAAGGATGGTCAGGAGGACTGGACTGACAAAATAGGTCTTCTCTTGAAGTATCTCAGCTGAGACAGTCCCATTCTGGAAAAGCCTTTCAGAAGGAGAAAGATGATGTCATTCTGTGACAGTGGTGGCAGTGTTCCCCTCCTTCATCTTTGCTTTGGGGACATGATCTGCTGATTCAGGTCATTTCGGGCTCAATCAGGAGCCAGGGTTTGTGCTCATGTATTCTGTAGGGCTTGCTTCTGAAGCAGACTTTCCTTGGCTTCCGCTGTGGTTTAACAGTTAGCTTTGCTTTTGGTTTTGCCCTTCATTGATGCTTTTTCTT
The DNA here is from genome assembly GCF_008360975.1 of Lichenostomus cassidix. NCBI lineage: Eukaryota > Metazoa > Chordata > Aves > Passeriformes > Meliphagidae > Lichenostomus > Lichenostomus cassidix. The sequence continues at coordinate 6,962,535 of NC_139511.1, forward strand.
CATTAGAGCTCCCATAAAAAACAGAGGCTTAATTGTAAAGAATCTGGGAGAAATTTTTTTCTGTTTTCTCTGTGATAGAAAGAATGTCTTGGATGGGGTAAGACTGACTTCAGATGAGTTCTGAAAAGCTACATACAGTGTCTGTGATCCCCGTGTGCTATATTCATTAGTAATTTTGTGTTCTGGCCATTACAGAGTAAAGGAACAGGCTGATATCTGATATATTTCCAATTTGCTTTTCTCTCTGAAATAGTTGTGCGTTAGCCAGACCTGCAAAGACAAACCTCTTTCTTACTCAATTGGATTACAGCTAGCATAAAAGCAGCAAAGTCACAATCACTCATTTGGAAGTGAACTGCCTCATTTTTTAAAAACTGATAGTTGAAGTTTCTTCCTCTGGCACAGAATGTTTTTTTGTATTTCACTGAATTATATAACATCTCACTTAGGTTTTGGAAAGTTCATTTTGACATGCTTGATTATCACATCTTTTCAGTTCTTAAATTTACATAGATTTTTTAAAAAGCAACTAGACTTCGTTACTTCCTGCTTCTGTTTACGCCTTTGTCCCTTTTGTTATTGTTGCTGTAATCACATACTGATATGAAATTAGTCTTTTGAATGTGTTTGAAAGAAGGGAGAGGGTCAGAGTGCTCTAAATGACGTGGATTCTCTCACCTGGGAATGTGCTGGGCTGCTTAGTGCTGTTGGGCACTGCCGTGGGTTGGCAGCCAAGCCCCATCTGGTAACTCACCTCCTTCCCCACAGTAGGAAGGGGAGAGGATAGTAGGGCAGGCATTCAGACGATGTCTTCCATGGTGGGCCAGAATAATGCCAGAATAATGCCAGCCTAAAGCACGATTCTAAGAATGCCAATCAGAACTGTACTAGGCTATCCGATTAATGGATTTACAAGCTTTCCTGTGGTGTTGCTCATTTATGACAAGTGAGAATCTTCTAAAGAATTCAGACACAATTCTTTTATTCTTACCAGAGATATGTTTGAAGAGAAGCTTTTAATTTATGTATAAATGGTAGTAATACAGTAATAAAGATCTGTTGGTATAAATCAAGGTGTGCTGAGAAGTTTTGTTTGTTCTAAATTTAAGTTGTATTTTTTAAGGATTTTAGGGAAAGAAAATTCTATACTTTGCTTTGTGTTGGGCACTTTTTTTCCTTCTATTTTTAAATACACTTTTATGTTCCAAAGACAAGAGATTAAGAGGACTAAATGCATGAACAGGTTTAAAAGTTTTCATAGAACACTACTGCTGAAGAGATTATTTGCTTGGCTGTTGCTTGTTAAAGCAGGATTTCTCTGTGTTCTGGTCCTAACCCTTGATGGCTTGGTGTACTTCACATGTATCTTTGTTTACTACTACTGTGCAGTATTTCAGAGCCTTTTCCAACACTTCAACATGTCTGAGATTTTGGAAACTCAGAAACTCAACAATCTTGGGAGATTGTTGAACTGAACACGATCATATACTCAGAAAAAAAATCATAATATACTTTCCTTTCTTACTTTCATGTATTTAAGTTCTTGTTACCCAAAATGCATTTCCGCATTGGGTCCATACCTGGGAATTAGCTGCTCAAGCTCCTTGTCACTTAACCAGATTATTCATCCCAACTTCACGAGCCTCATAAATACACAAATCTGTGGTGATGAAAATGGCACTTGAGAGTAGGTAGGTGGTCACGTAAAGCAGTCTGGTCAGTGACTTTTTGCTGTTCATTGTACTTTTCTGAATCTCCCTCAGTATTTCTGAATCTCCCTCAGATATTCCATTTTCAGAATCTCCCTCAGATACTCCATTTCTGAGGACTGAGTGGATTATTCCAGACGGCTTCTTACTTGAGCTGCAGACAAGACCTGTCATTTTACTGACTCCCAGGCATGACTCCTTCCATGAACACCCAGTTCTTTCTCCTGCTGCTTCACTTTCCCTCTCTGCCTCCCTCACGGCCCTGCTGCACCTTAACTCACTTTTAGTGTAGTATCACCCCATCTTATATTATCTGGCCTTCTACCAAATTCGCTTTATTTTCCAAACCGTCTTAGTAAGACTTTTCTGCTGTTTCTCATTCTTCACTGATATTTCCAGCACCACCCTGTTTACTCTTACTTGCAGATGACATAAATGCAGTTTAGTTCCCTTTTATAGGTGTTGAACTTAGGTAAGATGGGCCTCACTAGTTAATGCCTCTGCACAGCTTAGTACCATTTTGGCTTACTGTATTGTGTCATTGTGTATGTCTTGACTGTAAGTTAATTAAATTTGAAATTAAGTATTCCTGAGACACTTGAAGCTTTTACTTAAATGGAATGTGTTGTGTAGTTACCACATCCAGTCTCCATCCATGGACGTTTTCAAGACCCAGCTATGCAAAAAGTCCTCAACAAGCTTGACTGTACTGTGAGCATGAGATTCGGCTAGGGATCAGCCATCCAGCCCGAGTCATTTCACAGTTCTAGAGCAGTCATCAACCACACACCACTCCTGATCCTTCAGATTCACCACTCCTCATTCTTCATGTCTCAGGGTTTGCTTCCCTGTTTAAATAACTCCAGGAACATTGGATTAGCTCTAGTTTCATAGGTTTTTTTTAAAGAGGTTGTGTTTCCAAACATACCTCTTACGTACACTGATAGCTGTATCTTTATCAATTGGTAGGTTCTTTGTAAAGGCTTAATTTGGTCTTCTTTGAAGATGAGGGTAAGAATTGTATTTGTCAGCTGGTCTGGTGTTTCCATGATGTCTGACAGGAGAGCATGTTACTATGATTAATTTATAAAAGAAAAGGGTGTTCTGAAATGGCTGCAGGGTGTGGCTTCCATGAAATGTGAACAAGTTGGAACTAAAATAAGTTATATACAATATTTCAATTCCTATCTGAGGTCTTGCCTTCTTAACTATAAATAATGTACAGTTCCCTTTTACCTACACTTCTGGACACTAGTCCTCAGTGTAGTTCGTATATGTCTCTATTCCTTTTTACTTCTCCTCTGCCTTATAGCTGCTGCATTAGACTATTTTAAGGTGTGGGATGATGATCCATACATTTTGTACTGGTTTCTGGTACAGGGTGGGCTGCATTAGCTTTTCTTGTTCCTCTGTTCAGTGAAGAAAGATTGAAATATCTTGACTTTAATACCTACTACGCTTTTTCCAAAACAGTGTTACTAAATTTTAATGTCTATAATAGATAAAAAATCATTTCCATATTCATTGCAGTACAACAATAAAAACTTTTCTTTCATTCCCTCTGTGGTTTTGCTTCAGAGAGATAAAATCACTAGTGCATTTGTGGTTTTACGTGAATGAAATGTCTCTTCTCAATTACTGTTTCAAAACAAGCTTTCTAATTCCCATTGTCCTAATCTAAAAAATGAATTATTTGTCACTAGGAACCTCGCAATCTCACTTCACCTTTGATTAAAACAAATTATTTCAGAGTTTTACTAGTTTCTGAAACTATTTTTAATCTCACTACTGTAGTGTATAGTTCTTGCATGCAGAATAGGATGGTAAGCAGAGCTAACATGGTGTGCCCACCAAAATATGTTCATAAATTTCAGTGGGGATCAGAATGGTTGGATGATGGAACCACTGGTCTGGGAAATGAAATCCCTGGCTTCCAGTGCCAGGTCTGCCATTCCCTGTCTCGTGTCTGATTAAAAAAAAAACCAAAACTGTCTCATTTATTATTGTCTGTGGAAAGAAATATCATTACCCACTTATGTGAAGTGTTTATATGGTACCTTACTTTTCACTCCAAGATTTTATAAGTATTAGTAGTTTTATGTTCTCAGTCTGCTTAGGAAATCCCAAGGATCCCTAACCAGTAGCATGTGGTGTTTTCAGGCTTTAATTTGGAAGAGTTGATAGGAATGAACCTCCCAAATCTGTCCTTCACTGTGCTACAGGAATTTGTGGGTATACTGCTATTGTTGGTGTTATTTGGACTCCTAAGAGTATGAAATTATTTGGATTTTGTCACTGTTTTTGGAGGGGGGTGGTTCTTTTGTTTGTTGGGGTTTGTTTTAGCATAACATGTAAACTCATTCTGTTAAACTGCGATGTTATTTTATTTTAGCTGGCTGAGAGACCTCACTGAAAGGTGATTGAGGGCTTTCTTTTAAATCTCTGCCCATGAAATCATATTTTTAGTTGTTGAAAGGGCATAGTGTAATTTTGTGACATTAGGCCTGGAAGAGTCTCCTCTTCCCATTGTCTATGGGGAGTGTGGAGGAGGAAGATTTAATAGTTTCAAAGTGGATGATTCAGACTGGTGGGAGAAATAGCTCTGTCCCATGTGTAAGGATTAGAAACCCCAAATCAGCTTGGATAGAAATTAAGCTATAATGTGTAAGGCCTGTTGGGATTTTGAAGGGCTGGGATGTTCCCATCTGCCTTAGTTCTGCCTGTGGCTGAGAAGTGGGTTGAGCAGACAGAATGGTTAATTTTCACAGTTTCCACATTTTTTGTTGGCAGTTCAAAATTGTCCATTGATAGTCACATAGCTGAGGATGTAAAACAAACCGTGGGTTTCCCTTGGGTGATTGTGCTGCATTTGTATCTCAGGCAGTGTATAGTTCTGGGATATGGAATAGCAGAGGAACTGTTGAGTTGGTAATGCTGCAAAAATGTGTGTGAGTTGTGCAGAGGGATGTTTATGTTTAAATGTAATGGTTTTGCCTAGAGACATCTGGTTTATACTGTCCTTGAATTCTTTTCCAGGTCTCTGTCTTGTTTTCTGATTTTGTAATGTAATGGAACATTTGCTATTAATTAGAAAAGCCCTTAATGTCCTTACTTAAGAAAAGCAGCTAACTCAAATCTCAGGAAACTCAAGTATATTAGTTGAAAACAGACCATTTGCAGACCAAGTCCCCACAGTCTGGCATCACAACATTTGGGAAAAGTTGGGGGTGACTTACAAGTGAAGCACATGTAAGCCCTACAACTGCACATGTCCCTAGTTTCACAGCCTGATATCACATGAAAGGGAAGGGAAGGCAGAGTTGATGATTGCAGAGTATGGCTGGTATGTAGCACTGAATTACACAGTCAGCTCTGAGCTTCAGCTAGAAGTACTTGGAAGGAGGGCTGCAGAACTGATGATACAAACCTTCTCTCACCAAGAGAGTTCCGATCACTGTGGCTCAAAAACTTGGCTAGTCACAAGATATGAGCATCCCTGCTCTGTTTTCTAAAAGCAGCCCAAACTGGGATTTACTCTCATCTGAATATGGAGAAGACGGAAAGATTAGAAAGATGAGGGTGCCTGTGGTATCCCACATATTGCAGTTTTGCAGACTAACTCTGAATCTCATGCTTTTGCTGGGCAGTGGAACTGACCTCAGCAAAATATCTTAGCCAGGTTAATACAAATCCAGTTTTGACCCACAGCACCTGAGGAGATTGTGTAATGTTCTGCTGGTGCCATGGGGACTGCTTCAGTCTCGTTACACATATATAAATGGAACTTGAATGGAGGTTTTTCACGTACATGAACTGTGCATGATCAGAACTCAGAGAAACAGATTATAAATTTCTCTGGTTCTCTGTTGAGACTAGGCAAATGGGAAATCTTGGTAACAGGATTAAAGAGCACTACAAATTACATTTACAGAAATACTCTGCTTGAATTATTTGAGAAGATAAATGTGAGAATCTCATACAGCTGGTGCACACAATCTCAGGAAACATTTCTTCCCTTCCTGTCTCTCACCTCCCTTCCTTCAAGAAATACCAGCACTTAAATTTGACTGGATGTGGATATGTGTTATATTAGGAAAATGAAAAATTACACTAAAACTTATATAGCCTAGGCAGGTAAACCACACTATACGTGCAATTAGATGTTTGTGATTACAATTTCATTGAGGTGGAAGGGAACAGTAGGACTGAGACTTGTTTTATATCCACTGTGGAAGTTTCATAGAATAAGTTTTTATAAACGTTTTGTCTCAGACCAGGATTTAGCTCCTTCAAAGCATGCCCTGGGAGAGGCTGACATGTTTTTACCCTTAAAATATACAGTGTATATCAGTGTATTTTTATTCAGATTGGCACAGGCTTTCAGAGATACTGTCTGGCTCTGGAATCTTAGAACAAGACAAGAAAATAAATTACTTCGCTGCATTTTTGGGACCAAAACCAATTTAATTTTTTTATTTGTTACAGTGGACATTTGGATTCCTGCTGATTAGATTGCTTTACAGTGATGTTAGGACAGCCAAATTGGCAGGAAGATATCCCATTGTGTGACTCAAGAAAGAGCAAATTCATGGTGGCATCTGTAGCTCTTTTACCCTCCCATTTGCTGAGACTGCAGGAGTATTTTGCAGAGTGCTTTGAGAATTGCTTAGTGGGTGACATGGAGCTGTGTATGGAGCCATAACTTCAGGTCACGAGGCAGGGAGGGATTCTTCCTTCAGAAGAAAACTTTGCTTGCTTTTAGTTTGCTCCCCAGCACTTACTCACTCAAAAATTTCCACATCTGCATGGCCAGAAGAGCCCCAAACTCAGTCCTAGGTTCACTTAGGGAGTAAACATTCGAATAAACATAAGTTAAGCATATGTTACAGAATCGGCTGTGCGATGCCAAGGGTTTGTTCCGTGAGTCCCAGGTTCTGCAGTCGGATTTCCTCCAGCATGGAAGTAGTAGGGCCTCTGGTGAGATTAGAGGAAGAGTAAACAAAGTAGTGATGGGGAAGGTCTGTTGCTAGGACAGCAAGCCTTGTACCAAGCACAGAACACTCTTCTGTGGCTGTTCCCAGGAGTTCAGGGAGAGAAGGAAGAGGGATGCTTTTGGCTGATCCAGGGTCAGGTTTGCAGGCACTGAGGGGTTGCTGCTTCTGCCCAGGTAGCCACTTTCAGCTTTGCTGCCTGTACTTCACTGAGAACTGTGCAACTTGTTTCAAGCTTGGCTATTTTGTAATAATAGTTTTGTGTAAAATGCGGTCTGTGCCCATCTAATGACAAATTTAACTTCTGAGACTTGGGTGAGAAGCCTGAGGCAAGTAGCTGTGTGTGAAAGGAAGGCATCAATACCTTCTTGTGTCAGTTCTTCGAACAGAAGAAATGCTTTGTTACTTGAAAATGGACTGAGACAGCTGGGGGGTGTGGTTGGGAAGAGGAGGAGCACACACCTTATTGCAGTGTAAAAATATCCTTGTGAAAACGACCGTTGTTAATTTTCTACCACTAGCACTTCTTTTAAAAAGCTGGTTTGTTTTTCAATATATATTCCCAAATACTCCAGTACATGGAGCAGTTAGGTAAGCAGTCGTGGAGCATTTCAGCTAAGCAAAATCATAAAGAATTCTGCTATTTTGAACAGGTTAAAAACCTCATAGCAAATCAAACACAAAACCATAAAGAAATAACAGGTTACTTTGTGAAGTCGCTGTTTTTTTCCAGCATTACCATGTTCTAAACTTGACCCTTGCTGTTGTAAATCTGATCCCCGTCAAAAAGTCTCTTTTAAAATACCTGTTTATCGACCTTAATTTCTAGAAAGAGTCTTTGATTTTTATGTTCGCTGGCGCTTAGGTATCTGTGGCAGCTGAGTATGCTGCTGCATACTCAGCATTGCAGCTGAAAGAGTCGGGAATGGTGTCTGCAAGCAGAGACGGTATTAATTGCTCCCTGCACTTAGTTAAATAGCTGCATCGATGCATAACAGCAGGAGGAAGAGGGTTAATGAGGGGCTAATTCCATCCTTGGAGCGACCCCAGGGCTGAATGGAAACAGCTGCTGCACTGCAGGCTCTAGGCTGCACAGGGAGTTGCTGGCGGCTTTGGTGAAGGGAGGGAACAGGAGAGGAATGGTATGTGGGGAAGGGAATAAACAATCCAGAAAAGAAAGAACATATAAATGTATTCTATGCCAGGACCCTGCAGAGAGGAGAAATCACAACAGGCAGGAGTGAAGGATAGGAGAGTTCAGGCTGGAATTGAAGACAGGAGGAGCGGGTGCGGCCACCTGCGTGCCCTTGACCTCCCTCTGTGAACATCAAGGCTTACAGCTAAGTCAACATGGCACAGTGTAGGTTTACCTAGGGTATTGAAACAGCATAGCTGTGTAAATTCATGCTTAGCTGAGCTAGTGGGCTCTGTTGGAAGGTGTGGGGATGCTGCTCGGGATCAGCACTGGATATACATGGCAGTGATTCACCACGACTGCATGCTGCTGCTGGTATTTGTCAAAATATGAATATGAAAGTAGGAGTTTGGTTCACAGTCACTCAAGAGTCAAGTTATCCACAACTCTGTAGATTATAAATAATTTGGTTAATTGCCATTTCTGGGACGTGCCACAATGTCATCACTTGAAAGTTGCCTTCTTTCCTACACCCCTGTTGTGTGCACAGATACGGATTGTGTTCCTGCTTACATGCCAGCAGCTGTTAGCAGCATTCATACACAGTAAATCCCCAGAAATGCTTTAGCTAAAGACAGAGCCTGCCTACTTCATGGAGGGAAAACTGCTGATGCACTTCCCACTGCTTTCTCCTAAAGACATGCATTTTTCCCTGCACTTGACACAGTTGTCTGAGGTGGGGGTGGCAAGGAGGACAGGCAGCTTTGAAATTCTCAGCGCAGAGAACCATGGAATATACCCATGAGAAATACTTGAGAACACAAGGATTGCTTATGTGCAGGCTAGATTGTGAATATAGTGGAGGCCAGTGATGCTATATATACATAGATTTAGGTTGCTGACAGCAAAATATCAGCCTGGGCAGCTGTGCAGCCAGGCACTGTCCCACAGGGTTTTGATGTCCAGAACTGTAAAACCAAAGGGGTCCCAGGAAAGGAGGATCAAAAGTGGAAGAGCTACTCCTGTTAAATAAATGAGGGCATGTCAGCCTCAGATGATAAGGGAGAAAAAGCGCTATGTGTTATGAGAGAGCATTATAAATTCACGAGTGATAGGAAGAAGATCAAAAGGGACAAAAGTTATCCTCGAGGTACAGAACATGCAAAGAAACACCAGGGAAGCTTTACAAATGTGTACCCAGTTCTTATGCCTTTTCTTCAACTTCTGTGATTTGCCACTCTCAGAGGCAGGATGCTGGACTGTCAGTGTTGTGGTCTGGTCTGATATAGCGTTTCTTTAGTGTGCTCTTTGAACCAGGAATCTTGCTTTAAGATTAAAGGAAATATATGATTTTTTTCTTTTTCACTAATGTTTCTTCAGTTATATTAGAGTGATTACTGTTTTGTTCCTGAAATTACATTAATTATAATAATCTTTGATGTGTCAAGATTTTAGAGCCCAAAGAAACAATAGTAGAGGATGTAAATGAAACTAAATGGAAAAAAGCCCCAATGCACCAATGTAACTCTTCATCTGAACTGTGAAGTGTCCTGTTACACAGATGGTGAAGCCACAAAAAATGAAAAAAGTAACTTCCACTTTCATTCTCCCAGATCATGTGGGTAATGTGCCACATGCTGTATAAAGATTCAAACAAGAATGCTGTATGAATGAGGTACATTTTTTATGAAGAATTAACACAGAAAAGCTTTAACTTTGGAATCAGCAAATTTTTTGGCCTATATGATGTTCAGGGGTTAAAAATAAGCCATGTGTTAAAATGGAGTTATATGCAGTGTTGATCCTTTTCTGTCAGGACAATTAACATGAGTAAAGTATTTGCCCTACTTTAAACAGATAAGGAGGTACAGTGTTGTGTTCCTCTTAAGATTAATGTTTCTGTATTGGCAGTAGAGAGCACAAGATTTATTTGTTGAGCCTTATGTAGATTTACAGGTCTGTCAGTTATTGCTTGAAAGCTCTTTATATGCCACGTTTACAGTGAGTCTTTTTGTGCGTGTGAGTGTTAGTGAAAGTGGTCGTAAGAAGGACACAGACCTTTTAAAGTGTTAAGTGAAATGTGTGACACATACAAAGCCTTTAAATTATAAATTTTGTCTTGTCATGACCCCTGATTACCTTTCTTCATATGTGCATATGTGGGCATGCATTTGTGTGATATAAACATAAAAAATGTATTTCATCAGAAAGCTGTAGAAGCAACTTTCTATGCTGTCCTGACTTCCTTAGAGAATTAGTAATGTTTTTTCTGTTATTATTTGATGATTTAAAGCAAAGAAAATTACACTCAATGGGAGAACAACAGTCTCTCAGGAGATATGCACTTTCCATGGAACCATGCTCTGGACTCATAAATAACTGGGCAACTCCTGTTTATTTAATAGGATCACATGGGTGAAATACAGGATTGAATTTCGCATTCAGAATCCAAGATAACGAGTGAATCTGCCTTGGGCTTGGTAGAGACAGACACATAATGGTAGAAGTAGTATGTAAATTAATCTCAAAATGTTAGAGCAATTGCTATTTTTCTGTTTGACTGAAGCTTTCAAGTTTGATAATTACAGGCATCTGTAATTTCAGTAAGTGCAGTTAAATTTTGAGCATGTGTATATACAAGTGAAGATTAATTGTCTGGTAGGCACATTTGAATCTTCACTTTTATTCTTTTCCAGAAAAATTGCAGAGAAAAGGTCATATAAAATGGGTAGTCTTAACCAAAATATGAAGTAGTGTGGTTAGAAAATAGCTTTTCATTTGCAGAAGTTTTTGGCATTTAAGAAAATTGTTGTGCACTTCTTGATGAACAAGCGAATATTTTTTATACCAGTTGAAAAAGAAAATAGAGATGTCCCACTTGAAGAAAAACTAAAGTTCATATGTCAAGCCCTTGCATCTGAACTTACAATAAAAAAAGGACAGTGAGGTCATTGTGGAAGGAGAGGTTAAGAGAAAAACATTTAATCTTGTACCAGGGTTTTCCAGACACCTTTTTTCTTCCCATGAGTTTTGCAGACAGTTTTGATTTGGGCTGAAATTCTAACCATTCCATTCATGAGCACTTGGAGTAGCTTCAGGTTCATAATTACTGTCTGTGCCTCTGAATTACTTTTGATCCCATCTCAACAAATTGCTGCCACCAGTTGACTCAAATGCTCGAGCCTGGTTTTGTCATGCTATAGGCACTTGATTCTCTGCAAATTTTACAGCTACTTACTTTTGTATTTGGAGAAGCCTGCTAAATAAATTGCTGAAAAACAATGAAGCCACTTGAACAGAATGCTGTGCCTGATACTACAGACAGAGATACCATGTTGGGTTATTAGTCCAGAAATTATACCAAAAAGAATATATTTCTCCTGAATGGAATAATATATCAAGGTGTTACTGAAATACTGAAAAACTTACCTATATAAATGCTTATTCAGTAAGCATGTTGAGGTCTACCAGCTGTCCAGATTTGTCTGTGTTGGTGCAGTTGATAATAAACATTTATTAATGTTTATTTTTGCCTTCTCTGTACGTGCACTGGGGGTTCTACTGCTTAAAATGCAAGCCATATGACTGGAAAAGAGCAATATATTCATGCAGTTGGGGGTTTTTTAACAGCTCCTGGTTCGTGAACTACATATCTTTGTGCTGTCTGCTTCCGTTCAAAGGTAGTTCCTGTCAGAATGGAGCTTGAGGCATCATGCAGAAAGCTTGCATAAGGTTTTCTGGTGGCTAGCACCAGATATGAGCATTCAAATAACTGGTATCAGTTGGAGGATGAAACTGATATGGTGGAGGGCATTTTCAGTTTCTTGGTTCTCTGACATAGCTTTTATCTTGCAGAAAAAAAAACCCTCTAGTGGTTTTTACTAATGCAAGTTGTATTTTCATGTTTTTCCAGAGAGAAGAAGAGGTTTTAAGTGAAATTTTTCAGTAAAAGATTTATTTCAAAAGAGTTATGCCATGCAGACCAAGAATAAGGCTATGTACTGTGTTTAGAAAGGGGGGGAGTTGTTAGGATGGAGTGTAGCAATTGTGCTTGAGACTTTTCTTTATTCAGCATACTTTCATTGAGAATCAAGTTTAGCTCTTTAAACAAATATAAAAAAACTTACTGTTGTACTAAAATCCAGATAAGTACGTACTTTTTTTAGCTTTTTTATTGTAAACAAACTCCTCTAGCAGTGTCATAGTAACTGTTGATGTACTCACTTCTTCGTGACATACTCACTGTTAGAGCTTACTCATCACAGAGCCTTATCAGAGCTGTATTTTGCAACAGTATTTGTGTTCTATCCAATTCGTTAAAATTATAATTTGAGTCATAATGTTCAGTGCGGTGGAAAACCTCAGCAGGAAATAATACTAACTGCTCCTGCAGCTTGCCATCCATTTGCAAAGCTTTCAGTAAAATTAGTTAGCTTTTCCTTGGTGTATTGACCAGGTAATAAGAGGAGGCAGTGAAAAATCCAGGACTTGTGATTGAAAATGCCAGAATGTACTGGGTGTTTCTTATAAGAGAAATACTCAAAGATAACTCACATGAAGGTTTATGGCATGGTGCTAGAGGGAAATTGTGGAAACTTCTGCAGCAGCTGAAGTTATAGTACCATAGATAATTTTCCTGCCTAGGATTTGTATTAAGTCTGAAGAAATTAACTGTCCTTGGAGAAATTGTGCAACCAGTTTTGAACTGGTTGGCTTGTGAACATTACTGGGCAAAAGAACTGACTTCTGCCTAAAATGGCAAGTTCTGGTCTAGGAGGCAGTTGCTTGTGCTGAGAATTGACATGCAACAATGAGACAGTGACCTGGGAATACAGCATGGACTAATCTTGAGATTTACAGTTGGTTGGTACTAAAACCCTGTTAAACATGAGTGTTGTTTAGAGTATGATTTCTTTCTGAAAACATTTTAAAACCCACTGCTTCATTGTGGTCTGGGAGGTCACTGGAGACCTCAACTTCTGCACTTGTTCACCCTGAAGAATCTCAGACTGGGGTGCCGTTAGGGATGAAGGGGCTCCTGGGAGGAGTGGCCATCAGAAGCCGTGTGAAGAGGGAATGGCTGGTGGCTGGAGCTTAAAGGAGCAGGGAAAGGGATATGAAGGTCTCAGAGGTGCAGCAAACCTTGGGAAGGTAAAATAATTAAGAATTGTACTGAATGTGTTCTGTTAAACAAGCACATGCTCATCCAGGGAATTTTGCTGTCACGTCTGAGAGCTCTAAAGTTGATTAGCTCCTTCTAAAAATCACTTTAGAGCTGTACTTTTGGAAGTTATGTAATGGACATTCTAATGTAAAGCTCTCTAGGAGATGAATTGACTAAGGAAAGCTGGGGACATGTTTTCTTTCTGTGAATTTCAAACAACTGGACAAGTACATCCTAGAGGTTTTGGTGCATCTTTTTGTTTGTTTTCTGAGTTGAGTTGTTTTTGGAGGGGTTTTTTTTATGGCTTATGGTAGAAACAAAGTGCTGATTGGACTTGGCAATACAGATCTTATTTCTCTAAATTTATGGTGACAGCAGATCACGTGGGTCATGCTTGAGACAGGGATCCTTGTATCATTGTAAGTACAGCTTTATTTCTGTTCCATAGTCCTTGGAAATCAGAAATTATTTTCTGTTTGAGAAGTTTTTGGAAAGAACTCAAGAACCATGGGATGCTTTAGTAAATTATGATTAAATTAGCATAACAAGTAGTGTCTAATTTTTGAGTGGTTCTTGAATGGCAATCTTGGTTTTGAAAGGTTTGGATTATTGTCAGTCAAAAGAAACTGAGGCTGAAGGAGCAAGTTAAGGTGATGCAGAGAATGGCAGGGCTCTTGGAAAACAAGCCAAAGTGGGTGAGCTTACATCGTGTCTCAAATGTTGCAGCCAGCACTAGACTGTGGGTCACCATAATGCTAAATGCAAGATATTGAGTGAGATGCACTCTTGGGATTAGTTTTCCACTCTTTCCATTTCTGAGGGGGAAATAGTATGCCCGTCACCTCAGGAAACTGGAAAGGAAGAGAGAAAAGGAGTTTGGCATCCTGATATTTCAAGGGAGAAGGACCTACACTGAACCTTGCTGGTTTTCTCCTCAGTTAATTTTCTCTGGTGATGTTGGGCAGAAGAGGAAGTTGGAAAAAAAAATGTCTGTTTCCTCTTTCCGTCGGTTCAGTGATAAAGAGATAATTTGCCTTACTTAAATTGTGTTTGGAGTTAGTGTAAGGAGAGTAAGAATGCTGAATGAGTTCCTGAAGTGAGTTAAAATCCTTCTAAGAATGGACATGGGACCTTACTAGGACCCATCCTAGCTCCTAATTTTGTAGTACTTTTTTATTTTTAGTTAAAGGCAGATAGCAGAGAGTTTGCAGAGGAATGAAGACAGTATATTGTTCTATGGTTGGTGTACCTACAACCCCATTTTCACACCCTGCATTACTGTTGCTTTGCTCCCTCACTGGGAAAGAGCAACAGGTTCCTCCTCTGGAAGGTGAGCAAGTGCAAATGCTAGTTCAGAGGCCATCAGTAAGGACATGTTGGCTGCCCTGCAGTGCCACAGGTAAAGTTCTTAAGAATCCCAAAAGACTGAACTTTACAACATGCAGTTGTTTTCTGCAATCTCCAGAATCAGGTATTTGTCTCCTTTTGTTATTTTTAGATCTCAGTATTTGGCTTTTCTTCTCATGTCACCTAAATTTTCTTTTCCATGATATTCTAAACATCTGTTTTAATAGATGTAGAGCCACTACTCTATGCCTCAGGCTTACTCAGAAGTACAATTAGCAGCATGCTCCATTCATCAAGTGTGAATTGACAGATTAATTTTTGAAAGGAAAATCTTCCATAATTACATTCTTTAATACGTTTTAAGACTAATTCTGCTTACCAGAATAGCATTAGTTTCCCTCTTCTGTGTATTTTTTTAAACAATCTTCAGTGTACTTTCTTTATGAGACAATTTTTTTGCTTTAATTAAGTTGGAACAGTTTTTTTGGTTTAAGAAATAGTTTGAAATATTCACAAGTGCCAGCAAATGTTAATTTTCAGTTAGAAAAAACCCCAAGCAACTTCAGTTGAAATTGTTTATAAATAATACAAACAGATTGAAAACATCTTCTGCAGCTTTTTCAAATTAAAACTGTGTCTTACAAAAATTTGGTCTTTGTTTTTGTAGAATTTGAGTGGCTCCATTCTGGCTAGTGTTGACACATTATTTGTTTAGTATTGCACAAGCATATGAAGTAATTATCTAATGTTTAATATGATAATAATTGCTTCAGAAGCACAGTCACAAAATGTCTATTTTGTATGTCTCTTTGAAAATTTATAGGCTTCTTATGAGCATGTAACAGTTGTTTCAGACACAAAGTTTTAGGGCATATTTATATGTAGGCACATCTGGCAATTCAGTGGTACCCCTTTTCTAGTCTTTTTGACTTTGCCTTGGGTGTTTACTTACAGAGCTGTTGCCTGTGGTATTTCAGGGCCATGCTCTAGAGATCATACAACTGAGAATGTCTAGGGAATATCGATCTGTCATGTCACTGCTTCTGGGATATAGCTGTTCTGTAATGTTTTTCCCTTTCATTTTGTCCGTAAGTTCACAGAAACTGAGTTTGATTACATTTATTTCATCACTTGGACCATAGAAAATACACCTTTTATCGTCCACAGCTAGGAGAAGGTGGCATGAAAGTTGTGTAGGACAGAGAAGAAAAATGGTTGAGAGTAGCTACGAATTTATATAGCAATCACTTTTAAGTAAGTGTTGTTTTTAAGTAGTGCTGATCTGTGCTCCTGATAAAATGTAAACTTGACAATGCCTTGGAGTTTTATCTATAGCAAATATGAAACATAAGTTTCATATCTTTAACTCCTCTCCTGGAAAGATTTTTAACCTCTGCCTCGACTTTCCTTTGTTGCATTTTGTTTGGGGTTTTTTCCTGCTTGTGTGAACCAGTGCTGTGATTTCTTTCACACTTCTTGTTCCGTGTAATTTTTTTCTCTCTGCCTTGTTCACATGTTTCCAGTTTATGTGCCATGCATTAGCATGAATGGTTCTCATTCACTTCAGCAGGTAAGTGCCAGCCTTGTCTGTGCTTTCCTTGGACCAGCCCTGATACTGTTCTATGCTGCCATTTATTAATGTCAGCAATCCACAGCACAGTCACAGCCCTGAGATTGCTGAAGGTTTTATTTTTATGTCTTCAAATGTGTTTTTCACTATGAGCTTATGTTACCAACCCTTTCATTCCTTGACTGCAATCCCACCTTTTCTTGAAGAAGAAGGGTGTCGGATAATACAAAGGATAGACATTTGCTGTTTTGCCCTTTCTGTACATTTAGCTGGAGTTCTGACTGTATTTTCCGTATTGTCCTCTACACCTACCATCTCTCATGTTACAAAGGAACCTGTGTTTTCAAATCCAGCATAGTGTGCAGCGTAATTTGATAACAAAAAAAGGGAAAGTTTTCAGAGAAGAGGCAACATTCTTAATATTTAATCAGATGTTTTTATGTATACTGCCTGTCATTAAATTAAGCAGTTGCAACATACAGAAAATGTGTATGTTGTGGATTATTTGCCCTAAACTTTGCAAAATTCCAGGGGGAAATAAAAAAGAGGAGAGAATGTCACAGCCCAGTACTCTCTGACCAGGTTCTTTTAGTCCACATGTGGAAGGTGTAATGTTTTACATCAGATTTATTTATTTGAAGATAGTTGATTGTACGTGGGATTTCTGTTTTAGCTGCATGACACAAACCACAATGAGAGCACAATACAGATACAAGTCACACATAGCAGAAGAGAGCAATTGCAGTGCACAGTTCAATCACAACACCAGCTTGGTTCCCAGCCTCTCTCTAATGTAATCATTATCACCACCCTGGGCATCCCTGGCCTTGCCAGGAATAAATGTGTGAATTGAAACTGGCTCAAGCTCGTCACTCTCTTTGAAATCCTGTAAATTGATTATGTTTTTATAGTTTTTATTTTGGGCTGAGCTATATATACACATACCCCACACTGACCTGGCCAGCTCAGGGAGACATTCACACTCTTAATGAACCTGGGGAGAAATACACACCAGCTGATTCTCTCAGCTGTTGATAGTTGTTTATTCAGGGCAAATCCCACCCTCAGGTCCCCTTGCTGTTGAGATCAAGTCAGCTTCTTTGCAACAGCTGTGATCAGTCCCAGCCCACATCCTTCCTTGGGCTTCATGGACACATCACCCTGGCCCCTCTCTGATCCTTCCTCCTTGGCAGGGGTTTTACTGATCAGCTACAGAGGATACACACAGAACAAATAAGTTGGGCTTTTGGTATTTGGCTGCTTTGTATTGGTATGTAGTTTGGTATGATTTTATAGCTCCCTGATTATGTCAGAGGTTACCTTTCTGAACATCTATTCCCAAAGTGGTGTGCAGCAGTCCTGCAGCTGAGGAATACAGGAAACAAGAGGGATAAAATCAATACTTTAATTTTACGGAGAATTACGTGCTTAGGTCCTTTTTGTGATTGCTCTGTTGAAAATAGCAAACATATGCTGTGAGTACAACTAGTTTTAGCAATGTGGTTTAATTACTCTGGTTCCAGGCTGAGGGGGTGAAAAATGTGGATCAGATTTAGTGGTGAGGATCGTATTTCACAACGGCTGGGAAAAATGCTGAATATAATAGTAATTTTATTGCTTTTCAGGGCTTTAACATTAATTTACCATTTTTTCCAGCACCCTCCTTCATTCCCCTTTGTGTCTTTCTCTTGGTTTTTTCTTGGCCTCAGACCACTTCCAGCAGTGTGTACAACAGTACAGTGGTCACCTGCTTCCTTGGCATTCAGTTCAACTCACTATCCCATCTGCTTTTGTATTGATTACCCACAAAATTCTTCAGAAACCTGACTACCCGTGAATGTTGTCCTTAATTGTACCTGCGTAGGATATTTCACAGCACCAAAAGCAGTCTTCAAAGCATGATGCAAAATACGCATCACAAATCATGTCTGCAGTATTGTATGAAATGTTTGTAGAAGCAGGTGGATAATGAAGAAGAAACTGCACTCATAAGGGAGACTGGAAGAGAGGTCAGGAAGTTGCTTTTCCTAAGCTTGTTTTTATGTTTTTGTAATTAAAATATCTTTCAAAACTTAGCTGTATGTTGCTTTCCATTTCAACAACAGGATACTAAGTTGTTTGCTTACATGGATACAGTTTGTTATTTTATATGATTAATCACATATAGTAATAATTGTTATTGTATATTTAATATATAAAAACCTGAAGGATAGTATTGGGTATAACATGTGGTGTGTATATGTTTCAGTAAACAATGTGCTGTTGTTACTGCAAAAAAATTCATGGAATTGTAGCTTCTAAGTTAAGGTAGGTAATTAATTTTTTGTTTATACAATGCATCTGATTTATTTTCTTACTTGCTTGGATGATGGTAGTGAAGCAAGTTGCTTGGCTTGTCTAATCCTTCTTGTCTTCATGTTGACTGTGCTTGTCCTGTTAGACAGTTTGGATCCATCAGCTTCACAGTAGTGGTTTCTTTCTTCATGGAATTAGAATAGCTGTAATGGATCAATATAAAGTTTACAAACAACACAGACTTTGCCAATGGACTGTTTTCTCTGTATGATATAGGTCTCTGTGCAATTTGTTGTCTAAAGGTTCAGACCAGTGTCTCGTACAAGCAGAAATCTTTGTGCTGTCTGTGTTAATTTTGCACGCTACTGAGTTTTTGATCTGTTTCATAATCTTGTGTAATTAGGAGGCAGCCCACCTTGAACTATAAGTGGCAGATATGAATGTTAGTCATAGCGATTCTACCTTATCCGTCACTGTTTGCTGAGGACAAAAAAAACCAGTATGCCATGTGGCTACCCCCATTCTCTTCTCCCTTTCTCAGTTGTCACATCCTGTAACATTTCAGTGCTGCAGAGTTATGACTGGGATTGACTTGCTGGTTGAGATTTTTTTAATGGAGTCTTTCCCACTATAATAGCTTGGATTATTAAACTTCTAAACCTGAACTTCCCTCGCTGCCCCCCTCACATCTCCAAATGACTTGCACATGGACTGTAGCTCTCATATGTTTCTGTTTCTTGAGTTACAGCAACATCCAAAGATCCGCGTTCCAGTTCCCACCTGCCTTGTGATAAACAAGCACATTGGGGGGCATGGTCTGTGGGAACACTCACACCTGAAGGGAAAGTACAGCATAGTTTGTAACACCTTTTTAATGAATTGGGAGGAGAGCTTGTCTCTGCCAAGAATACACAGCTACACCGGCTGTGTTGTCCTCATGTATTGCAGAGGAGCTGGAGGCATCACTTGCACATCAAACCAGAGTATCGCAAGCAGCCCTCAGTTTTGATAGCTTCCTTTTGCCTAGTCTGCCCTTTCAGAAAACTTGTTTTTGTTAAATTTATTCTTTTATTAGCCCTCGAAAAGTGAAATCAGCCAATTAATGGAAGGAGAATTTTATATTGTAAAAGATGCAACAAACTTTCCTTGTCGTTAATAGCTGCGTTTGACAGGGACTGCCAGGCCAGGCAGCAGGGAGGCTGTAAAACCAGGCACAATTCATGTTGTTTCTTACCCAGCTTGCAATGTGCTAGGGGATGTGAAGAGCAGCTCAGCTGACTGTAGAGGGTGAAGAGGACAAAGACAAATCCATTGGAAGTCTGCCTCATTAGTTCCGCTGTTCAGAGAACAAGTTGTTTCTCATTGAGATTTTCAAATTAATGGTGTCCTTTTATATTATGAGGCCATGTGTATGGGCATTATTGGTCTGGTATTTAATTAAAACCACAGCTGGTGATCATTTAATTACACTATATGAAAGGGAATGATACATGACTGCATAGCATTGTTTCATTCAGTTTGGAAAATTGTAGCTATTTTTCATTTATTATTTAAAAGCTGTGGTGAAGGATGCACGTTCTGATGAGTAAATTTGCAAGTTTCATTGCAACACATCCGCTCTGTTACAGGAATAAGGTGAAACAGTGGCTTAAGAATTCACCAGCTTTCCTGAAAATTGGAAGCAACTTACAGACAGATTGGTACAATTGGTCTGGTTCTTTTTTCTCCGCATTATCAGTGCATAGTTTCCTGTGGTAGGAAGGAAGGCCTTCTGCTGAAGGCCAAAAATACTTAAAGGTAATCAGGATGTTTCTGCATTTATTAAGAGACTTCAGTGTACATGCTTGGTAGAAGCTGTGTATCATATGCCCATACCAAGCCTGAGTTATTGGGTTTTACATGAAGGATGAGGCAGCCTTGAGAATCTTACATGTTCTGCAACTTAGAGTTGTGCATATGTATATTTGCACTGGAACAAATAACTGCATGTAAGATACTTTTGTAGCTGATGTAATAAAATGCTGTTGACTGAACTCACAAATGAGGATGCCCAGGGAATAACTAGTTACACGGCATTTAAAAAGGCAGAATTCACATCCAGATATAATTTTGAAATAATCTTCTTCATGTGAAAGACAGAGGTTTTTTCATTAACAATGCGAATACTGTGTGTGAAAAAGCTGTTGCCAAATGATCTGATCTCCCTGCTGTCAGGCAGCTTCTTTCACACATCAGTATGGGAAAACAGCTATGGTTTTGCTGGTTTCCAGTACTGTAAAGGTAAAATTTGTATCAAAATAGGACTAATTAGCTGATTCATTGTAAATGAAACAAGAGAACTAACTTTCAGTAGACCCGCCCAATAGAATATCAGAGTGAGGGAATGAAAGTGGGTGGAGGATTAGAAGCAGGGTTTGTGTTGCAGCATGAATCTTGGCAGCAGAGCAGTGTTTGCTGTGTTGCTTGGTCTGGTGTGAAAGGTCACTTCTCTTTTCATAGCCAGTTTAATTTGAAGCTGTTTCTTTACTACTACAAAGAAAGACTTCAGTCCTAGTGGCTAGTTTTCCCCCTGGACTTCGCAGTTGCAGTTGTCAATACTTAATGTTGAATTCTGGCTGATGCCTTCAGTGAAACAATGAATGGGATGTTTAAGGACAAGAAGAGAGTGTAAACAATTAAAATTCTTTTAAGAACTGGTCTTAAGAAGTAAAGAACTTAAGAACTTAAGAACTAAGTTGTGTAGCTAACCTAATTTCAATGCTCTGAGTTATCCTAGCCTGATATATATTTCCACATGCTATCAGTTAAATGTAGAAAGTATCTTTCATCAAAAGGGTCTACTGCAGAAAGAAAAACAGTTTTGGTTCTTCATGTGTGGGTTAGTAGATAAGAATCACTGAAACTCACTGGCGTGGGACTGAGGAGAACAACTGCAGAAGAGTAGCTCAAAGTGGAGTAAGCTTTAGTTGCAAAATGAAACCAAGTCCTCTGCATAGAGTTACCCACTTTCACCAAACTGATAACCTCTATGTGCTTAAAGGCGTCAGAATGTGGTACACCTCATTCTATAATGCAAATCTTAGTCAACATCTAACATAAGGTTTTATAGCACAAGACTCAGAGTACCTCTTAATAAACTAGAACTAATCTACACATTTCTAGCTCAATTATTCCTCATTGTATTTATCTTTGTAAAGGATATGATGAAGGAATGTGTGTGCTGTCTGGAGAGAAAAATTCCATGTTAAAATTATTAGTTAAATTATTAGTTGCACGTGGATTTCTTTTAGATTTTGTTCTACTGAGGTTGCTAATACCTACTACAGAAATCCAGCATTACTGTAGCTGCTGTATGTCTCTTTTCGGAAACAGTATTGCTACATGGCTTGTGAATTGGTTAATTTGTTTCTTTCCTTTTTGTCTTCCAGCTTCATTTAGCAGCCCTGGCTTCATTAAAGGGAGACATTGTGGAGCTTAATAAACGTCTACAACAAACGGAAAAGGAGCGTGACCTGTTGGAAAAGAAATTGGCAAAAGCACAGGTGAGCAGTACTAGTTCAAGATTCTGAAGATGGTCCCTGGTTTTGTGCAGTTCTTGTTCCTCAGAGAGAG
The DNA here is from genome assembly GCF_008360975.1 of Lichenostomus cassidix. Taxonomy (NCBI): domain Eukaryota; kingdom Metazoa; phylum Chordata; class Aves; order Passeriformes; family Meliphagidae; genus Lichenostomus; species Lichenostomus cassidix. The sequence goes on from NC_139511.1 coordinate 6,984,358, forward strand.
AAAGAAATACTCAACAATTCAAAAGTCAAGTCACAAGTGAAAAGAATTTTAAGACTGCAAGACACATAGTTGCCACAGGTTATAACTTTTCTGTGTTGAAGACATTCTTCTAAAAAAAAACCCCTAAAAATTCATTAGATTAATTTTGTTTTGAAGTCAATATAAGCAACAAGTGCTTTGAAATATTTTAGAATATAAGAATTACAGCATGCTCTCAGTGGATTAGGTAACTAGTTGCAGAGCCTTGCACTCCTGGGTGTCCTAGGTTGCAATATTGATGTAGTTAAGTATTCTATTACCACCAGCTGTGGGCCATTAGCTGCTATCACCCACTCCGGATGACAGGCAATGGGCCATCCGTTAGCTATTATCACTTGCTAATGACCCACCCCGCATGACAGGCAATGGGCCATCAGGGACCCACCGTGTGACTCATGGACTTATCTCATCCCATTGTGAGATGCTCTGCCGAGGAGGGGAGGAGCCAGGTGTTCCCACCTGGATATAACCTGGCCCTGGAACTGCCTGAGCTAGCCCTGTCTACTGGGTTCCCAGAGGACCAGAGCTACTACTGGATCTTCAGCTGGAGACTAGACCTTCACAGGATCACCGCTTCAACTGGACTACTTCAGTTGGACTACTACCACCCTAACAGGGTGTTAGGTTGTATCTGACTTTGTCAGTGCTTTTCCTTGTATTATTTTACTTATTTTTTTTAATTTCAATCTTGACTTGTGATCTCCCACTGGTTTGTTTTCAAACCATTACACTGGGTCACATTTAAACACAGCACAAATTAACACTGAACAAAAGTTACTGCCAATTTTCAGTGCTTTGACGTTACTCGAGAAATTACTTGTGATCTCAGTGTAGCTTCCAGTAAACCAGTTGGAATTGTGGAAAGGACGGCCAGTGGAAAGCCAAAGGGTTAAATAAGAGTAAGGTCTGAACCCTGATTCTTTCACAGTTCTTACAGAGAGCAAAATGCAAATGAGGAAAATTGAACTTTGTTCTTAACATTTCTCCTACAAACAAAACCTTTGTTTTCAGATACTGTCATTGTCGCAAATACTTCTAGAAGTAGTTAACGTTTCAAAACTGATTCCAAGTACAAACACTTGCATGTTTTTATTCCTCTTGATATCTGAGCCAGAGCCACACTGGGAGTTAACATGGTTTATCAGCTGTAATCCTGAGAGCCTTTTCTAATTTCTGTTGCATTCTTGGGATAGAGTCCTCTTCCTGGCTTACAGTTTGATATGAGGCTGCATTTGACAGTTGTTAAACTCTCAGATGGATTCACTGTATCCCAACGATCCACGTCATTCTGCATGCCTGCACTGACTTTGTTGTTACTTATGACTCTGGAGGGTCCGGTGCTAACCACAGGTTTTAGTTAGTGTTTTATTTCTGGGTCTTTGTTTAAAAATACATGTGTTGTCTTTTGTAAAGAGTGCCTTGTAGGTGCTCCTATACAGTACCAAATCCACATTGATGGCAACTGGGATTAAGGATCAGTCCTTAATCGCAATTAACATATGCTCTGTTAGCGCAAGGTTGTTTGGTGTTTTCTTTGATGGGTTACCAATTATGCATGCGTATATAGTGCTCAGTTTGTACTACTGAGGTTTTTTACTTGATCTTGAACTGTGTGCTTCTGAGCACAAACATAGTGATCACTGCCATCTGACCTGTGAATTGCACAAAACTGGAATATCTGAAAGGTAGGGTGATAGCTAAATTTCAGATTAAAAAGTAAGTATTTTTCAGTTAACAATTTCTGTAAAGGTTTAATGATTAATCTCTTCTCATTTTATTTTTTTCTAAATCCCTCAAGAGAATGAAATTTAGCATGTATTAAATAAAGTATAAACCTTTCTTAAGGAATTCAAGCCATTAAACAAGCACAACTCATATATTCAATGTGTTGGCAGTGTTTAGTTACTGAGACACAGACTGGTGAAACCATTGCACCTTGTCTTCTTTTTCTAGCTGCATCACTTCCAAGTAGATGTGCTATTTAACATAATTTTTCGAGCTTTTCTTCTCACTCCATGGAGATTCATTCATTATTTTTTCCTCTACAGCCTCTGTCTAATGTGATTCAGAGGTTCAAAAGGTATAAATTAATTAGGAGGTGTTTGAGGTTCTGCATAACCATACTCAGATTATAGTGGGTCACTATTAAATCTGTATTCTGCATCTGGACTGCACTTACAAAGGAAGCATATGTTTCATTTTAGCTGGCATGGTAAATGCTCTCTGGAATAAATAACTCTTCAAATGCATTTTTGGTGATACCTTTCCCATCATTTCATGAGGCATGTGAGGCATTTGGAAGAAAGGATTGGTGATTTGCAGAGTGGGGCTGATTTCAGGAACCACAACTCAAGTAATAGATAACAAATGGTGAAGAAAGCTACTTGGACAGCCTGGGTTTAGGATTTTGTAAAGTGATGTAATTGATTAGTGGTTGTTGTAGCATGCTCACTTCCAAATCTGCAGTCTGTGGAGACCAACCATAGCATTTCTTTACATGCTTCTATTATTTCAGTAACACAGCAGATCTCTCCGTGTTCTTGTCAGTGTTCAACTTGGCAATAAAGTGATCTCTTCAATGAAATTTGCTGTAAAACACTGGTCTACCACAACTAATGTCTTCATCCAAAAATCTTGCAGTGGTTATGAGAATTGGAAAGTAGTGCTTTCTACTGGCTCTGTGTGGCATGGTGTCCTGGCTTTGATAAACAGTGGGTTTCTGAAGGGAGAGCATAAAAAATGCACATAGAGAATTGTCCTCCTTCATACTCCCGCACCTTTCTGCCAACATCTGTGAGCAGGAGAGTGCATTGTATTTTATAGTCCTCTATGGCCCTATCCTCCGTGGATTTATATAATCTTCTTTTTAATCCATCTACATTCTTTGCATTTCCGACATCCTGTGATATTGAGTTCTGCAGTTCTGCAATTGAGCATGGGATTTAATAACACGCTGAATGTTTCAGAAAATACAAGAAAAACAGGTAATTCACTTTCTGTATTTTTTCTCTAATTTCATCTCCTTTCCAAGGTAGTCCGGCTCTCTCATTCTTTGTGCTTAGTCATTGTTATTTTGGATTTTTGTAATAGCTCTATACAAAGAATGTGCTGTTGTTCTGGATCTTGTGTCACAGCAGTAATTCCCATTACTGCAGTAATAATTCTCTGCCATCCTCCTGATTGTTCAGAATATAGGGAGGGACAGCAGAATTTCAGCGTAAGAATAAAACCAACACTCTGTAGAGACATAAGGACAGAAGAAACACTTTCTGTAGACATGTAAGAACATGCCAACTTCACAGGTAGGCTTCAGTTTCTCATTTAAGGGAGAAATTTGAAACAGAAATGCATGGTGTTCAGATGAACAGTGAAATTGCTTACTCTGCTGTGTGGTGTCCTTATCTGACATGGATTAATTCTGCATGCTTGTATTCGTCTTCCACATTAAGTATACACAGAACATACCACAGAACAATTAATTCTGACTGTGCATGGTTTTTTTGATTGAGGATTTATCACTATAGACTTGTTTTTATACTTAGATTTAGATTAATGGATTGCCACTTTTAAATCTGCCACTCCTCTCAAATTAAAACACTGTATTAGTTGGGTGAAGATTTCTAGCTCCTGTAATCCTGTTAGACAGGTTTATCACTGTGGCTTGTTCAGGTGATGACTTGTGTTCTTAGTGAACAACACCACAGCCAGTGTTTGTCTCAGCGGGGCCTGCGGCGCTGGGGCATCTCTTAATGAACACTGCTGCCAGTAGTTCTTTTTTTTGTCCTCTGACTGAACACCGCAAATTTAATATAAAGATTAACATAATTTAACACATTGTTAGTGTTTCTTTCACTAGGAATTTGTGTACATTAATAGGTAATAGAATTATGTGTTCAGACAATTAGCCTGAATTAAAATGTTTTATCATCCTTCTCCCTCATACACTTCTTGCTCTTGTTGTTTTCCAGCATCAAGAGATCAGACAATGGTGTTTCTAACCATTGTTAGTTTATACTGTAAATGAAATAACATTTTTTAATCTGTGGCAAAAGCCAGCCAAGACATCTCAATTTATATTGAGAATCGTGCTGGAAACTTCTCTCCTGACCCCAACAATTAATTGCTCATCTTTTGCAGCCTCTCAGTGGGTTATCCCCGTGTTTGCTTTCTCAGAGAATTAGACCTCTTAAGGGTTTTGAGGCTGGAGCTCTTAAGTATGAGGCTGGAAGAGAGATGAGGGGAAGGGTATAAAATATTTACTGTGTGACTGACATACAAGTAAATTGTAAGAACTAAATATGTACACCTTGGAATAAAGTAGGCAATGGTAGCAGATCGCTGTTCTGAAACTCAAAGCACAAAGAAAATAAGGGTGGTGAAAAGTCACAGTATCCCAGAGAAAAACTTCTGCAGTGGGTAGAGAAACGTGCATTTGTTTCTTTTCCTTTTTAAGTTTTCAGATGAATGTTCCATAATAAAAGGCAATCCTGAATAACCAGAAGAATTTTCCATTCTGTGTTTTGGGATTCGTATTGAACCATGTTTCCATTACTTGGATGTTTTTTCCTTTTTTAGTTGAGGCTTGTCATGGATGACCAGGACTTAGGAGACTAAATTCTGTTCCCCACCTACCAAGGCACAGCACTCCTTAGCATCATGACCTGTCTTTTACAAAGGTTTCCTTTTGGTATTTTCCAGTTGCTTTTGCTGAAGACCGCTATTAAAATATGAAATGTGAAGCTGTTGTCTTACATTTCCAGACTGCGGGTTGTTCACAGAGTACATCTGTCACCGAATGATAGTTATCCTGAAAAATGGTGACTGAGAAATGGCTGGAAAAAACAGAAAGCAAGTCATAATGTGGCTGAGATCCATTAGCAAAAGTCCATATATCTTCACTCAAGATAAACAAATTCTGCTTTTCAGTGCTTAGCTTAGAAAGACAGAAATTGTTGTGATAGGGGTTTTATTTATTGACTGAAAACAATTTTTATACACTCTATCTGAAATATCCCTTTGGTTTAAAAGCTTAAAAACTCACTAGTCCACATAACTGATTGATCTGGATAATGCTGAGGTAGCATTAGTGGGCATATATGTGTGTCAGAGGAAATTTAGGTTTAGAAAGGCTGAAGAAGCAGCTCTCTCTTTATTGCCCCTAAATTTGCTCTAAAGCTTTTGGGAAATGTTTGCTTTTTGTTTTTTCTGCACTTTGAAAGCCATGGTAGTTCTTCAGATAGATACAATATTTAGATGTGGAAATGTGAGAAGTAAGTTGTGGAATGATCGTACAATAAAGAGTCATTATAATATACATGTACAGCCATATCAGTTGCCAACATGAAGTCTTATAAGGCAGGTGAACATTATCAGCCTTCTGAAATGTGCCCCTTTGCTCTCGTTTGCAGTGTGATGATACGATCTGTTTCTCTAAGTGAAAGTGATTTTTACTACAGCTGGAGGTGGAAGGTATTTTATTGTAATCTGTAGAAGGGTGCTCTGATGTCCAGGCTACTTTTCAGTGCACATATTCATGGAATTTAAAAATTGTGGAATAAATTGTATTTAATGTTGAAAATAAAAATGTTATTGAAGCTCAATGTAAATTCAGTTTTCAAGCAGTCTTTTGTGTTGATGATCTTCTCAAGCTGTGAATGTAAGTGGCCAAAAATTATGAGAAATTATGAAAATTCTGGCACATCTACTACTTTGGGTATATTATTATTTTTGTGGTACAAAGCATTTAGGGAGTTAGCTTGTATAGAGTGTTTACTTGATTTGAAAAACAGAGAAATTGATTCAGCAATTTTGGAGGACCTCCAATATTATTATCACTTTTGGCTGTTAGAAATGCTGGGATTTTGCATTGCAGGTCTTCAATTAAGGAGTGTGGGTTTTATACTTTAAAGTGGCTTGTGAATTTTCTTTTTTTGTCAGCGTAGTACATAGCATTGTGTAATTGAAGGAGGCTTGACTGAAGGGTGGCAGAAGCCAAATGTTGCTCGTCTAACTCTTGCCAACCACCACCAAGCATAACTTCAATCAGCATACACTGCTGGTTTGTAATTGCAGTGGTTTGTAATGGTTTGCTGTAATTGAAATAGAGTGTTTGCTGGCCTGAAGAGTAAGCCAAAGAGGCTTCATTTAAAAGTCTGTGGGAAGGAAAAGGGAGGATTTTGTGATGAGTGTAAAAAACAAGCAGTCATATAGCACTTCAGTTGTTGAAATCATAAGCCTTTTATCAGAAAGTACGAATATAACAAAAATATGCTGTGTTATCTTTAAAGGTTAATAAAAACAAATGCACTAGTGAAGAAGTTAAAACCCTGAAGTGTGATTACTTTTCCTTAGAATATTGTGGTGTCTGCCATAGGATTTTTTCTAATTCAGACCCCATTGGGAAGATCCTTGGATTCAAAGATGACATTTTAATAGCTATTTTGATTTGCAGATGGTGAGTTTTTTTCAAGCAGCACTGGCAACTTCAGCTCTTTAAGAAAAAAAAAAGTATACTGCGTAGTCTGTCAGTTTGTCAAATATTGAAACTATCTACCTTTGTGTACCTGTCAGTGTTTTGTGCCTGTCCTTTTCTCTTGTGCTAAGGCATTGTTGGTGAGTAAGAAAACTGTAGTGCTGTGCGCTTCTGCCTTGTGCCTGATGTCCCTGGCAGTTACCCATAACACCCTTTCTGTTCTTTAGTGTGAGCAATCGCACCTGATGAGAGAGCACGAAGATGTGCAGGAGCGAACAACGCTGCGCTACGAGGAGCGGATCACGGAGCTGCACAGCATCATCGCTGAGCTCAACAAGAAAATCAATCGACTGCAGGGAGCAAAAATAAGGTACAGCAGCTTCCTGGAGATTCTGGGCCAGGGCAAGACTGGTGCAAGACATGGTGTGACTTGTACTCTAAATATAATATGGTGACAACTTTTAAGGCTTGTTGTGACAGGTATGGAGTAGCTGCCCATAATTAAGGTGTGTGTTCTGCAGGGTATCATTCCAAGCACCCAAGAAGTGCTGCTTTCTCTCTGGCAAAGACACACTTTGCAAAACCTGACAAGCACTGCAGAACATGCACCATGACATCTAAATACTCCTTTTTGTAATGGGTCAGGGTGCCACATGAGTGACAGCAATGGTGTGTAAAGGAAGATGAAGACACCCAGCCTGAGCCTCTGCTTTTAACTTTGTTTTGTGGCCTCCTGTAGATCACCTAAGCGAATTTGTGGCAGAGATACGGTTCAAGCAGATTTCAGTAGGTTTTGCCTTTTCTTGTGCTGGCATTTTTGACAAAACACAGTGGTAGTGATCACATTGTTGCCTAATTTTGGAGCAGCAAACCTTGGGGTATTACACTAGGTTGCTGCTATGTTAAAATAAACTTAATGTCTGACTACATGGAAGCATTTTTCCTTGCTTGTTTTTACCCATTATTCTCAATATAGAAAAGCTGGACTAAAATGCCAAAGGAGCTTCTTAAAAGTTTATCCAGTGAGGATGCAGCTTAACTACTAGAATCTGTGGATTTTCTAGAGAACATCAAGTTAGAGTTGATGCATTTGTGGGTAATGTTGACATGGTGCTCTAGCCATGAGATTAATTTTCAGTTTTCCTTTACCTATTAGCTGCGCTTTTTTTGGTACTTGCTTCTTCTTTCTTTGGTAATTGCTTTTGGTAATTTCTTCTTCCTTGAAAACATTTTTGCTAGCATAAGGCAATGTTGTTAAAACTACTCACTTAGTCTTTCATGAAAATATTAATATTCAAAAAGAAGAAGGTTTCGTGTACCATAAATAAGAGGGAATATAATCGCATATATATTTACCACTACTAAAGCAGTGCTAGAATGTTTATGTTATTTAAGAACATGAATACTGTTGCCTGTGAGATGATCATAACTTGTGGCAACACAGATTCTTTTCCATGGGAACTTTTCTATGTTTTCATAAATACAGATAAAGTTCTTATGTTACTGAAACGGCCTTTTAGATACAGGCAGTTCACGCCTGGACCAGTCAGTCCCGGGGGAGGATTAAATTGGTCCAATCCAAACGGCCTGCAGATGTCTATATAAATTGCTAAATAAATAATAAAGTTAGATCTTCTGATGCACCTGAGAGGTCTCGACTCTTCACTCCACTAGTCGTCCAACAGCGACAATAACTAGCAATGGTCATGGTGAGATTTTTGAGATATTTTCTATGCTGGTAGTACTTCTCTGAAAAAAATTGCTGCAAATCCCTTGTTCATTCTTGCTTGATACCTCTGCAGACAAACTTTCCATTTGTCTTTTGAAAAGACTAGTCAAAAAGCAAAATCTGAGAAAGCATGAGAGTTGCACTGATATTTTTTTTTCTTGAATGACAGAAAAGCTCTATGACATTTAAGAAAAATATTGCATAGAATTCATAAAAATTGTATGTTTGGAATCTTCGTGGCAAAGTAAATGCCAAGTGGTGTTCATTTACAAAAAACTGCCATCAGGTGGATACTCTGAATGTTTAACAGTGTCCATAAAAAAGGCAGCTGTGACATGCTCAGGAAAGTGAGGTGCAAGAACCAAGCCTGATGGGATGTGCATGTTGCTTCTCATGAAAAATGTGTTTTTTCTGTCCCTTTTGGGGGGTTTCCAGCCTTTAAAGACATGAGAACAATACTGCTGCAACAAGTGCCACACCACTGTCATGCCCCTCCTGTTTAATACAGTCATAGTACAGCTTGTCTTGCTCAGACAGCTGGAATACCTCATCTGGTTTTATTTGTTTTGTTTTTATTAGTAAGAACAAAAACTGTTTGTTAACTTTAGTGGCTCTTCTTATTTCCTTTAATGATGGAAATAGCTTGTTTTCTTTGGCAGGCCAATTATTTGGTGTCTGGTGAACAGAGGAGTAATATTTCTCCTAAAAATGGCAACTGAAGGGATTCCACAGGGTTTGTAAAGACAACTGAAAGAAGGAAAATTGATACCTCCTGCTGTGCTTTTCTGTAAATCCACTCTGGGATCCACATGTGTCATTCTTGATAAGCTTTCTGTGCATCCTGCAGAGCAGGGGTGGTGCAGTTGCTGTCCTAGTTGGAACAGGTGTGACTCACAGCACTCCACCCTTGGCTCTGGGGACTCTTGAGTCTGGGAGCTGGAACAGAATAGTACTAAGACAAAGTGTTCTGGGAGCACGACCCTTCTGGGTCCTCAGCAGTTATCCTTTGCTCTAAAACCAGGAGGATTTTAGTTTCGATTTGTGTCTCTGCAGGTAATACTGAGCAGAGGCTTTACTTGTGCTGTCACAAAGTTTGGGTTGCCTTTCTGGAAGCAGAGCCTACATTAAATGCATAACAGATTAATGTTTCCCCAATACTGACACAGCGACTGCTGAGTTTTTTCACTCATTGAGTCTAGATTGTAAAAATAAATTAACCTGTAGCTTCATGTACCTCTATGACATTCTTTATAGTTCTTAAACACAAAAATGTTCTGCAAACAATTAGAAGAAAACAGTGTTTCATGGATAGTATTTGACTATCCTCTTTAAATTGTATTATCTTTGTTCGAATGTGAGCAGAACCCTCAGAAAGTAGGACAGAAAGTAAGCAAACGCCATGTTTAAATCTGAATAAGATGTTGCAACAGTTTGAGGAGTGTTGGCAGGCTGTACAAGCTGGTCAATATTCTCCATTCTGAGGATTTTTGTCTCTTTGTTTAGTGGTGTGCATGTTGGAGGTTTTTTGGGTTTTTTTGCCTTTGCAGTGTCAGGGGTTTAGCACAGTTCACAAGTGTAATGACTTTTGCTCATGTAGTTTAGTAATGCCAGCTCTAAAATCATAGAATGGTTTGGGTTGGAAGGGACTTTAAAGACCATCTAGTTCCAACCCCCCGCCATAGGCAGGGACACAAGACCGGGTTGCTCAGGGCCCCATCCAACCTGGCCTTGACACTTCCAGGAATGGGGCAGCCACAGCTTTTCCAAGAAAGGAGTGAGCTTAAGTCTCTTCCCAGGTGTATCTGATCTGCTGATCCCAGTAACAGTAATCTTACAGCAATATTTCTAGAAGTTTACAGGATTTTTCTAGGTTTGCTAACCATTTATTGGGTACAGAAAGTTCCATGTGTGTGGCCCCATGAATTTAGCTGCAGCTCTTGCACTACCTTCTTCCATCATTCCCCAAGGAAAATGAGTTCACCATGCTTGGGGGAGCAAGCCAGCATTCATCTGCAGTTGTCTCATTTCCGTGCTGCTGCTGGTCTGGACAGCCCAGCTGGTTTGGAAGCCCAAAAAAAAAGATAATAAGGTGAAAAAAGTGAGTTGCCAATGCTCAAATACTATGTACAAGTAGATGAGCCTCTGTGTTGCTGTGGGTCTCTGTCCTTCAACAAGGTATATGCCTACTGCAATTTTCTCTCAAAAATTAGAAGACAGGAAAACCAATCAAATGGATCTTCCCAATTAGAGTAATATTGTAAATACTTGGACATAAAGGATACACCCAGTAACTCTGAAGTACAAAAAGTATTTGGAAATTACTCAGTAGAGTACTAAAATGGAATTATGTCTACATTTAAGGTGAATATTTCTGACTTCAGAAGTTTTTAGTATTGTCTTAGATTCGTTCAAACTTGACTCTCTTTTTCTTATTCATTTCTTTGGCTGTCAAAATCAACTGTAACTTCAGTGTGTGACTGACAGTTTTTCCTATATGTCAAATTGAGGTTCAGGAAAAGGAAAAGAGAGATATCTAATTGCTTTTAGTTCTAAACCAGTGGCTGTTTGGGTACATCACTGCAACTCTAAAAATAGCGAGCAACTGTAACAATACCAGACAGAAATACACTGTTCAGTGTTGGTGCCTGCTAAGGATTACTTGAAACAGTTGTCAAGAAGTTTGTAACCCATCACTGTAAAACCATTTGTTCAGACTTACAACTTTTAATTTGAGATACATCTGGAAAGTAGGTTGTGTTGGAAGTTAATGGAGAAGAGAGGACATGAACAGACTGTGGCATCACAAGAAATAACTCATGGCATTTCCAGTCACATTTACAAAGTGACCTGGAGGTCTAATTCTAGCTTCTAAATACCTGCTAGGTGGAAGCTGGCACATACTGGATTCAATTCAAATGACATTGTGGGTGTGATAATGTTGGCTTCAGGACACAGTGCCCAGTTCCACCTGCCCTCAGTAATTAATTTCCATGCTGTCTCAAGCGTGTCACTGTTTGTTCACAATGTACTGGTTCAGAGGGACCTCAAGTGTTTGTTCACAGAGTGCAGTCAATCTTTGTGTGCATTCGCCTACCTGTAGCACTTTCTATCTTAGAGTCTTAGAGGGTTTTAAAAATACTTATTTAAGTTAAATGATTGTTAAAAAACTGCTGCCACCCGAAGCACAAAGCTTTGGACTGTTTGCAGCCATGAAGAGAACAGGTACCTTACCAGTGTTCTGTGGTAGGAAAGAATGCTGAAAAATGTGCCATTTTGCTCACTGTTCGAACAAGTTTTTCTCAGTGTCTGTGCAGCACTCTTGATCTTTGGTTGCACCTGATCACGAAGAAAGCAGTTAGTGCAGAAGTAACTAAAAACCAAAGTTTTTTTTTCTCCATCATTTATCCCATGCCCTCTGTGTCTAGAATGGCTTGATCTGGTCTTAATTGCCCGCAACTCACCATGACATTCCAGCAAGTGAGACCATCAGGGGCCGTAACAACAAATGCCTGGTTTTTACAACCAGGCTGCCACTGATGGTAGCAATACAGAAGTTTGTAATGCCTCCACCTTCTGGGTGGTGTGGCAGGAGTTCAGTGGCTGGACATTGTCTGCATTGTCTGCATTGTCTGTGAGCACCTTGCATTTCCAGTGCCACTGAAGGACTCTTCTTCTGTTTTGGGGAATGGAAAATCTCAAACAATATCTTTTGTTACTGCCAGCATCATTTTGAAAGGCAGAATTTGTATCTGTGATGTATCACTGCCCTCGAATTCCTTCTTATTCTTGCCCTCAATCTGTTGCTAGTGGGACTGGTGGTGGAGGGACTGATTGACTTTGCTGTCACTTTATCACAAATGAGTTTCTGATCTTTCTGGCCAGATTTTAAAAGCATTAGTTCATTTAGAAACTGACTTCTCATTTGAGTCATAGAAGGGTGTGAGTCCTACTGCATATTTTTCAATTGCCCCAAGATACTGAGGGCACTGAAACTGAAAACCCCAGAACTACTGCTAGCTTGATGAGGCTGTGTTGTATTTTAAACAGAAAAATCTGTGCAAGGGTAGCCCAAAGAAGAGCGCTGAGAAATTATTATTCTGTGTGCCATTGGTTTAGGGCCAATAGAGATTCTTGTCCGTTTGTAGAGGTAATTCAGGTTTTAAAAATGTAGGACTAATTGTTTCATAAATGAAAAAAATCAATTACCTTCAGATGAAAATTATAACTGTGTGAGAACTTAGTAATTGTTTTTGTCTAAAGCTAATTACTTGTGACTTTTTTTGTGGCTAATAACAAGCTGGTTCATGGAGCATTAACTGACACTTATGTGTCTTCATTACACTGTTTTAACTCCTGCTATTCATCATTATGTTCTACTGGTGTCTTAAACAAGTATTGCATGGTACCTCAAAGACCTTTCTTTGATCTAAATCTCTGTTAATCAGATGGCCTGCATTTGTTTAGTAATAGTAGTCACTAAGTGGTTCTGATAAAGTCACACTTTCTTTGCACTGAGGCAAATGTAAGGACTAGAAGCACATGGCAGAAATTACATCTTGGTTTCTTGGGAACCCGTGCATGGTAAGCAAGCTGGAAGTCGTTTTCTGAGTTTTATTGAGGTTCCTAAGTTGTCACCTCTGCAGCTCTGAAAGCAGACTTTACTTCTGTCATGGATGCCTGTATGTGTGGGCCATCTTCTCTGCTGTTTTGCCTGACAAATCAAGACACAGCTCCAGGCTGAATCCTGCACGAAATACTCATCACCATGTAGCATACGCACAACAGACCTAGTATTACAGATACCCCTCCCAGATGCAGATCCCCAGATATGTCTCTGCTATTTCTCATTTTTTCCAAAGCCAAAAGGTTCCATTCTCACACTTTTCTGCTGAATCTGCAGCAAAATTAATCTCTATATAGGATTAAGTGTGCAATAAAATGATGGCTGTTTGTTTTCTATCAGAGGGGCTCTGCACCTGGATAAACTGGTGTTTTTCCAATGTTTAAAATAGATTCTTTAATGTAAAAGCAGTCACTATGAAAATAAAAAAGAACCAATAAATCTGAGTCAAATCAGTAAGTGGATCAAAAGAAAAAATGTTTACAAATGTTCTCAAGGAAAGCTATTATTCACTTACTTATCTTCTGTCCCAGTGCTTTGAACTCTTTGTGTGGAGACAGGAGGGAAAAGCCCTAATTTTTTAAGCTCATTAGCTTTAGCTAAAGTATTCTGTGTCCTCAATTATTTTAGTTGAACCAGCTTGACAAATAAATTAAAACCTAGGTAATTGAGGCTTTTTCTTTTCCACTAACTCCAACATTCAGTGCAATACTCGCTTAACTATTCTTCTCTCTTTTGGAAAGAGAAAATGAGAAACCTACCTGTCTCCAAGAGTACTTTGATTCACTTACGCAGGTATGTGCATGTGTGTGCTTGCTTTGCACATGAGATGCTGACATCCTTGAACTGAGAAAGAGACCAAAAACAGTTATTTTTTGGGATCAGAGCCACTTGTGCTGATTTGTGTGAATTATCAGCTGGGGAGTCACTGCAGAGTGGTGTTTGTCTTTGCACACATCCTTGCAGCACTCAGTTCCACCCATTGCTTCCATCTCCAGTGGCCAGGAGTAATAATGAACTTGGGGATAAAGAAATGTAAACCAGGCACTGGCAGCTACATGTGGGTGTTACGGACATAGCAATGAAGGGTATTAAGTAATCTCTATTGGCTGGACAAAACACTTGTCTGAATTGGATCTTGTAGCTCAGCTTAAGGATCTGAAATGAGTTTCACGAAGATGCACGTTTCCTCGGAGGATTTAATTTCTGCCTTTGCTCTCTCTGCCAGGGAGGAGGATGAGTACTCGGAGCTGCGGTCAGAGCTCAGCCAAAGCCAGCAGGAGGTTAACGAAGGCTCGCACAACATGGACCAGAACTCTGTCTCCGTGCCAGAGAACCATTCCACCATAGTCACTGCAGATGTGGGTGAGTTATGTTCTTAGTAGATTTGATGCCTTCCCACAGCAGAAAGGTATCAGAGCTTTTGAAATGCAAATCTGAGCATTTGGTGAGGAAACATACCCAGGCTGTGTTAATCACAACTGATGCTGATCTTCTGCACAGCTGTGAACTTACGTGTGGAGTAACCTCTGTGCCTTGAATGTAGAATCATAGAATCATTAAGGTTAGAAAAGATCCCTAAGATCATCGAGTCCAGCCATTAGCCCAGCATCACCACCATGTTCATCATTAAACCGTGTCCTCAAGTGCCATATCCACATGGTTTTTGAACACTTTCAGGAATGGTGACTCCACTGCCCCCCTAGGCAGTCTGTTCCAGTGCTTTACAAACCTGTCCATGAACATCTTTTTCCTGATACTAAATCTAAACCTCCCCTGGTGCAGCTTGAGGCTGTTTGCTCTTGTCTGGTCACTTGTTACCTGGGAAAAGAGTATGACCCTCACCTGACTGCAGCTGCCTCTCAGGTAGTTTTGGAGAGCAGTAAGGTCGCCCCCTGAGCCTCCATTTCTCTAGAAGCAGACCTTCTAGAAGAATTCTGCTGTAATCCCCACTGTCACGGATTTCCAGAATTATCTTCAGAACTCTATTCCTGTTTTCTATACGATATTGTTCATTACAACAGCACATTTGTATTGGTGTCTGTGATTTCTAGAAACATTGATACAACAGAAATAATAATAACGTGCTTGCAAAGTGTCTGACCCCTGGAATTCAAAGTATTAACAAAAAGTTTAATAGAGACTTTTATGGTCTGGAAAAGTTAATGTTTTACTATCAGAAGTTAATGTTTGCTGTTACATTCTTAGTTGAACAGAGTCTCATATGAGGATTTTTTTCCCTTCATTTTCTTGTTAAAAAAAAAAAAGGAACTAATTTGCTTTTCAGGATTTATTTTGTCTTCTTTAAGTGGAACTGAACCAGGGCTTGTGGACATAAACAGCAAGTTTATGTCTGGTTAACTTTTAACAGTGCAAAACACAGCAGTAGTATGACGTACAATGTGGAGGCCTAGAAGATAAGGAAGCTGATATGTCTGTCTCAAAAACCAACAGCCAAATAGCTCTGGAGCCAACCTTTTGGTAATTACACACTCTGAGAAGGAGCAGGATGTGGCTGGAGGAGGGAGCCATGCAGAGGTACAGGCAGCACTTTTCAGGGACAAATGGCCTTGTTTAACTCCTGGACATAAACACAATACAGCACATGGCAAGCGCAGGGATGAGACTGAGAAGTGGGCATGGGCTGTAGAGAGGAACCCAGACCACCTAAGACCCCGGAGGCCTCCCCACCTATTTCTAGAAAGGTCTGAAAGAACAGATTGCCCATGATAACTAATTTGCATAGAAAGGGAGAAACTTACCTCCAGAGCAGGGAAAACTACCTATAAACAGATACCTCCACAAAGCCCGGTTCTGCATGTGCAACCCAGCAACCTGAACACCAAGCTGGATCACAAAAGAGCCAGGACTGGTGATCTCTGTTCTTCTCTTTCTCTCTCCCTGTTTAATTTATCTCTCTTTTTCCTTCTTCCCTTTCACACTCTATCCAAAACCCACTGCCATGTGCTTATATAGTAGGTCAGGGCCCAACCTGACTCAGTTTCCGTTCCAAGTGTGTAATCTATTAATTAGATTTTGTGAGCTTTTATGGACCCGAATGATGTTTGTCTTTTCTTTGACCACAAGAATCTACAAATCTTGGGTGCTCCCTTAAAGGTAGGACTCACAGATAGCAGTGGACAAAATAAGAATGTTATCTCTAGGGATTCCTGAATTTCTTCCATATTTTCCTTCTGTCCATAGACTCTGTCCTTTTTTGAGTGTTGTTTCCATATTCCTGTGAAAATAAATTGCACACATACACACGTGTAGATACAGGAAAATGTGTAATTTTTAATCCTTCTAGATATAGGTACATAAGGATAAAAAAATCATGCTCTAATAACCCATGTGCATGACTTGCTTACTGCCCTAATAGAGTGAGCATCAGTGACTTAGTAAAACCAGTAATACTTCATGACACACTAAGGCACGTGGATCTGCTGCTCTGTTCCTACAGGCAATAAAACACCTGGAGCCAGAACTGTGAATGCTTTCCAGCACATCTAGCAGAGTTGTGATTGGGCTGTGATGGTTTTCTGTCAGAAATGGGGTTCTCACTTTGTAAACCATTTATTTTATTGGGGAAATGTTACTGCCAAAACAAATCCCAGCAGGCAAGGTCTTGTGAAGGTTGTTTAAATGTACAAAATGTTTATTTTAGAAGATGTTGTGGAATTAAGCAAATTCAAGCAAACAAAACACAAGGTTTTCACAAGTAAGCATCCTTCTTGCTACATGCTGCTTCTGAGTGTTGTTACTACTATAAAGGACTTTTTTGGTATTACAACATATGGGTGGCTGCTAGTCAGGAATTAGTAAAATGACTTCCCAGAATAAAGTTTTGTATGTTGCCCATTCACATTTTTCATGCAAGGTAACATCATTCTAAACTCTTCTTTTTGGTAAGCAGTAGATTTGTGTTTATATGTATTAGGCTGTGGAGTTGGACTTATGATAATGTGTTGGCAGGGTTTTTTTGGGTTTTTTTTTTTACTTTCTCTTTTCATTCCATCATCCAGCTGCTCTTAGTCTTCCCTTGCATGGGCAGATTTCAAGGCAGTCTGCAATAATTCGGTGTCTGTTAAAATTCAGACCCAGTTCAATGCCACACTGCTTTAGTGCCCTGCAAGAACCTCAAATATGAGGCTGCTGCGAAATTCTGACCGTGGTGAAGCTCTTGCAGCAGCAGTACAGGAATAATTCCCTCCAACAAGAATGCCTGCGTCTGTTTTTAGTGGGGTAGAGGAGCTGTGGGTGTGCAGCCACCTCATAGTGCACCCCTTGTGTGCTCTGCTGTGGGCAGCTATTGCAAATTCTTGGCTTAGCAAGCCAGAAGTACTGACTGGCAAATCCAGGAGACAGCACAAGGGTGAAATCTGCCATAGCTCTGCCTTAGAAATGGCTATTCTCTCACCAGAGGTGAACCTGTGAAAAACAAAAATAATTTATGGAGTGAGCTAGCAAGGTACAGAGACACACTTCTTTTCACTTAAGTGGAGGGTGCTATGGCAGTGGGCACTAGGAGAAGTTTGCCTAAAGACAGGAAAGGAAGTAATTCTCTGTGATATTTTGTAATTAAAATAGCATTGTTGTATAAACCGTTAATATAGTTGTAGTATGGAACATAACAACAAGCTGTGGGTGGTATGATTCCTGAATATTCTGCAGTTGCATTTGAAGAGGGAGTATCGATTACAATAAAACACAGGCTCTAAGGCAGTTGATAGGGAACATTCCTGTGAACATCACAATTTTTTACAATCAGGCAGTACCTAAGTACAACCACAAAAATTACTCTGAAAAACATCAAGTCATAACATCACTGAACATACCAGACAGAAAAATGTTGTGTTTACAGAGACGAGTGTATGACATTAATAAAATGGAGAGAATAGGCCTTGAATGGCCAAAAGAACAACTTAAAGAAATGTCACAGAATGTAACATATAATATCTTAAAAGTGTTCTTCAGAAAAGAGGGGGTTTTGAAGAAAGAGTGAACACTTCAGATAAGCTGTGGGGCTATTATTTGCCAGATGAGAGGTAGCTCATTATTTCAGTTGATGTGATTATGGTATTTAAGCCTATCAGTTGTTGAGGAAAAAGTGGCAGAGTGCAAGGACATACTTTGAACACTATCTGTCCTGGCTGTTCTGCAGCAGGCACTTCCTAGTTAGAGTTTGTTTTTTCACTGAGTCACTAATTGTTGTGATGTTTGTTTTGTTTTGTCTTGCTTTCTTTTAGATAACTGTAGTGACTTGAATTCAGAACTGCAGAGAGTGCTGACAGGTCTGGAAAATGTTGTCTGTGGGAGGAAGAAAAGCAGCTGCAGTTTGTCGGTGGCAGAAGTGGACAGACACATTGAACAACTCACTACTGCCAGTGAACATTGTGATTTAGCCATTAAGGTAATGGTAACATTAGGCTCTAAATGCAGTGTGTATGTTTCCTGAGACACCTGATCACTTTTGTAATAATCAGACTTCGCTTCCAAAGGTGTTAAAAGTACTCCGTAGGAGTCAACTCGAGTTCATGGTGTGTTGGGTAAGTAGTAACACACCTGTTTTACACCTTTCAAGATCTAGTAGGAGTTATTAATACATTTGTGATCTCAAATCAGATCTGTCTTCGTCTTACGCTCATTTCAAAGATAAGAGAAATAGGGATATTCAACAGTTAATATACTTTGTTAAGCAAGTTTGCATATGCATGAAAAAAGGTGTCACCTGCCAAAGGTCCTAGAGGTAATCATTAACCAGTGACTGAAAACACTATGTCTATGCCTATGAGTGTCCATGCCTAAATTGTGATTTGGCTGTCTTAAAATATAAAGCTGTCCTAGTTCCAGGCAGGACTGGGTTAATTTTTGAAGTAGCCAGGAAGGGGCATGGCCAGGTTTCCAGGCCTGGCCCTCATTTTCCAGGCATCCCTTCCTGGTCATGTGTTTTTGGGGGTGAAAACTCATGTGCAAATTGTCCATTTCTTGTACACTCTATTATTAGTATTTCTGCTGTTGCTGTTAATTTTCTTACCTCATTGCTGTTTCCAGTAAATCGTTCTTGTCTCAACCCCTGATCTTTGCCTTTTGTGCCTCCGATTTTCCTTTCCATCCCACCACAGAGGACTGGGGAGTGAGTAAGCAGGGTGTGGTTTGGAATTGTTTCAGTGGGAGCACTAAATTGGGAACACCACAACAAAAGCTAATTTAATGCAAAGCATGTTTTGTGCATTAGGTCAAGTGAGATAAGTCAGACTCAGGAACAAATAATTCAAGTGATAGCTGTATGTGTTGCTATATTGAATACATCTCGCTTCAAATACCTCTGTGGGCCTCACACAGGCTGATCTCTTCCTGTTTCCCAGAATCCAGAGTTGTTAGAAGGCAAGAGGAAGCTAGCGACACAGCTCAATATGAGATATAAAGCAAGCTCCGTTTATTTTACAGTATGCGTGGCTTATATAGTGTTACAAGTGCTTGTGTTTCCTACTAAAAGTTACTATTTGCATTCCATTGCATTCCATTCTCACATTCTCAGAGTTCCCCCCTTACGCTTCTCAGGGTTTCTCTTCATTCTTGTCACGATACCTTTCTAGAGCTCAAGGACACTGCTGTGCCTCCTGGGGACCTTTCTCACTGCACTGCCTCAGGGCACTGCTGCAGCCTGTTCAGCTAACACCAGTCTTGCTCGCACTAAACCTCATTTTGCAACCCAGAGTCTCTCTATTGGTGAATACTGACTTTTGAAAATGGTTAATCCTGAAATTCTAAATAGTACTTGGCAGCATTCAAAGTACTGATACTAATCCTCTGAGACAAAACCTACGTGTAGAGTTGCTCTCTGCCTTTCCACCCATGGCTGCAGGTCATTTCTGCTTTCCTCTTTCTTCAGGGAATTTTGAGGAATTTTGAAAGTGCATGGAGTCGTGAATGGAAGCCGGAAGTATTCTGACCATCCTTTGCTATGACTGTTAGCTTTTTTCTTCACCAACAGACTAATGCATTTAAATGTTTTGAATACTTCAGCTTTGGTGGTTAAATTTCACTGGGTTCCTTTTAATGCAGTTGCTGCTGAAATTTTTTTTTTTCCTCCTTTTATGCAAATCATGTGACCCTAGCTAACTGAATTGTTTCTGTCCCACAAAAACTGAAAAGACCTTGAAATTAAACTTATCAGCATCTTTTAAGAAAAAGATTTAAGAAAATTTCCACAGAATAGTCTGATCAATGCTTCATTTATTTTGGAGAGCACATCAGTAACAGATACTTAACCACTAAAACTTTGCTGATTAAAAAAGCTGTAAGTATTTCCAAGCATGAAACATTTAGTACATGAGAACAGCTGTACTGGGTTGGACCAAAAGTCCATCTGCCTAGTGGCAGATGCTAACAGAAAGACAGCATCAAAAATGACATCCATAGTATGTTCTTCTCCTTCTTTCAAAGATGCTTTCAGCAAAGTGGATCTGTAGGGACTTCTTGAACCAAAGGTGATGTCTTTGTGTTTAACAGTAGTGGGTGGAATTTTCTTCCTTAATTGTATCTACTGTGTTTTTAACCTGTCTAAATTTTTGGCCTCCATAAATTCTGTTAGGAGTAAATTGTGCTATTGAGTTACACCATATGAAGAGGTGTCACTTTTGCTTCTTTTAAATCTGATACTGTTGATTTAATCAGATACCACATCTGTAACGCAACACTTCATGTAAAGAAAATAAGGCAGAGACCACTGATAGCAGTGTCAGAGACAAGACTGGAATTACCATGATATGACATCCTGCAGAGACCACTGATAACAGTGTCAGACACAAGACTGGAATTACCATGATATGACGTCCTGCTGCCCTGTGCTCAGAACACAACATTGTAACTCAATCCCATACTCTGTGAAATTGTAACGGAATTATTTGCTGGGCAGCAACAGACCAGGTAAAAGTGGTCTGTAATGCTGCTTCGAAGGGAAATAATGAACATTTTACATAGCTGTATCTATGTAGTGTTTATTCTTTATTTTCCATGGAGGATGATTGGTAGCATGTTGGACACCAGAAAATTTTCATGCTGTGAGGAGAAGCAGTGGCTTAGGGAAGGGAGGGGCTGGGAAAATAGCAACACTGGAGCATGGGGAATAAGGAGGAAGGAGGAAGCAGCAGAACTTCACATTAGAGAGGCGAGGATACAGCAGGGGAAGTTCAAGAGGGGTGTGGAGGGAAGAAGGGAGAGGAGAAATCAGCAACAGAGGCACTGTTTAAAATAAAGCTGGTGTTATCAGAAGAGAATGCTCCTGCCATTACAGAGCTTCTCTTTACATTGTGAGATTAACCACCCTGTGCTTATTCAGAACTCAAACTCATTCTCATGCTTTATTGAAATAATTTGCCTTGTCATAATTTGAGATCTGTGGGTCCAAGTGAAGCTAATGCAAGGGAGAGCTGGGGCTGCTTTTATCTCATAGAGATGTTGCAAGGCTCTGCTTTTTCAGAAAAATAATTTCAGTTTCTTGCCAGATCTGTAAGCAGAAACACAGTGTAGATACTGTGTCAGTAGAGTTTCATAATTGTGGCTCCAAACGTTTTGCAGTTTGATGTAAGAGAGACATGAAATACAATTCAAAAGGATAAATGGAACAAATAAAAAAATTTCATTGATACCTCAGTCAGACAGAGCTGAAAACACTGAGAAGATTTCTTGCAGAAAAAAAAGTCTCTCCAACTAGGTTTGTCATTTTAGCTGTACTCCAGTTGGTTCTTTTTGTCCCTCCCAATTTAAGAAAATAAACAAGGCAGTACTTTCTGTTATATAAAATCACAGCATCATGGATTCATAGGATATGCTGAATTGGAAGGAGCCCATCAGTTTGTAAATGTTCTTTTCAGTAAAACAACTAAATAAACTATTACTACCTTTTGTGCATGAGTTATCTTCCATATTAGCTGTAAAAGTATAGGCTTTAGCTACAGCTTGTTTTTGGATTAGCCAACAAAATTAAACTTTTACATTGCCAGTGACATCATATATTCTTTTATTTTCCATGTTTCTTCCCATCATTTTAGTACACACTGCTTTCAGAGAGATTCAAAGGCTTATGAGCAGCATTTGGAGTGGGTTTGCTGGTTGCAGATACCTTTCATAGCTGAAGAAATGGGACGCAGGCACAGCATACGCTGGGTAGTAGATTCCAAACTGCAGATGGTTGTCTGACACGTTGAGTGTTCAGCTGTGTTTCAGTGTGTTGAGTGGCCACTCTGACAGTCAGTTCAGATATGGCACTGTTCCCTTGCTGGTGGTAGGTGGGTGCTTGCAGTGCAGTTTCACTCACTGGAAGTTCCTGAATATCCCTTGTTCTCAACAGTGCGTACAAGGCACAGCTCAGAGCACAGAGGTGGGACAGGAGGTGCTGGATGGCATTATGTGTTCCGGAGAAATCCAGCCTGTTTTTTAGGCTCTGGAAGGGCTGTAACATCCCCTGTAAGCCTAGACAAGGCCAGAGTTCCTTCTTCTATTTTGCTGTCACCTCAAGGAAAGAACATACTCAGGGACATGGGAAAGAAGAGCCCTCTTTTAATCCTCTCCCGCTCTTTTCCATGCCCTTTTATGGCATTGGTCTAGCAATAAATAAGGCCCCATGCCATGCACATTCAGAGGCTGCTCATTTCTGCCTGTTACTCAGCAGGGAAACAGTAAGTACAGTGCTGGCCCGTGACAAGGAGTCATTAATTTATTCTAAAGTATTCTGAGATTAAACTACTGGGATTGCTGTCATTCACAGGTGACATGTTTTATTTGCATGTATTTGTGTGCCTTGGTATTTGTCAGTGTGAAATATTTTAGTGAAATGGTCAAACTGTCAAAATCAGCAGTAATTTTGTTTGATATTACTTAGCAAACAAAAGAAGAAACTAATGCTGTTGAGGGGCTAGGAGCGTGCATATAAGTGTGTAGAGTTGCCTGTTAAGACACATTTCTGTCTCATTTATCCATTAGTCCTGCTCAATCGCCTTTGCCCCTTTCTGTTCGTTGATGACTGTGTTTTTGCAGACTGTGGAGGAGATTGAGGGTGTGCTGGGACGTGACCTTTATCCAAACCTGTCTGAGGAGAGATCTCGGTGGGAGAAGGAGCTGGCTGGGCTGCGGGAAGAGAATGAGAGCCTCACCGCCATGCTGTGCAGCAAGGAGGAAGAGCTCAACAGGACCAAGGCCACCATGAACGCTGTCCGTGAGGAGAGGGACAGACTGCGTAGAAGGGTAAGGCTGCTGCACAGATGATGCCTTCTTTTTCCTCCAACTTGTGTGATTTTGTCACCAGAACAATCTTCCCTTTAATCTGACTTCCTGTGCTGGCTTTTTGCTGGCCTGTAGGGCCTTTTGTTTTTAAAGCGAGGCTATGTAAATGACAAAACTAGGACAAAACTGAACATAATTGAAAAAAGAGTGTGTGACAAACAGCCAGCGTGCACAATAACCTGATTTCAGAAATCATGTGTTAACAGAAAACCTGATATTCATCTTCAAGGAAGCATGTGTAACTTGGCTATAGAGAAAGCAGATGTTCATCTAGTGAATTTTCCTGTGAGGCTTTTTTTCCCTTAAACAACAAATATTTCTTTGTTTTTGATGGGAATTCAATTTGTGATTAGGAGAAAGAAAAAGAGCAGAACTCTTGTCAGTGGGTAATAATTCTCATACTGAACAATGAGTAGTTCCAGCCATGTCCTGCTTCCCTGTCTACATTTTATGATGCTTTAAGGTCAGATAAAGGCCTTGTGCTTTGTGTAGAGTCCAAAGTAAAAAAAAAAAAAGAAAAAGAAAAAAGGGGGAGGTGGAATTTGTTCACCAAAAAATTGAAAAACGAGGAAGCAGCCAATCTCCGTTACTTTTAAAATTTGTTTTCCTTGTATCTGTTCAATCTGTAGAGTGTTGGCCCAATATTAACTATTTTTGGTTTTAAAACAGGCAGTTTCAAGTTTGTGTCCAGACTGAATGAAAATTCAGACACCATATCATGGTAAACTATTGCAAATATAACTCTTTACCTACTGGAAGCAGATCAACTGTTTTTACTGTTCTAAACCAACATTGTTCTGCAGTGAGTGTGTTATTTTAGCATAAACCTGCGTTGCATGAGATTTCCAGTCTTCAGATATGAAGCCATAAATTACCTTTCCAAAACTCTCTCCTAACACTAAAACGGTGTACATGATTAGGCAAGAGTAGTAATCTCTGGTCATATAAAGCAAGACCACTTCAACTTCTCCGCTGTAAATTTTTGTCTTGTTATATACCATAGGTTGTTTTCAGTCCTGAAATTTTTGGGATTTTATAGCGACAATTTTTTTCTAAAAGAGGCAGTACTACCCCTTGAGCTACAGAAGTAGCATTTATGGACAGGCTGGATTGTTGCCAATTTGAGGGGGTGGCCACCAACACAAGCAGGGAGAGAATAGAAAAGCGTGCTTGAGGAGTTTTCTTACAAGAATGCCGATGTTGACACTACAGGTGATACATATTAATACTGAGATATCAAACAAGAAAAAGATAGGTGGCCTTGAGCATAGAAAAAGATTCATGTTTTGAGGAGTATGGAGTGCAAGTTAAGGTGGTTGAAAGGTTGGTAAGAAAAATTTATGCTGACAGTCAGGAGCTCCTCAGTTAAAAAACAGAAGAGGGGAAAGAATTGTGTTGTACCCTTAGGGATTAGCATGGCTGAGCCATAGTGGCAAATTCAGCCCTATGTGTTACCAGAAAAGTTATTTCCAGTAGAAATTGGAAAAACTGTGTAAAGAGTGGTGAGATCTGATCTGGATGTCGTTCTTACCTCTTATGCATGTAAAGGTGCAGTTTAATTGGCAAAAAATAATGTAGATAATGGTCAGAGAAGTGGGCATTGTCCATGGAGAAGGTACCTGTCCTGATCAAAATGGCAAAACACAATCTTAATTTGTTTTCTCTTCATAAGTGCTAGAGAAGGAAAAAAAAAGGGAGTAATGGTTCTCTAAACTTGGGGACAAAACTAGAGCAAGAGCAGATTAATATGAATCACTTGTGGCTATATGAGGCTGGAAATTAGATTGTGAGGTGTCTAAGAGACAAGAAGATTGGGGGTCTGAAAAAGCACTAAGGAGTAAGGCTGCTGACTAACTAATTTCTAAACGGAGTTTTAAAATACTAAAGTTATGTTTGTATATTGAAACATTTGACTATGCAGGGATACCTGTTAAAACCAGGATCATTACACTAGGATTGTATCCAAAGGAAAGCAGAAAAAGCCAAGGTAACTCTGCTGCATTAATTCTAGAGCAAGCTTTAGCATCTTTTCACAAATCTGCTATGTTTCGTCTGGCTGCCAGCAGTTGCAGTTCTCTATTATGGTAGCATCTCTGGTGGAAACAGAATTAAGGTCATCAACTTGTTTCAGCTGTTTGCAACTACAGAGGACTTTACTGAAATCTGGTAATTAATACTATCCTTGTCAGGCAGAACAGCTGATTTATTGCACCCACCAGAGAAGTTTGTTCATGACATATGACCCTGTGTGCACACTGTGTAATTATTGCACTGGAGACTGTATTTGCATTTTTAATGTAGCTCCATGTCCGTAGTGACAACAAAATAAATTGTTTTTTTGACCTATTAAATATTTTCTATATGCCACCTGAACTCAAGAGTCACTTCAGATTATTTCCCTGGAGAGTGGGAAAGGAGGTACAACTAAAATTTAGTTGTTGTCCTTCTCAAATTAAATTGGGTGAAGTGAACAAGCTTGAAGTTGACCAGATCAATAGGTCTGTTCTTCGGACCAATGCCTGTAATCAAGCCAAGTGCTTTCAATACATTTTTCTGAGGCTTGTTGGAGATCTAATTTAATTAGGTATTTACTTCACTCAGTTAACAGATTGAGCTGCTCTCTCGAACAGTGGCTAAGAAATAACATACGTTCAGAGTTTGTTTCCCACAGGTCATTAGTGAATGAGGTAATTGCTTACTTCTGTAGGTTGTCTGCAGAGTAACAGCTAATTTCATAATGCAGAGGTTTATTTTACCTCTGTATTACACTGCTGCATTAAAAGTAAAATCTATTTAGGTCCAGGCTGGTCAGTGCCCTAGAAACTGCTTACACATAGCTGACCATAATCCTGAATCCAGTAATACAGATAAGATGGTGGGGAACTTCTGTAGGATTAATATTACTGTAATCAGGTCAGCACTATTTACAACTGCTATAAAGAGTAACAGGCTTAAGTAGTAGAAGAAAAAGTAGTATTTGTGTTCTTACACAAAAGCTGTTGTATCCACCAGAGATTCTGATGAGCAGCACTGCAACAGCATATAAACTTCATCGTGACTGCGAAGTAAAAACCCTGGGTTTTTAATTATTGCCTGTGAAAGCTGCCAGATGAGTGGTACCTCAGCACAGTCCTAAGGAGCTGGTTGGCATAAGAAGCAGTGGACGTGGGCAGCATTCAGGCTTTCCTGAGGCTGTTCTGAAGAAATGTCAGAAGAGAAAATGCATTTCCCGCTCTGGGTCTGTTAAGTCTTCTTAACTTGTCTCTGCATGAGCCATATGTCAGTGTGCTCAGTTAATCATATGATTCTGGTTGTGAAGGTTGTACTGTACCTGCTCCAAATACAGATGGTATCACCAGACTGACCAGGACAAAAACACTTCATTGGCTGTCTTCAGCTAAGACCTTAATGAAAACAGAATCCCTGGAGTGGTAGAAAATTAGCATATTGTGTGTGAGCCTATCAGCTGCCCACATTTCCCACTCAGGAAAATTTTCATTTTAGCAGAGGGCTCTCCCAAAATACAGGGTTTTGTGGGCAGGTGAAACCTACCCATACCACAGCAGTACTCAGATCCTTGGCCTTGCAGGCATTCTTGGGCCCATGCTGTTCTCAGATAACAGAAAGCTGGCAGGAGCTGCTGGACTCTCTTAGTTTTGCCATCATTCCTGTTGGGATCGGAAGGTATTGTTTCAGATTGCTGGAGAACACTGATACATTACGGGCCTTCAGAGATTATTATCTGCTTGCACAGCTTGCAGCCCAAAGCTATTCCAGTCTCTCCCTCCTTCAGCTGCATGGTATTTGCTTATGCAGCAGCATCTCCACTCAACAAAGTGGAGCTTTACTTCTGTTTCCAAGCTTGCATGCAAATACTCAGTGATTAATTGACCTTATAGATACCTGGAAAGATTTCTTTACCATACTCAGTCAATCACAACAAGACAATCCATAGGAACTCAGACCTTATTTGCTCTGGTGCTCATGGTATAGGAGAGGCTGAAAATTATCAGGCTGAAAATAATCAACGCTAGGCTTGAATGAAAGGTAGGGAGTGCTTTTGGCTGGGATGGACCCTCACCACTCAGAGCAGCTTGAATTGTTACACTGGTGTTTGATTAGGCATCTTCTCCACAGATCTTCAGGATGCTTGAATAAATTAGAAAATGGGAGAGGTTCACTCCCTGTGGTTTGTTGTACTTCCTCTTCCGTATGAGAGGGGAAAGGAAATGAAGCAGCATTAGAATGCTGAGGGGGGGAAATGTGCTATTACTTGAAGGGTTCAAAGATACTGTATGAGGAAACAGGTCACAAGTAGGGTAGAACGAAAAGAATCACAGGCATGTCCCTCATTTGAAAGTGGTTGAGAAACAAAAGCAGCAGGTGTCCTTTGAATGTGGAAATCAGTGACAAAACCAGGCAGTTTGTAGCAGTGGTTTTTATTTAGGATATGTTAATGAGTCATGTAGTTGTCACTATGCCTGTGCAAAATAAAAAGACAAATACATGCTTCTTTGAGTCATGGTTACAAATAATGAAAATATTCCGCAGACGTATTTTTCTATAGCCCATGATGCATTTGGACAAATGTGTCTGTGACGCTTGTTAATAACTTATCAAGTCTTTTCATAAATAGAACATTGCTGTAGTGTGTCAGTCCCTTTTCTCTTCTACCCGTCCTTTCTTTTTATTTAGTTCTTAAGGTGATAAATTACCCTTAATTTTTCACTATTCCCTACTCCAATTCTTAGCATTCAAAGGAAAAAATTACAAATGCAGCTAAACAATTGGTACCATTGCAAAACATCAAATATTAATTAGTGACATTTCCGGTTACTTATGTTTATTTTAATAACTTGAGAACATCTGTTTGCACCTGACTTTTGGTTTTTGTGTCTAGGCTGTCCATTGCTCTAAAACCTAGTGGCTCTGTTGCCTTGTGTCTCACTTCATGTACCTGCACCTGCTCTTTCCAGGGTGCCACTACTTCTTTACTGCTGTAATTTCTTGGACTTCCTCCAGTCATTTAGAAGATCTTTCCTTTTTTTTCTGGATTTCACAGACATTTCCCTGGATTTTTCCTTTTCCCTCCATTCTCAACTCCATTTTTCTTTTTTTTTTTTTTTTTTAGATCATATGATTAGATCTGCCTGCCAGACAGTTTCTACCTCATTTAGTGCTTCAGGAGTTTATGGCAATTTTTATACCCTTCTGAATGTTTCTGTCTTTAAAGTAGTATGATGCAAGGACTCAAGAAATTCTTCTTTGAATCTTTCCTAGTTATTCCTTCTCCCACACCCACAAATCTACACTTTTCCTTCTTCCGGTGTTAACTTTTTTGGGTTTGTTTCTATTCTTGTCTTTACCCATTGGATTTTGCCAGTTTTGTCATCCTGTAAGGTACTCCCTTCGTCTCTGTCCAATTTTCAAGTGTTCATTGTGTCTCATGTGCAGTACTGCGGTTTACCTTCATTCTGTGAGTTAGTATAACCTGCAGAATAATTTATATTACATTGGTAATGGTGCTAAAGACTGTTGATACTGGGAATCAGAAAATTTTTAATCACACTTTTAAAACCAGTCTTTTCATAACTCATGCATTCACCAAATCAGAGAAGACACTGGCTCTTCTGAACTCTGATTTGGGTTTGGGGTATTTTTTCTCTTCTTTGGTCATTCTTTATTTTTTCTGTAGAATAGCTACCAGTGTGGAATAGTACTTTTTGAGGAGATGCTGCATACTGCTCTATTTACAGTGGAGGTTTCTGTGGCCAGAAGTTAGTTACCTAAGGTGTTCCTGGGCAGAGTGGTGGGTGAGCAACCCAGGCATGAGATTCTGGCTTTTGGTGGATGTGTGAACTGTGAGAGATGAGTGATTATACAGGTCAGACAAACTTAACCTGTTACCCTGCTCAGAATTAGCTTCTAATACTGAGTGTTGCTAAAATTAGTGCAGTTATTTATAGCAGTCAGTTCAGCATGTAATTTCACAAATGAAGGCCTGAATTAATAAATACATGGAGAAGCACAGATAAGCAGGCAGCTTCTTTATGTTGTGGTTGCTTCTGTGATACAAGATGAAGACAGTGAGTTGCACAAATTATTAACTGTGCTGTGCTCTGAGTTTTCTTCTAGAAATGTATTCCTGAGCAAAGCTTTGCCTGACTACACTCTTAGCTGTGTTCATTTTTCATTCTGTTGCTAGTGTTGTTTCACAGATCTATATGAATAATAAGCTTCATAATTCTGGCCAATAGTCACTGCCCAGTAAGAAAACACAGAATAAAGGAAACCTATCTGCATTAGAGTTTTGTGTGATACAGTCTTTGTATAAGGTAGTTTTAAACTTCAGAGTCTGCAAATGCTTGGCATTTAAGCAGCTTTACCACTCTCTTTCCAGGTTGCACTTAAATTTAGAATGTTATTTGCTTTTGGACTGGAATCTTACAGGGTTGGCTTCTGATCATACGTGAATATTTTAGCAGTTTTTAAGATGAACATTTAGGCTGGGGTTTTATTTTTTAAAGAATACATCCAAGTGGTCTTCTGCTTCTTTGCTTTTAAACAATGCTGTAACTTAAGCACTTGGAGAATTTAATTTGGAACAGCCTGGGTTAAAAGAAATAGTAATAAATAGCAATTTTGACTTCATGAAATTTTTGAGGTGCTTTTTAAATTTTTCAGTGTTAATGCCACAGTACAAATCCTGTCTGCACTGACATTCCACATCTGCAAGCAGAAATATGCATGCATGGTTTATTTCAGCTCTATGCATGTCAACAGGCTGAAATTACTGGTTTGCACCAGTAGAGCACTTCTGTCCTTAAGGTTTGCATTAGTGCAGCTGTACCCGTGTTGAAGTTAAATGTGTCAGTATGAGCAAAAGAGGCCTTAGCTGCAAATACATAGAAGATGCTTGCTGTGAATGTGCACTTTGTACACTCTGCTCAATTAACTTCATGATGTACTTGCAGTTAAGATGTATAATTCTGGGTCAAGCACCCATATCTATTTTTCTGCCGGTTACTTTAATTTGATTTGATTTCAGGTTTTGTGTTGCTTGGATTCATTTTGTTCACAGTGCAGCTTACTCCACAACTTAGGACTGCAGTTAGACTTTATGTGCTTTTATTGTTGCCACCTATAGCTTTTTTAAAAATAACATGTTATGTAAACTACACAGGTTTTGTGGGTTTTTTCTTTTTTTGTAATTTACAAATATCTAAAACTTCTTTTGGCACGAAGTGCTCAGGCAGCTTGACCCTCAGTTTGCATATAACAGAGGGAGAGGCAGGGATACTCTTCCAGAAATAGAAGCAGGCTGTAGAGGATTGTAGGAGGCACGAGATACTGCTTCGGTGACTGGAGAGCATTCCAACTTGAACTCTTTCCTCTGTGCAGTAGGTTGAAGCATCTGTTGTGCAGAGAACACATGACTGCTGCTGCTTCAAGTAGAGATGGATAAAACACTGTCCAGATGCACCTACAGCTAAGAAAGCCTAAGCTTTAATGCATCTTTAATTTTGTGGGTTTTTGACTAAAGAATTTCAGCTTGCTTAGTCTGTTCTTCGTATAAATGTATTTAGTATAAAATCCCACCTTGCTTTAGACAGTAAGAATCACAGTTGCATTTTGTGCTACAATCAGGGGGATATCAAATGGGCTGAACTTTACCTGACTAGGTTTATGATAAGATTTCACCAGTTCAGTTTTGTAGAGGGAGTGTTCCAACAAAATTGGCATAGAAACCTGTGTATTTAAGGAAAACTTTGTTAAGGGGAATTTCCTCTTCAGAGGGTTTCCTTCACCTTCTCCCATCTCACACCCTGAGACTCTGAGATCTGTGGGAAAAATGAGCTCTGTCACTTTACCTTGTGGCATAACTGTTGTGTTAAGCGGACTGTTTACCATTTATTCCTTGTCTATTAAGAATTATTACAAGGTAAACACTATAATCTTTAGCTCAGCTAGAGTTTGGTTCCTGCAGATTTTTTTTTTTTAACCTTTTAACTGAAAATCTTTTGACATCAGTTCTACAAGTATCTGATGTGTTATGAGGATTGTGCAGTCAGTGTTTGCAGTGTCTGTTTACAGAGAGCTTCTGCAGACTGTTGGTTGAGTACTTTGCTGGTATTTTTTTTTATTGTACATTATTCACTAAATTGTAGCTTTACTTGACCATGGTTTTGAAGCATGATTAATGTTTGAATTTCTTTAAACTTTAAATATGACCAAGTCATTGCATGATTTATTTATATCAACAGTTTTTTCAGCACTGGAGTTTCCCATTAACAGGCGTACTGTCACTTGATTTGTTTAGCCACCATTATCTTAAGCTGCAGCATTAGCTTTACCCCAGAGAGAATAATTTCTATACCTATAGTACAGCTGAAATTCTGAGTAATTACTCTACAGTGTTATGTTTGCATATTTCCACATTGCAAATGAACAGTAAACAGTAACAGTGAACAGTAAAAAACTGACAGCAGTGGGATTTTAAAATAACCTAAATTTAAAATAACCTAAATTTTTAAAATTTTAAAATAACCTACTCTCATCTGCTCCCCACATGAAAACTTCGCGGCCACCACAGTACAAAAATGCAACTTCTGTGCTGAAGCCAGAAGCAATTAGACTTGGCTAGACAATGAGAATATCTCCAGACTATTTAAACCGTAAAAGTGGAAAAATCAGATTGTTATGTTTTATTGCAGGTACGGGAGTTGCAGACTCGTTTGCAAAGCGTGCAGGCTGCAGGTCCATCCAGTCCGAGCCGTCTCACTCCTGCCAACCGCCCCGTCAACCCCAGCACAGGAGAGCTGAGCACCAGCAGCAGCAGCAACGACATTCCCATCGCCAAGGTGGGGTTTGTGTGTTGGCAGCCCTTCTCATGACCTGGGGAGAGAGGGGTTTGTGTGCTTGTAACTCTACTCATGACTTGGGGAAAGCAGGCTTTGTTTTGCACTAGGCGAGCGTGGGATTAACTGGGAGATGTCCAGGGGAGTCCTGAGCAGGTCTGTGAACTTGAGCCGTGGGAAGGAATTAAACAGCATTCATTGCAGTTCTCTCAAGTTATAGCACAGGGCTCAGTTCTCTAGTGTTTTGCTTCAGTTTGGCAACTGTAACTAGAAAACCAGATGGGTTTCGTGTGATCTTTGTGGGGTGTGGGCTGCTGTGTAACCTGTGCAGCATTCTGACTTACAGATTGCTGAAAGAGTGAAGTTATCAAAGACAAGATCAGAATCTTCATCATCTGATAGACCTGTCTTAGGATCAGAAATCAGCAGCATAGGGGTAAGAACTAAGAAATGTGTGCATGCATGATCCATGTTTCAATAAAAGTGTTGTTTTCCTAATAAAATTAATATATAAACTATCTGAAAATACTTCAAAAGCTACTTTGAGTAAAGTATTTCAACAAAGAATTACTTCATCCAGTATTAAGATCTCATTTTCTCATAACTCATGGCTGGAAATCATTCTCATGAGTGACTTCAAGAGGAAA
The DNA here is from genome assembly GCF_008360975.1 of Lichenostomus cassidix. Classification (NCBI taxonomy): domain Eukaryota; kingdom Metazoa; phylum Chordata; class Aves; order Passeriformes; family Meliphagidae; genus Lichenostomus; species Lichenostomus cassidix. Next base: position 7,017,008 of record NC_139511.1, read on the forward strand.
ATTTTTGAGTCAGTTCCTCCGAAGTATTCTTCAAGAAGATTCTCCAGTTGCATTTCACAACTTTCAATCAACAGTGAACTGGATTCTGCTTTTGAAATGCCAATATAAATCAATAGCAATGTAGTTACTGTGTGTTATTTGTTTTACTGAAGAACTTGGCTCTAACCCTTTGCTAAGCTCTCAAAACCACAACTTGCATAGTAGGCTTTTTAAATGTATAATGAAATAGTGGACCTCACCCTTGGTTAGTAGTATTTTAGAACAAAATGGCTTCTAAAAGTGGAATCTTGTACATGTTTTATTCAATGTAAAATTCATAACAAAAACTGAATAATGAATGCCTTGAAGTGAGTGCATGCAAGCAAATGCATTTCTCAATGCAGAGAGTATCTGGGAGAAATCCAGTGGATACCTATTCACAATGATCTATTAACTGCCCTGTGCAGGTGTCTAGTACTGTGGCTGAACATTTGGCGCATTCCCTCCAAGACTGCTCAAACATCCAGGAAATCTTCCAGACTCTCTATTCACATGGATCTGCTATCTCTGAAAGTAAAATCCGGGAGTTTGAAGTGGAGACAGAGAGATTAAATAGGTGAGCTGGAAAGTTAGATGTGTGCACACATATTGTCTTCTGTTAGCTTTGTTAAAGTTGACTGCTTTTTTTACCCTTTTTGAACATTTCTCAGTTCAGTTCCAGCTCAGCTGTGGCAGCTGCAGATAAACATGGAATGTAGTTCCTGAAGAGGAGATTGTATCATGTGCTGAGGATTCTTTCCATGAGTATGAGTCTGTGCATTATTAGATCAACCTGGCACCTACCCCTGTTGGTACTGTAGAATGTCCCTCTCTGTGGCCAACCAACGAGTCATGGCATCTTTTTTCATAAGACACATCATTCTTGGAATAAGGACTCCCATAACTTGATCTGCATCATTCTGGAATTAGCTTGCTTTGTTTTGTCCTGGAGAAGTGGAATAATATCATTTAACTGTCTCAAAACTATACTGACCTGGGGGTGTGGCATATATACCAGTTAAGTGGTTTCTGTCTGCAGAAGAGAGATTGCAGCTTTCTGGTTGCAGTTAAAGTACTGCTGGTATTACCCTTCAGCAAGCTCTATCAAAACCACTGTTTTATGTCTTTTTTGGCACATAAAATCAAAACAGTGGATCAGGAACATGAGAATCATGTCTCAGCATGTCTCTATCCAAGTTCTCTCTTTCCCACAGCTAGCTCAAATTAGTCTGATCAATGCAGTATCTCTTTTTATCTATAGCTCATGTTTTTGTAGTGCTTCAAAACGTGATCCTTGTTTTCTTTTTTCTTTTCTTTTTTCTTTTTTCTCTACACTGCACAGTTACGCTTTGATGGCGTGTATCATTACAGAAGATGTCAAGATACAGAAAGTGACAAATTCTAGCAGCTAGAAGAGTCAGGGCTTTATTCTAGCAACTGAATAAATGGTGTACTAGCCCTTCTCACTCTTCTTTGTCAAGAAGTCAGTGACTTTAGAGTCCTGGATGGCACTGATTTCTTCATTAACTACCTGACCAAGGTCTCATATTGTTTGTGTGTCTGGTTTTGGCATTTATCCAATTTTTATAGTTAGGCGTGGTACACTGATGTGTGTGGTTCAGTTGTCAGCAGAGAGAATAAACAGTAATACTGATATTCTGAATCCTCATTTTTGTATTCAGAGTTAACCTCATTGGAGGAGGGTTATACAGTTAAGTTTCTGTTTAGCTGTTAACAGCTGACTGTTGCCAGAATATTTGGAGATTATGTTGGCCCGCTGAAACCTCATTCGTAGTTTGGAAGTTCCCTCCCTAATCACAACCCAAACATGACTTCACATGGAATAGTTACTCTGGATGTTCAGAAGAAAGGAGGCATTTATGTGACTGCAGGATCCCTGCACACACCCACAATCACACTAATGAATATTCCATTTAAAACAAGTTGCAAATGTAGCAGCAGAAAGTAAGGAATGAAGGCAGAAAAACTGAGCAAAAGGTTAATATGAAACAGTTCAACCCAGTCTCGTGGCTGCAAAACAAGGGTACAGCTTCGTGCTTGCTGCTGCTGCACAGGGTTAGGATTACATTTTATGGGAAGGAAAGGAGGAGAAGAGGATGACCTAAGAGATTTCTATCCTCTTGGCTTTTGTTGAGGGATACAGAACTGATGGATTTTGCCATCTTCACTAAGGAACACTTGCACAGACCAAAAGTTTTTTGTTCTATCAAAGTATGATTGTCCTAGAATTTTCAGGACAGTGACTGTAAGTTAAGCTTGAAGGTTGCAAATAACTTCTTTTTCTGCAGCCGTATTGAACACCTGAAATCCCAGAATGACTTGCTGACAATAACACTGGAGGAGTGCAAGAGCAATGCAGAGAGGATGAGCATGCTTGTGGGGAAGTACGAGTCCAATGCCACAGCCCTCAGGCTGGCACTGCAGTACAGGTATGTACCTACACAGTGGGCTCACACAGAAAGAGGGAGCTGGGGGAGACTGGACAGAAATGTTCAAGTTACTGTGGTGTGGCCATAGTAATGCTGTTAATTTTTTGTTTCCTCCCTTTGGTTAAACTGCTTGACAAACTAGCCAGCTGAAGTTACTGACACAGTGTATTTCAACTCCAGTTGACCAGCATCTAACAGGAATGTAGAGGTTTATCTCTTCATTCTTAAATATGGAATTAACATGTGAATTAGGGGTTGTGTGTAGGCTCAGACTGTCTTGCTGAATCCTACCTTAAGATACCTTTTCTCTGTACCTTTCCAAATAACAGTGGACCAGAGAGTGCTATACTCCACCTATCTCAGAATGACTTTGTATTGCATCAGTTGGAATTGTGGATTAATGGCTTGATATTTGGTAATTATCTAAATTTGCTTCACACTGTTTTTAAAAATTTCGTGTCACTTAACATATTCAACTGCAACTAATTTGGGAAAGGCAGGTTTGGTCTTGGGACAAATTGTGTGCCTTTTAAAGAATGTATTCTTTTACTATCTGCCTTGAACAAATTTCAGGGAAGTGTAAATTGCTAATAGTATATTAGTATGTATTTTTAAAAACATTAAAATGCCACAGGGAAAGTGTGACTCATAAATATAATTGGAAGCTGTTCTGTTGTAAGGAGGAACATCTTAGAACCAGGACAGAGCAAGAAGTCTTTTTCCTGCATCTTCTTTTCTTCTCACAACACTTTGTGCAGTATAATTACATGGTAGAGTTCAGAATACTGTATTTTGTATAACGAGAAGGTCTGGGAAAAGGGATTTCCCAGAAGGGATCACATTGACCATAGTTTGTATTGTCAACTGTTTAAATCATGCTTCTGGAGCTTGCTTTATTCCAGTCATTCACTTCTATCTTGGTTATAGTACTTGAGGCCAACCTGACACTTTTGTAAGTAGGGGAGACAGTTGAATGCTTGTGATAAAAGCTGTGTGTATTATGTTATTTAATATCCCTGCTGCTAGACAAGTAATAGAGAATCATGCAGTTAATCAGCTACCTCTTTTTATGTTGTTGCTATTGCAGGTATTGTTCCCCTTTAAATTTTAGTTAATATTTTGTGTGACTTTTGTTTTCACTTTCAGTGAACAGTGCATAGAAGCATATGAGCTGCTGTTGGCATTGGCAGAAAGTGAGCAGAGTCTCATTCTTGGGCAATTCAGAGCTGCAGGTGTTGGCTCTGTTGGTAAGATGTCAATGAATCACTTAATTTAATTTTTTTTTGGCATGTCAGTTAGCATTAGAACTGGATATAATGTGTGAATCATGTCATGACCCATTACTTAAGAATGCTCTCCAGTCATTCCTTGGTTTCAGCTATTTAAATTATTTTACACACACCAGAAATAGGGAGAAAATATGAGAGAGCAATTTAAATTCACCTGTGTATATTATCTTGAGGAGATGCCTATTCTGGCAGGGGTGAGACTGTTGTAGGCATACAACTGTACAGAGTGGAATAATTAAACAATCCTTGTGAGCACAGGTGGTTTAGTGCCATACAGCTGTGCTACTTGCAAGTCCAGACTCAGTAACTCACTCCGCAGAAACTGAGTATAATCTGGGAAAAACTGTGATTAAACCACTGCAAAGGTAGTATTGAGTAGCTACAAATATTTTTTTTTAAAAGGCTGTAATTTAAAAAGTCTGTAATTCACACGCTGTTTTACATTTGCTCTGAAATTTTAAAATAATCTATCTTCTGTTTAGCCTGTATGTTCTGGATTTTTCTTAGTTTATTATTAGTTAATCATGTGGCTAATTGTAATTTTTTAATATGCTGCTTGCTAAGTAATGGAACAAGCCACTATTGTAAGTACAGTACAGTTCAGAAATGTGGAGCTTAACATTGCTCTGGCTCAATTCTTCTGATGAAAAGAGGTGTTTACACAATGAAATTCCAGTGTTCATGGTCCCATTCCCTTTATTGATAGGAGAAGACAGCCACAGTAATCTTCAAGTAGAAGGAAGGGAAACCCTTCAGAGAGAGAATAACTCTTCATGCTGTGCTGAGGCGTAGCAAGTGCCTGGTATGTTAGGAGCACTGGCTTCTCAGTAGAGGGGATGTCAGATTTTCTTCCACCTTTCTCCCAGACTCTGTTCATTCCTTTCCACAATGTGCTAGGGAACTTTTCCGAGCTGGCAGAGAGCAAAAGTGAGTAGCGAAAGTGAATTTAGGCTTCAATTTTCTATTCCCATAGGTGGTAGAAAGAAATCTTAGAAGGCAGAAATACTTTGGGTTTGAGTAGGGTTTCATTTGACGTGCAATTCACGGAAGAGACTGTAGTTAAAATTTTATGTAGGTGTCTGTCTACAGCTCTTAATTATGGTATTATCAGTTACAGCCCTGAGATAGAAATAGTGCAAATTTCCCATTACACAGCACAGCATGGAGGAAGTTGTGTATGGTTTGAGTACCTTTACTTCACCGTGAAATTTGATTAACACACCTAGATAAAATAACAGATTTTTGGTTTGAAGATCAGTCAAGCTTTGTGTCAACATCTGTGAGTGGAAAATTCATGTGAGCTGCATCACTTAAAGCTGGGCATATCCAGCTTCTCTTAACAGAACATTCACCCTTTTTCTTCCTCATTAATGTTGCTTCTGGTGCATGCACTTCACTCAGCAAGTAGGAGGTACAGGTAATTGACTTGAATGAGGATTAAATGAAAATCCAACACAGAGCAAGCTGTTGGGTTTTGGTAAAGTATGCATATATTGTAGCTTTGTCTACAAATAGATTTCTATATTTTCTGTGTAGCCAATAACATGTCTTAATTTAACGGTTTGGCTGCAGCTGGAAGACTGTAGGAGAAGTGACAGTTGTGGTTTCAGTGCTGCTGCTCCTGAAGCTTACCAGCTACACAGGTGCTGTATAACCACTAGAAATTGTAGTAGTTAATAAACACCAGTGCTAGTTTTCTTTTCACTTAGTATGCATCACTGTAAACTGTGAAAGGCTCTTTCTGAGCAGCAGGGCAATTCTTCGTCTGGCCAAGTAGCCTGGAAGGAGGTGTTCTGGCAAACCATTAGTCTTGAGATCAAGGTGCCTGTAAGAGGAAGCTCTGAAAATTACTAAACTGTAAAACCACGTTGCACTGATTAGAATAAGAGGTGTAATTCAGTCTGAGGCCTTTCTGTGTGTTCATAATTTGAGCATCCAATCATAATGTTAATGCAGGATGCACACCATTACAAACAGACAAGGTAAAGTCATACATCACTTAAGACATGTTGCCTGGAGCCACAAATACCTAGAGCTTGTGTCTGGGAAAGGGGTACATTCAGGGCAGTATCCCAGTTGCCACTGATGCACACACAGAAGTGAAGTTGCTCTTACATCTCAGATTGGTAATGTATTGTTACTGTCTTGGTATAAACTGAGAGCAACAGGAAGGATCTCTACTCTTGCCTTAATTTCTGTCTGAAACATTGTTTACTTCAAAACTAGGGGACGAGACCGGTGATGAAAATGTCACACAGATGCTTAAGAGTGCTCATGACTGCAGGAAGACAGCTGAGAATGCAGCAAAAGCCTTGCTGATGAAACTGGATGGGAGCTGTGGGGGAGCCTATGCAGTGACAGGCTGTAGTGTTCAGCCCTGGGAAAGCCTGTCCTCCAACAGCCACACCAGGTAACTGCAACTCTTGTGCTCCCCTAATCTCCTAATCTTTGATTCCAGACCAAAAGTTACATTCTATTTTATTTGCTGAGCTACGTCCCCTCACTTCAGTCCTCTGGCTTCTGTGCTTTGATTTATAAGTCACCATGCCTCAGTGGTCTAATTGTCTTCGGACTTTGAGCAAGTCCAGCCAAGAAGGGTTTTGTATGCATTTGTTGCAAATGGGTGACTCAGAACTTTGATCTTCCTCATAAAGGGCAAAACCATTACGTTTGCTTTACTTACAGTGACTTCCTTGCTCAAATCAAGTACTTGTTGCTCATATCTATTGTATGCAGACAGCATGGATGTGCAGAGAACCAGATATCTGAAACAGGCTTTTACTGGCATTTTGGATTCCTCAGGAATTGTTTTCTAAATGTTGCAAATCTAGCCGCTCTGTTTTAAACCATTTCCTCTCCCTTCTCCTTACCCTCTGCCCCTCTCCAAATTGTTCCTTCCCACCTTGCTCTTTTCACTCATGGAGTGGAATAGAATGCGTTCTTTCAGGAAAGACTGGATATTGCAGCTTTTCTGAAGACGTAAAATAATGAAACTTGGATGAGCTGTTATTGCAGAAGTGTTCCAGTTCAAATATATCTGCCAGCAGCTTAATTTTGAGTTTTCATCTGCCTGTGGTGTAATTGTACTCTGCAGTGAATATGAGTGCTTGTGTATGGATACAAATTTGGCAAGTTTCCTGGATAAATACAGATGAACATTTTTTTCTTTAAAAGTTATTTTGGTTTCTCAGATTTGCTCTAAAACTTCATTTTAATTCCATTTTCGAGCCAGTTCTCTATTCAAATGCTGTCATTTTTTTGACACTTCAGAAGTTTATTTTAGTACTGTATCATTTCCTATTCTTGCTGATGCCTCCTCCAAAGGATCTTATTTCCTGCTGTATGACTGGCACGGAATAGCTAAAAAGTGAGCAAAAAGGTGATCTGAGGGAACAGGGTCCTAATGTGAGGTGAATTTTAATGTTTTATTCAGAGAACTCTTCTGGTGCACTCTCAGTCCAAGAAAGCTGCGTCTTTATATAGAAATTATTGTGACAGTACCTGTGCTAGTACTGCAGTGATCACACTTTGTACCAAAAGCTTTTACTGGCCTTGGAAAGAAGTTACACAAAACTGTTTCAAGTGCTTGGCTTGCTGTGTCTCAGGCTACATCTGCATCTGTATATGAACATGTTGTCTGTGCCTACATGTAGTAGCACCTCTACCTAAGCCAAGCTTGTTTTCCATTCTGTTGTTTGAAAGGGTTCTTTTCTGTTATTTATAACTACCTCAGTGTTTTTCTTCCTTGTGAGATACATGGTGTGCAGTCAAGGCATAGTAAATTTTTTTTTTCTTGAAAACAATTCAGGTGGTTTCCACTATTGACAGGGAGGAACTTGAGGGGAGAGGGGTTATTCCTCTTTTAGTGTTTGCTTTCCAAGCCTTTCACTGAAAATTTTTGGTGGGAATATAGTCTCCACAACATTCTTTAGTAAATTTTTTGGAGGATAAGAGGGGGAGGATAAGAGTCTGTGCTTGTGTCTGTGTTCTTCGTTTACCATGAGCATTTGGTGGTCAGCTGGACCCGTGTGTGTGTGTCTGTGTGAGGTGTTGGCTCAGTAAATAGTTTCAGCAGAGTATGTTTCAAGTGGCATAGACTTTAGAATTTCATCAGGATAAACTATGTCATGAATGTGAAAATTTAAGTGTTCTTACATGGAAGAGATGTTTTAGCTTGAGCCATTGTCACTGCAGTATTTTTTTTTTCTGGCATGGAGCAACATACTGTGCTGAATGAGATAACATTTACTATTTTGTTTCATGTATGTGGAGCACAAGAGATGAAAGCTCTTGTCACTCACCCAGAGGGCACATAGCAAGTCAGGAATGTGTGACATGGGCACCCTGATCGGATTGTCACTTACACAATGTTGTCCCTCCCCCTTCCCGCCATGCCTAGAGTTATTTAACTTTGCCTAAGCCTACATATCAATGAAAATATTTTTGAAACTTCAGCTTCTCCAGAAAATAGAAATCTTCTCTACTTTTTCCTTCTGTTGTGTTCAAGTGACACACATTTAGAGGTGTTTTCAGATTTTTTTTCTTCCTGTGAGCCCTGTCTCAAAAGAGAGGCATCCCCTCTTCAGCCTGAAGATACATAGCATTGTTCCAGCCCACTGATGGAAAAGCTGTGTTGGTTTAAAAGGGAAATGCTTTTCTATATTTGTATCACAGAACCACAGAATCATCAGGTTTAGAAGAGACCTTTCCAGGTCATCCAGTCATACCATCACCCCAGCACCACCATAACCACCCCTAAACCTTATCTGCAAGTGCCATATCCATACACTTCTTGAGCACTTCTAGAGACGGTGAGTCCTCTGACTCCCTGGGCAACTTATTCCAATGCCTGACCACTCTGTCTGTGAAAATCTTTTTCTAGTATTTAATCCAAACCTCCCCTGGCACAATTTAAGGCCATTTCCTCTCAGCTGCACTGTGTGAACCACCCACCACTTGGGGATCACTGTGAAAATATATTTACAGTATGTGATTGAAACACACTCTGAATCGGCAAAACTGGGTTTTTTTCACTTAAATGTTTTAGTGTTGCAGGCTTTTAGTTGCAGATGTGTATTGCTACCTTTTCCCTTTGACACTAAATGAATAAAGTAGTAGTAGGATGATAAAAACTATCCTTCGCTGAGACTTGAGACAAATTACTCATTCTCCCTATTGTTTGAGATCCTGTAGAATATAGATTAACAGTGGAATTGTTGACCCATCTTGGGCTTTGACATTTCAGATGGGATTCTGAATGTCAAATCACTGAACACGTTACTGAGAGTAAATGCTTGGTGAGCCACTAGTGACAAGTGGTTAAAGACTGTAAAAAGCAGCAACTGAAATGAAAATAAATGAAATGCAATGAAAGAGCATCTAAATTCATTTGACTGGCAGCAGCACCACAATAATGTTGCCAATTCAGTTTTTGAAAATAGAAATTGCTTTGCAATGTAGTTGGAAGTCATAATTATTTTAAATGGGCGGAAGCTAAGTATAGAACATATGCTGCCAAGAAGTTTGACTGATTGCACCTTGGGAAGGAAACAAAAGAGAAGAAGCCCAGTTGTAACACTGACTGAAAATGGTGCATTTTATTCCCTGCTGTGCTAGTATGCCCAACCTGACATCTGGGTTTATGGGGGAAGAGATCTGGTCCCTCACATGCAAAGGCAATTCTTGTCAGTATTATGCAGTGTCACAAAACATCTGAACTCAGTCAATTTTCAGAATATATCTGTCGTCAGAACCATCTCAGGCTTCAGATAAGTTGGTGACAGACAAGATTATCTTGGCTGAGGCATGCAAATAAGTTATTTAGAAACATCCAGAGAGATATCTCAGTGTTATCTATGTTGCTGGACTGAAGCAGTCTCAAAAGGAAGCAGAGCAGTTTACCAAAGGCTCTAATTTTAGCTGTTGTTTGTCTTTTGCCTGGATGGGTAATTTTTCAGTTTCTCAGGGAGTTACTTCGTCCTGGCATTGTGCTGTGTCAGATCTCAAGCCACAAAGTTCAGCTACGAAGTAGCTGTTTGGGGCTTGTATAGTGCTGATCAAGTGCATTCTTTAAAGCATTAGGTTGTGTGCAGGTATTCTAACAAGTTTGTGGATTCAGTTCTGACAGTGTTAATCTCAGTTCTACTGACTGTATTATCTGCATCACTGAATTGCGGATTTATATATTTATTTGCTTGATTTTTAACAGATAAAAAGATGCTCTTACAGGGTTTTATGGACAAATTTTTGTAGTGTACAGAAACTACTCACAGAGAAGCACTGCTGAAAGCCTCCTTTATGTCTATCCACTGCATTTTATGCACACACACATACGCCTGCAAATAAGACTGCACATCATCCTGTACCAGCCCACATATTCTCCACAAATTGTATATGAAAATTAATTTGACATCACCCAGGCATGACATCATTGTGAAAGACTCAAGGGATGAAGCAAGTGTGAAGAACATTTCTCTTTGCTTGTTCTGATACAGCGTCAGTGAGAATGAGCAGATTGATGTTGTATTCCCTCCAGCTGTGATGAAACTGTGATCCTTTCTCTGTCCTTATCTAAACACTTGAGAAATGAGAAACTGCACATCTTTTGCAATAGTTTCCTGTGGCTTTTGGGTGGATGCATTATAACATAAATGTTTTCCTTTGTCCTGATTGCTGTTCAGAAGGAAGAGCAATATCACAAATTCGGGATGAAGTGCTCACCAGCTGTCATCTCTTAAAGAGAGCAGCAGTGGACCAGCATTGTGGCTGTGCAGAGCTGTTTGGTGGGGCTTTTCGGGCAACACACCCTGGTGGAGTTGCTGTGGGAGATCAGAAACACTGCAGTGTTGTTTCTGTTCCTTCTACCCCAGCTGCTTCCAGTCTTCTGGGTGGGGATGTGCTGCTAAATGCATTGGGAAGAGGGAAGGTTCTTGTCTTTTTGTGTGCTGGCTGAGACACAAGTTCCTTGCTGAGCTCCCCTCAACTTAAAAAAACCAAACAAACCAAAAAAAAAATAGAAGAAGAAGAAGAGCAGCTTGCTAGCAGTTCACCAGAGGAGCCAGCTCAGCTGCAGACAGGCAGGCAGGCGGCCAGGACTGAAGTAAAAGTAGCCTCAGTATCACTGGCAACAGCCCAGACTGCCTTCCTCAGTTTGGACTGCACTCCCCTAAAATATATGTGCATAGCTGTGGGTCTTTAAGGGCCAAATTTGTGAATATGTATGGAGTATGAGGTCCGGCTCAACATAACAATAAACTTTCAGCCTTTTTTTGCTCAGGTTTCATTTGCAGCAGGAGGGCTGAGTTTTCTTTCCTTTGCAAGCAAAAACTGAGATGATGTCTTTGTGCCCCAAGATTTGAAGACTTTAAAAGCTATCCTTCCTTCAATGACAGCTGTTTTACATTTAATCCAGAAAAGCTCTGCAGTTGCAGTCTTTGGGTGAGAGGAAAGTTGCAACATGACTTCAGAAATAAGTATTTTTCACATTGTCTGTCCTCATTATTTTTGTATCAATGTCTACTTCTGTGAGATACCTTTAGGCTCAGTAAAGCAAGATTTTTAAAGTGTTTCAAGATTTTCTAATCAAGAAACACTATGAACAGAAATTTGTTTCAGCCTTAAAGGGTTTCTATGTATATAGGTACTGGGTATTCTTAAGCTTCAATGCGGATAGAAATGGATGGAAACAAAAGCAAAGAGCAATTTACAGTTGTGTGGACTATGGCAGGCAGAAGGGAATAAAGTAAAATTAACACAGAACTGTAGTAAAGAGCTGTAATGCGATATTTCATGAGGGGGAAGGATTTTGAGAAATCTTCACAGACCTGCCAATTCTCTGTCTTCTCCAAGGCTGTGCTTGGAATTTATGGGAAGGTGCAGAATTATTTGAAGCACTTGAAAATCAATGTAGCTTTAGCTGAAGTAGAACCAAAGGAAAAACGGAGTCTATCTTGGTAGGCTTCCCCTTTTGCACATGCATAATATTTTAGGACATCATCCTGGCTCTCACAACATCTAGCGGGTGGGGCTTCTTTTTCTTAGTACAAAAATGTTGAACAGCAGTGCAATTTGATACAAAAAGTGATTTATTCCCCTGCTGATAACTGAGATCATCTAGCATTCCAGACAGGCACAGTTAATGGATGACTTATCCCTCACCCAGGAGCTGATTATAGGACCTCAGGAGACAGCAGGCAGCTTTGAGTGAGGCTATAGAAACAACATGACATTTTATTTTCCTTTTAGTGTTATTGCAACTATATTCAGCCCTGGAATGCTACAGCTGTGTCAGTATGGGCCCCCTGCAGCCCTGGCATGCATGGAAGTGGGTAGGCAGCACTCAGCCACTGTTGCTCTAAAGTCATTATTAACCCTTTCTGCAATTTCTGTGTAAACACTTGTGGAGCAGAGTAATGGGCCCTCATTTGTTCAGAAGATCCACGAAATTTTTATTACAGCTTTTTGTTAGAATTCCTGCTACTCTGTGGGTTAGTTTTAAACCATTCCAGCCCTGAAGGAATGTCAGTATGCTGAGGAGAACACCTTCATGTGAACTGAAAGATGCTATCTCCTGGCATCTGCCACTGGAATTTTGCTCAGGTTAATTCCTAAAAGAAGCCATTAAAATATCTTAGGCGGTATCTTAGGTATGGTCATCAGCAGAGATAAATCAAGTCTGGGTTGATTCTTCTTTTTTAGCAGATGCTTCTTCTCAAAGAAGATGAAGACTCGGTGTCTGAGCAGCTTACTGTTCTAGGTTATTGCTAAGAAGTCTTAAGTAGCTTTTTTTTCCTTTTTAATTAAAAACCCCCTTTTTTCAGAAGGCACCATATCCGAAACAGTATTTCAGTTACACATCACTAAATATCTGGCTTTGCAGAGAAGTTGTCACATGATTCAATTTTCTCATGCAGCTTAGAGAATTAATTTCTTTTCTGAATTTGTCACACTCTACATTGCAATGTCCAGTCCATGGTACGTCTGTGTCCTTTCTATGAACTTTTAAGTAAAGCTGAGATGCATTGATGAAGTATTGGTAGGGTGTCTGAGGTAAAAATTAAGATTTTGTTCCAAATGTATTTTTTTTATACCATTCTTTCTCTTTCCAGCACTACCAGCTCAACCGCAAGCAGTTGTGACACAGAATTTACGAAGGAGGATGAGCAGCGGCTGAAGGATTACATCCAGCAGCTGAAAAATGACAGGGCAGCAGTGAAACTGACAATGCTGGAGCTGGAAAGCATCCACATTGATCCCCTTAGTTATGACGTTAAGCCACGTGGAGACAGCCAGAGGCTAGACCTGGAAAATGCAGTCCTGATGCAGGAACTCATGGCAATGAAGGTATTTTATTCATAACCTAGATGGTAGCTGCTCTGCTGGCAATGCCCCTGTGCTACAAAACATGCTCAGTCACACACATGGGAGGCTTTGATAGTGGTCACTGAGTAATAAAGGATAACTTTGTTGAAACACATAATCTGGACTGAAAATCTAGTAGTCAGAAAGTGACAGAAGGCAGTGCGTTAACAGTGATGAGCTATGTGTGTTTTGAATTAGGCAAAGACTTCATCTGTGTGTCTAAACTTGGAATGCTCTTCTTGACAAACCAGATGCTCTCTCAAAGAGATAGGGCAGCTGAGATGCTCTAGGGTGACCAAAAACAATGATTCAGCACTTCCCAAGAGACAGTTCATTACTTTCGAGCTTGCAAATATGCATCATGAATATTTGTGAACTGAAGCAGAACAAATTCAGCTCCTTTTAATATTGGTGGGGGAGGAGGAATGGTCTGTCAGATGTCGTCCCTAATGCTGTCTGGCAGTTGGTCACAAGGCCTGAGCTGTTCTAGGCACTGTGATTGCAATCTGCAGCTCAGTCCAGAGACTGAGCAAAGAGTAGGGTGTGTAATGACTTGCATTAACAGTGTTTTGGAGAAAACCCTGGTTTATCTGTCCAGCTCTAAAGATGTGACCTAGAAAAGCTAGTCTGTACAGACCAGGTTTAGTGTGTAGATAATTTTAAATCTGTCTTCCGTATTGATTTTGAGAGGTGAACTAAAACACAGGAATATATCAAAGGCAATACGAGTGTATGTCTGCATTCAGAATTTGCCTGGTTTTGGTTCAGTTTAAGTAAGTTTAATTTCAGCATTTTAGCAAGTGCTAGTTTAGCCAATTAATTGCAGACATGTCAGGTGGTGGTATTGAGTGGGACAGCAAATCCTAATAGTTTCATAAGCTTCCAAAGTTACAGATTTTTATTCAGATACGCTGCTTCTGGCTAACTGGTAGCCTGGTGGTGATAATTATGTTCTTAGTGGTGCTACTTTTCCATGACGACAGATACCGTTTTACAATAATGCCTTCGTTATTTGCAGTTCAGAAAGGATTGCTTGCTACCAGTCAGAAGATTTAAAGTTATGTTAGTTGTTTGAATATATTGTGGCCAACAGCAATACATTCCCCACAACAAAAGCATGCAAGAAGTACTGGAAGACATTTGCAGATCATTAGATGTGTGTTTCAGATATCACACTTCCTGCTCCTTTTTTTTTGCGTCCAGATCTTTCCTGAAATCTCTTGTATGCTATTCTTACCTCTGTTTTTAAATTTTAACTTATTTTAGTTTATTTTCATAATTTTATTTTAATTTAAAGGTAAGGACAAACTGCAAAGTTGCATCCCTTGCGAGTAGTACCCTTGCCTTCTCTCAGTGGCAGAAACACTAGCATTTGCTTATCATAATTTCTGGTACACTCTTGAATTCTTTTGTCTGCACAACCGTCATCTGACTTGTTTTTGACACACAGCATCCATTTGGCTGGGCTTGGCACATTGGATTTTCACTGCCCCAGTTGCCTCTGGAAGAAGAAAATGTTCTTCTTGATTGGGTTGTGTGTAGTGCATACAGAATAGACACACATCTTGCATGGGTGGCTGAAGTTACCTTCAGCCCTTTGCAGTACAGAAAAACTGACAGTACTGTTATTCGTTGTAATTTCTTGTACTTTGCTGGGGTTCGCGACTGCAGGAAAACCTTATGCTTCTGAAAGAGATGTAGTGAAAACTCAGATTTGTCCAGTGTGTTACTTACCAGTTTCCATGGTTGTTGGCTTAGGTCTGCATTCAACCTCCTCATCTGTTTGTCAGGCTAGAACAGAGTTGAACCTGTTCAGAGTCCTGAACATAAGGTCAGGACTCATGTTGGCTGAGTAAATTTTTTTGTATCAATTATTTGAAACATGTACCTTACACAGAATAGCCTGTGCATCAGCCCCCTTCTGAGACAAATGAAGAATTTAAGTTTCCTTATGGTATTTTATTTAATTTGAAGCAGATGGACTGCAGAAGACTTCATTGTTTAGCATTTTTAATTCATTCCCTCCTTTCCACATTCTTAGCAGGGATGATACAGCTGGACCAAGCTGCTCAACGATTTCCTGCATTGCTGGGTCTTACAATCTCCTGCTGTCTTCCTAAACTTGGATCTGTACTGGAATCTCATCTTTTGGTACCTTCCATTTCTGATTGTCAGTAAAAACTGATCACTATGCCAATTACAAAATTTACTCCTTTACACCAGTAGTTCTTCATTATTAGTTAGAAACACGGTTTGAGGGTGGTTTCTATGCTACCCTGTTTATTTATTTTTTTACTGATCCAGAGCATAAGACATAGTTGTCTGCCAGTACTCCTGTAAAATTCAATTCTTTGCTTCAAGCAATAATTAACCATGTTTCCAAATACGTTCTCATCCGTGGTTTGTCATCATTCAGTGGTCTTGCTTTGAGGTCAGTCGTTGTCATGCCCCAGTTAGCAAGGAGATTACTTCTGATGGGTGTAAATAATTCTTGGTTAAACCTTTCTGCATTTCAAAGGACTTAATCTAGATAAGAAATCTCATCTTTCTACACAGATAATTCCTCCTCTTTTGTGTACAGGTGTTGATAATGTTGCTCATTATGTGCTTTGAAACTACAGCCTCTCGGTGGAAAATGTTAAGAATTCCATTGTCCACCTTTCTTACAGCACTTCATGCTCTTACAGATTATATAGTGAAATACAGTGAACTAGAGCATGACATTTATCTGCTCTGATGTTTGTTTTAATTCTGAAGGCTGGTATGTCCCACCTTGGGCACTGTGGGCCTCCTGGAGTCACAACTTCTCATGACTTTTAGAACATTTTGCTACATTAGAATCCTTGTTTTATTTTTCTGACATGACCAAATCCAATATAAATTTTGATTTTGAAAATTCCATGGTGTTTCTGGTTATTTTGAATCAGGAGTGTTAATTTTCGTTCAAGTTTTTGCCCAAATTCAGAATTACAGTATAACTGCAAGTCATAATATCCCTTGATATTCAATTAATTCGTCCCAGAATAACTGCTGGATTTGATATTTGAAGCTTGTGAATTTGCATGGATTGTCTAAGACTTCTGCAATCCCCTAAAAGAGGGACCACTTGCTGCCTTCAGGGTTTCGTTCAGTAAATGCCACTCATGCTCACACTCTGAAGATCCAGGTGTGTTAAACTGCAAAATGCATCACAGCAACCTGTAGCTGGAAGAACAGGGAAATAGCAAATATACAAAAGGTGACACTGTCATTTCAATTAAATTTAGATGCTATCCTTAGAAAACATATTTTCATAGAAAAAGTTGCTGCAGATGTGAAGAGTAACTCTTTAAGTAAACCTGAGCTACTTGAATTTTCCCACGAGATGTGACTGCTGCCACTCTGCCTCACACTTTGTATGTGTCCATACAGCAATCCTCAACTCTGGTTTTAATTTTTAAATATCTTCAATCTTTCCATTCCCTTGAAGCACGGAATTGACTCCACAACTCAGATAGTTATGAAGTAGGTATGTGTTTATTCCAGCTGGGGTGCATGGGGGGTAGCCCCTCCAAAGACATGCACACCCTCAGCAGCACTTCACTGAGTTTATATTAGGTTACAGATTACATATGCATAAAGTTAGACAAAGCTGCTATATATATTCATCATCTATCCCCGCTTCGTATTATAATGAGTTCAAAGTTCATTTAAATACGCTCGCGCAAGTGCAGTGTCTTCAAATTAATTGTGGGGAAGGGTCTCGATGATTAATTATGACAGTTCCCTCTTCTTCATCACGATGAACTGTTCACCCTGTTCCCTTGCGCATGCTCCCTTGGTCCTTGGTCCTAGTCCAAGCCTGAGAACCGAGCCATACCAGTCCTGGGGTCCAAGGGCAGGATGCTCGGTTAGACTTGGTGGTTTCTCTCAATTACTTGGCTCTCCTCTCTTATCCTCCCCAGTACCAAGTAGGCACATATTCATTAAGAAAATAATAAACGAATCGCAGCTGGCATATCTTAGTAAATCATTATACAATCTCTGGCTCTCTGAATCAGCCTAAAAAATATTATTATTACTATTATCCAGCTTCTAGCTCTTTTACATTAGTAATTTCTATTTTACCCTAAATCACCCTCCTGTTCCTTCCCTGGGAACCTCCGTAACACCCTGGCTGGCAGCTTTTTAACTTATCCCCTGCTTTGGTTTTGCTTCTTTACTTCCAAGTCACGTTGTTTTGACATGAGAAGACTAACATATGGGAAGTGCATGATACATCTTCTGGGACAGGGTGCAAACTGCTGAATTCATATATGATGATCTAAGTTTACTGTCTTTATAAACAAAGGAGTTAAACATAGATCTTCAAATTTATTTCGAGCTTGTATATGTTAAATAAGTTAAAATAAAATTATGAAAATAAAATACGTTAAAATTTTTACATTATGAGAAAAACTAGTTCCACAGATTCATTGTTGTAGTGGATAAATTCACCTTTTTATTTTAGGAAATAAATGTCCCTTATTTCTGGGCTGAGTTTGCCTAGCTTCAGCTTCCAGCCAGGAAAGATCTTGTCATGACCATCCCACATAAACAGCCAAAAGTATCTTTTATTCATCTAAGTGCCAAAATACTCTGTTCAAATTACTTCTCAGCCTTGACTAAGAAGGCTAAGTAGATTAATGGCTTTAGAAGTAGAGGCTTAAGAAGTTAAATGCATACACTTAAGTATATCAGACCATCCAGTTCAACTTCTATAATGAAATTTCCCTATCGTTATTTATCATTATTATTTACATTTTTTTTACCTTTGACAAAGGCAATTAATGGTAACTTTGCCTAACAGCTAAATTTATGTTAACCACATTGAATGGAACTGGTTGTGCTTCTAACCTTCAGTTCACAACAAGCAGATGAATAAATGAATGACTTTAAAGCTCGTACAAACCTTTCCAAGTCCCTCGGGGTTTTTAAGATACGGATTTTATTTTTGCATGGTTGGTGATTCTGAATAAGCCAGTGATTACCTGTGATGGTTGTAACTCTGATACACCTGTGTGCACTACTTACACTTAATCCAGACAGCACATTTTTGGTAGGAGCATAAATTCCCTTCTACAGAAAAAATTAGTCTAAATATGTGTCAAGATTTGGTTTTGTATAACCTTTGTTAATAATGGCTGTAATATGAAAAGCATTATTTTTGAATGATAAGTCAACTCTGTTATTTTTGTGATTAGAATTTTTTTGTTAAAAAAAAATAGTGGCTTGTTCCTATGCTGGCCACACAACAAGAAACTTCTGTCTTTCAGAGGTGTTTACACAGTGAACAAGTTTGTAATACAGAAAATGTCTGCATGAGCTCAATATTCACCCATGAGGTGACCTAGGGCAAGGCAAGCTGAACAGTGGGAACATGATCCTAGACTGGGAGTTTCTTGGTTTGGCAGTCTTTTGTTTGTTTAGTGGTGGTTTTAAGCACACAATGTAAATTACGTCTTAGTACTATCTCTTTAAAAGTTTTGTGCATACAGGGTTTTTCTGGATATAGAAAATAACTGGGCATTTTGTACAAGAAACTTCCCTGAAGTGTTGTTAATCACAAAGAGCCTTCTGGTGCAGGAATAACCCATCATTTGCTTTCCATGGGAGTCTGCGAGTATGTGCTGAAAGAAGGGTCATTTGCAGTCATGCTCTGCTCTTAAACTTGGGCCCAGCCACTGTCAGACAGAAGTTAAAACAGAGGTCTGTCCCCAAAGAGCAGACATTGTGTTACCATAAGTTACAGCCCTGTCAGAAGCATCAGAGCAGCAGTTTTGCACACAAGAAGCTCTCAGAATTGAGCTTCTTTCTGTGAAATACCAGTGTCCATCTTCTGTGGATCATATTTAGGGAAGAATATAAGTGAGTGCATTTTTCTGTCAAATTCAAGTTGTCAAATCATACTTGGGATTCTGGCCATCTAGAGGAGGGAAATTATAAATGGACATCTGAGAGTGCCATACTCAGTTGCCCTTTTTGACTAACTCATTCTACCATGGAGGATGGTATTACAATGCAGGAATCTGTGACCTGTGTGTGCTGTCCTGGTCTCTCAATCCCCTCCCATTGTAATGAGATAAATTCTTACATATCAATAAGAAACTGAAATCTGGCTTTTAGAGAGTTTTTTGACAAAGTCATACATTTCTGCTTTTAAGACAATGGTCTCTGAAGGGCAAGAGTAGAACCATAGAAGTTTCAACAGCTGTGACAATTCTCTCAGATCTCCAATAGTCCAATTCTAATTTTGCTTCTGAGCTTATTTCTGAAGATGATAAAGGGGTGGCACAGCTCATTGTACTCAGACTGGAGATACTCAGGTCTTTTGACAAATACGCAGTGGGATTATAAAAAGTGATCTAGGTGTTCATAGTGTTCTCAATGAAAAGAACACCCAGGTTATAGGAATGGATGAAAATCTCGTTTAACCTCATCTTCCTTTAGGTGCCTAGTCCCAAGAAGCAGCATGCTGATTATACAATGTTTCTTCAACAGGAGGAGATGGCGGAGCTCAAGGCCCAGCTTTACCTGCTGGAGAAGGAGAAGAAGGCATTGGAATTGAAGCTGAGCACTCGAGAGGCTCAGGAGCAGGCCTACCTTGTCCATATTGAGCACTTGAAGTCTGAAGTGGAAGAACAAAAAGAGCAGAGAATGAGGTCTCTCAGCTCAACCAGCAGCGGAAGCAGAGACAAACTGGGCAAGGTAGGGAGTCAAGCTGTTTCCAAAGTTGTAAACTTGATTAATTAAACCCTTCCCCATCCGTATCAGCATGTTCATTCTCCTCTTTTGTTTATATGTAGATCTTCGCTCTCTTCCCCAATTGTTTGGTGATTCCTTCAGTGCTGTGACTTGAGAGGACTTTGCAGTGTTAAGCCTGGACTAAAATGAGGGTATTTTGAGGAGTACCACAAGGCCAGTCTTGCCAAACATTCAAGTTGCTGTGGTTGAACATGTGTTTTGCCTGTTGCCACTCACTGCAAGCACTGGAAGGGAGTCTAAGCAAAATGGCATTCTCCCCTAAACACAAAATATGAAAAAACTTGGTCTCACTTGGAAGCATTTAGAGCATTGTAATTACAATCTCTTTCTCCGAATCAGATTATAATAATTTGAGAAGGAAGACTTTTCTCACCCTTAGTGTAATGCAAAATAAACAGATTTCTGCATTTGCAGTAATAATTTTCATTAAGAAATAAATACCCCAGAAAACATTAATTCATCTTACTTTAGTGCTGTGTCCCCAGAAAACTTCAATAATGTGTTTGAAAACAAAATCCAGAGCCATGTCTTTCTGACTTGTTTCTGGCAATACAGCATCTGAATTTTTTGATCCCAGTGCTTCTTTGTGTCAAGTGTCGTGTCAGAAGAAATATAAGGAAGGCACCAGCAGTTTTGCACACTGTAGCAGAATTTTGCAAATCGGTGGTCTAGAAAACATTTATAGAGGGATTTGTGAAATATTAATGTGTTTAGTCCATTCCTTGTTATGTTGACACACTGCCATGTTGCTGTAGCTTTGTATTGTTTATTCCACCTTCATTTTAAAAGTAGCTGTGAACTAAGAGGTTTTCAGAATTTTCCTGGTTCAGATTGTCAGTAACTTCTATTCAGGTGGCTTTTCCTCCTTTGTCAGGAATGCAGTGATGGCACAGCAGCACCACTAACACTTGCTGAGCTGAGACCATACGACGAGAGTGAACTGACTGCTGAGCTGACAAATGCACTCCGGAGGTAAGCACAGCTTCCCTCACCAGAGACTGATTTGTCCTTTTTTGTCCAGGGAAAGGTTTTTTTCTGAGCCTTCATTTTAACCTTTAAGTGGTTGCAAGAGTGATCACAAGTTTGTCCTTCTAATGTTCCACTCTCTTTTGCTGTTGTTCTTCAGCTGATGAGTCTTCACATGATGCTCAACTCCATTCTCCTTGAGGTTCTCTAAAGTTCAGTTGAATTTCAGAAATAAAAGAAACCCTCAAAATGGCATTAATGACCACATTCAGGCAGGAGTATAAGACACACCTTTCCTCTGTGTGTAAAGAAAGCCTGTAGTGAAGACAGGATTTGAAGTGTGATCTTTGGTTAAGGCTGGCCGCAGGTTAGAACTTGGTTAGGAGTTACAGGAGTGGGAATTGCAGGCATTTTGATGACTCAGATGCTCCATTTGCCTCCTGAGTATGTAAATGGAGCCACAGTTCAACTACAGATGACTTTGTGTGAGGCATTAGCTTTCCAGTGGGTGAGAAAATTGATGTCTTGACAAATGGCTTTTGTCAACAGCCAGGTTTTAAGCCTAAGCTTTCATTACAGTTATACATTAACTAGATACTTGTTTGTGCAGCAGTTTTTCCTGCACTAGCTATATGGTAAACTTCATGACAAAGAAATTCACAGTTTTGATAATGGTTTCAGCACTTGTTCCACCTTTTCTGAGAAATTGAATAAAAGTCTAATATCTAACCTGGTTCTTATATTTAGAACCTGTTCAAAATGCTGCTAAGAATTTTGGCTGGGAAGAGTGTGTTTTGCATTACTGGTGTTTGCACCCTCTTTGATGGTGGAATGTCCTTTGAGGCAGCTGTGGTGTTCCATTCCTGAGGTGCTTTTTTCATAGGTGCAATGTGTGGTGTGCCTAGGGACACTTAAGCCTGAAAGGCATTACGTAAAAATGTCGGATCATTACCATGGCAGAATCAATACATCTCATACTCTTGGCTTAGTAGTCTGGCAGTTGCTGAGTACTTAGTTCGCATAATGCAGGAAACAAAATTCTGTGGGTAAAGTAATCAAAACTGTCATTCATGTGTGGGTGGATAAAACCCATCAACAATGGAATTTACATAAACATTGCAGAGAGCCATTGGCTTCCCCCATATCCCCCACACCACAGCCCTGATGTGAGCTGCTCCACCAGCATTTTCTCCCTTCACTCAAGCTGCTGCTTCTTCCTGCTCTTGTTATTTGCTCCAGGATTTTGAGAAGATGCCAGTGACCTTACTTAGCAGAGGTTTTAGTATAGTCATGAAATGTGGTTTGCTGACAACACAGAGAAAACAACTTCGCTTTATCTACTAGGCCTTAAGTTGATTAACATGGATTTCCAGCCAAGGGCCTCGCAAATACAGTTTGTCAGGCAGAAATGGGGAAGAAAAATAATCGGATTAAACTGTACATAAATTGTGAAGGCTCTCTGTTTAATGGAAATACGACTGTACTAAATGTGATTGCTGCTGCCAGTGGGGCTCAAGCACAGTTCCTGCAACCTGTGTGGACAGGGTATTTTTCTCCCTAATCAGTGTGCCAGCCAAATCAGGCTGAATGCTTAGCCCTCCTTGCTCTAAAGTCTTGTCTCTGCAAGTCAGTTGAAGGCCTGTCTAGCACAGGGAGAAACCTTACTGCAACCTCTTTAGGCACAGCTATGCTAAAAAATACCAGCGGTCCCTAACTGCTGTTCTGGATAAATGGGCCCTCAAATACCACAATTTATACCATCACAAATCCACAAGAGTTCTAAAAATTATCAAAGTCCTTTTTCTTCTGCAAGTGTATCCTACTCACCCTCCAAAGACATAAGGACCAGAATACAAAATCAAAAGTATTTGTCCCTGTAGCTTTGTTTGCTGAGGGATGGGGGGGAGAAATACAAAACAAGTGCCTATGATGTTCTCTGGTCTAGAGGCAGTATTTAAATGCCAGTGTTTAGGAGTGTTAGAGGGCTGCTTACAATTTGTGCATGAGTTCAGCAGTTGGTTCTACCTGTTGTTTCTCCAGGCAGTAGACACTGATGCAGGGAACAACAGCTGCCAACAGGGGCAAAAACCCATTTGCTTCTGTTTGTCAGAGCGTGTGATATCAATCAGCAGCCCTGCTTCCTGTCCCCTCCTCATCCTGTCATTACAGAGACTAAAGCTCTTGCTGTTCCCCCCTCTACTACTTTCCCATTCTGTCCTTCTGTTGCTGTTAAATTGTAAGGTTCTTCTCAGTTAATTGAAACATAGTGAAACACAAATAAAACAGAAGGGCGTAGTTACGATTTCGGTTTTGGTGTAGTTTGGGAGCATTTATTTGCTCATAGTCTGCTAATGGCCATGCAGCAGAAGAGTCTCATCCAGAGAGCCAGGCTGGCTTCACTCTGCAGATGTGGATTCTTTTTTTGTAAAACTGGAATCCAGCCATATGTTGTGAAGTTTTTGTTGGTAGTGCCCATCAGCAGAAGTTAAGGCAGGAGCAGTTCTTCATCTATTGTGTCATAACATATTTGTTCTAGAACAACTCAGGATTTCTTGTAGTAGTGCTCAGTGTTAAAATCCCTATTCCCAGCTTTTCACACACATCACTTCTGTTTTCCATGGTCACTATGCTAACTAGGAGAAATGTCAATTAGCTGCAAGTCCTATGCTGGTAAAGTTACATGTAGGTTAACTAATTTCTGTTACTGCAGGCTAAGCTCACTACTTTAGAGACACATCCTGTTTCAGCCAAATGTAAACACTTTCTGCCAGAATCCTTAACAGGTTTTTTTTTTCCATCTCTCTTTTCTTGATGGAATGATGAAGTGCTTTAATGGACATGAAGCCTCTTCTTTCTTGACTTTGACACATCCATAAATAAGCTTCTTGGCAGGAAATACCTTATTCTTGTGAGGGCAGAAATGTATTCTCAGCAGCCTCGTGACGTGGTTGACACCTTGATGATCGTGCCAGAGGCCAGTTTTATAAGACAGGATCTGATTGAATACCCCAGAATTAGACACGTGACACAGTCTCTGAGGGAAAACCTGATAACAGTCTCTTCTTGCTAGTTTGTTCTGCTCTGCTGGGGCAGGGCAGGGAGCACTGTACATGACTTATGTGAGTTTGTAACTCAGTAGGCATATAACAGGTTATACATTAGTGTAGGTAAATGCATTAGAGGTGGCAGAAGGGAGGTTGTAGGAACTCCATCCTGCTTTAGAAGGGTGACGGTAATGGTGATGGCACCGATCTTTCCTTCTGCTAAGTTCTTCCATTCTGTAAAAAATGGCGAAGCTGGCAATACTGAAACTTCTCCCTCTCCCTCGGCCTTGCTACAAATGCTTTGATTATTGAGGTCCTCCTGCAGTCTCTTTTTGTGCTCCCAGTTGCTGATAGCTTTTCTGTCTGTGTAGGTTGTATTTTGTTTGTATATTTAGAGAATAATTTATAAATCATTAAAATACTTGGCCAGGAAGGATCTAGCAATACTAGGCAAGGACCATGGCAGGCAAAACACTTCATAACTACACTGACTGTACAGACCTTGGCTGCATCATCATTTGGCACAAAATTATGATCCTTGATGGCTGTGCAGAGTTACATGAATCATGTCAGTCTAGACATGTTTCAGTATCTCGGTCACAAAATGGTGACTTTCCATCTGGCAACACAACAAAGGAGCTTTATATTTACCATGCCTGATTACTTGTAAACTGAGAGAGAACGTAGTGAGTGATGCTGCTAATTGTGAAGTCGCAGTGGAGAGAGGAAATGAGTAGTAATCAGTAGGACTGGCAAACAACTCTTTCTCTGTGAACAAAAAGTCCATTTTGCACAGAGCTGTGGTCCTGTCTCTCTGGAAGTGGAAGCTGCATGTATTTCTAGCAGAACATAAAAAATGCATCCTATTGCCATAACTTCCATGTGTCTATTGAAACATAGCAATGGTTGTTGCAGTCTCAGGTTCTTATCTCTGTCTGAGGACCACAAATATGTTTTGTGCCAGACTTCTTTGCAGAGAGCAAACACTTCAATAGAAAGCTGTGCCAAGTCGTGGCAGTGACTATTTCCTGACACAATGTCCGTGAGAGAGAAATCAAGCTCCTTCCTTTATTTTAAATTTCCGTAAACTTCATGGATGGTATCTTAGCTTGGCATGTTTTCATGATAGCAGCAGTCAGTAAAAGCATCATTGAAATTCAGGCCTATCCTGATCTATTTCCATTTCTAAGACTGTCTTAGAAATGGAAATAGAAATGCCTAGAACACATCATACTGTAATAATTCCAAATTAAAATTGCTCTTTACACTTTTACCGATTCATGAAAGCCTCTTTTTGTTTGACAAGACACTGGGTGAAGATGTAGTGGGTAAAAGTGGGGGGAGGGAGGCAGGGGTTTGTGTTTTGGACCTACTGATGCATCCTCAGCTGCTTTCTGTCAGTGTTTGCTTATTTCTGTTCTCCAATTATCACCTCAATTAAATGAGGAGATAAGCAACTTTGAGGCATTTATAAGCCAGACAGTAGTATGGATTGCAGTCATTGCAAATTTCAGAGACATCTCTTTTTTGTGACTGCAATATCCTGCTGTGGTTTCCCCATGGCTGCTTGGGGGCATTCAGGAGGCATGGCCTCTTTCTGGAAATCCCTTTCTAGAGTCCCACCGGGAGAAACCATCTCACAAGAAGAGAAGTGATTCATGGTGATATCAGGGACAGATTCTTTAGCAGCACCTTGAGTAGCTGTTTTTGCCTTATGCCTCACAGACAACCATAATTTGTCTTTTTCTCAATTTCTGACATGAAGTAGTTCTTACCACCACCATGTGGTCATCTGAACTGATGAGCTGCTGTGCTCTGGGATATAATCGTCACAGGGAGCTCCAAATAGTTCCAGGTCTGGAGAGCTTCCAGGCTGGGCTGGCAAAGCTGGGTGGGAGGTTTGAGCAGTGAGTGTGGCAGGCGTGCTGCTGCCTCGCTCCAGGGCTGTTCTCCCTTTTTGCTGCCAGTAAGTTGCTTCCAGGACCACACCTGGCCTATATCCCCACTGCAGGTGGTGTAACACATGCCTGTGGTACTGTCTGGTTTTTGAGATCTGTTCTGAACATCTTGATAATCAGCAAAAAAGGCAGTACAGTATTCCACACCAGCAAAGGGGTTTTTAAAGCACCTTCCATCACCTCTGCAATCAGGAAAGGCCTCCTGTGCACAGCACGGGTGGTGCTTCAGCGAGTAAGCCAGGAAGACATGGCTTTTGAAGAGGATGACTCTCTTGGCGTTTGTGTAGTGTTGCTTTGTTACCTCTTTAAAACATTTATTGTACTCTGGTTGTTTTCCTTAGCAGGCCAAGCCAGACCAGTGAGGCAAGCATGCATTCGAATTAGCTTGGGGATTCTGCATGCCAGCCTGATGTAAGATGTTAGTCTAAACTGCTGATGAAAAGAGAATTTTTTTGCATTCCTTTTAAATATCCAGCTGTTATCTCCTGACAGGAGTGGAGTCAAATGCCTAGGAAAAACAATCATGTGTCACCCTGTTCGACTGGAAAAGTCAGAGAGGGGAGTGAAGGATGGTGCCAGGGTCACTGCAATGGGAGGGTATTAGGGAAGGGAGTAGGAATGGAGTGTGGGAGTGTGGGAAGGTGTGTGCCTTGCCTTCAAAGCACGGCCCTGCAGATTGGTAGGGACTGTGCAGGAGGTGCCTTCCTTCCCTCCCTCCCTCCCCTTGCCCACCCCCAGCAGCCTGAAGCTGGTGTGTCAGGGCTTTGTATCTGCAGAGATCAGGGGCTGAGCTGAACCAGGTTGTCCCACTCCTCCGGGGAGCCAAGATTTGAAGGGATCTGCCTGTAACTGGCAGTTCTCCCTGATGGGTAAGAGGATGTGCCCTAGGGATTGCAAGACTCCTCTGGCTGACTGTGGGAAAGTTTCTCACCTCTTCATTTGGAAAGAGCTCATTGTTCCTCTTTAGCTTCAGATTTGGCAAGAGCTGTGGTGCTCTTGACCCTAGGGCAGAGAGATGGTAGCTGGTGCTTTCACAAGAAGGGGAATTAGCTGGGTACACACCAAGTCAGAGGCAGAAAAATCAATTTTCTGTGCGCCAGAGAAGAGCAGCTTCCTGTTTGCAACAACAGGGAATTTTCAATGAAATCAGCAAGAGCAGGAAAATCTGGGATGAATTCTAGTACATGAAACCTGAACATGTCTGGAAAAACCCAAACAGGAGGGGAAATATAAGGTGCTCATGACCTTGATTGCATTATGTGTGCCAGACATGGTTGTCACTGTGTGGAGGCCAAATTGACAGAAACACAGTTTCCTTTATGGCCCTGGCAGAATTCCCCACTCTCTGAGCTGGTAGCATTGAAACCAGAGAACACCAGTTAGCCCCTTCCTATTCAGCCATCCTGAAACAAAAAGCCCTTGAAAAACACTATGCAACTGCCCACTGAGTGTTTTGATTGTGAAAATACCAAACAAAAGCCTTTGTTACCAGCATATTAGGCATTTAGCGGATGTTGTAGGCTGTAGGCTTTTGAATACACGTATTCTGAGCTTTTCGCTGCAAAAGGAGCAGTCAGGGATTTCCCCAGCTGACTTCTCAGCAGCAGAGAGCCCTTGTGCTGGAAGTGAGCCATATCCTCAGATCATAGGCTCGTTCCCTTCTCTAGGAATACTTACCCATTTTCTCTCTGCACACGAAGTGCTGTGGCTGTGCTTTCTGCAGCTCCAGTTTGCATTAGCCACTTGCAGGAGGAACTATTGGGATAAAAAGCTCTGCTGACTTCTGCAGTCCAATAGACTCGAGAGTTGGGGCCTCACAGAAATTGCGTTCTCCAAAAAATATTTGCTTCTCCTTCCCTCTTCGCATCAAAAGACACAGATAAGTGATTTCTTGGGATGCACAGAATTCCATATTGCAGTCCTGGGGCACAAAGGCAGTGTGAGTTTGGACCCCAGACTCTGGAAGGCTGTCTGGTGGCAGCAGGCTGTGCCTACATCAGTAGGATTTTGTATGTCTGTCACACCAAATGCAGTTCCATCCCTGATCTGCTGCTTTGATATGTTCTCATTGTGGAGACAACGCTGCATTTCCAGTGCTGAAAACGCTCTGCCACATTAAACCTGCAGTGGCTGATTTTTCACGTCGTGTAGTCTGGAGAGTGCTGTGGTGCTGGAAATCCCCTGAAGACAACACCTCAGGGTTCAGTATCACTCCTCTTCACTGCCTAACTATGCAATCAGTTTTGAAGAGAAACAAACAGGGACAATTCTTCCTGACCTGAGGTAATCAGTGATAGACGCTGAGGGAACCCGGAGGAGTTACAATTGTGAGGCACGGGGCTCTTACCAGTGCACTCAGTGAGGTGCGGCTCTGAGGTCTCTCTTCTGCTCCTCAAACAGAAGGTGCAGCACCCTGGGGAAAACCTTACGTGTTTTTAGTGTGTAATATTAACTAACTGTATCTTCATTTCTCAGACCAAACCAATGTGTTTGCTCTGCCTTTTCTAATGCTGCTGTGTCTAGCTGCTCAGGTGTCACTTGTTCTTTGAAACGTCTCTTCAGTAAGGATATTTACATAGTTTTAAAAGTAGGAACAGGTGTAAACCTGTGTAAACAACCCACAGATCCATGTGGGTTGTTTTTTTCAGATTTTTGGGACATTGGCACATGCAATCAAACCACCAGTTGCTTTCCATATGTTTAAAGTTGAGTAGGTATTACCTAGTGCTGTTTCACTGACTTGAAGACATAATGAAAAGCCTAAAGAAATACTTGTGTTTTACTGGTGCCAGTGTAAATTTGAGTCATCTATAGATTTGGAATATTACCCATTGTTTCCTATTTGGCTAGAACTGGTTCAGAACTGGCATCTGAAAGATGTTTAAGTAGCTTAAACAGGGTGCTTACCACTCTGCTAGCTCTTTGTCTTTGACAAGCAGCAAGATGAGGATGTCGTAGACCAAATGTGAAGTACAGCTTGGTGTTTAGCTGAGTTCAGGCTGAACAGGGCTGGTTGAAAGGTGTGAGTGAAAGACAAAAGGTGATAGTTTTATCAGGTAACAATCACCATAGTAACCAAACTTCATCATGCATGAAAAGTTCCACAAAGTCTTCCCACTGTGTTTCTTTTCCACACAGCTTTTGTTACAGCAGGTGTGTGAAGGACTTCAGCTCCAGTGAACTATGGCTCTGCAGGGCTCTTTCCCGTGGGACTGTGTGCAGTGTTTTCACAGCTATACTTTTTCTTGCACATAAAGTTAAATCAACCTCACACAGTTTAGAGATTTCTCTGCCCATCCGAACACTGTGCATGTTATTCCACTGGGCTTGTTGCTCAGAGTGGGTTGTCATGCTGGGATTGGTGCTGCTTAGCCTTCTCCAGAGCCTCTGGCTGTGGCAGCCTTTGGAGCAGGGAAGCCCCAGATTTACCCTACTCTCTTCTGTCATATCAGTAGGTGCCATGCCACAAACACATTAGGTGTGGCCTCTGCCATGTCTGATCTTTTCTTGTTTATGTTCTGGGTTTTTTCCTTCCTGTTTTCCTTGCAGAACATAGATTTTGCCTGTAGACTGTGCTGAGTTTTCCTGACTATTGAGATAGGATATAAAAATTGAGATTTACATTTGGGGTGAATGGCAGTGAACTTTTAACTGCAAGGGAGAAGGATTGCATTACTTGAAAGCAGAGAGTGTGTTTCTTCAAATAAAGGACGTACAAAGAATACTGATGATTCTTCATCAACAAGGGCCCTCTTATGTCCTTTTTAATTTGGCTGGTAAACCAGTGCCTGAGTGTGTTGGGATAGACTGCTAACTTGGAATATTTCCCCGGGTGACTTCGTGAAAGCCCTTCTGTTGCTGCTGGAGCCAGGCGCTGTCCCTCTCTCTGGTGATGAAAGGCTGCCCTATCCAGGCCTTCCTGGGAACTGCAGGTTGCTGAGCGGGGATTTCAGGAGGTCTCTGCAGAGCTGGGGAAGCTTTCACAAACTTTAGGGTATTCATTCCCGTTGGGCTCATATGGGAGCTGGCAGTTGTCTCATTATTGAGAAGAAGCTAAGTGTACTCACATAGCAGCACTGCTACGAGCGCAGGAGGGAGAGCTGGATCACTGCAAAGTGGTTCTAGGTGGCAAAGCACAGACAGATACCTTCAGGTAAACACGTAAAAATCCCAAGTGTAAGATTTGATCCTGCAAAATCTGTGTCCCAGTGGATCTCAGCTTCATGTCATTCTTAAAACACCTTTTTTTTTTTTCTTCCAACTACATTATTTTTCTCTGGGCTATCTGTGCTGTGAGTTTGGGCCACAGAGAAAGGCTCCTGGAACAGTCCCATGTGTGTGTAGGAGTGGGCTGAGCAGCCATCAGCCATCAGCTCTGCAGCAGGGAGCGCCCCAGGAAGGCCTCGTGCCACATACTTATGTGGGAAATGCTTTTTAAACCCAGCTTAATCCCCAAGCTGTAGTGCTTGTTCCTGCCCAGAATTTCTGTCATGTTCAGTTTCTCTTTCCCTCACATAGATAATTGCATTGTGAAAATATTACATGGTACCGTATTTCCATTCTGTCACACTCCATGTAATTAGCTTTTGGTTCAGAATTGGTGATGACTGTATTAGTGTTGTGCTTAGTTCTTAATGTGATTCAGTGCATACAAGACCATGATGTATGAGAGAAGTTTGTTTTCTCTCTTCTCTGCTCTATCTGTGAACCTGAAGTTTAAAATATTACATATATATTATGAATGTTATAAATATCAATCTTCGGAAAAGTTTAATGTAAGAACTACCTCCTATTTTATCCTAGTAGTAGTAAGGAAATATTTTCAGCATGTCAACCCAGCACAGGACAACTGTTAATGCACTTCCAAGCGGAATTGTTATTTCTGTTTTGAAAATAGTTTTCTACCTCCTTTTCCCCTGATCCAGGGAGAAGAAGCTGAAAGCAAGAGTGCAGGAGTTAGTGAGTGCTTTGGAGAGACTCACGAAGAGCAGTGAAATCAGACATCAACAATCTGCAGAATTTGTTAATGACCTTAAAAGAGCAAACAGGTAAGTGATCTATCAGCAGATGGATGCACCATCGATTTTTTTTCTTTTTGCTGTGTTCTGGAAAAGCACTGTAATATTCCCCTTACCTTAATGAGAAGTTTCTGGATCTTAACATTCACATGTTGATACTTTTCAGGTTATAGTTAGAGATGGGGGAGGTATAAACCTCCCATGGAGGCCCCTGACAACTACATAGTTAAGAACAGAAGGCAGGGAAATAGGTTAATCTTAATTGAATTACTACTAGGGATTGCACAATTAAAAAAGCAAACAAAAAATAAAATAATGAATCTGTTACCTTGTCTTAAACTACTCCCTTTTCTTTGCCTCCAGCGTCTTCATTAATAAACAGTCTTGGATAATCATACCTAAATTCTGTTGCTCACTCAGGGCATTTTACTTGCACTGTGTTTGGATGGCCTGGGAATATGGTGGACTTGCTGCAAGCAGCCTATCACTCACAGTGTAGTTTTCCTTAAATTATATCTGAAAGCCTTTGTGGTGAGAAGCAGCACCCTTCTCAAGCTTTCTGATCCAGTCAAGGTGGAGGCACAGAAGCTACTCAGCAGCTAGTAAATTCTAAATGTTTTCTTTGCCAGTTTACTGGTAAAGGTGTTTGCTGTCCCCAGGAAAGACACTGACATTAGCGTTGATCTGAGTTTGCTTGGAAAAGGTTTGGATCTAATCCATTTTAAAGCACTGGTAAATTTTGGGAAGGTGATCAGTACCCAAATTTTGGAGTGCCCTGAAGGTGGGACTTCAAGGTAGATTTTTTGTAGCACTTATTCTGAACATGCCTTTTTTGAATTACCTTCTGTGCTTTGTGTTTTTAACAGCAACTTGGTAGCAGCTTATGAAAAAGCAAAGAAAAAGCATCAAAATAAGCTGAAGAAACTGGAATCACAAATGATGGCCATGGTGGAGAGGCATGAAACCCAAGTAAGAATGCTCAAACAAAGAATAGCTTTACTGGAAGAAGAGAACTCCAGACCTCACACCAATGAAACTTCACTTTAAATGCATCTCTTTAAAGCATGCTTAGTGCCATTACAACTTCCTTTCTTCTGGAGGTTGAATTTTAGGTAGTTTCAAATGCTAAAAGCTCTGATTGTCAATGATGACAATACTTAAAAGCGCCTTCTCTGGGATTGCAGAGAGGTGTCATGGGGATATAAAAGTGTTAACCTTAAGGACTGTTTCATAATGTAAAATGGCAGTGCCTGAATTACCATGCTGTAATTGTGTACACTGTCTGTGTTGTTATGTCTGTATTCATACAGCTTCTCTTCCATTTTGTCTGTGTCGAATGAGTGACAGTGTCACACAGCAGAATTCATGTTAAGAGGTTTTCATTTGAGTAGTTCAGAGATCATGTGAGAGTTTTCCCAGTCCCTGGGTCCCTCTGCACACATTCCATCCTGTACCCTCAAGACTCGCTGTGGTTACACCACCAGGCAGCTGCAGAGGGAGGAGAGGACAGCCTAGCTAAGGTTTCTCTTGCACCCTGCTTGCAGTTCTGCTGCTCACAGTGCAGATCAGGTAGGAAAACTCCTGCTGATTTGGGAAAAAAACTAAGAAAGTGTAGTTGCGTCTCTGAAAATTATGATAAAAGTTGCATTTCTTAGAGTGCACAAGAGGGCCAAAGGCTGTGAGTTTCACCATCACACACAGACAGTCTGTGCCAAGGGTGGGTAAGGAATTACAGGACACCTCCTGGTATTTGTATTGCATGGTGTTTGCGACTACTTTGTAAAAAAAATTGGTTTTTCTTGCTATATACACTATATCCAAGGTTTTCTTTAAGAAGCTGGGCCATTTTTGTCATGTGTATTGTGCTTATTACAGCTTACTGTGATCAAGAGGTAGAATGTCTTTTTATACTTTTTTTGACCAAAAAAGGTACTTATAAGGAATGTACCTGTTTAATATTGAATACATAGGCACAAACTATAAATGTGTAGGTGTATGGATATCCAGCCACAAACAGAATGTGAATGGTGAAGTCTTACAGCTTCTTAAGTTAGTTTTTGTTACTGCTAACATTCTCTTGTTTAAATCACATATTACTGTATTAGCAAACTGACTGAAGTGCAAATTTTGGCTTGTTAGGTTAATGAACATTAAGCAAATCATGGGGATCAGGTTGGTTTCTGTAGGGGTCAAAATACAGGAATCTGCCACAGCACCTGTTACATTTAGAATTTGCTTATTTTTGAGAGAGTACGTAAAACAGCTTCATGTGTGTTTTAACAAGCCAAGCTAGAGTCCCTTCACTGTGCTAGCCTGCTGCTATGTTATGCCTCTGCTTTGCGTTTTCCAGGCTGATTTCTAGTGAATCTGATTTCAGATGTTTATCCTTTTTTGCTTTACACGTTGAGTTGCACTTCAAGTTGTACTAGTTTATTTAGAATTATAACTTGTCTCATTTACTCCTCCCATTACGAGTACTAAGGAAATACTTTTAGAGGACTTTTTTTTGTCTACTGTTGGGTTAGGTCAGGCAGACAACAAAGTTTTGGGAACTCATGTTCAGAATGTGGCATTATTACTTCTTGGTTACATCTGGGACTGTAGCAGTTGGGAGTTCCATCTCTTACTGCTGTAGCTATTGTTGTCTTCTTTCCTTAGTCATTCTGACTTCTCTGGAGTCTGATACATCATCCACAAACCCAGCATCACATGTGATTGATGGCAACAGCAAATTAAAACAATGCTGATTTCAAAATTTTTAGGTAGCGATGTTCTGGTTTTGATCAGTCCTCTCAAAATAATTGCACTTCTTAATTTATAATGTGAATGGAAATTTTTGCGCATGAGTCTCTTGAGGGAGGAGACACATTGGTTTCTCCAGTCTTTGTGGTTCCACTTAGCAGCTCTCTATGGTGTTTTCCCTTTTTGGCCCAATTTTCTCACCTACAGGAAGGTGAGCATTTGCCATCAGCTTCAGCGGTAGCTGAGCACACATGAGAAACACAAAAGTATCCACTATGTGCTGAGGCAAAAAGACAGTTATACTTTTGTCTTCTGGCATCTGAAACACCTGGGTGACTTGAGGTCATCTCGGAATGTCCACGTGAAATAACCTTTCACTGAAGAGGACCAGAAACCACTACTGCACTGGGCTGCCTCTTAGGCTTTTTTGTTCTTTTAGAGTAATAAAATCACAAAATGGTTTGGACTGGAAGGGACCTTAAAAATCACCTTGGTACAACCCTTCTGTGGGCAGGAGCATATCCTATTGGGCAAGGTTGCTCCAAGCCCCGTCCAACATGGCCTTGGACACTTTCAGGGATGGGGCAACCACTTTTCTGGGCAACCTGTGCCAGGACCTCAGTGCCCTCACACAGAAAAATTTCTGCCATAAAAATTCAGATACTCTTATACAGAGGCATAAAAAGCTGCAGCCTCACTGCCTTTTCCAGGCCTAACAGTTTGCTGGTTCTGTTTCACTATATTTATCATGTATCTTCGCTGCCAACTGTGCTCTGGAAGTGCTTTAGAATAAATCATAAATCATCAGTAAGTGTTACTACCACTCCCATTTTTTTCCCATAAGGGTTGTAGATGAGAAAGCAGCACTGGTACCACCCAGCCTCAGGAATAGCCATAGTTTGCCACACCACCAGTGTATTTATTTGCCTCAGCAAGCAGCTGCTGCAAGTTTTGTTAGCATACTGAAAAAGATCGACAGGGAAGTGGTCACAGGTTTAATGTTATTTTGAAAACTGTTCAATTGCAATAATTAGCTGCAGCTCCATTAAAATGGCACCAACCCTCAGAAAAAAAGCCAAAAAACTTCCCAAATCCTTTTATGCAACTCTGAAGTGCCAGCACACCAGAAATACCTATGTGCAATGCACCATGAGTCACAGCAACTTAACTCTCTTAACACTTGTTGCAGAAATAATACATTTACAAAGCAAGAAAAAGAGGTGGTTCTTACCAACCTAAGTCAATTCATTAATAAATGTTTGGACTTTTTTTGATTTTCTTAAGTCACCAGAGTGCATGAAACTTTGTATTTCACAGAGTGCTCAGAAAAAACATTCACTTTGTTCTTTAATTCTATGTAGAAATCTTCACCAGCTTGAATGTAGTGTTAGCTATTGCAAAGCACGCGTGACTAAGTTTGCATTCATGTCAGTATTGTTCTACTGGTTTTATTAGTATTTTCTCCTTAATACTACACCACGCATTGTAACTTTTGAAACTTTTCACCTTACTGAATTAGCTTTAAATGTGTTGCTACCTTTTAGTTTCCTAGCAGCTGTAAAATAGCTATTTTGTGTTCATTTGATATAGAATTGTAAAAACTGCATTTATTTATACAGAGGCATTTATAATACTTATTTTACAAATGTTCTTATATTCTGAATAAATTTCTAATGCTGTTTCTTTGCCTTGGGAGTTGTTTCACCATGACTTGTCACCTTACGGCTGAATGGGACTGCCTGAAGATACCTCGGCACAAAGGTCTCTCATCTCCAAGATAAATTACTGAGGGAGATGGTTTGACATTGTCAGGAAAGTTCATATAATAGAGCCATGAAAAGTTGTTAATAACTCAGATCTGGCCACAGGCTTTAGCTGGGCTCAAGAACATCACTACTTCTTCCTGCAAACCCTCTACAGCTTCAATGACACTTCAGAGAAATGGAAGGGCACATGTGAAACCGTTTCCACACATCCAGTTCTTTTAATAACAAGTTATATGGACCAAAACAAAAAGAAAACAAAATACTCAATATTACATAAATATTCTAAAAGCACTGATTGAAGTCCACATACTTCTTTCTCCAGTATGTCTAACACTTTTAAAATTTTTTTTCCACTGTTGAATGGACTCATCCACCTTCACAACTGACTTTAAAAAATACTTCCTTTCCTGGCACTAGATATAATCACTGCTGCTGACTGGCGTAAGGTAACACTTAAACATTCTACTGTGAAAGAATAACCTGTACCACAGCAGCACAGGCTTCATATTTCTCAATGACCAGCAATCTTTATATTCATACTTCAGTACTTCAATAAGTTTATTTATAAAGTAATTTAATTTTACAGAGGAAAAAATAACAATATAGAAGAAAATGTCAACTTAGTCATAGTCTCTTAAATGGCGTGCTTCAGTTTCTGAATCAATTAATAAACAAAATCACAAGCGCCAGTTCAGCGGATGTTACAGGTAGTTACAGATTTTATTGAATACAATTGAAGGGCTGACTAATGCAAACTTTCTTCAAAAGAACATAATGGGAATTGAATAAAATCTGTAATGATTTCAACCCTTTAGCTGTACAAATGTCCTACTGAATTAGCACTGATGTGCCACTTACACACAGAGGAAACCAGATAGAGTTCTTGAGCTCTGAACAAACAGGAGGAAGATGCAATCCTTCATGCATAAGCCAAACCAGCAAGCACTGGCTCCCTGTTTTCTGCGAGGCATGCAGTGCTGCCTTGAAAAGTGTCATCATTTGGAAGCAATACCCAAGTCTGGGTCCTGGAACACAAACACCAGTTGCGCATTCTGCCTGAATTAACAACCCCACACCGCCTTCTAGAGGGATCTGTTTTGCTTTTTAATGGTAAAAGTGCCTTGCAAACCCAGCTAAGCTGCTCCTCAGGGATGAAGTACAACTTCCACATAGTGCAATGCCATGCACATACAGTAAAGTTCTGTTGCAAGTACTGGCATGAGAAGTATTTGCTGAGAGCTCTTAACCATGCAGTTTTCCATACTTGTTCTGCATAACAAAATTATGTACCCAACCAGTGAGATACAAATTTCATCCCCACAGTTTAGTAATTTTGATCAAACATGCTTAAAAAAATTTGCAAACTTCTCACAGTTGGAAATGTGTCAGAGAGAACTGTGTTTGCAGGATGTGTTTTCTTAAAAAGCTACTAATGCCTTATTTTAGAATGATTAATGCTCCATGAGCTGTAATCATTTCCTTAAAGGCACTGAATTGTAACCCATACTGGAAACAAAAAGCTAGTTCTGATCAACAATATAAATGCTTAAAAATGACAAAATACTTTGTTTTCAGTAAAATCCGTAGAGACCTTATCAAATTTAAACATTCTGTACTCTGTGAAATGTTAGTAATTACTTAAAAGGAAGCGTTTTTTTCCTGGAAGAATTGAAGGACGACTTGAAGACACTTTTGACTTCCCAGAAGCATCCAGGGCTGAGAACTGTTTAAAGATAAGGGTTTCTGTAAAGCTAAATCTGTACAAAAAGTTAAGTCTCACTGAACCTAACATTTTCAATGGAAAGACAAGTTAAACCCCAAGCATTTTGTTTTATTGTACTGCTGCCAATCCGGAATACTGCCTCTGGTCCAATCTTGAACATGGCCAATGTAATTACTGTTTATGTTGACTTCCTTTTAAGTCCACAACCTACATGAAAAAGTGAAATGCACACACAGCACAAATCCTACTGCATCTATCAGTGCTTATGTATGGGATTAAGAACAGTGCAAATACTAGCATTTAGCCTACTTTCATTCTTGAACTACACTATTGCTATAAATGCATAAGAACAAAAACCTATTACGGAAGAGTTTCTAAGTCTAATTTACTGTAAAAGCACCTTCAGTTAGTTTGTATAAATTTACCACATCTTAAATAATTTTGGTTGTTTCAAAAGCTAAAATACTGTAATAACAAAAACCATTTGAAATTATGAAGTCATGTATAAGCACCAGATTATTTAACATTTACAGTGCAAGACTTAACATCGGTTTATTTACAGAAATTAAATCAACAAGAGAGACTACCCTATTAATTCTCAATAACTATGAGCTTCCTAACACATTTAGGATATAATATCCTAACTTAAAACATGAAGGCACCTGGCTTTACCTCTGGAAGAGAAACCTGTTGCTCAGAATTTGCAATAAAACCCCAGGTACCTGAGGATTAAGTAGCCCACTGACGCCACAACTGGGCAGCCAGTTACCCCTGGGGCAGCAGGGCTATCTTGCACCACAGGACTCTCAGGTTTGGATTCTTAATGTAGCCTCTTTGCTCTTCACACCATAATGGCATGAGTGCAAAAGCAAATCACTACATTAAGTAAAGGTTGGAAGAACTGTGTTCTTATGTGAAATTACAATCTGAGAGCAAGTACATTAGAAGTAGCCAGACGTGAAGCTTGCCTTGTTTTTAAAAGGAAATGTTACATCTATAACAGCCACAGGTAGGTGAAGGAAAAACACTAAGTATTGTTCTCAAATCACCAAATTAGTTCAGGAAGGTTGGAGCAGAGCACAGAAGCCTGGAACAGTGATTAGGCCCAAAATTTCACCAGAAACTATTTATGCATGTTTGGTCTAAAGAATTTACATTGTGTTAAAAAATAGTACTTTGATTGTGCAACAAATAAAGCTATTTCCCCCTTTCCTTCTCAGAACCACCGTTGCCAGACTTCAAACTGGCACAAACTTTCCAAACCTGGATGATTGATTTACATCAAGGAGCTGCAGTCAGTAGTGCTCCAGTCACTCAGCTAGGCAGGCCACTCTTCAGTCCCAGGTCAAAGTACAGAGCATTTTGAGAAGGAGAGATGCTAAAAACCTCATGCTAAAGCAGGGAGTTGATGCAGTACTACAAACTGCACTCTAGGACTAGATTCCTAGCACCACACACCTGTAGGTTTTTCTTCCTAAATGTTTGTTTACTCCACAAGTTCTTTGATTCCAAGAACACTGACTTGACCAATCAGAATCTGAATAACCCCTAATATGGCAGCATTCTCGAATTGACAGTGTTTTTGTTTTTCAAGTATCTCGACACCAGCTCTTGAGTCTGACATGCAAACAGTTCCTGTTTCCCTGTGTCTAGCTCCCGTAAAGTAAAAACTCACAGAACTAAAGCCTGTATCTCACTTGCTATTTCTTCACTGTTTCATGGAAGATAATGTAAACAGTACTTCTAAACTTAGAAATACAATTATAAAAGGATGGTGAAATAAGAACATAAACAATAGTAAACAAAATATTCACTGTGCAGGGCATGATGGAGCCCACCAAGTGGATCACATGCCACCACACTTACATAGATTTAGAAGAAACCTTACTAAGGAAGCAGAAAGCAATGCTACTACAGCAAACGGTACCCTTATACAAAGAAGTAAGTTATTGCATATTTATCACATTTATTTGCAACTCACATTAAGGCTAGGTTTTCTAAAATCATGACATATGTATAAGCTTCACTTTGGATTGCTTAATGAAGCAACCAATGTCTCTTATACTGAACCAACCTTTCACTAGGAATAAAAAAATGACACAGTAAACAGAGCGCAGCCAGCATCTCCTGTTCACAGAACATGCTTCCATTGCTCTGAAGACTTCCTCTTGCCTGGGACAGGACTTCCCAAACAGATGACGGATGCTCCAAGTTCACTGTTTCGTCAACATCCCCATTATTTCACAGAGCACTAAATGATCTATAACTAATTTATCTGAAAAGTCAACTTACTTATAAAAAGATTTCCACAGCCTGTTATTTAATTATGCCTTAGGAGAGTCCTGTTAACTCCACAGGCAGTAGCAGCCTCAGGATATGATACAAACTTCTGCCTCACCATGAGTAAAGGCACTTTTGCTGGGAAATCAACTAAAAAAGCACTAAAGAAGTAACTAAAGATTAGTTTTCACCTGAAGCTGAATAACATAACCTCCTCCAGCACTATCCTACCTTTTCAATTACTCTTCTTTGTCATTGTATGGCCTTTGGATACATTTAAGAAAAAAAAAATAAATAAAAGTGAGTCAAAGCTAGATTGAGCTATTTCACAATTTGGTCTTGAAAAACAAGGCCCTCAGAACCCCTGTCCTCCAGAAGGAGGAAATGCTGTAGTCCATTTCTCCTGTTGACTGATATAGAAGTTGAGCACTCCCATGGCCAAAATTATTACAGCATGAGTTCCAAATCACCTGGTGCCAGGCAGGTGAATAAATCAGGAGAAAGTTCTAAAGCTATTTCTGAGGAAAAGACTAGGTAACAGATCAGGTAGGGTAGATGAAGTAGGGTGGTTGAAGGAAGACCAGGATTTTGGTTTTGGATGACATATGAGTTGCATAAAAACTCAGTGCATGTACATACACTACAAGGGTGTAGTTCATTCAACCTGTGAAGTTATCGATTACCTCTATTCTAGAGAAAAGTCCATTTTTAAATCTG
Organism: Lichenostomus cassidix; assembly: GCF_008360975.1. Classification (NCBI taxonomy): domain Eukaryota; kingdom Metazoa; phylum Chordata; class Aves; order Passeriformes; family Meliphagidae; genus Lichenostomus; species Lichenostomus cassidix. The sequence continues at coordinate 7,057,122 of NC_139511.1, forward strand.
GGACATGCTTGCTATCACAAGCTGCTGTGACAAATTATTTCAGTGCATTTCTCTCCACTGCAAAGCACATGCTCAAAACCCACTAACTTAAAGGTGATGTAACAGCTCATCACCTCAACTCCTACAGGTTTTTTGTTCCTCGACAGCACCCCCACCCCACCTTTCATGTTTTTCCTAAGAAAGCACTGTAGCTGAAAATGACTGAGGCTAAATCATTTAAATGCTAACTGCAAGTGCAATTCAATACTACTGGATATATACAGATTAGACACACTACACAAGAGATCTGAGGACAACAGCACAGAATACAATACTGAACACCCTTGGAATAGTTATTGGAAGCCTGATTAAGCTGTTCAGTGTCACACAATGCCTCTATTATCCATGCACCTGCCTTCCTCCTCAGTGAGATCTACAGAGGCTTATTTACATTCAGTATAAATTTTACACAAGTAACCTCTCACAGACAAGTTTAAGCTTTTCTTTTTTTGCAAGCAGCTGCTTTGTAACTTCTCCTTATGCAGCTGTGGGCAGTGCACAAGTTAGACACTTTGAACGGCCAAGTTCTACCCAGTTTGAGTGTCATTATCGAAGACCAAGGAAGAGTAGGTACAAAAAGTCAACATGCTATAGATTTAACTCAAGTACTAGTGATTGCCAGCCAACAAAAACTATCAGTGTAAAGGAGGGAAGGTATTTGGGGCAAACAATCAGTACAGAGAAAGGATGATGGGCTGAGGCTAGGTTTGAAATGTGCAACTTGGTTTCAAAATCACTAGGACAGAGGTGTCCTCTGAGAATTAGTTTCATTGCCACTGTGTAATATTGCAATGTACTACAAAATAATGACTAACAAGTCCAATAATTTACATCAGAACACTTAAAAGATTAGCAAGCTGGTATACTCCCAACAGTTAAAAAAAAAGTCAATGACATTCTACAAAACACACAGCAAGTTAAAATAAAAAAATTTTAAAAACCACAAAAATAAATCACAAGTAAAAAGAATGCCCTCTAATGCACAGCTAGGAACAAGTGAACTGAACATTGGAAAGGTACTTTTGTGGACAAAGGCTAGACTGCATTTAAAGTGCAACACTTGACTATGCCACTCCCATACTGCAAAGAGAACAAACCCTTCCGAACCAGCAGTCAGTCCCTGCATTGCATTTAAAAACAAACAAACCAACAAAATAAAAAACTCCTGAGAAAGAGTAAGGCTGGATAAGAAACCCCCTCAATTGCAACAGGCAAGTCTGATTCTTAAGTTTGCTGTCAGAGGTCAAAACTTTTCATTATGGCATCATGGTCAAACTTGAAACTCAAGAAAGCTCTTGATGAAAAAGCAAATTTGTAATGGCCATTGCATGCCATAGAATGTCCCTCTACATGTTCTGGCAGTGGGTCTTCACTGGAGCAACACATCTCATATGCTGCTTCTGCTTAAAGAGAAAAAAGTATGAAACAAATTTTAAATAGGCAGTTGCCAAATAAAGTATCAATAACAACACAAAGCCATACCTCAAATGTATATTCAATTAATATTTATAACAAAACCTGTATATTTGGTCATAGACAGAAGAAGGTAACTCAAAACAGCCATATTTACAAGTTGTCTAGAGTCTAGAAAGAATCTTAAAAGCCACTGCAATCTGGAAATAACCTTTCAATAGCAAGCTTTACACATATAACACTGTTTCACAATCCATTTCTTAAAAAGGAGGAAAAAAAGGCACTATTTTCTGAGCAGTAAGTAAAGAACTGTGTGCACGCTGATGCAGCAGCTTATTACTAGCAGGACAGAAAACCTTGAACCAACACTCAATTACCACCACTGTGTTGACTCAGATGCTATTTTCCTAAACAAGCTTTTAGTTACTTTTTTATTCAGCCACCTGGTGTATCAGTCTTTATAATTAAGGAGAATTGCAAAACCAACAGGAAACAGTATATTTTTCATATAAAAACGAAAAAAACCTCAGACTACCTTGGAAAAACATGGCTTTATAAGATTTGGCAGGCTGGCATGAGGGAAAGCCCTCAACCATCATTATTCGGGTGCCTTCAGCCTGTAGCACAGGACAGTGGATGAAAATTCTGACTGCACTTGCCTGTTTCAAAGTTATCTTGAAGTCTTCTTGGATTAAGCCTTTTTTCACATTTCTGGAGAAGAGAATGACCACACATGACACATTTTATGATAAAGAAATTGCATTGTATTTATCAGGGGTATAGTTTAAGCATCTTATATATAAAAGGCATGCTGGTTATATTTGCTTTGACACATCTCAAGTGTGAATTATTTTACCTATAACTCAGCATGAATTCTGTCATGTTACTTTATGGAGCAAATGTGCTTCAAGTCCACAAGTCTATCAGAAGCATGCAATCTTTTAACAGTCAACAAAACATTTTTAAAATGCAGATTTGTAGGGGAAGATTCTGAGTACTTTCTAACTGAAGATGGAAGGCTCTTGCATATGATGGTGTGGAATCAAAACGGTGCATGCATAAATCCCACTCTTCAATCAGCTTGTCCCAAAAAAAGCAAGGGGAATGTATTTGCAAACATGCTACTGCCAGTTAAGTTAACATGCTTTAGAGACACAAACTTAGATCTCCAGGAAAGAGTTGTTTTAGCCCCACGTATTGCTACTGTTAAGTACATAAATACAGAAAAAATATGGCCCTTTGCACTCTCTGCAAAATTAAGTTTCCTGGCCTTCAAAATGCAGCAGAAAATTATCAGTGGGACAAAAAATATTTAAACTTCAAAAGACGGACAATCACAAAAACGCAACTGAAACAGAAATAGAGAAATATTTGGAAAAGTCTGTGAAGAACCTCCAAAGTAACTGTGGAAACAGTTTCACTTGTTTCCATGAAAATCCTACAGATTAGCATTAATAATGATTGTCTTTTCCTATCCATCCAAATTTCTGGGCAGTCAATTCCTTGACTTTTCATTCTACACTCAGACACAAACATAGCTAATCATTTCTTGCTACAGTGAGGATTTTACAGGACAAGTTTAGGGTTTCTGTATGTTCACGTGAATAACAGAAAGACGGCAACAGCCACAAGCCAGGATAGAAAGAATCTAATTTACAGCCTGTAAACAAGAAAAACCAAAACCTGGGCAAGCCAGCTGAGTTGCATGGAGAACTGGGAGCTTGCTGTTGCACAAGAGCCAACTGAGTATACTGAAGAGAATACTGAGTATACTGAAGGGAATCAAAAGCACATTTGACTATAAAAGGGAGCGCAGCTCAGTGAGTGTCCTCCCATCAAGAAGAACTGGACAAACACAATTAGTTACTGCAAGGGAAAGTAACAAGCAAAGAGTATCACATTAGAATTTACAAACTGCTGTAAACAGCTCTACTATATGATTAAAAAATTGTATGAGATTCTGGCATCCCAGCCAAGTCTGCGTCTCAATGTTTTTGCTGGAGAGAAGGGAAATAATAAGCATTTGCATTACCACTAAGTGTTGCATAACAAAACCCCATGCTTACAGTAAGACATCATACATGAGTAAGACGTGCAGTACACTGAATTATTACTACACACTACATAAGGCTTTTACATGACAGGAACCTGGAGAGCTGCAGGACTGTGTACTGAAACAACTGACAAATTTTCAACAGCTAAAATTACTTATTTCTAAAATGCAAACTTTGAAATTTCGTATGCTTGCTTAAACATTTATATGCATACGAGGTAAGAAATGTCAAACCTCTACAAATACGTATCAAATACTCTGATCAAATACACTTTTGACAGATATGCACTCTCTTTCAGCAGGACATTGTCGTGGAGCATTACTGGAATCCATTAACGACACAGCCACTGCATGTTTCTTACCAAGGTATGGTTTTGCTTAACTGGTTGACTGTGCAGCCCATTTGTTCGCTTCTTCTGGCTGGAAGTGTCTTGATTTTGCTTTCTACCATTGTTCCTTAGGCTCTGACTCTGCTGTTAAGTCCAAAATAAGCAGAGGGAAGAGTTTAAATGGCAGAATTGAACGTTGCATTGACACTTCCTATTTACTAGCTAAAACTTCCCTCCAAGTAACTTTAAAACACGTGAACAGTTTCTTTTGTAGACAAACTGAAGCCCAATTAAACTCACCAAATATATGCTCAAGCTGCAGGGCCATCAGCTGTTACCCATTCTCTTTTGCACTATCACAGAATTATTACACAATAAATTCAGTTCACTGCGTTCCCATGATGCAGATACAGATACTGACGCAGATACACTAGAGATAATACTAAAATGGTAAGTACTAATTACTATCTGTACATGAAACAACACAATTACTACCTGATACCACCACCTCCAGTGGTGAGACAAATCAAGAGAATTCCCAAGAGTAATTCCCTACTCTATGTTTTTATTTTTGCATTCTGTCGTGAAGAAATTCACTATTTTCGTCCTAGACAGGAAACTGTTATGAACAAAGACTTTTTTTAAAATAGTCCAGAGGCCTAAGAAACAACCTACCTTTATTTTCAAAACCTCAGACACCTCAGGATGATTACATGGCTTCTGTGACTGTTTTGGCTTCACCCACTGCTCTCCTGGAAAGCCATCTGTAAACACCTGTTGACTACAGCGAAGTTTGGATCTAGTACAGGAAAACAAAGACAGTTCACAACACAACTTCAAATCTACTGATGGCAGAAGGCAATTATGAAAGAATTTTCTTCTTTCTGAGAACAATCTGGAAGACAAGCTTAAGTAACCTAGTGTGGAAACTCTAATAGTGATCACTGCCATTTGTACTCTCCATAAACAAAAGGCCAGGTCCATATTAACATCTGTCCTGTTGTTCTCAGCATTGGTGGTGCCCTGACTCAAATTACCAGAACCCTCTCACAGACACTACAGGTTTTAAAGTTTGCTCTACCACTTTTCTCTCAACTGAATCTAAAGCCAGCAGCATTTGTCCTCCCACTGATCCCCACAGGTTTTATCTAGATAACCACTTCTTGGAGTAATTTACAGTCCTGCTTTAGAGAGTCCTCCTCTTCCTGGGCAGAAGCGCCCAAAACATTGAACTTGAAGCACTGGAAGCTACCTACTTGCTTTAGCTTCTGGCTTTTTTTGAATCCCATAAACAAGACTGAAGACATAATCTCAGTTCTGACACCTGTGTATCACTACATTAAGTTCTCATTTACGATCCTATAACATAAGTCTATGCTTTCATTTTTTTAATTAATCTACTCTATTACTGGAATATGAATATTTGGAGAAAGAGAAAAGGACAAGCAGCTTTGTGCGACCAGTGTTTAAAAGGAAGAATATAGAGGTGTTAAACTGACCTGGTTCTTACCTAGCTTTTTCCAAGTTGGGCTTAGAGGGTGTGCTCCCTGCAGATGAAAAACCATTGTCGCTATCTGAGGAGTCTCCATTCTTTCGGGAAATCCATTCCCTCAACGGCCTGTAAGCAAGGAGAAGTACAACATGACCTACTTACCAAAACAAATCTAAAGAATTTAAAGTTGTCTGAAAGACCCTGGCCTAGCACTTGCCTCATCTCAAACATACCTGATGAAGGGAATTGCCATAAAAAATTTGTTAGGTGCCAAACCCAGCTTGGATTTTGGGGTCATGTCATTTCTGTGGCATGGTAATTTGTCGATGGAAAACCACTCAATATTCTAGAAAAACAAGAAATAAAATCAAAATACCCTCTATTGTAGCCTTAGTAGAATGTTACAAATGTGTAGCAGCCACAATTATTTCCCTTAATTAAAAAATTACCATGGAAGACTTAAATTAACAGGCCACAACAGTGTTTTTCACAAAAGGTTAATTAACTCTTCCGACTGCCACTAGAGTAGCAGATGGTACAGCACAAACTCATTGCATGATATGGCACCTAAAATATGAAAGGTATTAATCAGCAACTAAATTCTGAATAAGAGTTTCATAAACAAACCAACCAAACCACTGCACACAGATTGCCATAAACAAATGTAGAGGCTTTAAATAACTTTCAATAACTTTTTACTTAAAATTGCCATCAATACTGGACCACCAATGATCACTCAAAATATTTAGTTAGAGAGTAAGTTTCAGGTTTTGTTATAAAAGAAACAAAACATGGGTAAAGAATAGGATTTGTGTTACAGTTTAGACATTATAGTTTTAATTGTTAAAACTGTGTACTTTGCAGAATGGGGAACAAAATCAGGAATTCTGACCACAGACAGTGTAGAAGAACCCACATGAGATTTTCTGTTGTAGAATCTACTCCCAAAGCCCGAGGTCAAGACAAGAAGCAAATTATGGAAATAAGTTACAAACTGAACAAGTTCTCAATATAGTTCTACAGGGAATACAAAACCAGCCTGAATGGTTGTACTAGATCAAATGAACACAATGCTTAAACTCTGTCATTGCAAGAACTGTTCAACATTCCCACACATACTGTCATTGTTCCACAAAGGGGGATAGTCACTGTACATTTTTTAAAACCCTCAAATTTCATCTTATTTCATGTTTTGAAAAACAGGTCTCTAATGCAAGGGATTAAGTCCTGTCCAGTCAACTACTTTCCCTATTTAGAAAGGCAGATGCCCTGTTCAGTGACACCATCTGCATGGAAACAGCTGTTCCTTGCCAAACAAGGAAAAACATTCAAACTTCAAAGATTACAGATACCAGGGACAAAGGTTCCAACAAGTTTCTTCCACCTGAGCCTTTGTCTTTCCCTTTCACAATACCTTTCAAAAGCCTAATGGTACACAATACAACCAAAATAGTTCCCATCTTCTGTCCCCTTCCCAATCTCCTCCTTAAAATACACTATTCGTTAAATCTGGACAGTATTAGCCATGAAAGGGAGAAAACAATCCTTAGTTTGTCCTTCTGATATGCAGGTTTTTGCATATCCCCAGATAATAATTACAACTTGAGAATATATAGTTACATATGCATCTGTAAGTAGGAATAACACGGAATTATCAATATAGACACCACCTATGAGAAAAGCAGAATTATATTTTGGCAGTGTGCTCTATTGTGTTTTCATGATGAATGGAGATGTCAGATGGTGAAGTATCAGACTTGCAGGTGAGCTGCAAGAATTTGGCACAAAACCCTACAGTGCAGAGATGCCAGTGGCAACTAGCATTTGAGGTGCTCATTGTGCTTAGTGGGTTCATTACTTTACATGCTTCTGGCTTTAAAAATCAAGTTCTACAAGGCTCCTATAGATGCAAACAAGGTAACACATACCCGAATTTCCCTTCTAGTTTTGGGGTTGAATTTTGTGTTCTTGGGAACTCCTGGAATGATGTACAGCCGTGCTAACTGATCATTAATTCGCAGCTCAATGTAGTCCTCTTTGCAGATGTAATCTTTTATGTCAAACCCAGTTTCTTCAAATACCTGAGAAATATTTAGATGAAATTAGTGTGTGTTATCAGATTCAGAGTTATCTTTCACAACCTATTACCACAAGCAAAGGAATGATTATTTTTCAGATAAATCCATTATATATCTGAAGCTGCTGGGAAAAAACAAGCCTTTAAACATAGAAGTTTCCTCAGAAATAGAAAAAGTATCTACATGTTTTATATTTCTCTAAGACAGCAGACCTGTAATGCAAGTTAAAACAACCCTATCACATCTTCCTGGAGCAATTTATTAATATGGATGGGGTTAGTCCTCATCAACTTCTGAAATACTGCTGCAACTGTGTAGGCATCGCCAAGCAAAGACCTCTTCAATTAGATTTCACACAAATGCAGCTTATGGTTTCAGATTGGTGCTGACTTCAGTGAAAGCAGTTAAAAGACATATTTCAGGTATTACAAACATCCCAGTTTCTGTCCACAGGTAAGCCTTGAAGCGTTTATCAGCCTATCCACAACGACAATCTAACTTTGATGGTAAAATGACCATAGCAACACAGCTGTTCACTACTGAAATCTAAATAAATTCTTCAAATTAACACCACCATCAAAAGATTTTTCCCCAGTATAACTGTGACCCCTTTAATGCTTTTGCCAGCATAACTCAAAGAGGAAGACATACTTCATGTCATTCCTTCCTGAAGCAGCTATGTCTAGTTTATCTATTAAAAAAAAAAACAAACAAACCAGCCCCATAATTTTTCATATACTGATTCAGTCAAATTGAAGAACACTCAATGCATCATACTACTTTCCCTCACCTTAATTTTCTCTCTGAAAAACTCTGGATGTGTTATGTTGAATAAACACTGAGTTTGTACCAGTAATATTCTTTTACCAGCCATTTTTAATATACAGCTTCACTACATATCTAGGTCTCCAGGAGCAATAAATACCACAGATTATTTTATTTTTCAGATTTTACTTTCCACATACATTGATTCTTGTTCCTGCATAACTGAAAAATAGAAAAGTAAAGTTCTTCACATTTTTTACATAAAATTCTACAACCTCCAACTCAACTCCTGAGTCTCTTTACACAGGCCAGTGTACACAGGCTAAATCCCCATTCCTCCACTTTTTTACATTTATGGTGACCCTTGAAACTAATATGACAAAAACCATAAATTTCATAAGATTTCCCAAGCACCACAAGTAATACTTAAAAGTAAATTCACAGTTCAGCAAAGAACTTTAAAAATAGTACTCACTTCATTCAGCACATTAGAGCAAAACAACTTGAAACACACAGACTGGCTACTCTTTAAAATTATATAACCTCAACCTTGATTACCATTCTGAAACTCAGAAAGCCACCAGAAGATGCATCAGAAGATGACTGCACGAACAGCCCATTTATTCACAGGACATCAATAAAGAGATACCTAAGTAAAATGCCTTTTCATCCAACACATATATCATGATTTCACTTCTTTATCTTAAAGGAGTTGATCTAACTTACCTCTCTAGCAGCACAGTCATGAGGTGCCTCTTCTTTATTTACTTTCCCTTTTGGAAATCCCCAACCAGATTTTGCTAAATAGCCCTGAACCAAAAGAACCTACAAAATACAAGGGAATGCAATTGTCAAACATGCAGGTGTTCTAACCAATTTATTAAATGTCTTCCCTTCACTATCCCCTCATTCTCCAAAAGGATACTTAAGCCTGAACGAAGGAAACCATTAGGTTTGCTGTGTTCTAGCAAGACTTTTTCTAGCTAATTTTTTATGGAATCGAGTAACTCAGAATAAAAAAATAAAAAACTGAGTAGGAAAGCAAGCAGAAGCGTGTTTACTATCTCACACATTGTATTTCTGCACACAGTCACCAATATCAACCAACTGTCAGATCTCTGTGAATCTGACAGTGAATGTAAATTTCTCTAGAAGAAGAATGTAAATTTCTCTAGAAGCAAAATGTAAACAGCAAAGAATTACTTCTGCCAGCATATGCCATTGTTCCCTCTAGACAGTCCTTCACAGCAATTTCCATACTTACATTTTCAAGTGTCTCATCAAGAATAATTGCACCATAGGTTGGCACTCCCATTTTGTATTCTTTCCACTCATCTAAAACCTTTTGTACATCTTCACCTTGAGGCAGTAAAAAAGGGCAGTGATTGAAGAGTAGAGCAGCATGTTAAGGAAGATAAACTTAAGCAGCTAGTTCCAAATCACATACAGAACACAAAAGATATTCACTCAAAATTTAGTATAAACACTCCCTCCCTTAAGTGCTTTCAAAATATATTCTCTTGGGGAAGTCAAATATAATGAATAATCCATTAGCAAACACTTGAAGTTGGAGTGCATCAAGTAATCTGGCAATTCCTACACAAACCGATTTAAATACACCAAAAAAACCCCCAAAAAACAACAACAACAGCAACAAAACAAAAAAAACCCCAACAACCACCAAAACCAAGAAAAAAGATTGCACAAGGCTGCCTGTTTGAAGAAAGGTACCCCTAATTCTGGAGGGGAAAAAAAAAAAAAAAAAAAAAAGTAACCACTTAACAGTTATTTTGAATATTTATTATTCATAAACACATTTTCTTCATTTTGAAGTGAGCGAGAGACAGAAATTCAGTTACTTCTGCTTGAAATAAGCAGAGATAAATTTTTCCACAATCACTCACTAAGATTATGGCACAGAATCCTATCTTCAGTATTTACTATGCAAAAAAACCAAAAATTCTTTTTAATGGCACACAGTTACAAAAATCTAAATTCTAATACACTTACCAAAACTCACCATGCAGAGAAAACATAAACAACCTCCATAACTCTAAAATTTTAAGAGAAAATCTGCAGGTCCTTAATAAAAGTAGTAAAATTATAAATTACATATATTATACTGCCAATAAAGAATACTCCACAGTGGAGTACTTGAAAACATGATACTGCAGCAGAACTAATATTTGTGGCAAATATGGGCTAGAGGACAGATGTAATGAACATGTAACATCTATTACATTGCATTTTTTTTACACTGCCTACAATTACTAGAAGAATTTTGTAGGTCTGAAAATAATTTATAATTAAAAACATACATAAAATAAATAAAAATAAAAGCATAATATCAACCAACAGAACATTACCACATTGTTACAGTTTATTGTTAAAATAAAATCCATAGTGTTTCAAAGTAAATCTATAGCATGAAACTAACAGAAAACTATGTTGCATAGTGAAATCATAGACAGTATTATCCTCAAAGTCAGAAGCAATATTCCAATCTCGCATCACAAACATGTGGGAAAAGGTTAAAACTGGAACTCTGGCTGCATGAAAGCCACAAACTTGTCTCTAGCAAGGACTAGCTAGTACACATTCCAACAGTGGTTACAAGCAACAAAAAAAGCAGAGGCCAACCATTTGAATTCAGGGAAACTGCATCCTCTACCCTTACCAACAGAAACCTCCATCAAATACATAGCACTGCCCATGGGGAAACATATACCACCTTCAACTACCTCAACATTTATGTCACTATTTATGTGAAAATTAATTATACTGTGGAGTTCAGTTTGAAGAGCTCCAACAGCTCATCCTTGAAACCTACCTGGCATGCAAAGTGCGACCATAAGGAAAAACCCTCAAAGGTCAGAAACTGAGAGTTTTCCTTAGTTCTTTAGCGGTCTGACAAGCATCTCTTTTGTGGGTGCCACAAAATTATGGAAGCAGTGAACTCAGTAACACCACATAGCAATATTAACTTTTAATCATTAACACACGAACTGACATCATATTATGAAATATCATAAACAATATTCAGCTTGCACTTTACCACCAAGACAGAAAATAATCACACTAATAAAAAAGGATATCAGCTTTAGCAAAGTCTCTTATCCCACACTGAGGTAATCCTGGTGTGTTTTGCATGTAGAAATCCAAATAAAACCAATGGGCAAGTTCAATCTGAAAACACACTCTGATTGCATTGTCTCTCTCCTCACTTGGAATGTGCAAAATAAATCGGCTGCCAGGAAAGAAAAAGAGTAAGATTAGCCAAATCTATTTATTTAAAATACAGCTAACAATAAAAACATTGCAACAGTACAATTCTTGATCCATTAGGACATACCAACAGACCACCAGACCCTCCTCATCTTCTGCAGGGATGGTAAAAAGTTTTCACAAAGTAAAATACAACTTTTAAAGTCAAGAAGGAAAACAGATTATGATGTTCTTTCAGAAACATCGATTACAATATACTAAGTAAATTAACTGTTGCAATAAGAGGGAGGGTACCTACATAAATGGCTGTATTACAAAAATAAAAGCATTTTTACAAGTCTATTAAAGAACATCTGCAAACTCTGGTAAGAGACTTCAGCGCATTTTTTCTTCCAGGACACAAGTTAAGCATAGTTAGGTATTTTCACTTAAAACCCCAGTAAACTAATAATCTATGTAGATTTTAAAATTCAAAATTATCCTACTAATTTTCTCAGTCTGAAACAGACCACGGACAATGTGGTTATTTTTCAAGTCTACTTTATGCTCTAACCCAGATACAAAGTCACTGAGATAAAAGTTTAAGCAGCACTGTGTGATAGCTCATTTTACTTAAGCAGAAGCAGCTTTATTTATTTATATCAAAAGCAGAACTTCCCTTTTAGAAATTTAAGGTCACACAACCCACCAAAACTTAAATCACTTGACAGAGATCTTTTACATTCCACTCCCAAGTGCCATCAGCTAAATTCTTAAAGTGCATAATAGCATTGGTCAAACCAGAAATACTATCTCTTTACTTAAAACCTGTAAAGTATGAATTGTTACAGGATCACATAATTGGTTGGGCCTTCAAGGCAATGTGGCCAAGTACAGAGGCAGAAGGTCACTGGTGCAGGCACATGCTTGACATTCTCCAGGCTCACAGGTGCCCCAAGCACCAGCACAGGTCTCCCTTTCCACCCAACAGCCCCGCCCAGATCCCAGACCCTCACACTCATCACACAGGGCCCTGCCTCACCAGGTGGTCCAGTTTGAATTTGCTACTGAGTACACATGCACAACAGGTCTGAGGAACAGAAAACACTTGTACCCCCCACCAACCCAGCTGCCAGTACTCTGTCCCTCAGTCCCCTCACTCACACAATTTCCCCCACAGAAGCTGGTTTCCAGCACACTCAAAACTGCCACCCCAGATGCTGAAAACAGACTCCCTCCCTCGTGAGTGGCTGGCACTGAGATACGCTCTCTCACTCCAGCAGCTGACACCTTGCCTACTCTCTCACACAGTGGCTGGAATTTCATTCTTGCAGCACAGCCCCATTCCCCATCCCCCTGAGCTGCTCACAGGGGAGGAGGTAGAGGAATAAAGAATGAAAGGATGAAGTTGACATGAAGTTTCCCTGGGAAAAACAGAGATGTAGAGGAAGCTGTTGTTCAAATTTTTTTTTAAGAGGGGGAGTGTGTGGCTCTGAGCCAGCTGCATCCAGCTCTGAGCAACCAAGGTGAACCAACCACAGTCCCGAAGTCAAAAGACGCGGTCACAGCACTTGTTTATAGGACAAAGGGAGTATCAAGAAGCTGCAAAACCTACATTGGGTCTCTATACCTCCACTCCTTTATTCAGTAAAGCACAAGGCAGTATGACAAAAAAATTACATGGACACCTGTGATTTGTTATTTAACACTACCCAATAACCGAGCAGGAAAAATTGCTTGGTACTTTCTACTAAAATTCCCACTAATATACAGATTGAAGAATGTAGGAAATTAGTGATATTTTTATAACTCATTTGTAACATTAACACAATTATAATACAGAACACTATTCTGAAGCTAGCAGATGACAGTACCTCAGAGAAACTCAGTGAGACACTGGGACTGACCCTATTACAAAGTTAGATTCAAATACTCATGTGCTCTTCCATCACCCCACGGAAGTGACACTAACAGGCTGTATCAGTATTGCAAACACTGCAATTCCCCTCTAGATTTCCTGAAAAAGTCTTAAACCCCACGTCATATGTGAGCAGGGATCTGAAAGACAAGTTCCTCTCTCTGCAGGGAGCCCAAAGGAGACACAATGGAAACACCAACATGCTTCACAGGCCAGATTTAGGGAATTGAAAATTTACATGCATATCACAAACTCTGACTCCTGCATTAGACAAATGCAAAACAATACTGAGCAGGGCAGTATTCCTGTGGCATTCTCACTTCTAAGCATTTTCACTCATTTGAAAATAATAATTACAGTAAGTGGGGTATCTTTCCTCTTCAGTAACCTTTCCCTCTTGTCATTAATACATCATGAGGAGTCCCTCGGAGGTAGTAAGACAGAAGGATTATTTCATGCCAAATATCACATGCAGTTTGTGTCATCACATTCTGGGGATGACAGACAAATTACAAAGTTTGAAGGGCTGCACCACAGATGATCAGAGGTTGAGACCACATGGGGAAAACAAAACTTCCCCCTTTTCAAGAACACAGAACCTATGACTTACGAAAATTCAAACGCAAATCCCCTGGAACAAGAAAAGTATTTCACTCTAAAAGAACCGACAAGGGCAGCTTCAGACCGAAGGGTGTCCCTGCGGCTCTTCCCTTTCCGTCCGCCGGTACGTTCCCTTCCAGCAGAGGTAACTCAGCAGAGAGACTCCCTGCCACCCTTCGAAACGAAACCAGACCTCCGAGCAGCAAGTACCACAGCAGTGCTCGGCTACACGTCACGCCAGCCCCACGCTCCCAGCTCTTCTTTCACCTGCGCAAACACCGCCGACGCAGTTTTACCTTTTCCGGCCCAAACCCCGCAAGAAATCCCCACAAACAGTGTTCTTCCACTTCCCCCGCGCACTCGGCTCCCGGCCCGCCGCCGGAGCAGCCCCACACCCGGTCCAGAGGGTGCAGCGGGCAGCCTTCCCGCCCTTCCAGGACGGATTCCATCGGGAGGGCGGAGCCTCGGGCACGGGGAACGGGGCGAGCCCCTTCCTTCCGCTTCCCGGCCGCCGCGGGCCGGCCGCAGCCACCCCTCAGCCCGGCTGGCCCCGCACCCCTCAGCGTCCCGAGCATCCCGGGCCCCGCGCCCCGCGGGGAACCGGGCGGGGGCAGGCGCTCTCCCCGCCCTCCGGCAGCAGCGGCACCGTAGCCCCGGGGCCGCCCCCGCCCCACGGCCATACCTGCATAGGTCGTCCAGGACGCTGCTGGGGATCTCGGCCCGTTTGGTCTCCATGGGGAAGCGCGGCTCATCCCGACGCGGCGGAGGCCGGAGCGCAAGGAAGCGGCGGGGGCGGGGCCGCGCTGAGGGGGGCGGTGGAGCGGCGGCTCCCGGGGCCAATCGGCGCACTCCGCCGGCGGAGCGGCGGCCAATGGGGCGGGGAACAGGGCGGGACCGGCCCGCTCAGGTGATCTAGGGCGGCGAATGGGCGGAGAGGGGCGGAGCCGCCGCCAGCGCGCCGATAACGCTGCGCGCCGGGACGCGGGACGGGACAGCGGCGCGGGATAGCGTCTGGGGGACACGGCAGCGGGCACGGCACCGCTGAGACAGAGGGAGGGCATCCTGCCCCTCTTCCCGGCCCCAGTGAGGCAGAGCCGCGGTGCTGTGTCCAGCTCTGCTGGGCTCCTCGGGACGGAGACACCGAGCCACGGGAGCGGGTCCAGCAGAGGCCGTGAAGATGATGATGGTCTGGAGCATTTCTGCCTTGTGGGGAACGGTAGCGGGAGCTGGGCCCGTTTTGTCTGGGGAAGAAAAGACTGAAAGGTGATCTCATTAATGCTTTTAAATATCTCCAAGGCGGATGCCGCGAGGAGGGTGCCAGACTCTTTCCGGTGGTGCCCACCGACAGGACGAAGGAGCAATGGCCATAAACTAGAACACAAGAAGTCCCAGCTCAATATGGGAAAAACTTCACGTTCAGGGTGGCAGAGCACTGGAACAGCTGCCCGGGGAGGGCGTGGAGTCTCCCCTCCGGAGACATTCAAGCCCAGCTGGATGTGTTCCTGTCACCTGTTCCAGGTGACCTTGCCTTGGCAAGGGGGTTGGACTGGGTGATCTCCAAACGCGAACAATTCTGTCATTCCGCCGAACAAAACCGGCTCCGGCTGGCATTCCCGGCGGAGCCTCCCTGCCGGCAGAGGGTATCGCTGTTCTCTCCGCAGCAGCTAATGCTGGCATTGCAGCCTCTGATTTCTATGAGCAGCGAGTATGTAATGCATTTCTCCTCCCGTTCCTCCTCTCCCCTTCCTCCCCAAAGTGCCTGAACTCCCTCTGACTGCCCTTGCCCTCAGCGGGATGGAAGAGAGGATCAGCAAAATGAGAAAATTCGTGGGTTGAGATAAAGACTTAATGGTCTAGTAAGTTATTAGAATTACCTATTAAACTATAGGGAAATCACAAGATGCACACACAAAAAAGTCAAACAGGAAATTAATTTGCTGCTTCCCATGACCAGGCAGGTGTTCAGCCGTCTACAAAATGGGTCTCCATCATGTGTAACAGTGACTTGGAAAGACAAATGCCATCACTCTGAATGTCCCCCCTTTCCTTCTTCCCACAGCTTTGTATCCTGAGCATGGTGCTATATGTTATGGAATATAATCAACACTCTTTGCAGCACAAATCCAAAACGAGGTTCCGTACTAGCTAAAGAAAATTATCTCTACCCCAACCAAAACCAGCACACAGAGACACACACCAGTCCAGCATTACTCTGAAGACACAAAAAGTACATTTATTTACAAGTCATTTATTGACTGCTAGACACAGACTAAGAGATGTATCTTTTGTGTCCTTTCCAAAATTATAACAAAGAACAGAAGACTCCATGATAGCTCCAGAAGTACAAGGGAAGGGTAATCAACCACGTATAGAAGGAGCAATATTGTAAGAAGACTTTGGAGCCCAGTTTTAGTAGGAGCAGCATATTTACATGTATTGGTGCCTCTCTTGTAAGCAAACTCCACAAAGTGGTATTTGACTGTGACTTTTGCTTCACTACCTTTATTGCTGTGATGTTTGAGGTGATGGGTGGATCTCTTTAACACTGACTTACAGAAGTACTTTGGCAGAGGAAGGAAAGTCCACTAACAGGACTATCGATATGGCTTGACAGAGAAACATCTGGAGGGGTCCTAGTGCAAATGGATCATTCTCATTGCTCAGGGATCCAGAAAGTTCAGTTTTTACCAGAAAGAGTAGATGTAGGTTTTGTAAAAGTTTCATGATCTGAATTTGTTCAGCTATCAGGTTACTCGCTGCTACTGTTTTTCCCTGGTCTGCTACATTCACAGACACCCCTGTGCCCTCTCCCCATCTCCCATGTGGATGTGATACCAGAAACTCCTACAATTAATAAAGAAGAAAGAAAGTGGTTTACAAAATGGACTTTGATATTTCACGTCATCTTACGGTACTTTTAGCCCCTTCATGGTTTCTTAAAAATACCTCACCTGATACAATAAAGAAGCAAATTTGTCACATGTAACCTAAGTTACAAATCTCTCTTGGATAATGCAACTCCTTAACATAAGAGAAATGCAATACCTGAAGGACATAATGAAAGTTTATAGACAGTGTTCCAGGACAGGACAGAGAAGAGACACATTTGAACATTTCTGCTTACTCCATTTTGGAGACATTGCTGGAAGACTAGGTTAGCCAGAAATGAATGTTTATCATTGTGGTTTCTCTTGTTGTGCATTTTCTAATTTCTTTGATAAACTGACATGCACACCTTTCACCCATTAGCTCACACAATGCAAGCTGAATTAAAGCTGACACATTCAGGTTATATTTCTCCAAAGATAAATCCTCCAGGGAACTTGCATGCGTTGGTGGCAAACTTGGCAATAG
The DNA here is from genome assembly GCF_008360975.1 of Lichenostomus cassidix. NCBI lineage: Eukaryota > Metazoa > Chordata > Aves > Passeriformes > Meliphagidae > Lichenostomus > Lichenostomus cassidix. The sequence continues at coordinate 7,074,367 of NC_139511.1, forward strand.
CTCTTATCAAGCTCCAAGGGCAACTAGGCGAGTAGAAGGCCAGGCATAACACTGAGAAGCTCAGCCAGTACCCACAACACCCCACAGCTCCAAGCAGTCAAACTGGTTTTTAATCACTGCTTATCAGTCAGCCTTGGCAGTCAGAAAGCCAACAATAAGACATTTGGAAAATAATGTCCTTTTGCACTGGGTAAGGAGAGAAGGTGGCAGAAAATAAAAAAGCGGACACACATTTGCACATTCAGAAAGGGGTCTCAGAAGAGCAGCTCAATTGCACAGGACAAGCAACAACTGAGGGTGGAGAAAGTTTTGCTTGGAGAAGCTCATGAAAGTGAGAACTGCATTGGATAGGAGGACCCTCTCAGATGCCAAGAACCAGTCAAATCCAGAACTCAATAAACATTTATTTACAGCTGATGTGAATTAGAATAAAGACTGAGGCAGAGCCTGGTGAGTCTGCAATCAAGAGATTGCAGAATTCAGCTTGCCTAAGTCATCAGAAACAGGCATTGATTCCACTCAGCTCTTCAATAAACAGATTCTACACTAAAATCTCCAACAAAGGATCAAGGTAGCAGGTAAGTGGACCGAAAATAAATAACTTCTGTAGGCAGTATGAGCTCAGCACCCTCAGTTGATACAAGTTGGTATTTTGGGTCAAATTTGCATCCAAGGAGACAGTGGAAGTGCTACTACCCTGCTTTGCTCCTTGTGTTACATGGTAAAAGAGGTGAGTGAAGAGCTGGCGCAGACCATCAGGAGGATGGTGGATATGCTGTAGAACCAATACCATATAACCCATGTGGAGGACCATAAACAGTTAAAGTACTTTGAAGCAAGTGTTAGGTTTAGCAAATCACCATGGAAAAATTAATGAAAATTTAGACCCAAACCTGTGTTCATCTCAGTTCCCTGATTGTAAAGGAAAGAGAACCATAAAGATCTGAAAATCATCTGGAAGGGTTTTTATTAAGAGAGAAGCACGACAGAAAGGGCTGCATTGGAGGTGATGTACAAGACATTATAATAATTAATAAGATGCATTCAATAGCAGATTTGGATGAAGAATGGTACATAAAACCTGGAGAGGTTTTCTGAACCTTGCAGAGGAGAGAGGAAACACACAGAAAAAGGCAAGTCAGTGATCATTTATTTATAGAGAACTATGGTGAGCCTGATCAGAAAAATCTGTATTGGGCTTTTCCTAACATTACAGTGCTTTGGTCAAATAATTTATGATCTAAGGCTTTGCAAGTAATCATTGATTTAATGGCAATAACGTGCATTGTTTTACATACATGACTGCCCATGCTGTAGGTCAAGACAGCAGGGTTTGTTTAGGCAACACTGATCTCAAACAGGCTTAACCAGCTGGTCCAGGTAACACACACATCCCTTGGGTGTGATCATCCACTCAAACTCCAAGTTGAGTGGATTATTGGATGAAGCCCAGCTCTGGGGTCCCCAATATCAGGAGGACATGGATCTAATGGAGCAAGTCCAGAGGATCATGAGGATGGTCAGAGAGCTGGGGAGACACACTGAGAGAGATGGGATTGTTCAGCCCAGAGGAGGGAAGGTTCCAGGGAGAGCTTCTAGCACCTTCCAGTACCTAAAGGGAGCCTACAAGACAGATGGGGAAAGACTTTTTGCACAGGAATGTAATAACAGGACAAAGGGGAATGGTTTTAAACAGAGAGTAGGTTTAGCTTAGATGTTGTGAAAAAGCTCTTTACTCTGAGGGTGGTGAGGCCCTGGCACAGGTTGCCCAGAGAAGCTGTGGATGCCCCATCCCTGGAAGTGTTCAAGGCATGGTTGGATTTGGCCCCGAGCAACCTGGTCTAGTGGAAGGTGTCACTGCTCTTGGCAGAGTGGTTGGAATGAGATGAGCTTTGGGGTGCCTTCCAACCCAAACCATTCTGTGAGTCCATGAAGTAATTGTGCTAAAGCCACAAGCTGACCTCTAACTCTGCATGGATGATGGGAGTGGACTACAACTCATGGTGAAAAGACATACAGTGTTGAAGACAGTTAAAGAAATAAGGGAGCACACATAGTCACTAGGCCAGTCTGATCCTAAAACCGGATTAAATAGCTTAAAACGTCAAAGTGAAAAAGTAAAGGTACTGATTTGTATTAACTGGAAAATAAAGGTAGAGAAAAAATGAGGATACAAAAAGGGAAAATGAAGAATGGAGGACCATGAAAAGAACATACTGTTATCTATTAGTTTGTTTCATAGCACCACCTTCACCAGGCAGGGTAGGCAGCCTGCGCTGCCATTCTGCATGTGGTCTAAGGGTTCAATTCATCTCCCAGCCCAGGTGTGTCCTGTTGCTTGTGACTTTAGATGTCAGCTCTGGTACTTGATGGTAACCCTACAGCTAGTGGCTGAGTAGCCTGGGCAAATGGGCTACTGCTGCATGTGCTTTGGTTCTGGTGTTTAGGACACTGCTACACTCAAATCTTGCAAGGTGTAAAGGCACTTATCCTCTTGGTCCTCCATGGGGTAGTTCTGCCGCATTTTTCTGGTTTTCTTCTTCTGCAGAAACTCCTTGAGCAGGTCATGCAATCCTCCTTTAACCTTCCTATCTAGCTCTTTCAGTTTACAATATTCCTTCCCTGTTCTCATTTCCAGGTTTTTCTGGGAACATGAAAGAGCACTGCTCAATACAGCATGTTCTCCATACTGAGCTTGAAGACTGTTGTTACTTTTTACTTCTGTACCCTAGCTTTATTTCTATTTGATTTTCCAATTTCTTTCTTCTAAAAACTAATTTGTTTCTTCCTGTTACATAAGTATCTTAAAGAAAACAGTTATGCACCTTACTGCTATAAAGAATTTACTCAGCACACTGTAGTGCACTGAAAACATTAGCCTAGCACAGAGCAGCTGGGGGAGCTATTAATGCTATGTTTTATAGTTTAGTTTTAAATAAAACAACAAAAAAAGCAGACAGTGGTTTATTATGAAAACTCAGCCAGAATTTACTTTTTTTAAAATTCCCTTTTCTATAATACTTTTGTATCTTACCTGCTTTCCTCTTCAGTCCTTCAGTGTTATAGGTATGATGAAAAAACCCCAGATTTTTAGAGGGACTTCATTAAGTGCAAAGAGAGCAAGCATGGGGAGAAAACAGAAGCCAAAAGACCACATTAAGTTTACATGAGGCTTCTTGCACTCCTGCAAACCATGATCCAAGCCTGCAAACCTTCAGTTTGAGAACTGCTCATTTAGAATTTAGCAGGTCCTGTAATTTCTCCATATCCCATAGGTAAAATGAGTCACACTGCTTTCTGCAGCCTTTGGTGATGCTTACTTTGATTCACTTTTAACCTTTAGGCACATCAGAACATTGAAGTATCTTTATAAGACAGGGAATTCCTACAGATTACTGTCTTTATACCTGACAAAAAGGGAATCTCAGTGAAGTTGCTAACATTTTTAATATTGCCGTATTTTTAATTACAGTGTAGAATTTTGCTTTGCTTGCAGCCAAGAGTTTAATGTCTCACAGATCTTGTTGAGGACCAAGAGTTAAATGTCTCACAGATCTTGTTAAGGACCATTTCTTAAGGCTATCTGGCACTGTTAACAATCTTTATTAGATTGAAAGTATCAGCATCTCTTCATGCTATGTTGCTCCAGTCCCAACAGTCCCCACATTCTCTGCAAAACCCAAGACATATTGGATGGATACAACAGACAAAGAAAGGAAAAGGAGGGGGCTGGAACACATAGCATAGGAGGAGGGTCAAGGATCTGGGACTGTTGTATTTAATCTCAGAAGTGAAGGCTAAGTGGGGACATCGATTGCTACTTTCAGCTGTTTAGAGGTTAAAGTGAACTAGACCCTCCTCAGAAGTACAAAAAAAGCAGGGCAAAGGACAAGATGAAACAGTCACATGTGACATCAAAGGACATCTCAATTTCAAACACGAGGAAAAAAATCTGTGTGGCTGCAGTTAAGCACAGTGAAGGGCTATCCAAGGAGGCTGCATCCAAGAATTTCCACCCATGAACATTTTCAGACTCCAGTGATCCAAATCCTGAGCATCAGGATCTACCTTTAGCATTAGCCATACTTTGAGCAGAAGACTGGAGTACATAACTTCCAGAGATCACTTTTAACTCTATTTTTTAAATTCCATTTAAAAAAATAAAAGAGTTACTATTACAGGACAAACCTTTTGACCAGGGTTATGGACGAAATATTATTCTCCCTCTTCTTATCTGTGCTTTAATATAATAAGACAGTTACTGGAAAGAAGAAAATTTATTTCAGCAATTAAATTTAAACTCTTTGCAAGATGCCTTCCCCCCAAACATTGACAGCTCCAAAGCACAATGCGATGTTTACTTTTAAATTTTTCTTAGGTGAAGATAAGATACACACAAAAGAAGTCTGATTAGTATTTTCTGGCACACTCAAGAGCAGCACAGATTTGAAGAGGGCATAAAGAGTCCCAGTACTGGTTGTAATGCTGAGTCAGATGCAGAGGAGTTGCTGGGAAGGGTCAGCCCAGCCGGGGAAGTTTCCAGGACTACATCACAGCCAACAAATTATATTTAGTTGGCAAGAACATTGCACACACCATAAATTCCAGGGTACAGTTACAGCAAGGCGCTGCTGCCCTCGGTGTGGTCACACATGCCTTTCGGGTACCCGTGCAGTAAATTGTCATAACCTTTCTTCTACATCACGTCCATGCCTACCGTCTGTTTCTGACCTTTGCTCGTCGTGTTTGAAATCGATGGTATCACGCACTGGTATTTGGGGGTGGTTTTTGTGCAGTTTTAGGGAATTGGAGCCGGCTACGTGCGTGGCCTCCTTCTCCGTGCGTTCTTTGACACAAGGGACTCACTATTTGATTACTTGAACAAGCCGCACCATCCTTTCCGGATACATGTCGCTGGCCCTCCTCTAGGATTAAAAATCTGTCCCTGCTAGAGGAGCAAGGAGGGCGGGAGGCCGCGGGGGCACATCGGCAGCGCGCCCGACGCCGCACCCCGCGCTGTGCCTGCCCGAGGCTCCCCAACAACCATCGGGGACCAGCCGGGGCTCGCCCCCCTCCCTCCATTTCGCGCAGGGCGGATCGCCGCGGGCCCGCAGCCGGCGGAAGATGGTTCCTCGCCGCTCGCCACCGCCCCCGGGCGCGGCGCCACGGGGATGGGCGCTGGGTGGCGGGGCGGCGCCTGCGCTCGGCCCGGGCCGCACCAGCGCCATGACCGCGGCGATGCGGCAGCGGTTCGACCGCTTTTTACACGAGAAGAACTGCATGACCGCCGTGCTCGAGCGGATCGAGAGCAAGACCGGCGTCAGCCGCACCTACATTTCCACCGGTGAGCCACGGCCGCCGCCGCGCCGGCTCCCCGCGGGCGGCCGCGCCCTCCTCATCCCGCTGCCCCGGGCGCTGACGGCTTTCCCCTCTCTCCTCAGGTATCCTCGGGATCGTGGCCGTGTACCTGGTGGTGGGCTACGGCGCGTCCCTGCTCTGCAACATCATTGGCTTCGCCTACCCCGCCTACGTGTCGTGAGTGTCGCGACTCTTGCCCCTGTCGCCGCACGGTGGTCCCGGGTGCCACTCGCGAAACAGCATCCCTTGCGCTGGTGCCGAGCCCGGCAGGGGTGGCACTCCGTGCTCCACAGTGTTGTTTTTGCCGCCCACTCCTTTAGCAGGTTACAGGTGCCGGGTGCCAAGTGAAGACCGAGGCTTCTCCCATTTGGCGAGTGCTACGTCGGGAGTTGCAGATGGGAGACGCTGGGTGGTTTCCACACTTCATAACTACTTCCTGTAGCTTTGGGTTATGCTTTGGGTTTGGGTTCCCAGCATTGTCATCTCCAGCTGGCTGCTGGTAGCGGGAGACAGGATCGCTGTTTGGAGGGTGTTTGTGAAAATTGTGATGTTTTGAGCGGGGGCAGGATGGCTCTGCTGCATCCTCAGCGTACAACTGGTACAAAGTACTGAGTAATGCAGCGGGCTGGAGACGGAGGTGCATCAGGGAGTGAGATTTACTCCGACCCCGCCTCGCTGATGAGGGGAGGAAAGGAAAACGTTAACTCCTCTCGCGTGTGGAAGACTTTTAAATGCTTCCTTTTTCAAAGGAAGGCCTCCTTAGATATTCTCAAAAGTAAAGTAACTGTTATCTTCACATGAAATACATAGTCCTTTAGACCAAAATGCCTTTCCTGCTACGCAGGACCGCAGTCGAGTATGCGCCAAAAGCCTGCAGAAACGTACTAAATAAAACCTTCTGTGTAACCTAATACATTCATAAAATGGAAGTTCTTCCCAGCAAGACTGCTATATTGTTGAAACACAGTGCTTGCCTTTTATGTAACTATTTAAATACGGTCAGCAGCTTTTAAAAATATGTTCTCTGTAATTAGATCCTGGGCAATACTAAATCGGTTCTTTTATTTTCTCAGAGATGTGAGAGATTGACTTGCTTTTGGGCTCTTGAAACATCCTGTGGTTATGATGCTTAAGACCAAACAGCATTTTTCTAAATGCTGTTCCTGGTGTTTGCTAATTTTGGAGATTATAGGCCAAGAACTCTGGAAAAACTTAGGTTTTGTTTCCTAAACAATAATTTCCTAAATGAAAAGATTCGTTTCATTAAAATCTGAGAGGAAAAATATCAGCCAACAAACCTTCAAAGCATTGAAATGGTTGTGTAGGAATTACGTTTATATAATATTTTGTTTCTGACTTAGGTCACTTCTAAAATTATGTAGTTGCTTTCTAAAATCCTATTTAAATTTTAAAATTTGTTTTAAAACAGTTTTGGGATCATATTTTAAACCTTCCATTACGCAACGATGCTGAATAAATGGATAATACAAACTCTTGGAACTGTGGAAGCAAGACAGTAGCAAATCAAATATGAATAAAGTTTCATTGCCAATTTTTTTTTCAAATCTGGATTTTTAAAAATATTTTTGTAGAGTGTCTACCCTTTTTCATGTTGAAAGATAGTTTTAAATGTGTCTTAATGTGAAAAGTTACCTCCCAGATGTTCGTATGGTGGCGTTTCAGATTTTTGACTTTTTTTTTCTTAAATAATGAGAGCATTGTCCTTGCCTACAAATTTTACTTTAACAAAAAAGCATGCTGAGTAACATGCACAAGAATACAATGTCAGTTCTGGTTTTTTTCCAGTTCATGCCCAGGTAATGCTTTTCCTTTAGCTGTCTTTTTAATGCTGAAAACCATTTATAGTAGAAAATTATAATCTCAGGTGAAAATCTGACTTAAAACACATGTGATGTGCTGCATGCCAGTGTCTTTCGGTGGCTGCCTGCTGGCTGCACAGGTGGGCTTGATCCCCTCCCAAGTCCAGAGCTAGTATGCGGGATTTTTCCACACTTTGCTTTGCCTGCTTTTGTTTTTGCTGCTGTGGATCATGTACTGTAGTGAGGGTGCTGCCGAGTGCCATCCCCCATGCTTATAAAGCGTACAGACCCAAAGCATAAAGAACACTGGCCAGAGTGGTTTGTTTATTCCTCTCTGCTATTTGGTCTGTCCCGCTTAGAAAGGCAGATGAAGGCCCTGCTGTATGAGCTGGCTGTAGTGAATTTGCTTCCTAGCATTGAACAGCAAACAGTTTTCAGCTGTTTTTATCAGCTGCACACACCCTCAAATACCTTTTGCTCTAAAAGCTGTGGCTTCTGGAAGAGGTCAGGAGCTGTAAATTGAATGTATTGTGCAGGGTGTTAGTTGGGTATTTACACAGGTGTTTCAACAAGGGACCCAAGCCTGAAATTTCTCAGAAAGGTCCTAAGAGACAAAGCAGATTGCTTTTCCTCGGTTCACTTTCTTTTTTTGTGAAGTAGGTCAGTGTACCATTTCTCCATTGTCAGTAACTGAACTAAGTGGAAAACGAGGAGTGGTTTGGGTTGGAAGGAACATTGAAGGTCATGTAGTTCCAGCCACCCTGCTATGGCCAGGGACAAAGTAGTGGGGTCAGGCTCCTCGTCAGCAGAAAAGGCACTCATGAAGGGGTGGGACAGTTGTCTGTGCTCTGCAAGAGACATCAGCTCCTGTCCTTACACTTGTTTAAAATGACAAACAGACTGCCCGGTGGGTAATCCATGGGCATGTTCCAAATCTGTTTTATTGGGATTTCAGTTCTGGGTTACTTCAGTCGTGGTGAGTACTGTTCATCTCTCTGCTTTCCTAGAAGAAAATGTATTGGAATCATAGCAAACCGAGAGACCCTCAGCTCAGAGTTCTGTCTGTTCACGCATAAAACAAGGACAGTTTTGTGCAGGTATCCACCTGTCAGGCCGTGTATAATTCTGCAGTTTATTTTGTTTGGTGTCTGTCATTCTCTGTGTTCATTGTGAGTGTGTGCAGTGCAGCAGGTGTGAATTTCAGTGGAGAAATGCTGGAGGCTGTAGCTTGCTAGACCAAGCAGATGGTGTGAAGTGGTGCAGCTGCATTGCTGCCTAATTTCTCATCGCTGTGGTGCAAACCAGCGCCAGGGGAGGGAGCATCTCCCTGGTTAATGCCCGATAAAGCATCAGGCAGGCACAGTGTTTCCCTCCTCACTCCCCCTTGTTCACCTTGCTTGGGTAAATCTTTAGTGGTTTTATACCTGGAGGAGTTTCTTCTTTGGCAATACAAAATCTTCACATAAATCCAAGTTTATGACATGTCACAGCAAGGGCCCACCTGAGTCTCATAATGCAGGCAAAATGAAGCAGTAGTTTTCTGGCTGTTTCCCGATAAGTTGGACAATCTCTAGTCTCATCCCCTAGAAATCTGTAAACTCTATGGGATGAAACAGAATAAATAATTTTAAGCTGAAATCTAATACTTGCTTTTGCATTAGGCTTTTGTGGGTTGCAGTAGACCAGTGCTGAAAAGTTTACCACAGGTAATAAAAGCAAATTTTCGAACTTCTAGAAAGCTTTAACTGCACAAGGAAGTAATCAGGCTAGAGATGGAAAAAGTGAGTGTTGGCAAGTATGTAAATACTATTGCCAGCATTTTCACTGCTTCTCTAAACTTTCCAGAGCTGGCATGTTCAAATGTAGCTCCACCCATAGTTAGTGGTGGTTAACTGCCTCAGAAAAATTAGAGTGCGAGCAGGAAGGGAGCCTTTGATGACTAAGAAATGCGTGCAAAGGATTGGAAATCTCTTAAGTGTTGTCATGCTTGGTTTAAAAATTGCAAAGATGAAAATAGCTTTGGGCAGTAAAATGTCTGACCTTATTACTAATGACTTCAAGGGAAAAAAGCAGTATAGTACAATTATGCCTCTCTCTGCTTTGGCTAATTTTATGCTGTTACTTCACTTTAGCTGTTTTTACTACATAAATGTTGCTCGTGGCATTTTACTAGCAGGAGACAATCTGTATTGATTGGAAAGAAGTACAAACACTCAATTCAAATTTTAATTTGAACATTGTCATGGTGCCTTGGGTCTGTCTCCTTTTTCCTTTTCTTCTTTCGTACCTTTAAAACAGGAAGACTGCTCTTCTTTGGTCACAATTATGTAGAAAAGGTAAAATTGTTCCTGTATTTCTTGAGAACTAGGGCAGAAAATTTCCTTTCTCTTAACAAGTTTTAAGGCAAATGCTTACTTTTTTCCTTTGTGAAAAATGATGCATGTTGTACTAATGTTCAGAAGTAATGCTCTGCTGCTGCTTTATAAATGTGACTTGAGAGAGCTGACATATCTAACCAGATTCACAATGCTCAGTATAAATATAAGTAGAAAATGTTCAAATCTGTCTGCACGTGTGCTGTTTTCTCTGCACATGTGCTCTTTTCTCTTGTGCCTGATAATCTTTTCATGGGGCTTCAGATGCTAAAAATTGTGGTTTGGTTGTTTTGTTTGGTTTTTTTTTTTAACATGTTCTGCCAAATCAGTTCCTCCAGGCATACTCACTTTTGGTTTTTAGGTTTTAGAGTGTCATGTTTAAAAGCTATGCTAGCAGTTGTTTGGAGGAATTTGTGCTTTCCTTTCTAGAGATAGTGATTAGCTGCAGGGAGTCTAATACTATGATAATGGTAAGAAAATTTGGATTTTACTTCCATATCTTACATTTAGGTTAAAAATATAAAGGTGATTGTAAAACAGATGGGTCTACTCTCAACTGAGGCACTAAGGCATCTTAATCCATGCAGAGGAGCCAGTACTTGTGTGGGGAATGTGTTTTGGGGAAGCTGGTTTTGACCTGTGTCAGAACTGGAGAACTGACTCACTGGTTGGCTGTACAGATACTTGTTTCAGGAGAGAGGAGGCCAAGAATGAGCAGAGAAGTGAGAGGATTGAGAGGATGTCTGCTTTTTTTTTTTTTTTTTTTTTTTGCTTTTTTTTTTCCCTTTTGTTTCAGGAATCTAGCTTAGTGCTGAGTTAACATGTAGGCTGTAAGACACCACTGCTGGGCAAAACTGCATGTGCTCCTTTTGCCTCAGTCTCTGTTTCCTTTTAAGAAACACATTTAGAACCCTTTGTACTACTGTCATGTAGCTTTTTGGTGTTTTCTAATAATATCTGTCTGTGCATGGACAGTGAGGCCCTTGTATCCTATGCTATCCTTCAATAGTTTCTCTGCTGCCATCTGCTTGATACTCAAAATTTTGAGAGAAGGAAACTGGTAGACTAAAATCACAGCAGTTGTGTAAAGTGCAGTTGGCAGGAAGATGTCTTCTGTATCTGCAAATGCCTGACTCTGCTGTTGCAGTCAGTGAGGAGGAAGAAAGATTGAAAGCAGAAGGCTTTTAGCTGATGGATGGAAATGTAGAAGCCAAAATGATAAAGCAAATCCAAGTGCACAGGTACTTGTCTCACTGAAATGACGTGAGATGTCAGGGAGGCAGCCTGCCAGGATGAGTCTGACATGAGGATGATAGGGAGGCACTGAGCTAAGGAAGTCTGTGGCACAGTGGAGTGTTGGTTCTACGTGGGTATCTGGATAGATAGCTAGAAGTAAATTATTTTACAACCTGCTGTAAAGAGCTGGGGCAGACTAATAAGTATAAGCTCTAGAAGTATAGGTAATTTCAGGTTTTTTTAAAACTAAATTCAAACAAACAAACAACTTACACTTGGCTAAGGGTGAGACAAATATGCCTACTTACTCACTTAGTATAGTATGGACCAGAAAACTGAAGGAATGATGCACAAAATGGTCCAGTCTTTCCCAGCTAGAACATGATCACTGGATTTAAGGAAGACTGATCTTTTGCCTTAAACTTGTAACTTTATTTATACAAGAATCGTCAGGTACACCTTGTAAATTGCAGGGATAAGAGTGATCACTTCACATGAGACCACAGCAAAAAAAATTGGCATTTTTTTATTTTTGCCTTCCACATCTGGACTCAGCACCAAAAGAAAAAACCTCACCCCAAACTCATTACTTCGACTGTTAGTACTATATGTGTGAATTTACTGTAACAAATTATTTGTTATGCCAGAGCTAATTGAGGAGCAACAGTCTCTTCTTGGAAAAGAGCTGATTATTTTCTTGAAATGAGTCAGATGCTCTCAGTGAAGGCGCTCCACTTGGCAACTTACTAAAATTAAGACCAGTGTCTGTTACTATCAGTAACAAGATAAGTAACCACACTTGATCTAGGGTTCAGTTTGACTGATTGTAGGATGCGCAGGGTCAAAACTGAGCCAGTGCTCTGATACTGCAGCCACACTGCGGATGGGAGCCCTGGGCTACTATGGAATGTAACAGCCTCCACTCTTCCCCCTTGGCACCACCAGCTAGCAGGGTTACTGGGGAACGGATCTGGCTGAAAATGAAGGTTTTCTTGGCTCCCTGTCCATCACAGTGGTGGCCCACAGCAGGTCACTCTTACTCTTGAACAGGCAACTGTTTTTAAAGTAACTGAGCTGTGATATTTACTATCCAGGCTACTGGAAGCTGCTCCTAGTTACTGCTTTTACCTCCAAGGTGCAAAACTACTGTAAGTTGTTGTTTGGGGCTCTATTTAAAGTCCTCTACAGTAAGTGTTTAAGCAGTGTAAAAAATCCTTTGGGATATGTAATTGCTACACATAACTAATGTGGAATTTGGCCAAATAAGCACTAGGCAAAACAGTATAATTTTTTAAAATCTGAATCTATAGGCTTTGGATGGTCCTTCATTTGTTAGAAAATCTTAGAATTATGTGTTAATGAGACTCACTTATTTGTTCTTGCAACATAGAAATAATTTATAAGAAGGAAATCCTAAAGTAGGATATAGTGTCGATGCCTCTTGGTCTGTATGTTTTCAGTTATTGATGGAGATTGCATTTTGAATATCAGCCTGTTTGATTGGTGACTTAAAATGGCTTGAAGTAACATCTATGATGTCTCTCCTAAGATTAATTGTACAGGGCATTACACCAGGATAATACCTGTAGAATAGCTTAAAAGACTAAGTTTAATTATGGTGTGATTCTCATGTTGGAAAGGGTATAGTTATAAATGGATAAAAACCCCTCTCTCGTCAGATATTCTACATAACTCACTGTGCTTGTTCTTGGACAAGTACTGTTTTCTGTGGTTTACTATTGAAATAATATGTAAGTAGCAAGGGGTGGCGGTAACTCCTGCCCTTTTATTCCACAGGGACATGTTACATTGGATTCTCCACAGTCTCATCTGAGGGACTTGATCCCCATTCTGAAGCAGAATATGTATAAAATACTTGCCTTCCCTTGAGTTCAGTTAAAACTTTAATTTGCTGACAGCCCTGCTGTATCCTGCTTTCCCCCCCTCCCTCTCTTTCCGATTGGGACTGGAGTTGTGGCCAGCAGGAGTAGTTGTAGCTGACGTGGCTGTTGCCTCCTGGGTGTGCTGGAGGGGCTGCCCCTGACCTTGCCCACCAAGAGCAGATCACTGCAGAAGGAGGGGTGATGTGCTGTTCCCTACAGTGTGTAAGAAAACAACCACGTGTGGATTTAATGCTGTGTACATCAGCTGGATAAATCAGACGGGGCTTTGAGTCCTTGTAGTGCTGCTGCTTGTGACTGTCTGACAATAAAAGGGTGTTGTTCATGTATCCCCTGAGGAATTACAGCAGCAGATGGTGAACGTTCAAAGGGGGAACACCCATGGCACTGCATTTAGGAGCTCTCAAAGGCCATTTGTTTCTAGAGAGAAGATAATGGAGCATGGCCCATTAACACAGTGATATGCCGTCTGCCCTCTGCCACAAAACTGGAGATTCTAAGCTTTTTTTTTTAATGAAAGCTGATTTTCATGGTTGCTGAGATGGCTTTAATAATATTAGGAAAAAATTAATGCTCCCTTAAATCCATATATGACTTCAGATGGTGACTGGAAAACAGCAAGACTGCTGGAAATTTCACTGCAAAGCATTTTCTCTCAAATACCAAGCTAGGGTGCTTATTGTGGTAAAATAAGCCTTCTCCTTATGGATCTTATGGAGAAACTATTAGCAGAACTGAAGAAATTCACATGGTGAACCTCTACAGCAAGTTTACCTTAACAGTGAGAAACTGCAATTGGTTCCTTTCTCTGCTCCGTTTATCTACTATTCTAACATCCCTACTAGTCCTTGTATTTTTTTTCTTTCCCTCCAGAACTGCAGTTTCACACATTGAAAATAGCTCTGTAGCCTTCTTCCTTGACTCCTGTGGTGTTCAGGGGCTGTACTCGCCTGGTGTCATTAGAATACTTCAGAGGTGTGGTTTTAAATAATTCATAGAAAAGATGTGGTTTGCAGTGGGAGCAGGAGCAGCTGTAGTTGTCCCTGGCTTTGAGCAGATTGCTTGGGCTAGGGCTGCCCTTGGTGTTAGGAACAGCAGGAACTAGACCTGCTGTTGCCAGCCTGTGGAAAACCTGTTCTTCCAGTTGTGCTGTTGCTGTGCCTCGGTAAGATCCCCTTATTGATGGGGTATGGCAAGGGCTGCTGCTTTTCCCACTGCAGGACACTGCTTGCCAGCCTCGAGCTCCAGTGGAAATAATGCATGAATTAAGCATCAGATCCTTGTATTGCATTTCAAAGTAATTCAGTCCAGCAGCTGTGTCAGCTCCCTGTGCGTGGAGCGAGTTTGACAGTGCTTTTGCTAAAACATACAGCAGGTCATAGGAATTATTTCCCCCAACCCCCTCTGCTCCCCCCGGCTACAGAAACTAGGAAGTGGTGGAATCCACAGTGTTTCTCAATTCACAGATCAGGAAATGGATTTACAGCCAACTCTCTGGTTTCTGCTTTGTAAACCTTCCTAACTCTGCCTTTTTTAGGGACCTAACAGAAAACTTGGCAGCTCTGCTGTGTCTCACACATCTGCTTCAGAAACAATATAGCTGGTATTAAAGGAATATGTGATAGAAGAAATAAAACTAAATTCATTAAAGTGCGTCTACAGATTTTAATCCTGCAGCATGAGTGGAGAGGACAAATACTTTCTAACACTCTGAAACTTGAAATTATCAGTCTTAGATTTGCTAGCGTTTTCTTTTAAAAGTTCTTACAATGCTAATCTGGAATTTAGTGGCTCCAGAACCTCCACTCCACTACTTTTACTGAAGGAGCGCATGTGCATCTTTCAGTTCCTGATTTTTAGAACTGTATAAACTCGAGCTGCATTCTCATAGCAGATGGAGAACAAAAGCCCATTAAATACCCTTTTCTTAATACTTCAGTCTACAACAGACTTTGCAAGTTCTGTAGGAATTAATTTATAGAGCAATACAATGGGTGATACAGATACATATTCCTCAGCATGTGGATCTGGATCTCCTCTGCTTATGCAGACCAAATGCTTCTTAGGACTTAGGGCAAATCTTTTCAAAGAGGAATCTAGTGCATGTATGTATGAGTAAATTTAAAATGCTGCTTATTAGAAATAACTCTGCAAAACCAGAGAATAGTATAGACAGTCTCATACCCCTGGTGGTGCTGGGAACCCTAAGCTGTGCCACACTGAATGGATCTCTGACCCACACCTAGAATGCTGTGCAGGCTTTGTCTGTAGGCAAGGTTATCCCACTTTGATAACTTCAGCTATTGTAGGGTTTTTCATCCAAGACAACAACTCTGTTCATCGTTCCTCTCTGACTGCCAGAGAAGGAGGATGGTCAGTGTTGGTTGTAGGTGAGGCCAAGCAGGTGATGTGATCGATAGCATCCCATGCCCCACAAGCCTGGACTTACTCAGGTTATCTGTTATGTGGATCAATAATGCTGTGATGTACTGTAGCCTTCTGGTCAGGATTACCACAATGCCTTTAGAGCTGGAATTGTGTCCAAAGATTATCCTCTCCCTATCTTGTCCCTCAAAATGTTTCATAAACAAAGTCAGAATGCTCATTGGTTTTGTTTGGTTTTTTTTTCTCCTTGTAATCACAGAGCTAGAAATAGCTTGACTATGTTTTGGTTTTGAAGTGTGACATGTAGGTAAAAGCTTTGCTGTGCAAAGATCTTGACACACTGTCTGTACGATAGATACTAATTAGTTTTTTTGGAGTAATTCAATTACAAAGATTCACATATAACAGCAAATCTGAGTCACGAAAACTTTGTCATTATAGATGAGACTGATGCTACTGTTCTGTTCACTTGATTTGTTTTCCTTGCAGAATCAAGGCCATTGAAAGTCCCAACAAAGATGATGACACGCAGTGGCTGACTTACTGGGTTGTGTATGGCATTTTCAGCATAGCTGAATTCTTCTCTGACATCTTTCTGTCCTGGTTCCCTTTCTACTACATGCTAAAGGTACGTTAGTTCATGTGACCCCCTTCTCAAATGAGACCTTTGGTAAAGCTGATCTGATGTCTCCAAGAATGGATAGATGACAGCAGACTCATTTGGAATCGTTCCAGGGTCACGCCTTATTTTCAGATGCTGCATATGCACATAATTTAGTACTGTGCAAGTGATCTGTTTACAGCTGATAGTTTTGTGAGGCAAGAGAGGAAGTTGGGATGGGTGGAAGGGGAAGGTCTGCTGTGTTTTAGAAACTAGAAAGAAACAGTGTAACTGTCAAAGAAATGCCAAAGACAGTTCTTTCTCTTGGTGTTCAGGGGAATTTGGACAAATTATAGACGTGGTGAACACCACAGAGTGGCTCTATTTTTGCTTTAAGGGCATTAGTAAAAGTGGAAAGTAAAATCACTAAGGCAGTTGGAGATAGTGACATCTGTGCTATTGCAGCAAAGAAGGAAATTGGAACTTGAGAACAGTTTGAGTCCTACAGCTTTAATTCTTGATTAAGCTCAGTTTTCTGAAAGGAATTGGTAGGTGTCAGAGGAGATTGTCACTAATGGGCATTTGTTAGTGTGATTTGACTACTAGCAATGATTTGGTTCATGTGTTCCAAGCTTTGTTTGTGATCTAAGGTGTCAGTCAACTTCAGCATATCTTCAACTTCAACAGTCAACATATTCAGCATATTGAATTATTTTAGGAGATAGCTGATCACTATATATGCTTGCAGGGTTGAAGCATTCTAGCTTGCTACAGAGTCTGCTGTTTATCTCCAAGAACTGTTACCTATTTTCTGGTTCAGTGGGCTGTTCTCTTTCTTTTCTTTTCTTTTCTTTTCTTTTCTTTTCTTTTCTTTTCTTTTCTTTTCTTTTCTTTTCTTTTCTTTTCTTTTCTTTTCTTTTCTTTTCTTTTCTTTTTTCTCTTCTCTTCTCTTCTCTTCTCTTCTCTTCTCTTCTCTTCTCTCCTTCCTCTCCTCTCCTCTCCTCTCCTCTCCTCTCCTCTCCTCTCCCTCTCCTCTCCTCTCCTTCCTCTCCTCTCCTCTCCCTTCTCCTCTCCTCTCTCCTCTCTCCTCTCCTCCTCTCCTCTCTCCTCTCCTCCTCTCCCTCTCCTCTCCTCCCTCCCTCCCCTCCCCTCCCCCTCCCTCCCCTCCCTCCCTCCCTCCCTCCCTCCCCTCCCTCCCCTCCCTCCCTCCCCTCCCTCCTCCCTCCTCCCTCCCTCCTCCCTCCCTCCTCCTCCTCCCTCCCTCCCTCCCCTCCCTCCCTCCCCTCTCCCTCCCTCCTCCTCCTCCTCCTCCCTCCCCTCCTCCTCCCTCCTCCCTCCTCCCCTCCCCTCCCTCCCTCCCCTCCCCTCCTCCCCTCCCCTCCCCTGCTTTAGTCTCACCAAAGTTATTAAAAGGATTTGCTTAACAGTGGGGTCATTTAAAATTTTAATTTTAAGTCCTGATGATGCCAAAAGCTATTTCCAGGAAATGCCATAGTTTATAGACAAAAACTGACTGGGACAGCTGGTTTACACCTCTGCATTGTTCCCTTTTCAGTCTTTAACAGGCCTCAGCTGTGACAATCATTTGGACACCTTGTAGTTTAGTAGAATTATGAGTTTAACCCAATGTCTGCAGTGGTATATACTCACAATTGTGAATTCATACAGTGTATTTTCAGAGCTTCTTTTCTAAATTCTTGGGGGAAAAAGATGTGGCAATGATTTCTTAGTGCCACCACATCTCTCTTTCTGAGGAGTACATGATTGAAATTCAGGTTGACTATGCACAATCAAAGACCACAAATGGCTCTGATAAAATGGTATCAGGAGTGCCACTGTTACATGTACGGTTGGGATCAAGGGAAAGGCACTTTTCTCAGTTCTGCAGAAGCAAACACAGGGAATTATGTCAATGCACAGCTTTCTACGATAGCTGCAGAAGGCACATAGAAGTCAAGTATTTACTCTCAGTAGTGATTGGTAATAGAGGTTTACTTTTGCTGTACAAAGACAGCCAGGTGTTGGCTAAGAGTCAGAAAGCATTGCTGAAAGGGTAGAAGGATGGAGTTACTCCACAGAGAGAAAAGGAGGAATCAGGCAGCTTCCACACGTCATTCCACCCATGAACTAAAACCTCTTGTAGGGTAGCTCATGATGTCTCCATGTCTCTTTTGTGAAGTAGAAGCCCAGATACATCACCCATGAAAATTTCGAGCTTGCTTTAATTTTCAAAATGTGTTAAATGTGCGTATTCACATCTCTTTGATACAGCTTGTGGCTTCCACTCCAGACTGAGTTTTAGTTGCTCAATGTGCATGGCTGGGGCACTGGGCACAGCTGCTCCCAGAGTCCCTGAAGTCCAGAGTTTACTCTGTCACATCAAAGTTTTCAGCAGACTAGCAGATTTTATAGGTGGGAGAAAGGCACACTGAAGAACACCTTTGAATATGTAATGATGTTTGTATATGTTTTTGTTCTCCGGGTGAGATTTCTTGGATTTTGTGGGCCTTTTTTTTTTTTTTTTTTTTGTAATACCCCCTTCTTACTAATGTGTTTGGGTTTTCTTTTTCTCTGTTGCACAGGACATGCATGCAACTCATAATTTCATGTGCATGTGATTTGGTTTTAAACACTTCTGTTCAATATTTAAAGATTTCTGTGGCTCTAATTCTAATTCTGTGAATTAGAATTACTGTACTCTAATTCAGGTATTAGAGTACAGTAGCCAGAAAAGTAGCAGAGTTTATCATCTTAAGGGTATTCTTGGTGGTGGCAATGAGAGATATTCCTTATTCCACTAATGTCTTTGCCTTGAAGTACTAGAATGCTATTTCTGACCAAAACTGGTGCTGCCTGGGCAAAAACAGCTGCTAGGAGCAGGTCCAGGTGAGCTCAGGTGAATTCCATTCCCTCCTCTGTCTGGTCTAGAGAGTTGCAAAGACTCTATTTTGATTTGTTTTGGGGTTTTTTTGTTTTTTTGTTTTTCTGTTAACAGGTTAACAGTTTTATCACTCTGAGCTTGCTGGACCTTCTTACAACCCTTTTTATTTTTAAGAGCCTGTGTTAGTTCAGTTTCATGAGAGACAGGGGGAAAATAAACTACTTCAGCAGTCTAACTTTCTCAAGCTTTGAAAAGATTGAGATTCTCAACTTTCTCAGTAGAAAATGCAAATAAGCATCTGTTTCAGTACAATTCAAAAGTAATAGATATTTGAGAACAAATCTATAATTACTTTTTTCTTGACTAGACTGCAACAAAGCTGTCAGATCAAAATTACTAATTTTATTCTTAGGCAAGAAAGGGGAAATTCCAATTTCTTTTAGTTTCAGAGGAGGTTGGACTCACATCTGAGGGATTTTTTAAAGCAAAGGAGGTCTAGCTTTTTGCATGTTGGAAGTTGAATAACTCAGTAATTGATGAGATATTCTTGAACAGGAAGTAAAGTCAGTGTACTTCTCAGCTTTTAATGAAAGATAACAATATAAGATAGTACCATGTATTCTTTCTGTTATATGAAGTTCCAAAGATTTGTTTTAATTCATTGGAATGTTCCTGGTGTGCCAGTCTCTCTGGTGAACACTTTACTTTAAAAAACCTTTCTTTGTCTTCTGGGAAAACACTCCTTTAGGTCATTCTGTTTTGACATCATGATCAAATAGTTTAAAGGAGAAAGCTTAATGTTTACCCAAAAGAATAGTGAATTGCTTTGGCACTGCAGAGAAGACAAAGCCAAAATTTTACAGATGTGAAGAGCAGAACCTACAGAACATCCACTCTATACCTTACTGGGAAAGAACAGAGGGGAGCTATTCCCAAATATTTGGAAGGCTTGCTTGAAAAAGGCTCTGTGTTTTGTTTCCTTTCTGTCCAGAAATGTGTGGAAATCCTCAAACATGGAATCCTGTCTAACAGAAAAACAAAGCATGTTTTGACTGAGACGGGGGTGGTTTTGTTTTGTGTTTCAGGAAAAACACAAAAGTCTGAGAAATGCTGTTACGCCTTCATTTTCTGGGGAGGCTTTTGACATGGAATAATGTACTGTTTGTATACAGAAAGAACTGTACAAAAGCTGAGAAAAATGTACTTCATTTTGTTGCAGTTTTATCCTGTAAAATAATTTTATATATATTTTCATAGCTCAAGCAAATTTAGTTATGGCACTCCTTGTCCCTTAAATGTTTCATCTTGCTCTGCATAGCTGTCTTTGTGTAATGCATGGCAGTGAAACCAAAGCCAAATAAAAGTGCTTCAGTAATAAAGACAGGCGTTTGTAGTACATGTAATAACTCTCTTTCCAATCCCCTGTTGCAAGATGCAGAAAAATGACCCCACACTGTGGTCTTTGTTTGATTTTTCTAGAGAGCAGATGGTGCTCTAAAATCTGTACCTAAAATGTGTAATCCAGAGGCATTACAATCCTTGTTTGTGCACTGTGTGTAGCTTGGGTGTATCGCTCCCCGTTTTCGCTTTGCCTCTGGGGTATGCACAATCCTCTTCTTTCTCCCACTGTGTTTTCAAAGCAGGGATGCAGAGAGGACAGGGAAGTGTTTTGGCTGGATTGAAGTAGTTTAGGGACCTAGACCTTCAGTCAGGCCTGTACCATATGTTTTAGAAATATTCAGAGAGACTGATGTCTGTCTAACCAAGTTTTATAGTTCTACCCTAAAAAGAAAAACAAGAAGTGCATGCAGTCTTGATACGCCTGACCCCAGACTGGATTTAATGCTGCAGCTCTCCTCCTTTATGCTTACAGTATCCATGCAGTATTCCAATATAAAGATCCCCTATGTGTGATTGTCCTGGTGTGCAGCCTCACTGAACCATGACCACACAGGGAATGACTCACTGCTCCCAATGCACTGAGGATACTTCTGAGGCACTCGGGGAAGGCACTTTGTCTCCTACTTACGATTCCTTCGGCCCAGGCTGATGTTCTTGTTCTCACAGTGTGGCTTCCTGCTGTGGTGCATGGCTCCAAGCCCTTCCAACGGGGCAGAGTTCCTTTACCACCGGATCATCCGGCCTTTCTTCCTGAAGCACGAGGCTCAGCTGGACAGCGTTGTGCAGGACCTGAAGGACAAGGCTGCAGAGACTGCAGACACCATCACTAAAGAGGGTGAGCAAAGCCCTGGGCACTGGTCACAGCAAGTGGGGGGAATTTCACTGTGGAGCTCCTGTCGTTGCAATTAATATTCATCATTTGGAGGAAACAAAAATAAATTGTAAGAAGATGATGTAAATTATAATGGAGAAGTTGAATTTGAGTTAAGATGCCAGGAAATGGGGGTTGCAGTAGGTATTGCTTCCCAGAATTGCAGTTAAGCTTGAGTGAGTCAAAGAAATTGTATAGTTTGTGTGTCTTCCCACCATACAGACCACAAAAAACATTCTCTCTAGAGGCGGGTCCAGACATACCTTTCATAAATAGGGTTATTGTTTCAGTGTATCCTCATATCTCCTAAAATACACTCTCAAATACACGGTAGTTTGGAGGGGCTCCCACTTGTGCAGTAAAGCAATTAACAGCAATAAACAGCAACATGGGAAGTGCAGTTTTCTCATCTACATGTTTTTGTACTTTTCCTTCCTCTGGAGGTCAAAGGATTCCTCGCTCTTAAAGGAATTACTTATGTTTTATTTTTTATGTGTTATCACAACCTGTAGATTGTTAAAGTTTTTTTCTTTTATTTCCTTGCATTCTATAGTGAACCCTTGCACTCTAAAATATCTGATGCTGGTTTTATGAATAAGAGAACAAAATGTATTAAGTAGCTAAAATAAAAGTTTATTTAATTTTCATTTGAAAGGAATTTTATCTATATGCTATTTCAAAGCACCTTAATTCTCCTTTCCCACAGACAATGCATGCAGTCTCATTTCATCTTACCAACTTAAGCAGTTTTCCTGTCTATTAAAAAGATCTGCCTTTCTCAACTATTCTTGGAAGTTTTGCTGCAAGACCCTTCCTGAGTTTTTATTGTTAGACATGTATGTTGCACATGGGATTTTCCTGTCCTCATTTCATCACTTATTCTTCCATTTTCCTATTTTTATATGTAAATATATCCACAAAAAACCCTTTTTTTTTAAAATAATGTGCACACATATGTGGTACACAGAAATATTAGGATTATTCCAAGGTTGTTTTATCATAATGGTATATTTCTTGGTGCAGACCTGTGTATCCTTAGCAGTATGAGCAGTCCTGCTTTAACTGTACCAGTTATATGTATCAGTCTGGAATGTTTATTATACTGCTCCTTGCTTGTGTTTTATTTTTTAAAATATTTTCATGATCAGTTTTATCACTATATCTATGTGAATGTGTATATTAAAGCTATGATTTTCTTCTGTGTTTTGTCTTTTGTGACCTAAAAGGAATTTTTTTTTTAATGCAGCTCAAGAACACTGGATAACCCACTTTGTCTGAAGCCCTATGACTAATTTGATTTTATTTTCCTGCAGCCAAGAAAGCAACAGTGAACTTGCTGGGTGAAGAAAAGAAGAGCACCTAAACTGGTTAAGTTTCCCTACTGCCTCCTTTGTGCAGCTTGATGTTACTGGGACTGTGGTATAAGTTCAATAATACTGCCTTGGAAACATTTTGATATATTAAAGGAATGTGCTGTAAGTTTACTTGCAACTTTGCTGTGACTGATAGAGAGTATGCATTTTTATTTAAAAGCAATGCAGTGGGCAGCATCTGAAGCTTAATGAAAATATTTTATTCATCTTCATGCAGAAGAAGTCTTTCAGTAATCTCTTTCTGCAGTAACATAAATAAAAAGTATATATCCCTCAGGCTCTGCACTTCAGTTGTCTCTTTGTCTATGAAATTACTCCTAGCACTTTGGTTGTGGTGCATCTGGTAGCACAGAGCTATTTTATAGGGAAAATTCTGAATGGATCTTCTTGAATATACAGGGAATTATTGTGAGAGATGGCATAATGGATGTATTACCAACCAGTTAAGCTGTAAATTGTGAAATTACTTGTTCTGTGCACCTGATCATAGAGATTATTCACTGTTGCATGTTGTGTTGTAACACAGTATTTGGTACAGTGTGTGTATTCTTAAATGGATAGATACTAAATATAGGAAAGAATAACTTCCTTGGAGTGATCAAGCTTATATTGGCCTGAAGTAATTTGCTGGAAATTGATGCATTAAATCGCACAAGATTAACACAATGTGACTAAAGTACAACTTCTTCCCTATTCTTGCTAAATAAACTTGTTATCCAAGACTGTTAATGCAGTGCTTTTTAGGATTACACTCAAAATCACAACCCACCTTTTGCTAAGGAGTGATACCATTACAAACCCTTTTTCCTGAAGTCCTTTTAATATTCCAGCTACCTTGGATGTCAGTCCTCAGGACTACGTCTTTAAAGGGATGGACTAGAACCCCAATGAGCTTTTTCTGCTCATAGAAATCTGCAATCTCTTCTGACTGTACTAAGAACAACTTTGTATGAGCACTTAAACTTCCTGAGTGGAGATGCTCTTGTTGTTGCTTGATATATTCCTGACCAATCAGTAAGAGTGCAACCAAAGTTGCTAAGCAAATAAAGGGATTTTTTACAATCAATGTAAAAGAATACGTATTTTTCTTTTTAGATTTGCATCTGTACTCTTTCACATTGCAGTATTTTCAACAAATCAATTACATTAATTAATTAAGCATGAATTAATGAAAGTTCCAGATTTTCATCTCCACACTGACGTTTCTTTAAAGCCTGGATTAATGGTATGGCAGTTCTGAACTCACAGAGAACCCAGAAAGGAAGCTTAAGTTTTTGATATTAAAAACAATTATTTCCAGTCCATGATCTTCTTAAAATAAAGTTTTGAAGACTTCTGACTTTCCGCAACAAGTTGTATCTAAACATCCACTGTAAATTTTCAGATGCAGGAACTGCAAGAGTGAAGCACACAGTGCAACTCAGCAGGTCAGTTTTAACCTGGAGAGGTGTGTTTTATAAGAGGGGATGGAAAAGTGTCTTAAGAGGAAGCAATTTAAGCTTTAAGCTGGCAAACATAGCCGTTTGGGCTGGCAACTTTGATAGGGAAACACAAGACCCACTGTGCCTCCTGTTCTGAAGGACAGCATGCAGTTTGTAATTTGAAGAAAAAAATGCAAAATTTCACAGCTAATCATTCCGTGACAACTTTTTGTTAGGAGGGGATATGCTGAAGAGGATAAAGTTTACAGCAAAGTTCTAGATTGTAAGCAAGTAAAAAGTTTTAAGTGAGTCACCATTTAACTGGCTTAATTACTTGTCTTCTTTTGTCGTAAACCCACTGGACTTTTTTGTAAGCCTTACTAAATCCTAGTCCTGTGTTTTAAACTCTATCAGCTGTATGTAAAACACTCATGTGGCCACTGTAATTTAGTTTCACTTCTTAAAATTAGAAGTAACTAGATAAAAACAAATGAAGATTCTTAACAGACTATTTTATTTCAGTGTGAATCACTACTTATAACTAACTTATCTAAAAGCTTATGGTAAAGTTTAGAGTTTACAAGCCTAAAGACGTCTGTAGTAAAGAAAGAATTTGCTCTTCATTTCTTATGAGAAACTGTTGAGAACTACTCAACAGTTCTTCCACTGTTATTAATGGGGATAAAACATTCTAGGTAGATCCAAGGGACTGTTTTAACACTTACCTAACATCTCTCTCAGAACTTGAAAGGCTTTAAATCAACTTCTTGTCTTTACGACTAGGTATTGCCAGCACATACAATCAGTACTCTTTTGTCAGATTTCTGCTTGAATTAGGACTACAGTCTGTTGTTAATCGAAGCTGACCTTGGTTTTTTGCCTTGATGCAAGTAGAAATGACTGAATTTCTGCAGCAAGTTATCCTTTCCTGCAAGTAACTCCAGTGGGCTCGCCCCACAGATCAGTGCTTTTCTTTGTGTCTTCACAACATCTGTGTGCAAATGTTGGTACACACATCTGCTCCATGTCTTTGCTGAAGTTGTAATGTGCTAAATAAAAATGGACACAAATAAAGAGATTATTCTGGGACTGGTATGATGCCTCAGTGTTTCTCAAGAACCTTATATGTCAACAGTGAAAATTGGCCACTTTAGGAAGGCAGAAGGTCTTTACAAGGTATTCACTTTTTCCCCCCTCAAACTTCATTACTGTGGAACCAGTAGAAACCTCTCTAAAAATCCAAAGGAGCTGACTCAGTTTCATGACAATCTGAGGGTGCAGCCAAGGAGATTTAGAGCATCAGGCCCTTACAGAAGAGTTTGGAATGCAGCTCTTGCCAGCAGTGAGCACCACGAGCATCTTTCTAGGCTTCATAGCCTGACTTACCTGTGTAACTGTCAAAGTCTAGTGTTCTTTAGAAACATAGAGAGGAAAGATTGTAAACTACAGCGATTTCCAAGTTTTACCTCTCCCATGGGTTTCCTGATTTTCCATAAATCACCTCAACAAACAATGCTGAATAGTTACTGGCGGTGTTACACTTACTTAAGAGTTCTTTCTGTTACTGCTGCTTTATCCTACTCGTCTCCAAACTCAGCAAAAAGAAAAACAAGTTCAGAAAAACATAACAAACTCCTAACTATAACATCACTACTAGTGATAAAATAATGAAAACTTTAAACCAGACCAAGAGAATTAACAAAGCATAGAAAATCTAAGTCGTGGAAGGTGTGACTAGTGTTTGTCAGGTTAAACCCTCAGTACGTATAATTTGACAAGTAGTTTCTTGAGTTTGTGTTTCAGTCTTGCTAACACTTTCTAAGTAATCTGAGAATAAACTAATTATGACTAACTCCTTAGTCACCTTCCACCCCCATTTCAAATTCCACAAACAATAGTTTCCTTATGCAAAGGAGGAAGAATGGAGATTTAAAAAACCAAAACCACAAATCCTTTTAGGTCCTGAGAGACTCCCACTATTTTCTGTAAAGGGCATCTGACAAATATGAAAAACATCAGTTTTGTCTTCTAGAGAACTTCTACATCCAGAGTGATGGAATGAAACAGTACTTGAGGAATGACAACCCAGGGCCACTAAGAAAGTCCTCAGTTGTACAACCACACTGTCTTAACTTTTTGAAAATTGTGTTTTCTACTGGTACATAAACCATTAAGAGATTCTGGAGCAAAAACTCTTCAAATGACTGCATCAACTCATGAACTGCATCAAGTAAAAATAATTGAAGATGAACTTTGAATTTAGCATACTTTGGAATGCTATGTAGTTGACACCTTTGCTGAGGCTGCAGAATTCCACAAAACTTTTTATTTTGTATTGCTGCGTCCTTGCAGGAGAAGAATACTTAAAGACATCAGTTATACATCTTAAGTTTGCTACCTGAAAAGCAAACAGACAAAACCCAAAAAACTACACACCAAAGAACCTGCAAACCTTGGCAGATGAAAGGCACCCATGCTGCTTCGTAACAAATAGGATGATGGTTCAGGCTACTCCATTCCTACCTGAAGTTTCCTCTGCTGTTTCTCAGGTCCCAAACTACCAAAGACTGTCAGTTTCTTTCCATCTCCCTTACAGAGCCACTATGGCATATTCTATTGCCTCATCCTTTAGCAAAGGCAGCTCATTTGGTGGCTATTTCACCAGATCTGACCTGTACCTCACATGCAGCTGCACATGTTCAGCCCAAACACCTGACATCATAAATACAGCTTGGTCAGCACAAACTGCAGGACCGAAATTCTCCTTGCCTTCCTTATCCCAGCTGGAACATCAAAAGTTTCTTCACTGTGTGATGCATCAACATAGTCTTATTTTCTGATTTGACGACTCAGCTTAATGACTCATGGGAAATTACTGGCTTTGAAACCTTTGCTGTCAACCAAATGGCTCAACAGGCTCAAAATTTACGAAGCAATGATGAAGAGAGTATTTGTACTAAGGGGTATTTACTTGGTATTATCAAATAATTAACAATAATTAGATAATTAATTATTTATGAATTCTAATTAATGATCTTTTTATCTAGTGGAAAAGAACCCCTTTGAAAAGGGTATCCCTTATCCCAAGAGAGAAAATAACCCCATGAAAGGCAGTCTGTAACAGAAAAAAGTTGAATAACTGGTGTCCAGGGACAGAACACGTGGGAATTGGTTAAAGCTGTTCCAGAGGAATTTCAGACTTGATATTGGGAAGCATTTCTTTACCAGGAGGGTGCTCAGACCCTGGAACAGGCTTTCTAGATAGGGTGGTTGATGCTCCAAGCCTGGCAGTGTTAGGAGGCATTTGGACCACACCCCTAATACTGTGCTTAAACTGTCGGTCAGGCCTGAAGTTGGGCAGTTGGGTTGGATGATCATTTTAAGTCCCTTCCAAATGAAATTGTATGTTCCATTCCATTCCATTCAATTTCATTCCATTCCATATGCATAGCTCCAGTTACATCTGCAGCTCTGGAGAAGAAATGGGGGCCACACCATCTCTCGCTCTCAAGTAGAGCGCACAGAAATATTCCGTATCTATGGGTATTTGCTGGTATATGCTGCCTCAAAAGAGAGTTCCAGCTAAAAGGCTTATTAAACACACACAAGGAACAGGATGTACACAAAGGCAAGTTTTCTAAGACCAGCTGTTTTTCACAGAGCTGGTTTTTGATTTAATTTACTTCATGGCTGAAGACTGACAACTACATATGGTCACACATAATTGTCACTTTCCAAGTTAAAACACATCTCAAAATAATTTTTTGAAGCTCCCTCTCTTTACATTAAGAATTGAGTAATTATGGTTGTGATTCTGCTATAGCAGCTACATGCTATAAATCTGAAAGATTAAACCTATTCAGCACAATAGTACTAAACCTATTCAGCATGATAGTGCTGAATTCTCGTTTTTAGTCATACTGTAATTGATTGCCTGTGTCTTCAGACCTCCCTGATGCTCAGTGTCAACACTGCCATCCATTCCTGACACAGAAGTTGTTATAAGGATTGTTATAACAATTTTGAGCTCATATGTCCATTTCAAATGTTTAATCTTTGTTCAGGTACCAGAAAACTGTATAGGGAAATAACAAGCATGTACTTTTGAAGAGCTAGACTGGTTTCTTCTGAAGAGACACTAGCTCAATATCCATATTCCTCCTGTCCTAGATTCTGAGTAAATCCCACTCATGGATTCACGCCTTCGTTTGTTACTATTGCCACCTACAGGGAACCACGGACCACAGTGTATTTTTAGTAATGATGATGCATAAGCAAATCCTCACAGAAAACTATAAAGGCAAAGCAGATGAAATAAAAGAACATCCATTATCACCCCGTTTCCCCCTCAAAAATAAAATACTAATTAAAGCATTTTATTCATAGCATTGAGACCAGAAGCTGCAGTATTTCTGTACTTTTACAGAAGCATTCTCTCCACTCCCAGTCCCACAATGGTCCATAAGATTCTGCCTGTTCCCAGAAATGAGGCATGATTAGTTAACTGAGGAAGAACTGAGGTGGTCTTGACCTTGACTTGCTTGTTTTTAATCCTGTAAGGAACCCAGTTTATTAAAATGAGTCAATACAGGACTGAAAGTCTGGTTTATAAACTTTGTCAAGAAAAGGGGAATTGTGTTTTTGTGCTGCCTCATTTAGGAAAAAATATTGCTCACATATACTTAGTCTAAAGCCAGAATACATAAAAAGCAGAACAGTCCCATTTAAAGATGGGAGGATAAGTAGACAGGAGTTCAGGAACTCAGTCTCCAACTTCCTAATGGTAGTGGTCATCTGATTTCCTGGCAGGGCTTTAAAAAGTCAGCTTTTCCCAAAATACCCACAGAGCTTTCTTTGTTAGTTTGACTAATCTACAGTTTTATATATTTGATTACCTTTTAATCTCAATATTACCCTTTTCAGAATTCTTTCTTAGTCTTTCCTTGTAAGATCCTAAGACTTTAAAATAGCTTTACTATTTTGGGTTCTTTGATTGGGAAAGTTTGATAAGCAATGCTGCTAAGATTCTTTCTCACACACAGATAGGTCAGACCACTTCTGGAGGTATTTAATTTCAGACCACAGTAAATAATATCCCACAAAGCTTAACCTTCACTTTTTTCAGTTGGCTGCAGTCTAAAGCTCTGATTTACAATAGTTAAGCATAATGTGATCATAACTTGGGTGGAGTCATCCTCCTTCACTTACCCACCATGAAGCTGAGTTCCCTTGTACCAACCAGTTTTCACAGAGCTCTCACTTTATTTAAAGTTTCGGAAAAATTATTCAGCACTCAGCAAAAGCCAGGAACATTTTGAGCCCAACAATCTGCGGACAATTAATGGTCTTCTATATAGTAAGTGTGTCTTCCACTCTCAATATTTTTCCCTATGCTGTAAATAACTGTAGCACTTTCCTAACTCTGTTATAGAGTGGATGTGACTTAATAACCTCTAATGGTGCCCAGTTGTTTTCTGTTACAAAACAACCTTTTCATCCAGCATCTGTTTCCACATCTAGTACTCCGCAGCATTCCATCAGCTTGCAGGGATACCATTTAACTTCTGAAAATTTGGGCCAGACACTCTAAAGACAGCTGGTATAAACTGTTACATCGGCAGGAAAAAAAACAACCCTGAAGACATTTGAATATGACCATGGTCAATTACAGACTTAGAACACAGGACTTCCTCTCCTAAACATTTCTGTTTTAGGAAGTCTGCATACTGCTCACACTGACAGGCAAGAATTCTCTCTAGTAGTGAGAAGGGAGCAGGAGGGATGTGTGTGTGTGCACAAAGAGTGCTTTCCTGCAGAATCCAACGCCACTCTGGAATGAGTCATGAGGCAACATGGGCAGGGGCTTTTCCTGGCTGTGTTTGAGGGGTGGACTTGAGCATGGACAGAGTCACAGAGGTTATCCATGCATGTGAAACGTGCAGTGTGGTTAAGCCAAGCAACTAAAGCCTCTCTGGTATGGAGGATGATGGCTGAAATGTCAGTGTGAGGGGGAATGGCAGTTTGAGTCTATCATGGTGCCAAAATCCACCAAGGCAAGTGCCATGTGCCACAGTGAGGGGATCAACCACTGGATGGCTGGAAACACCCTGTGCACCACAGCACTGTCTGGAACACTCAAAAGCAGGTCTTATGGTGACACAATACACCAGAAATAATCGACTCAGACAACTGAACTTGTTTCCAAAGCAACTTCATAGAGACTTGGGCCAAAGAGCATGGCACTGAGTGGGAGTATCGTATTTCCGGTGATGCACCAGCCTCTGGAAAGATCAATTGATTAAATGGATGGTAAAAGACCACACCGAGAGCAGTGGGTGGTGGGACCTTCACTAATGTACACTAAATGTGCTCTGGGGTGCACATTTAGCAAAGGCCACCTGGTTGGTCAACTCCCAGTGATCGCCACTGGGTTTGGGGCTCTGACCCTGACCCCCTTTTGATCACACATTAACAAAGAATGAACTGTGATGGAATCAGATGAGAACAGTGGTGATGGATTCAGAATTGGTTTCCACATGCAACAGTCCAACACCACACACCTCCCTTCCTGCCTGGAAAACAGCTCTGAGGGATGGAGCCCAAGGTCATGGACTTGGTGAACACAATGGGCTTTTATAGGGATGGTCCATAATTTAAGGGAATGTTATCTGTGTGTGTATACACACTGAGAGAGCAAAGTGATGGTGTTCTGGGAAATGGGATCTAGCATTACAGAAATTATATGGAATAAGCGGTGCCTACTGTCCTGATTTCCAGGACTTTTCAGTGCCTCACGCTGTACCAGTAAGGTGTGGCAAGAAGCCACGACAGGTGACCCAAGATGGCCAAAGGGATATTCCTTATCATAGATTAGCATGTCCAGTATAAAAACAAAGGGTATTTGGCCAGGAGGGGCTGATCAGTGCTGGGAATGGGCTGGGCATCAGTCAGCAGGTGGTAATTGTAATGTGCATCAGTTGTTTTGATTCTCCCCACCCCTTAAAAATTTTAATGATAATGATATTTAATTATAATCACTGTAATTTGCATTATTGAATTTTATTTAATTTGAATTATTAAATTGTTCTTACCTACACCCACAATCTTATTATTTTCTCATTATCCTCTACATCCCATCTAGGGTGGGAAGTAACAGAAGGGCTGGATGGTACTTAGTTGCCAGCTGGGGTTAAACCACAACAACCAGGTTTCTCAAAGTCCCATCTGGCCTGGGCTTGAACACTTCCAGGAAGGGGGCAACCACAACTTTTCTGGGCAAACTGTGCCTCACTACCCTCACAGTGAAGAATTTCTTCCTAATACGGAATAGCACAGAGTTAAGACAATTGCTTCACTATCATAAATAACTGGTTTACTAAGGCAGATTTAAAAAGCTGCGTATTTCTTTTGGAAAGAATAATTCTCCCACCCACCCCATTTGCTTATGTTCTTCCACTTTAAAAGTGGGTGCTAACCTCAGACTTGCAGGTTATGTGTGAAAAGAGATTTATTGTTACACAGATGCAAGGCAGTTACATGCATTCCAGTTCCGAGAAAAGCAGGCAGTTCTATTCAGCTTCACCTCTTCACTTCTTGCTTGTATCTTCCCTTCAAAGTCGCAGCAAGGTGTCCATCTGCACTTAAGTACAACTATGCGATATAACGACGATTCCAGAAGTCAGCTTACTTCTTTTTCTTCCCTTTACCTTTCTTGCCTCCCTCTCCTTGCTGAAGGCTTTGATCACTGCCTCCCATTTTTTGAGTTCTTGTTTTCAGTTTGGGAATGGTTTCTGCAGCATACAGCATCACTGATTTACCTAAAATACAGGGAGAGATCAAAGCATGCCTACTGTGTTAGGAATAGATACAAAGCCTAGGAGATCTGCTTCCTTCCCCTCTATAGCAAGGAACTTGTGAAAAACTCTTGAGAGAAAAAACCCCAAAAGTGCAGGACTGATAAATGTCACAGCAGATTGGAAAAGCCACATAACCTGACAATCTCCAAAGTGTCTACACCCTTCCTGCTGCTCTTTACCTTCACCTCTTACTAGTCCAAAACACTTGGGAGAGGATGATAGGGCAAAAGCTACATGCATTTTTAGAAAGGCACCGCTGCCTTTCAGCAGGAATCTGGTTTCCAGTCATCTCCCTCTGACTGTCAGCACTCTTATGCTACTGTATACTCAGCACTCTTGCTCTTTCCTTAGGATATATCGTTTCCCTTTTACATATGGATTCATCTTCAGAAAAAATGCAAAAGACTAACTTGTTTGTTATTCAAGATGAGTAATTCCTATTGATCATTTAAGGGCAGCTGCTTCATTGTTAATTTATGAAAATGGCCAGCAGAAAACCCATCTGAACTCTTGAACACTGAAGTATTGTGTTTTACCAATCTGATGCCCAGATGATGCATGTATCCTAACAAAACGGTGGAGTTTAGCAATTTAAGCACTAAACACTCTGCTTTAGATGTCAACAAAACAGAAAGCCAAAACTGAATAGAAGCTTTTTTCAACACAGCAATCACACGTTCTCCACAAGCCCCTCCAATGACCCTGCTGCAGAAACAGCAGGATCAAAGGCAGCTGCATTTTACAAACTGTACTCAATGCTCACACTGTAAGTTGAGTTCGTTGACCTATACAGGTGACGAGATTTAATTAACACTGTGGGATTTATAATAGTTAGAAGTAAAAAAACAGGCTGCTAACATAAAATAAACTAAGTCTTTCTGGTTTATTAACAGGTGAAGTGCCTAAACCAAGGTGGTCTACTCACGTGTTGGAAACTGAGGTAAACATGGGTTGCCATCATCTTGTTTGAGCTGGATTCGTACTCTTCCTCGGTACTGCACATCTCTGTTCCACTCTCTGGGATACATCTTGTTTTTCTGTCATGCAAAATGAGAAACATATTATACCGTGCATTGGAAGACACAACTGTTTCAGAAGCACCGCTGAAAACAGCTCCTGGTACTGAGTAATTTTGTGAGTAAACTGCTACAGGGACTGTTTTACATCCCCAGTGGGCTGGAATCACAGGGACACGGTTTTGTTTTATCTCCACTGCTACACACCCTTCTTGACATCTAGGGATATCAAGTGATAGGTCTCTGTCACTGGTTTTGGCTAATTATAGCATTCATTCATGATGAAACATCACAGGTTTCTTAGTAGAGCTGGTGTGCACTGTCCAGCTACTTCTGAAAAGCTAAGTAATTTTTTACCAGGCTTTGGGTACCAGTCACACTTCTGGATGACGATCTACAGTCTTCTTAGAAAAACCAATGCTGTTCTAAATTAATAATTAATTCTAAATTAATAACTACTTCAGGAAATGACCTGAGAAGTTACCTCTCTAGAAATCCAGACTCGCTCCCTAAGGAAGAAGTAACCAACAAACTATTTTAAAAAAATGCACTGCTAATTAAAAGCTAACATTGTCTGGCTGAAACATAACTCCAAAGGACTATCAAGATTCCAGCTATTCCTATGCAGACTCATTGCAAAGGTAATCACCTTTCACTAAAAACATTGCTTTTCAAAAGCTTAATTTGCAGAGTTGTAGCTTGCAAAAATAGCTTTTATTCTGATACACTTTTAAGCACCCAGGGCAGTCTTCTAAGAAGGATGGTAAAACAGAAGGAATCTTTTTATAACCTTAAAAGTGATATCGTCTGAGAGATCTGAGGTATTCCTGACTTTTTATCAGTTTTCTGACATTTACTACATGATTATGATCAATTATCATTCAATGCAAGCAAGAGTAATAACAAAACTTCTCAACTGCAAGTTGTAAGAAAAGATATAATGAAAGGACAAAGACCCAAAACAAATTTGGGGTTTTTTTTGTATGTGGGGACTTTTTTCAATTACCTCTAATAGCACATTGAATCCTACTGCTGCACATACATCTTGGATTTCTGTAGATGTAGGATTTTCAACAGCCTGTTGAAACAATATGTTAAAATTAATTAGCATTCAACCACAACTTGCCTAAACAAAAATAGTTACCAGTTTCCCACCCTAGACTCTGTAACTAGGAAAAGCTGATGGGGAAAGAGAAGGTAATGTCAAATCTAGTGCAGAAGTCATCTGTCAGTGCTGCTGTGGTCTAGAAAACATTAAAAAAATGGAAGAGCTAAGACATCAGAAAACAGGAAACAGACGAGACAGAATTCATTAGGACAGGGGAGCAAGTTGAAGAATTGTTTACAAAAAGTAACTGAAATCAATGAACAGTTATTGTATGTAAAGGGATTACCAAAAACTGTGAATCGGCAACAGCAAACTAATAGCAAGGACTGAGGGAGGAAAAACCAGAAAATTTCTAGCCACAGGGCAGTAGATTCCTCCCATAGGTAGACCTTTGATTAGCAAGTCGCAATCACGAAAGATTTTGTTTTTAACTGTCATCAGAAAAGGCCCAAACCTAAGCAGCAAGGAAAGTCCTTTATATGCCCAGAACTGCTTGTTCAAATTACCACAAAGCACTGAGATGATGAAAAACTACAGATTCAAAGCAACAATAAGTACCATGTCTATGTGTCATATGCACAGGACACAGAATATAGGCCCCTATAGTCAGTCACCAAAACTCAGTAATTAGTTAGCTTTTCTGCACTGCTCTCAAATTCTGCAAACTTGTGTACAAAGCTGAGTCCATCACGTGCCTCACTACTTCACCTTCTTGTCCAAAGTGCTGCTCACATGAAAGCAAACACTTCAGCTCAAGGCTCTTCTATTAAATTCACATGCTGGCATTCGATTACCTTCAAATACTCTGTAATTTCCAGTTACTGAGTTACCTGCCATGGGGGAATGGAAAGACCAGAGAGATGTATTTTCCAGTTCTCTACACACTTCTACATAGCAAAACAAAATGTCATATTTCCCTGCCACCCATGAATTACCTTGTCTATAGGTATTCTCCTTCCTTCTGCTATTGTCTTCTTGTTATTCAAATAAGCTGGATAAATGCAGATGAATCTAAGAAGAGAGAACAGTGAGTTTACGTAAGTTGTATCAACTCCTTAATGCTTATGCAGTATTTTCCTAATAAAAAATTAATGTCATGGCTACAACACAGAAGTTCCCACAGCAGCTTAGAATAACCGTTTATTTTCCTCAGACTGCTTAGCAAGATGGTGCAAAATCCCACTTTGAGTTGCCATGGACACTGCATGACACCACTTTTGGGGGCACTGTTTGTTCATGGGGTGGCACTACCCATTCTGAGGAAAAAAAAAAAAAGGAGGCTGAAATAGAACCTTTTTGACCTATTTCTTACAACCTCAAAACCTGAAAGTGAACACATGTATTTCCCTCAGAACAATTAAAGAAAACTTCCTGAAAAAGTCTTAGTACACTAATAGCTAACAAAGTTCTGTGTTTGCTTTGGGTTTTTTTAATTCACACACATATCAACCCAGATTTGGGTACGTTTATAAAAGCTACTGAAAAACTGCACTGAGAAACTTGCTGAAGATTTTTCGGTAGATTTAAAACTGCCAAGCACATACAGGGGATTAGCATGATAGAACCTCAATTATACTTATTACACAATTAAACTCAACTAGCTGAGACCAAACAGAGGTGGAAAAAGGTTTGCATAACAAAGCATAAGAAAATAAGGACAGTGAGCAAAACATATGGTGCATTCAGATTTCAGTGAGCTGAGTGACAAGAAAATGGCAAGGATCCCGTTCTGTGCTGCCTCTAAAACCAGCGCAAATCACCTCAACTCCTACTATTTTCTCCTTTTCCTGTCCACGTTTGCTTACTCTCCAGTTTGCTACTACCGTCTTTAAGAGCAGACTTATTCTGGCTCTGCACGGGAATTCCAGTCTCCTTACTGACATCCCAAGCGGACAAATGCCACCACCACCCCTTGTTTCCATAGGGATTGCAATCACCGCCATCCCTTGTTCACGGGGATTTAATTTCAACCACCACCACCCTTCCCCCGCCCTTCCTCCACAGGGATTCCAACCACCACTCCTTGCTCTGCTCGCGTTGTCTTTATCGCCAGCCCCGAATGACACGTACACAAACGAGCCCACGAAGGACTCGACCCCAAACAAGCCGTGCTCACGGTACCTCTCCTTGTCGGCCGGGGACGCGGCGCCGGCGGCGGCGGCCATGGCGACATCACCTCCCCTCCCAGCCCCGCGCCGCAGAGGCGGACAGGCCACGCCTTTTGCCACCCGATACGGGATTCTATGGGTCATCGGGGCTGTCTGTCAACATCCAAAGCCTATGAGAAGGCGCAACGTCCTGCCGCCGGGGCAGTGCGCGCGACTTCCGCCCGGCTGAGGGAGCGGGGGCTGGGAATGGCGGCGGGGAGGGCTCGGTGGTTCCGGGGATGTGCGGAAATGCCGTGACACACTCCCGGGAACAATGGGCTGCGGGCGCCAGGAAAACACGAGCCCAGCGGGTGGCGGTGGGCGATGCGAGGTGTGGTTGGGGGCCGTGCGGCCGCCGTGTGGTGCTCTTCACCCACAGAGCTCTAGCGGTGTTTGAATCAAAGAGCGACCCGTCTAAGAAATGCCAAGAAAAGTGATTTGGTATTACCACAAGTTCCTATACAATTACATGACAAAAATACGCTAAAGGCTTAAGGAAAAAATTAGAAGGTCAGTACTGGGTCTGTGCCTCTTTCACACCTTCATTAATGCTGTGGGTGAGGGGGCAGCTGCACCCTGAGCAAATTTGCTGGTGGCACCAAACTGAGGAGGCACTGATACACCAGAGGGTCATGGAGCCTTCCAGAGGGAGCTGGCCAGTGTGGAGAATGGGGCTGACAGGAATTTTAAACAATTCAACAGGGAAAGAGCAAACTCCTGCACCCGGGGAGGAACAGCACGGGCTGGGAATGCCCAGCTGGGGAGCAGCGTGTCGGGAAAGGCATGGGGGTCGTGCTGGGCACCGAGCTGAGCATGAGCCGGCGACATGTCCCTGTGACAAGGCCGGTGGTGTCTGGGCTGCACCACGAGAAGTGTTGCCAGCAGCCCAGCGACGGTGATCCTGCTCCTCGGCACTGGGGAGGCCACAGCAGGAGTGCCAGGTCCAGCACTGGGTACTGGCATTCCAGGACAAGATGCACACAGGTACAATGGAGAGTCCAGTGAATACTCACCAAGTTGACGGAGGGACTGGAGCAGCCCATCCTGGAGAAGAGAAGGGTCAGGGGATCTCACCAATGTACATAAACACCTGTAGGGAGGGTGCAATGAGGATGGATCCAGGCTCTTTCCAGGCTCTTTCCAGTGGTGTCCAGTGACAGCACCAGCGGCCATGGACACGCACTGAAACACAGGAGGTTCCCTCTGAACATAAGGAAACTCCTTTTCCCTGTGAGGGTGACCCAGCACTGGCACACGTTGCCCAGAGAGATGGTAGCATCTCCATCCTTGGAGATACTAGAAAGCTGAATGGAAATGGTCCTGGACTGCCAGCTCTTGATAGCCCTGCTGGACCAGTGGTTGGACCAGGTAGCACCTAGAGGTCCCTGCCAGCCCTCAACCATTCAGTCACCCTGTGAATTTTACAGGTCGTATTTGGTGCACTGTTACACTCTTCATACAACAGCTATATACAATGACAAAGAACTGAAGGTATCTATTCAGTATTTATCTGTGGTGGTGTTTCTTTATTTTTCTGCTCCAGCAACACATCCAGCTGGCATTGAAATATTGAAGAAGGGGGTGCAGAGACACATTGCAACACAGTGATACCCCAGGGGAGAACTTCAAGTACCGTTCATTAAAACTTGGAAGAGTTAAGAGTTATGGACAAGCTTCAGAAAGAATTAGGGTGGCATCTTAATTTTAAGATTAAAAAGTTGTTGTCTATTCAGGTTGTCTTCTGTCTTTGCTCTCATTCTGTCAGAAGTGAATGCACTGCACAAAGTACTGCAGAAAACGTGAACAGCACAACTGTGTGGCATCAGCAGGAGGAAGCAGCTTTTGGAAATGTGACTGCAGCTGTCTGAGACCAACTCAGTGACTTGGCAGCACCTCACAAACATGACTCAACAAGCTTCTCAGCTGAAAAACAAGGTTATGTAAATGAGGTGTGCCAGTTATGAAGGAAGCTTTTGATGCAATAGTTGTCCAGTGCTAAAGACAGTTTTTTGGAGAGTTATCTCCAGATTATCATCAAACTGACTGATACAGAGTCAAGTGTAGCTTTCTAAGAGGTAATCCATAACAAATAATTACTTAGATATTTTGTTGCCTAGCAACAAAATGTTCTCATCTTGTTAACAGTAGCTTGGTAGTCAATTTCCCATGTTTTTCTTTCTTTGCCCAGTCTTTTTTAAAATCTCCATTGCTTGCACACATTTGTCTTTCTATTAAATTACTTTTGGTTGAGATCCCTACCACGTAAAAAGCATCGAGAGTTGCCACTACCTTGGGAGTTCTCCTGGTGTCCAGGTTGTCACTGCTTAAATCTGTGCAACAGCCAACATGGGCAGATGCTTCTGTCAACTGCTGTAACCTGCTTTTTGTAAGACAGAGGTGGGCTGTGTGGGAGGAGAGGGGTGTTAGCGCTCAGTCCAGGTGAATTGTGGGCTGACCAGCCTGCAATATTTTCACTGTCTCTGTGCAGGCATGAGGTGTGCAGGACATGTTGATGACCTGACCATTGCACAGAATGTGGTTATCCTAAACTTTGTTACCA
The DNA here is from genome assembly GCF_008360975.1 of Lichenostomus cassidix. Lineage (NCBI taxonomy): Eukaryota > Metazoa > Chordata > Aves > Passeriformes > Meliphagidae > Lichenostomus > Lichenostomus cassidix. The sequence continues at coordinate 7,112,677 of NC_139511.1, forward strand.
ACCAAGCTTACTGCTGTTTAGTTTTGAACAATATGCATTGCCCTTTGCTTCTGGGACACACGAGTCTGAACCCACCAAAAAGGTAAAAACATAAATTTCCCTCTGAAGGACAGTGCTCTAGCAGTGTTTGAATCAAAGAACAGTCTAGCTAATCTAATATTTTAGGAAGCAATGCTAAGAAATATTTATTTGACATTATCACAGTTTCATTGTTTTAAATTGAAAAAATGGGCTAAAACTTAAAAAAATATAAAAATTTACTTCATACTACTTCCTTAGATTTCTGTAGTGGTTTTAGTGTCTCAGTTTATAAAGCAATTTCTGGTGCATCAGCTTGAGAAACACTGCTCTGACAGTCTGTTAAAGGCAGTGAACACAGCTGCAGTTTGTGAGTACCAACTGCATATTATGATTGCTCTCAGTCACTCCATACATAATTCAGGGCACTGAGAAAGGTTTTGTATATTCGTTTAATGTTATTTTATTTGACAGTTGCATGTTACTATTTTTTCTTTGAATTAATGTAGCTTTTTAATACCAATATATTAATGGCTTATCTTGTAAAATGATATTTCAATTTAGTGTTACAGAAGATACATTGCCTGTATCGGTATTTGTGAAACACAAAGGGTATGAAGACAAAAATTATTTTCCACACCTTTTTGAGATGGAAAAATAATTCAAAAATTGTCAGAAATGGAGTTTGTGGAATTACAGACTGGATCATGCGGTGAACATAAGTGACTACACAGGAAAAGCATGTTTTTTTTTCTTCCTGCAGATCTTATTACTTACCAATCTCCTTTATAGGTGTTAGAATTCACAACATCTTGAAACCACTTTGCCTAAAATGAAGCAGTGAGTAGAGACATGTCAGTTTAATCCCCATCATCCCTGTAGAATGACTTCATTGAGTATATGGCATCCAATCCCTGCATTTGTTCAAGTGCCATAAGAAATACATTTCAAAGTTGAATTCTGCATATTTCCAGCCTGAGGAATTCAGAGACAGAAGTAGGTCACAAAGCATTCCAGCTCAGGCATGCTGTACCTGCATGCACTTCCTGAGTATCTGCTGGCCCTGGACTCAGAAGAGGAATGAAGCACTTAACACCTGACAGCTTTTAGAAAATTTAAAGCAGTTTGAAGAGAAGGTGCAATTGCTGGTGAGGATAGGACTTGTACACATCTGCAGGAAAGCATTAAACTTGCAAGTAATCCCTTTGGATAGTAGCAGGGATACAGGTCTTGGAAAGCTGTCTATAACTTGGTGAGGTTTTTCCATCTGCTGCCACAGCAGTGGAAGGGGAAGGGGCAGGGAATGAGAGTTACATTACAAGCACCTAAGGCAGAGAATTCCCTCTCTGTAAACACTGTCACCAGCAAGTCAGGTGTCCCTACTGAGACTCTATTTTTTACTGTTAATGGTTTTTGGGAAGAAAAATAACCAAAAAATCCTCAACGAAAACAAAACAAAAAACCCCCTCAAACCCCAAAGAAAACCCATTCCCAAACAAACCCAGCAACAAGAGCCCTGTACAAATATGAAATGGAAATTTAAAGTGGCTGTGATAAATTGCTGAAATTCACTTGGGGTAAATGAAGATGCCCTAACTGGAATTGGGAGCCAAAAAAAATGGAGATGATTTGAGGTGACCCAGCTCCTGTGTTTTACTGGAAGTGTCACATAGACCTGCTTATTCAGACCTACCATGCATGATCAGTTTCTTCTCCTTGAGGCTACACTGCATCATCTAAACATGCTAGAAATACCTATATAATAATAGGACTAATTATTCAGGAGAGGGTAGATTTTCAACTGGATTGGTGGAACAGTTCTGTAGTGGAATGCAGATAATGGGGATTTAGAGGGAAATCTTGATTTGTTCAATGGTCACTGAAGGGAAGGGGGCAAGATGAGAAGGATTTTCCTCACAGTCTGTGTAAATGAGTATTCCAAAAAGATATTAAGAAAAATACAAGGGCTGGGAAAAATTCCCAACTTGCATTGTGAAAAATGCTTCACAAATCATGACTCAAGTTGGAAGTAATGGACAGGTGTGAACTAGGTCTGTCCAACAGTGAATTTTCAACAGCATAGACAGAAAATGATCGTGTCTTTCATTTAGTTTCATAAAACTGGTATTTACTTACCATGAAACTTAAACACACAGAGTTAACCACACTAATCTCAGAATGCGCCACTTTAAAAATACTGTATATGCCATTTTGCCAAAGAAAGAGCTGTCCCTACTCATGGCAGGGGGTTTGGAACTGGATGATTTTTAAGGTCCCTTTCCTACTCAAGCAATTCTGTGATTCTATGATTTTAAATCCATAGAGTACCTTTCAGTTTTAACAATCCAAAACCCTGTCTGCTACTTAAGTAGGGGCACTACATGAAGAGACACTACTTCATGCCCATCCTACAGAAAACACCAACACAGCATTCTTTATGAATCAGCAGAAGCACCACTGCTGTTCATCTCAATGGTAGAGGACTACAAACAACGTCAATAGCTTATTTAAGGCATGTGGGATGTTCTAAAGCCACTCAAGGCTTAAATGTTTCAATCTGTGTAAGTGCTGAAGCGCAAGAGAAACTGACAAGTGGCCTTAAACAGCCAGCCTAACTTGTACAGTGTTTGGAGCTAAATCTTTTGGATTATGTCATGTAGACCCAAGCCTTGACTTGCATGAATTAATGCAGGAAGTACAGCAGACAATGTAGACAGTGTTTCACTGAGATACTGGGGAGAATGTTGGGCACCACATTGCCAACATTCTATCCAAATCCTTATTAGCTGGCCACAAGGGAACTGGCAAAGTGGAAAAATATGGATTTCTACCCATCTCTCATCCCTTCTGATTGCAAAGACTGTATCTCTTAACTACAGAGCTCAGTTTTACACCCATTCTTTGTCTTTCTGTTTTAGCCTTGTGAAGCAGCTGACAGCTGTGTAAAGTCACAGTTGTGTACAGTCAGCTTCCAAGATAAAAAGAAACCATTAGTCATCTATGTGACCCAATAATACAGTATTTGCACTGAATTTGTGGCATTCACTTAAGCTGGATTTTCACTTCTTAGAAGTCCAAATGATCTATGTTCTCTTTTTGGCTGGGATAGTTAATTTTCTTTCTAGTAAATAGTATAGTGCTGTGTTTTCAATTTAGTATGAGAAGGTTGGAAACGCATTGATGTTTTTGTTGCTAGAGTAGTGCCTATTTGAAGACAAGGACTTTTCAGTTTCTTCATGCTTTTTTTCATTTCTGCCATGAAGAGTGCTGAGGAGCACAAGAAATGGAGAGGGCACATATAAACCAGCTAATGGGATATTCCAGACCTTTTGGCATCATGATGAGAATACAATTGTAGAGAAAGCTAACCGGAGGCTCCTGCTCTGGGACTGCCTAGGAATCAGACAGCAAGTGGTGAGGAACTGTACTGTGTATCACTTGCTCTACATATTCTCAATGGTTTTTATTATCATGATCATGATCATGATCATGATCATAATTTTCTTCCTTTTCTGTTTATTCAACTGTCTTTATCTGAATTTATGAGTTCTCTCACTTTCACTCTTCTGATTTTCTGAAGGGGAGTAGGTGAGTGGCTGGGTAGTGCTTGGTTGCCAACTGTGGTGAAACAATGAGACTTAAAACACTTAAAAGTGTCAAATAATCCATCATGGTTGTTCAGCTGCTCAGTGTAGTAAGAAAAAAAAGGATGCCAATTTGTTTTCATCACACAATGGAATAATAATAAAATATACTACTGCAAAAATAATAGAAATTGGGACTTTTCTCATAACTTATATTATGGCTTAATTTTTACATCTATTTTTCTGTTCTTCCACAGTTACTTCCAGTGTGAATGTGTGCCATCACAGAACTTAGCAACAGTCAGGTAAGATGCACAAGCCTTTCCCTGCTAGTAATGTGCTTTTTGTACAGAGCATTGTTAGGAAAAAAGGGCAGAATTAGGCTTAGCCTACCTTCCTTTGTATTTAATATAATAATCACTCAAAATCTTGTTTCCATCATCCCTACTGACTTTAAATTGCAGGTGGTAGTTATAATGCTATTTTAAATTATTATTCTTAATAAAACATTTAAATTTATAGCAAGGCAATTTCTGTTTCTGCATATAAACCAAGACATAAGTGCATTTTTTTCTGTAACAACTTCAAATTAAGAAACCAGCTAATCAGTCCTCAAATTAGAACTCAATATGAAGAGGGATACAACTATTAGAAAACAAGGGATCTTAATAATCAGCAACAGTGCCCTTCTCTTAGTTTGAATGTGTTTGTCAAAATCTAAAATGAATAGAGGAGTGTAAAATATGTATGTAAATATAAATATAAATATAAATATATAAAAATATAAATATAAATATGCATGTGTGTTGGGAATTAATCCCTTAATAGTCTTATCAGGGTCTAAAGAATTCATTCATTATAGGAAAGACTTTGTAATATAGCCTCTACTGTGCTATTGAAATAAACCTTCTTTTGAAACTTTTGTAAGTAACAGAGAGATTATGGAATTACATTTTGTCAGAACTAGATTTTGTCTTGAGCTGTTCCTTCGAAGGTGAAACACGGAAGAGAGAGAGCTCTCCTGGTGAACCAGGTCTTCAAGCTTCATTTTTCCACTTATTTATCTGAAATGTGATTATCACTAAAATGAAAATGCATGGGATTTTTTAGAACACTTGTTATCATATACTGTATAATTGAACTGTCTTCACCAACAAATTCCCTTTAAAATGAAATAATATTTCCAATTCCGTGGACAAACACCTAACTTTCAGTAGTAACCAAGAAAAGAATTCCACTCTGACAAGGTGCAATCAGGAGGAAATTTTATATAACACTGCAAGTAATAAATAAATTATGCATAGCAAGACTAAATTCAGAATAAGTATACTGTGAAACAAAATACATTAGAATAATTGAAGAAAGAATTAATTACAGAGTTAGGATATAAACAGTAATGCATCTCAGGCAGAAGCAAACAACAAAACTGAAGGAAAGATAATTGTGGGCTGAGTTTGTTCAAGAGAAACAACATTTACAGGTGGGAGAATTCATCTGATCTCACAGGATGACAATTTACTTGCAGAGAACCAGCAGAAGCTTTATTCATGTTAGATCCCACCAAAAAGTATGGCATTAGCTATACTGTTTGCATATATGGCTTGAGCTCTGGACCGAAGTGCATTTTACTGAGTGAACCAGCTCCCTCTACATCTTCCTGATATCCTAATTGCAATTCTACAGCCACTCAAGCACAGGATGTTTTCCCAAACAGCAGAATTGGAATAATTTCTTTAAATCCTGAAGTGGCAGAAATTCACAAATGTTAAGTGTGTAACTATGTGACATTTCCTAAGAAAGGTAATTTGCAAAACTGTTTTAGGGAGGCGATACTCAATCTTAAGTAAGTAAACAGCACATCTGGTAAACTGAAACTTGACAGCAGAAAATTCATCTTGGCACCACAAGACACCTGCATTAATTATGTTGTAAACTCTTAAAGCTCTTCTGCACCACACCTAATTCCCTTGCACTTCCAATATGTAACCAAACACAGCACGTAAGCAGTTAACTTACCATTCTGACTAAAAACTCAACCTTAGCTACGTAACATTCTCTATAAACACATTTACAGATACAAACTGTTATTCTGCACATAGGAAACATGATGCAGGAATCTTATTTCTACATGTGGTCTGAAATGAAATTAGAAGTGGGCATCTCTTCTGGTTAAATGTAAAAGTGCAAAGGAGATGGCTGTGGAACCAGAGAGTGAATACACTTGGGTAAATTTGGTATCAAAAAGGTCCTTGGAGTTTTAAACATGTGGAGAAAGTCATGCTTTACATTAACTGACATTTCACTTCTGATTCACAGCTTCATCCAAATCACACATCTCATCAAGAACAAAGCTGTCACACAGGTGAATCCAACTTTGCAAGGCATTACAGTAGATGTATGAAGTTATCTTTAGGTGGAAGTCTACACGCGATTATTAGTGATGCTCTTATGGCTGTTCATACTATTTCATGAAAGCTAGATGAGAAAAGACAGTTTGGCAGGCACCTAGTAACAGTAGAAGAGCTTGTCAGAAGAGTCCACCTAAACATGTTCCACATCATCCCTACAATACTGACCTCATTAAGAATGGGAGATGTTATCTCCTTCTTCAAGCCTCTTCTAGAAAACAAGTAATTGCAAGAAATATTTTTACTGGAAGGATTTGCTGCATTGAATATTGCAAATCTAAAAACTGTCTCCCAGAAGTTTACATGTGTAACTTTTCTTTTGAGGGGGTATTTTTGATGAAATATACCTTTTCCACATCTATACACTGATGTAATACTTCTGAAGTTAGTTGTCAGGATTTCCAGGATATTACCTGAACATAAGGTATTTAAATGCAAAGCACTAGAGGCCATTAGGCAAAAATTCATCGTTTAAAAAACAACAAAAAAAATCCAACTTTAATTTACTTTGCTGTGTCAAAACAGTGAAGGTCTGAAACTTGGCATATTGGCTTAAAATTGCCTGTAATGGCTCGATCCAATGACAACCCATAAAAGAAACTATCCCAACCTCTTTCAACCAGCCCTAGCTGTTTTATTTTCCTTTTTGCTGGTTCAGGTGGTGCTTATCCAACTATACACTGAGCAAATCCAGCACAGTAATGCAGCACTAATCCTACTACCCCCATCACTGGAGTAGTAAGAGGTGAGCAAGTCCACTGAAAGGTCACACAAGAGCCGGGATTCACAGCCAGGAGCATGGAATGGAGAAGAAAACTTCTTTCAACAGCACATGCCATTTTTTCAAATCTAGAAATAGTATGGATCTTTATCCTTTAGAAGAAAGGAGAAGCTAATACAGCTTTTTTTCTTATTGGTAATGTCAACTTTGCTAAGGGGAGCAAGTGGATGGACAGCTATGAAGTACTCCAAAGTAGACATGAAATAATTCAGTTTTCAAGTTATCAAACAAAGGTTCTGCAGTTTTGTGGTCTACTGGTATACTTCAAAATAAAACCTCATTAATTAAATAAATTAATTAATTAAACAGCACAAGCTGTTCTCTCTCTGGTGCAGCTTACATAATTTACTGAGGAAGGAAGGAAAGTGCATCCCTAGGACATGACTCTCTCTGAAATTGTCCCTTTTCTCTCCCTCCTCCTTTACCAAAAAAGATACAGCAGCTAACTTCCAAAAGCCATCAAAGGTATTAGTAAATGTATGAAGAATACTGCAGCTTACTGACATTTATAGCATAAACTATACTTGTATTCTGCAGCAAAATCCTGCTTGAAACAATATTCCAATCTCATCAGGAAACTGCAGTAAGGCTTTTTAATTTTTAAGCTGTCACATCTGACAGAGTTGTGAACATTATCTTTAATCTTTCAGGGGAAAATATGCTCCACAGAGAACAGCACATGAAAAATAGAAATAGATTAGTTCCCCTTTAAAGATTGCAGTATTTAGTCAGAAGAGCTTTCAGAGAAATTGAGCAGTAACCTTAACTGTGGCACACTGCAAGGAACTAAAATGGGAGTACATTTAAAAAAGTGAACTAATTACAAACTGTGGGGAGGTCAGATCTCCACTTTTCACATCAAGAAGACAAAGCTATAAGACAGTCTGAAATGAGCTTTATGAGTTATTTTTTCAGTATAAACTGATTTTTAAGTACAAGTGTTCGGTATGCACTAGATATGATAAGTTAATTCAAGGACAAATAAAGGTCTGAGCACATGTCACAAAAAGTTCTACCAAAATTGGTATTAAGAAAGGCAGTGCATCCCAGAAGAACAGTAAATTGAGTCTTGGTTTCCTTAGCTCCTTGCTATTCTTTGTTTTGCCTTAACATAAATAATGTCCTCTTACCTGCTGTGGCAACTTCATACAAATGAAACCAAGGAAGGAGAGGTTATCTTAAGCAGCATAAATCAAATCTGACTATCATGAATCTAGACATTGTTAACAAAATCCAAGACCAAATATACTTATTGCAACTATTTTTCATGTTTTTGATTTTATGTTTCTGGGATCTGTTTTTAGTTAAGCTTATAGAATATAACTTTATATCCCCATCATAAATCAAACATCATGGATGTCTTTAAATATTCTGAAAGGCTCTTAGTGGATACTAAGTATTTTAGATAAAGAATCAGAGAAATGTAGATCTGGAAGAGATTTCAAAAGATCACCCATCTCTGCACACAGGCAATATGAAATATACTACAGTCCATCCCTATGAGATGTTTCATAAACCTCTTCTTAAAACTTCTATAACGGAAATTTAAAACTCCCATGGGAAGCATATTTTAGTGCATCACTACCCTTATAGTTGGAAAGTTTCTCCAGCCTGTCTTTGCTACAAATATAGGTTCACTTAAGAGGATACTAAGAGAAACTTTCCAATTATAATGATCATGAAGTATCCCCAAGTTTATATCAAGAAGCCACTACAATTTTCAAAGACATTCTGGTGTTTGATACGTAATACGCAATTATTTATAGTTTCGCCTTATCTTCTGATTAAAAAACTGATTTCAGTCATTTTTCAGTTACAGAACTGAAACCAGAATTTCTTTTCTGAGACTAAGTTTACCTTTAATTCTTAAATTGACAGGACAAATATGTAATGCCGGTGTTAAAACAACTATTCTGGATTATGTGGTATATTTTTGTATTAGTTGTTAAAAGCCCAGCATAAAATAATAAAAAAAAATCACAACATTTACAAAAAAGTGGTCTTTCATTCATAACTCAAGAATGGAGTTCCATATTCTACTCTGGTAGGAAGTCCTGACTTTGAACACATGACATAATTTGTTTCTATTTAATTTTTGAAAGGACACTAATATTCATATTAGAAGTTTAATGAAGATATTATATGCAAAATATTTCAAATGCTAACATGAGGAGTGCTGCTTCTTAACAGGTTCACCAGGTGATACAGGAACATGGCATGTCTCTAAGTAAATCTAACAGGAAGCAAAAAACAAAAGAGCAAATAAGAAACCACTTCTGCCAAACAGGTATTTTTGTTATTGGCTTTTATATAAATTGACTTTTGTCTGCTGATAGTGTCTTGATTGTGTTCTGAAATCAGCACATGATTTATAATGAATTCAATTGATTCATTTCAGTATCAGAAGTACGAAAGCCACAGAAGTGATACACTCTGCAACTGTGTTAAAGCTAACATAAAGATAAATTGCTCTATTTCAGGGCTTCCTGAAATCAGGGCATTCTGACACATGAGTTATTTAGAATGGTAACTTTAGAACAGTCTAGTTGAGATACAACAAAAACTGATACACCATTTCATGGTTTGTTCAAACATGCACAGAATGGTTAATGTTCTGTTCTCTCATGGTTCTACTTTGAAGTAATTCTCATCTAAATTCAGACTATATTTATATTTTTAAAGCACAAATCTGTTTTTTTCAGCATTGTTCTAGCATAATCTATATTTGCATCAAAAAGGCTCCAGGCAGCAAATGTCATGTTTTGCATAAAATTATTTTTCTACTATGGTAACAAGTTTCTCACTGCCATGGGATTCTTGCAATATTTTTCCCTTCATAATTTTAAAAAATAAATTAAAAAAAAAAGCACACAGAGCGCAAATAGAAGCAAAATTTCATCTTATAGCCACTATTTCACATTCTACATTATATCCCCAATCAAAAAATGTTTTGTTTTACAAATATTATTTGTATAGATACAATATTGTTTCAGGCTTGCAGTCATGAGAACAGTTATACTGCGTGGCTACTGGAAATACCCTGCCTTTAGCCTTGTTATGCACCTGAGATGTGTGAAACTGTCTCAATTACAAATATATTACAGAAGACCTAGGGCCTGATCCTGCAAATGTTAAAAGCATCCTACAGCCATTTGCCAGTGATAAGGAAGAACAGTTACTGGAGGAGCAGGATTATCCCAGATCAGGCCTTACGTGTTAAGTGCATACAACCACATTATATGGTGACACCTCAAAGTAAAATCCTGTATTTTTATGTAATGCAGCAGTAACACACACAACTTACATATAGTAATAATTTATTCTGAAATGTTCATTTTAGTCTCTGTTGAGACATCACCCACGTCTCATTAATAAAAGAGCAGCCATCTCACCTCAAATACCAGAATATACAACAACTTACAGCATAGCAAAAAAATTCTACCTACTTTGAGATAAAATCTAATTCAGGTAAAATAATTTTGTTCAAGGTTTTACAGTTACACAGTTGTTTTTTTGTTGTTTTTTTTTCTTTTTCAGAGCACAAAGAAAGTGTAAATTGTTACACCATAACTATCTATGCACATTATGTGACCACAGAAATGTTAATCATTACTTCATAAAATGAACCATCAGTTCCATTCATGCAGAAAAGCAGGCTAGGAAAGCTTGTTCAGCGGAAACCATATTACTGTGAATTTCACAGCCACATGATTAATTATTGGGTTAGATGAACTCACAAATACTAAACATGAGTATATTTTTTTGCATAAATAATACCAATTCTTCCCTGATGTAGTTTAGTTGGTCTATAATCTAGAAATTATTGATAAAGAAATGTGACTGCACCATCTCTATCTGCGCTATTCCGTGATTTCAATGACAAGCAATATTCAAAGGATTATGGGATGGGATGCATGTTAAACATGGGAATACATGTTAAACATACTGTACAAATACACTTGCATTAGCAATTTTATTCCGAACGGTCAATCAGGTATTCCTGCAAAATATCACCAGTGGAGACGAAGTATACTATCAAATATGGCTTCCAGAACAAGGACCATCTAACAAGAATCAAAGCTATTTACAACAAATAAAAACGACAAAAAAAGGAAAAAAAGGAAAAAAAAATCAATCCCCATTTTTTTTTGTTTCATTTGAAACAAAGTTTCTAAATAGCTGCTGTATATAATACATCAGTTTAGTTACTTTTTTTGTTACACTTAAACAGAAGTTACCAGGTAAGAGCCAGAATGACGTTTAGGGCTTTGTGTTCCACTGGAGTCAGTGTTTTCAGACTTGGTGTCGCGTTTCTTGGTGCTGTTATTGACTGGTGTGGGTATCTGTGATGGCCGAGCAGAGCTATTGTCCACGCTGCTCTTCCTGCGGCTCGGGTTGTAGTTGAAAGGAGTCACCCTTGCTGCCACAGCACCAATGGGGGAGCTGTGTTTGCTTGAGCTACTGGAACTGAACGGAGTACGCTCACTTACAGTACTTTCGTTAATTTCTGGTGCAGGAACAGGATTATTCTGCAGAGGCTTTGTTTCAGTGCCTTTCTTGTCTGGACTCTCTATCTGAAAGAAAGAGTTCAGACGGTTTTCTAAGCCAATGGTACGAACAGGAACACCTCCATTCCCTGGGGTTTGCTTTTCTTGAATCTCTTTAGGATCTTTACCATTCACACCCCCTTTATCTGAAACACTGTCAATAACAGGGGGAGTATTTCCAGTTGGGGACCTTCCAGATCGAGGGTTGTTAATTGGGCAGTCCTCTATCCTCACCCACACATCCTCTGTCTTAGAGACAGCTGGAGCCATCTGATAGATGAGGCTTTTGGAATCAGAGCCATCTGTGGCACCCGAAGAAGAATGCTGAGGATCATTCATTATCTGAGGAATTTCATTTTCTTTTATTTTTCTCCAAGTACCTTTTGCTGGTGGTTGGCTTTCTTTGCTTTGCTTGTGTCCAGGAAGAGAACCTCCATGTTGCTTTTCATCTTCACTTTTTGCCTTTTCACTGGATTCTGAAGAAGCTGACAGGATTGAGGAGGAACTTCCAGTTCTTCGCCAAGTGCTTACACGAGGAAGTGATGAGGAATGCTTACTGTGCTCACGCTTCCATGTTCCTGATCTATTGATCAGCAACCTAGATGGACTCTCAGAATGGGAACGAGCTATGTCATGACGTTTTGTTGGTCTCCCATCATATTCTATAGTAGGGCTCTGACTGGGGGTTAATTTGCGCCAACCACTACTCTGGGAAGGTGAATGAGTGGTTAAAGACATATCAGGAAGAGATGGACTTAAAACTGGGGTCTGTAGTTGCGATCTTGTGGGAGAATCTGGCCTGGAAGGTGACAGAGATTCAAATGAAGCTGACTCTTCTAATTTCCGTCTCAGAGTTGGGCTTGGAGCTTCTTTGATAAAGGTTGACTGACGAACGAGAACGGGTCTCTCAGATCTGTCAGATTCACTTCCACTAGACTTTGTGGATGACATTCTGGATAGGTCAGTCTTTTTGTTTGATCCACCAGTGCTGAGAGCTTGGTTTAACCCCTTTGAAGCAGACTCACTTCGTGGAATGCTACTGGTACTCTTAGGTAAGGCAGTTTGCTTTGTAAGGTTTTGCTGGCTCATCTGCTTGCCTGGTGGTGTGTATGACATTCTACCTGAACTGGAGGATTTAGCTGAAGCTGTGCTAGGAGATGATGTTCTTGGCAACTGTGACAGTTTGTTGGGAGGACTGATACCATTTCTTCCTGGGGAAATTGAGTTTCGTCCAGGAGACTGCAGAGGCCTACTAAATGGCTGCTGTTGAGGTCTAGAAGGAGTGGAGTCTCTAGATCCGGATCTAGAAGGTCCTTTACTTGATCCACTCTGGTTCAACCCTGATGGCTGTCTAGTCACAGGAGCTGGCTCAGGTTTCACTGATGATTTGCCTCCTCTTGGAGAACTAGTCAAACTTTGGCCTTCACTGGGACTCTTGGAGTTCATGTTTTTGAGTGGGGGTCCTTTTTTGGAAACAGGACTAGTACTTGAAGAACTATTTCGAACTCCTGGAATATGGATCATTGTTCTACCACGTGAAATTGAAGGCACACTTGTCTGTTGTGGTTGCTTCAAACTTGAAATTTCTGAGTTGGAGCGAGCTTTTCCTGTGATCATACTTTTGTACACTTTCTTCCCTCCTTTGATTCCCCTACTTTCTGATTCTACTTTTTTAGACTCCAGTGTACTCTTCTCTCCTGGTTTAATAATTCTTGGACCCTTATTACTAGTGAAAGGTTTTTCTTCTTGGTCTGGGGTAAGATGAAATGGTGACCCTAGAGAAATACCGGATTTTAATGAAAGGATAGAATCAGAGTCTGATGAAGCTTGTCTAGACAATGATGCAGCAGCTGCAGCTTGATGCAAGCTACTAACTATAGAATTTGCACCTTCTTGTATAGCTTTCCAGTCAAAATTCTCTGAATCAGGTGAAAAACCATGTTCTGAATCTGGCTTCTGTATCTCTCTCAAATCCAGTGTTAAATCTTCTGCTAGTATACCACCTGTGTTTCTGGAATTATTTTTTTCTCCGTCACACTTCACTCTTGAGGGCTTTTTCTTTTTAGGCATAGCAGAACTAATGCATTCCTGGAGAAGATCATCTTCTGAGTCAATGCTAAGAGAACTCAGAGAGCTGTTTCTAGAGAAGCATACAGGAGTATCTTCAACATGAAATGATTTAGGTGCATAACCAGAAGTCTGTGGTCTGTTGGATTCCACCTGTGGCTCGGGAGCCTCAGGATGTTTTACAGGTTCCTCTTCTTTGTTATTGTTTTCTTGATCAATATCGCTGAGGGAGCTAAGAGACGAATTGCGAGAAAAACAGACAGGTGTGTTTTCAATAGCAAAATTCTGCATTTTCTCATCTGTAGCTGCTCCTCTGTCTGGAATATCTTTAGTTGACTGACAGAAAGTTTTTGTCTGGCTTCTCCCTGCTTGGTGTTTTTGACAAACTTGTGACCTGTTACTTGGTTGCTGATTTGAAGACTGTTCAGCATTAGAGCAGTCTTTACTTTCTGCTTCCTTTCCTTCTTTTCCTTTTCTCAATTCTGCCTTCTCCCTTGAAAGGTCAACATCATCATCATCAAAATCTAAAGAACTCAGGGAATCATTCCGTGAAAAACAATATGGAGTTCCCTCTATAGGTGTGTAATGATGAGGGGAATCAAATGCAAAGCTTCCTCTTACACGTTCTTCGTTATTTGGCAATTTGTCATGAAAATCTCTTGAACTATTTTTAAGGTTCTGTTTCTTTGCATCTCTGTTCTCTGGATAGGCTCTTTCATTACTAGCATTGCTTTTAGGCTCTGTGCTTTTTCGCACGCGTGCTCTGTATTCGTTGTTTTGGGAAACAGGCTTTACTGGTGATGTTGGTTTCTTTTTCTCAACTTCTGGTTGGTTTTTATTACTTAGAGGTGAAGATGCTTGTTGAATTTGGTCCATAATCTTCTTTACTCTGAAAGGTTTGTGACTTTTTCCTTTTGGCATAGCTGAATTAATGCACTCAGCCAGAATATCACCCTCTTCTGTTTTGTCATCATCCAGGCCTGCGGGAGTCACAGCTGAGCTTTTTGCTCTCTGAGAATCATCAGTACTTCTGCCTTCTGTAGGAATGGTGTCCCGCTTTTCAAACGGCCCTGACTCTGCTCCCGCACCCACATTGTCTGCATTGGCCAACTCACTTGGGGGGGATTCTATTGTCAGGTCACTCAGAGATGTAGCTGTTGAAAAATTTATTGGTGTACCCTCAACACAATATACCCGTGGCATATCATCTCCTGGTGTAAAAGTCACATGCTTTTGTGATTGCAATCTGCTTTGTGAAGGCAGAAGTTTGTAAACTGGCAACTGGCTGGGCTTTCTGGCTACAGGAGGAGGTATTTTTGGAGCAGATGCTTGAGAAGGCTTTTTGGCTTTACGTGAAGACTTTGTTGGCATTGCAGAAATAATACACGCTTCCAGTATTTCAATATCATCATCAGAATCATCCAGAATGTCCTTTTCTGCTTCAGCTGGCTTCTCTGCTTTCTTTTCCTGATTATCCTTTGTATCATCAGACTGTTCAGGTTCTGTTTCGTTTCCATGGTCGTTTTCATGAACTGGAGGCATAATCCTTAATTCTGCATCTTTCTGTATAAATGGCTCATCAAGGCTCAGAGCGCTCAGGCTAGAAGAGCAAGAAAACCCATCTGGTGTGCTTTCTGTGGCAAAATGTAATAGTGTATCAGCATCTGGCAGTACCTGAACCCTTTGAACAGCTGCATTTACAGCTGCCTGTCTAGGACCAGGATCTCTCTTTTCTGTAGTAGGTGCTTTTCCTTTAGGTACCTCTCTTTTTACTTGAACTCCTTGAGCAGGCGGTGGTGTTTTACTTCTGCTTGGAGGCATTGTTTGTCCAGGGCTGTCTGGAAGGTCACTGGGACTTATAATACCACTTACTATTCCACTGCAAGGCTCACTTTGAACTGAACTAGCAATTGAACGGCTTTCAAAACTATCCAGGGAACTTACGGAAGTACATCTGCTGAACATGAGTGGTGTTTCCTGTACATAGTGTTCTGGTGGGCTTTTAGGAGTTTGGGCACCACTCTTTGAGGGAGATTTGGCACCTGAAGAAAATTCAACAGCTTTATGTCTAGAGGAATCAGAAGGAGACAAGCTAGAAGTCTGAAGTCTAGTGGATTTTGTTCTGATGTGTTGTGCTGTTGATGTGATTTCAGTTGCTGCACTTTCTGTAGGTAGAGCCCCACTGTTTTCCTTCAGTTCTGCAATCTGTAGTGTGTTATTGGCATCTGTGCCACGTGTGGATTGTTCACGTCCTATCTCATCTTCAGCTGATGACAAGGATGACAAAGAGCTACACCTTGAAAAACATATAGGGGTATCTTCCACGCAATAAGTTTGTATAGTTTCCTGATTAATAGAGGGAGTCTTACAGGAGGCATTCTTTTGTGCATGGCCACTTCTGGTCTGTGCAGAGCTTGGGTGAAGCTGGTTCTGCCTCTTTGAACCAGCTGGCGGGGCTGATGTGCTCCCACTGCTTGGGGGAATATGGTCAGTTTTATTGAGTTGCACTGAAGAAGTCTTTGGAAAAGTAAAGGATGGCTTCTGAGAGGGTGCTGGAACTTCTGCTGAATATTTTAAACTATAATCAATAGGCTGATCAACATGATGTTCCTCTTCATTGTACTTTATGCTGTAATTAGTTGGTCTATCTTCCTCTTCATGTTGTTCCTCCTCAGAATAACGTTCACTGTAGTTGGTTGGCTTATCATCATCATAATCATCAACCTGGCACAAGGACTGGTTTACTTTCTGATTCATTCCGAGAGTTGGGCCTACTCTGTTCTGCTCTGAGCCACTGGATCCTCTTGATCTAAACGAAGAAACGCACTCCTGCTGACCAAAAGGTGTCTGGTATTTCATGTGTTTATCATCTCCACTTTCAGTGTACACAGGGTAGGTTGTATTTTGGTTCCTTGACTGTCTTTGCTCATTTTGTTTCATTTCACCATCTATTGTATGCTTAGGCCTTGCCCATCTTTCATTCTGGGAGGGACTTTGCCTTCCAGAATTTAACTGCTCATCTGAGTATTTAAGACTGTAATTAATAGGAGTGTCTAGTTCTCCATCATTGTCATCCATGTGATTTGCACTATGAATCTTATGTGCCAAGTCAGCTGGGTATTGGCCGTAACTACAGAATTTACTTTCATCATCTTCAGAGTAAGACTCAATGGAAGGTTTCATTTGGCCTCTTTTACCATAGCCATCACTGCTGCTGACACTATTTAAACTATCATTTGAAGCTCTTTTGTATTCCATTTTTGTATAAGGCACAGGACATGTCCTGTTTGAGTTCTCAGATTTAGGAAAGTATGTATTTGAGTGAGTATGGGCAGAAGCTGATCTCCTCTGGACATTTCTGTCTTCAGTCAAACAGTGTATTTCAGAAGTGGAACCAGAACTTCTCTCTTCTTGTGGAATGTGCATGCTTGTTACTTCTTCCATAACTTTGGCAATCTGAGCTGCAGCAGTAGAAATCTGCATTCCTATTCTCTTAGAGGAATTACCAGTATTCTCTGCAGCTTGATGATAGGTATTTAAACCTACTGTTCGATCCCTTTCAACACTCCTGTCTTTCTCAGATCGAGAATTTTCTGTGCTTCCTCTACTGGAAGAGGAGGAGCCAGGCAATACTGTGGTATTTACATATGGTGAGAGCACAGTCATATTGCCAGCATTAAAGCTCTCTGACCTGCACACCCCATCATCGTGGCGGTTGGTGTCCAAGACATACTCACTATATATAGTTTGCTTATGTCTCTGCTTATTGCGGTGAGATGCTTTTGGGCTTAAATTATCAATATTGTCAAAAGTCTCTGATAAATGCTGTGCATCTAATTCTGCTTCCAATGCCTTTTGTTTTCTGACATGGAGAGATGGGAGGCTTGATCCTGGAGACATAATGTTGGCATCCTTGTACTTTGCTGGCCTGTTTGCCATGAGGTTCCGTAAAGCTGCGGCACTACCCATGGCTATCATTTTGTGTTTGGAGTGAATCAGGTTTTTCAGCATGCTCACAGCTCCCATGTCCCACAGTGCCTCCTGATCCTTTGCATTTCGAGCAGAGAGATTCCACAGGGTCCCACATGCATTACTAACTATTGTCAAACTGTGTGACTTCAAGTGTTGTAACAAGGTTTGTAAGCAGCTGTTCTCTCGCAGGATTTGCCTGGTGTTGAGTAATTGAAAACAAACATCCATAAGTGGCATTTCAAAAGAGTAAGAGACAAAGCAAAACAGAAACCTATTATTCTAGAAATGAGTTTTGCCCTTATAAAGGATAATCAAGAATTCTCCAGTGCAAATATCTCATATTTCCACAAGCTTTCATCTGAATGCTAAGCAATCCTATTACAAATATCAATAGTAGCTTTTTAACAAGAAGCAGCTATTATATGTTGGAATATTCCTGTTATGTAAGTGAAATACCTGCCTTATCAAATGTACTACAAATTAACTGTTTTTAATTACTATGCTTAATACAACCATTCGTATTAAAGCTAGCTCATAGAAACTGTGTACTAAATATACAGGTGGAACTGTTAAGATCATCAGAAGTATACCTACCTATGGTCCTCATTCGTAGCAATTAGGCTAGAAACATTTCTTAGTATTCCTCCTCCACTTTCTATGATGGCTAAAGTGTTAGTTTGGCTCCGGTACGTCAGCGTGCTGACCAGAAACGCAAGAGCACCATCAACAGCACATATGTCAGCTTTGTTCCCAGTGCAGTGTGCTGACAAATTCCATAAGGCACTCAGAACGCTTTTCAGGGTGGATTCCTAGGAAAAAAGGAACATAACAGAGAAGTTGTCAGCTATAGACCAGAAGCTCTTAGAAACACATTAAGTTAGCTTCCAGGAGCTGTATGCATTCCAGTTTCTGCTCTCTGGGGTGGTAAGCTGGGTGCAGGCAGCAGTGCATGTATATTTTGTTCACTTTGCTCCTTCCTTCAGCTATGGATTTGGTACTGTCTGCCCCAGAAGTTTCAGAAATATGTGCCACAATACTTCTTTGCTGGCACAAAGATAGAAATGGCTTGAATACCTGTTGGCAGGACACTCTGTGATGGAATATACTCCCACCTACACACCAAAGAAGTGGTAAATATCTACTAATTAACTGGGAAGAGCTTTTATTAAATAATAAAATTATAAAAAAGACTATTTCAACAGCACAGTTCATGAAACTCAAAAGCAAAAGCGGCCAACCCTCATAAATAAAATCAGATCAACACTAGGTTTGAGGTGCCATTGCTCCACTGTGGTCTGCTGTTATGTTAAATCAAACTCTCCTTCAAAGCAAATTACCTGAACCACATCAACTGTTTGGCCAGCTGCTGTTATTAAAAATTGTCAAACAATATTAGTGTTCTGTGTAAAACAAAAGCAGTCTCTCAAAAATTCATTTCAATCACTTATAGAAGATACCTTCTTAACTTCTAAAGCACATTCCATCAATGCTTTCACACTTCCAACTTCTCTTAGAGTCTTTTTACTGTTTACATCTGCTCGCCAGGACAAGTTCCTCAACACACTTGCAATGACCTGCAAAATGTGAGAGAAGAATAACATATTTCAAGATAGATATTTCTTTAGCAGGTTATCAGACTTTTCTCCTGGACTTATCAAATGCTATGAATAATTAACAGTGGTCATGTTCAGTTACTGAACTAAAATTTCCTAACATCTGCATTTTGTTGTGTTGTGTTGTCTGCTAGACTGCTCTAACGTTTCAGTTAAGGTACTGGCTTTTGTGTGCTGGTACCTAAAATGGACATTTGAAATCAGGTTCTCTGCTTCCCACACCAGTAGAGAACATAGATTTTTTTTCTCAAATCTTATGTCAGTTCTAGTGTTACGTCATCTCAGGGGAGAGATTTATGTAATATTTTCCTTAGCTTTTCTGCATGGAAAACAGAACAGTTAACATTTGCCTGTGCCTCAAATGGTATGATTATTTTGATTGATGTTTATAAAGCTCTTTAAAGTCTTTTAAAAATACACTGTGCCTTTTACAAGCAGATTAATTATCTCCAGAAGATGTCCTTGTCCTGGGCAGCAGTACGACAGAGATAGGTTGTCACTATAGTGGAGAGTTTTTTTTAATAGCATTTTAAGAGATAAGGCCAATTTTACTTAAAATTGTTCTTTTATCTGGTGATTCACTCAAACTGCAAGGAAAACAGGGGTTTCCTTTTAAAGAGTTGTTCCACATTGTATATAATATGCATTAATAAAAACTGAATATAATGCATTAATTAAAGTTGATTATAATTAAATATTTAGTAATTTTACACTAGTTCCAACAGTTCTTCTCTCTCAGCTCTGAGGATTACTCTCAGCACTTCCTAAAGACTTTATTTTCAAGCTGTTTTCCTTACACAGCAGAGCCCATTAGAACACACACTAATAGATCAGGGTCATAAAAATAACATTTACAGCCCATGCATTATAATTAAAAAACTCCAAACCACAAAAACCCCCAGAACATGACCCCACAGATAAGATTTTTTTACAAGAAGAATCTACTTCGTACTTAATGAAATGAGTACAAGAAAAATTTCACATCAAAGTTAAGGCAGACAAGACAACAAAAGAAGTATTTCATCTCAAAAGAGCATTACCTGTTGCAAGTCTTCACTTTCAGATTTCAGCTGGGCTACAAGAGCTCTCATGCAGCCCTTCATGGAACATAATGTAGCCTGGTAGGAATCAGGAGAAAAAAGAAAGTGAATGGTGCTTGCTTTTCCACAGTGTTTTGATATTTTAAGCTAATCATATCTGAAGTGCAATAAAAACTTAGTAAATACGTTGTCAACAACAAATACTTGGTTTACAACCACTCAAAAATTCAGTGTAGCTATCAGTTTCAATACATAAGTGGTAAAATTGTGCTACATTTTTGTATTTTTTACAGCAGTTTTAGGACATGATCTGGAACTTTACTACCTTAGAAGCCTTCTTTACTTTGCACCAGATAAAACCCCTGTGAGGTAGCAATGCGTTGTTACCTACTGCCTAGTGAGAGAACAAAACCCAAGTTCTCTGAAGACTGTCATTTCCATTTACTCCTGAAATGTCTTCCCTCCAGAGCAGAAAGCTACATCTTTTCTGTATGGAGTTATTTTAAGATCCACAGGTTGGCAAACTTTGGGGCAAAAATCTACTGAAACTTTCTAGCCTTTGAAAGAAACATCCTTGTCAGAAATTAGGGGACCCTATTTTCTCTTACAATGATTGAAGTAGTGCCCAGTTTGATCCAGATATGCTCCAAAGATTTAAAAGCAAGCTCTAGTCTGAAGAGGTTTGAAATATTTCAATAGAGAGTAATAGTATTGTTAAATAACTGACGACTCCAGGAAACTTGACTCAATTATGAATTTTAGTTCAACATCCTCAGAAAGAATCAGGCACTATATAATCACTGTGTGCCATATTAACCTTGTTCTCATTAAAAGATCAGGCCAATAGAGAAAATCCTTGCCTTTAGTGAAAAATTAAAAGTGATTTGAGAGCCAATACCACACTTGCCTGATGTAACATTCAGTTTGTGGTACTCTCTGTCAGCAACAGGATCGAATGAGAGGTATTTTGAACTCCTGCCTTGAGCTTAAACTCAATATCCTGTCCCTCACCTGTGTTAAGAGCTGTAATTCAAATATAGCTATGAACTGAAATTACTGCAAATTTACAGTTCTGCTCTCACCTTGTTTGCCACATCTCCAAAAGTCAGGTTTGTCAGAGCCATGCCAGCATACCTCCTTAGGGTAACACTGTAGTGATCATTTGTGAGTCCATACATTTCACAATCCACTTGCAGCAGTTCAGCAATGGCCTGCAAACCTCCTTTAAAAAAATTCAAGTAAGAAAAAAATAGTATCTATATTCTAATACTGTAAGTAGAGGACATATATACCAAGGAACAAATTGCATTTTTATGTACAGAACAAACCTCAAACATGTGGAAACCACAATGCTCAGAAAGGTATACAAATAGTTAAAATTGCATGGAATTTAACTGAGCATGGACTAAAAAATTCAGGCTGTCAAACACGAACCAATGCAGGATGAAAAAATCCCACTAAAACACCAACGAAAAAACCTCACATCCTGGGAAACAGTCTCCATTTCAAGTCCAATACTTGTAGAATTGCAAATATTTCCATAATAATACTACCCTTCCAAAATTCACAATTCATGCCAGAAAAAACTGTAACAGCCATAATAATTTATCTGCTGGGAGATGGTGTGGTTAATTTCAGCTGCTTTCATCACTTAGGAGCAACAACTGACACAAATGAACTGTTACTAATTGTTCAAACTATTAGTAAAAAAAGCCATATATGCAGTGACATGCACAAAGAGTGCCACAGTTTCTAGCAAGCTTTTCAAAGGAAGTCAGGGAAATATGTCTGATCTTACCAAGCTCATTCATTGCATGTCTGTGTTCTTCATCAAATGAAAGTTTCATCAAAACACACACTGCAGGACAAATCTGATGATCCACCGGAGCAGGCACTGATCCAGAAACAGGTAACAATTAGCATCTCCAAGGATTTTGTCTAGATCATATGTTTTCCAGAACAAGTCTAATCTTAAATCAGCTGCAGTTTTGGTCAGGTTTGTATCTTCCCGGTAATCCATGAACATACAGTTAGTTAAGAATGTTACTAAAAACGTGTGTGCTATAAATATATTTGATGCTTAAAAACAAATTAGGGAGAATCCTGAATGTATGTGTTGAGTAAGAAAAACAACTTGCAGTACAAAAATATTGCCTTATTACTCTTAAAAATTAATAACCTTTGTGAAACAAATCAATATGGTGAAAAATTCTGGTGGCATTAAATAATATGCTGTTTCTTTGGGTGCTATATCCTTATGAATGGTTAACTAAACATTTTGTTTCATAACCTAGAAGTTTTTAAATTAACATTTTTGTGAGCTAGTTCTGGATAAAGCATAAATGGTACTGATACAGCTCGTGCAGAGCCCTACAGCCCCTGATTTCAGTCACACACCTGGCCAGGGACACCTACAGGCTGCACTCATCAGATGCCCTCAATTCAGAGAAGCAGCTAAGCTAACTCTAAGGTTAAATCTATTTTTCTAAGTGTTGCCTGAGAAAAATCCTATTAATTTACATTTCTCACATACAACATTATAAATGACGGTTCATTTTCTATTGATAAATTGAGACTATTTAATTTGTGCTCTCTGCCCTACTCCCAGATGGAATGTGCTATCTTCTACACATCTGCATGAAAAGCAATTTGGGATTGTTTGTCCATTAAAATGTAAAACAGAATGAGTATATATTCAGTGTTACTTTATAAATTACAAATATAAACCACTGCAATTACTATCTGGAGAGCACGAAAGTCTAAGATTTAAGTAAGAAGTTTGTAAGTAGGGTATCATATGTGTGACACATGCTATTTTCTAACACTGGCTGAACTTAAATAAAAAAGAAACCACGCACACATATATGTATATAAGAAAAGTTGCATACATTCAACAAGAAGTCAGATTAAAGTTGTACTTTCTGTAAATTCACTCTTTTCAATATACCCTCGAAACATTTTTATATGGCTTGCAGAACCTACTTGGGTTTTTGTCTTGGTCCATGCCTTGTTCATGTGCTTCCTGCCATTCCCAACACGTTTCACAGTAAGCACGGATCTGCTCCAAGAGATGGAGCACACGGATTTCCCGTCTGCCTCGCTTATCATCGGGCTGGGAGTGAATGATGTTGTGCAGTGCTGCGCTGGCTCTGGCTCGGGCCTCTTTACTACCACGGGAGTTTCCTAACAACACAGAGTCCTTATCGTTGCCATGTAAAAGCTGGATGAGGAGAGGAAGACATCCAGACTGACGCATGGCTATGCAGCTGTCCTGGGAGCTAGACATTGCCAGCAATGTTCTTGACATGTCATCTTTATCATGAGTACCAAGCATTGATAACAATGAATACACCATTTCCACCTGCAGGTCAAATGATTTTAAAAATACAGTTACGTTTTAAAAGCACACATCAAATTGAAATGAAATTTGAATGAAAAGAACCCCTTATTTCATGGCAAAAAATTTGTGCTGTTTCAAAATAATTAAATAGTATTACTACTACAGCATTCATAATCTTAATAAATTTCACTTAGTGGTTAAATGTCTGGAAGTGGGTGGTAGCTGTGTGTAACTGTATGAATCTACAAGACCTTCAGATTTTCATTGTACAAAAAGATTAAACAAACACATAATGAAAGTGCTTCATTCTGGGAACCAAAGTAGCTTTAAAATTAAATCTGTCTTTAAAAAACTATGTTCTGTATGACTTACACTTTATTTAAAGATGTTCTTCAGTGAAAAACTATACTATGTGGTAGTAAATACAATTATTCTAGATGAAGGATAAGAATTATTACACAAACTTTTAGTCTACATTGTGCTAAAAAACTGACATCCATGTATTTTAAAGTTTTCTTTTAAAATACTTCAAATGGACTGATTTTTTTTTTTATGATGACTGGCTTTTATATGGACCAGATTATTTAGAGCAAATGCAAAACTGAAGAGTTAATGCTTTTTCAAGTTTACAGGGATAAAACCAATAAAGCAAATAAATGCTTATTTAGTATATATACACAATACTGAGTGTTTGTCAAATTAACTCAAGTCATGAAAACCCAGCATTACCCATTTAACTTGGAGTAACCAAATTTTTCATTAAAAATAACAATTTTTGAGTGATTTTGAGTGTAGTATTGTGGTCAATACAGTATTTGGTTTGTACTTCCACTCTTCAGTAACAGCTTTCATCAAGAAATACATTTGATTCTTCTAGTCAACTTTTAGTACAATAATAAGATGTAGAGGATGATCTTAGATACTACCTAAAAGCCTCCAAACTCCTAAAGCCAAGATAAACAGCAACATTCAAAATCAAAACACAACATAAAGAAACTATCAAAAGGAATTATAAAGTAGCAGCATGTGTGTTTCTCTAGAATATAGTAACTAAGGAAGAAATGAGACTCTGGACCATTAAACCAAGTTTCTTACTAATAATCAGATATTTGCACTGGTTACCCTATCAATGGATGATTTTGTTTGGTGTCTTCAGTGCCAATTCCAATGTGCCTGAAGATTAATACATGTACTGAGTTTTAAAATAAATGAACAGCAGCAGGCAGACTAATCAGCAAATCTGGTAACATGGACTTTTGCTGAAGTAATAGAAATCCTACAGTCTGTGAAACTGTAGGGTCACATGGCAAAACCCACTGAAATAGGAACCACTTCTATGACAATCTAGCAACCCAGTTTTGAGATCCTGTCTTTCTGGGCTGGGAACACCCAAATATACCACCTAAACAAACCACTGTGATTCTTAAAGGAGAGTGAATTTAATCCGCTTTACGCGTATCTCTTTGCAGATATTTCAACTGGCAGCTATAATGCAGTGTTACTTGGATTTGGAAGGTAAAGTTTTTGCCAGAGAATAAAGCTGAAGAAACCACCAAATGAGGCCTCCAAGTTGCAGCTCATGTATTACAAGAAAAACAAACAAATCCATCAGTCTCTCTGTGTTTGCACACACTGCCCACAGACTCATCTCTTCCTGCACCTGTAAATGCATTCCTCCATTTATAATCTCTGCCACTTTCCCTTCTCAGGCATTAATATTAATCATTTCCTACTCCACAGCACAGTCAGTTCAACCTGTGTCTTTGTCTGTATCCTTCCACACTCAGTGCTGTTCCCTGCCTTCAGGGCATTCCCACTGTTTGGAACTTTGGGGAGTTCTACAGTTTGCAGTGAAAACTCACAGACAGAAAGACAGACAGCTGATGTCACCTCCATTTAGGATGTGCATACAGTGTAGGACAGAAATGACAACATAGTAATGCTGTTTTAAGGCCCAAAATCATTAATAATATGCAAAATTAATAGGTCCAGCTTCCCAGAGGACTGTGCTCGGCCCAGCACCCACAACATCCATACTGCCACTGCTTCCAGAGGCAGCATGAGATCCAGTGGCTCACGCATTTACCCTTTTTTGCCCTCTCTTTTCATGCTGTATGTGTATTTTTGAGTGCAGTCTTCTGTCTGCAGACACTGTGAAGGGCTTACATAATTGTTTTTTGTCTGTTTAATTTCTTGGCAACTGCATCTGTTTTATGGATTTAGATTCTGCAAAAGTATTCAAAGAAGTGCTCTTATAAAGGTTAATTTTCATCACTGATTATTAAGCAACATCACGAGGTTTTTGGATATTTCAGTAGCTTCTTGGAATTGCTTATTCCTTAGTGTAACAACTCTTAACTGATCATCAACAAGTTAGAAAAAAAAAGGATTTTTGTGCATATATTTTAAAAGTTGAAAAAATATACTACAATTTTAACTTCATAAAATTACTATGTATGGACAAGACTGTTCAGATAAAATTAGTACTATTGGCAGAAACAATGAGGTTATTGTATTAGTAAAAATGTAGCATTAGCGACCTGTGGTTTGTAATCTTCGGTTACCTTGGTACCCAGATGACTTGTCAGTCTTCGAGGAACAGAATAGTTACTAGTAGAGCTCATAACACTGGCTGTCTCGTGGTCCCCTCGAGCAGCAGAACCCTACAGATTTAAACAACAACTCATATAAAACAAAGTCTGAGTGAAAGAACAACATTGGCTAATTCAGTTTCAGCACTGGATGATGCAGTTTTGCTGACAGCAATGAACTGTCAACCTATTTCTGTTGAGTTAGGGTCCTCCCTGCCCAGATGTCACTGTCAAACCTGATTTTACTAATCCCTTTTCCTGAGACTTAGTCTCAATAGAATTGTATTTTCAACTGAATGAATTTATAATTACTATTTTCACCAAAAAGCGGACTTTGCAACAAACTGAATAATCATTTTGACAGAGTGAAATAAGCAGCCTCAACTTTTATGTCAGATTTTGTAGTGTACTGGAATAGGCCTGGACTTCTTCAGAACACAACCAGGTATGCAAGAACTCACTAGTAACAAGAGATTGATTTGGACAATGAAAAACCCTACTTGAATTTGTCCATTTCAAAAGCAAATTATGAGTGGTTGACAAAATAATGCTGACACTACTTGATGCAATTTTCCTAGAATCTACGTATGCTCCTACTGGTATTAGCAAGACTCAATTATTAGCATCTTTGTCCTCTTTTGATCAATTTTGTGTATTTACATTTTTCCTTTTTCTGCCACTTTTTATCCACTCATACTCTTTACTTTTTTATTTGCTGTTGTTTTCTTTCTATCTGTGAAGTTTCCCTTACTATATGTCACTCCCTTCCCATTTGCTTTGGGAAATTAAAAAATGTATTTGTTCAGAGGACACTTGTCATATCAGTAACTGTTTTACTGAGGTAGTCACCACTCTTTCTTTGATCCTCTAAAAAAAGCTAAGATCTGTTAATGGAATTATTAACTTGATTTGCAAAATGTTTTCAAACTATCTGGATCAATGAATATCATTTTTTTTCAATAAAAATATGTAACACACTGAAGAAAACTCCATGGAAGACACTTTGAAATAATGTCTACGTTTCTTCTATGTGCACCATAAAGAAAGAAGAGTATTTACAGTTCATACAGTTCAACATCTTAAATGTGAAGTTGAAAGAAACTGTAAGGACAAGGTAGGAGTAACTTAATGAAGTGTTTGAATAGACAGAAAAGGATCTAGTTGTACTGGAATATTTAAACACATTAACATTATTATATTAATTTCACTCTTGCATTTGAATCCAGAAAATGTGATACATGTTCCAGAAGAAGTATTTTATGCTACAAGAGTATAACTGGAATAATTTATATTAACACCACTTATTCCAATATATATTGCCTATGCAAACAAGCCCTTATTTTCTCTGTTGACTACAGGGAAAAAATCAAAATCTGAAAGCTTAGGAAGAAAATCACAGTACATTTTCACCATTATTCACTTAAACAATATTCAGTGCTAGGAGTATAGGAGTGAATTCCCTGATTTTTACACTGTGCAATCCCTTCATATTTTCTTAACCTCAAACTACATTCACAGGATTACAGGTTCAACAAAATGTACACACCAAAATTCTCCATTATTAAGCTCAGTATACTTGTTTCATCCAAGAAGGTAAAAATTACTAAGTTTGTGGCACTATTTATTAAAATTCACCATGCTGTAGGTAGAAATAGCCAAATTTTCCTGTTGTTTCCCTTGACTGTATCAACGTCAATTCAGGTAACCAATTCCATCAGAGCCATTACATGGCTGTGCTACCTGGGGGACACCAGGATGCTCAAATGAAGTGTAACTACATTTCTCACTGGCTTGTAAAGACTAATGCCAATGTCAGCCATTCATCCAAGAAAATGGGAAACGACAAGGAAATGTTATGTGAAGCCTTCCTGTGTAGAACCTCCTCTTTCAAAATCTCTTCCTGCCTACTTCGTCTTGTTTCCTCCTTTTATAATTTGTCTTTCACTCATTGTTTTACCCTGCTGTTTACCCTGCCAGTTGGGTAATTTTCCTTGTTTTGTGACGTATTTTCTTAACCAGATGGATAATCTCAACAAATTCCTTTATAGAACTTGCAAAACAAAGGCATGAAAACAATTTTACTTCAGGAGAATAATGAGTGCAATGGAAAAGACAGCTGAAAGATGGTCCTGAAAAGAACATACTTGAATACTGAAAAATCCTGGATTCAAATGGCAGTGTTGCAATTAACCCTGACTACAAAATCGATTAGAACCAAGTAATTTGGTGAAAACTCTTTTTTTTTTCCACTCCACTGAATGGTGATTGTTCTATGTATAGAGCTGGTTTATCAAAAATAAATGTTATGCCCAATCCATTAAACCTTCTCTGTCTGGACTTGCACTGAAAGCAAATAATCCCCAGATGGCTGCTTTAATGCAGATACAGCACCCTGGCTCTATCCCTCATCAGGAGGAAGGAATATCTATGTTTTATACATTTTTATAAGGCAACGGTCAAAACTGCACAAATCCTCAACGTTGAGACCTCAACTGAAGTATTAATGGATCTTCCATTTGCAAAAGTCTGCCAAAACATGACAATCCCTTCTTCCTTCCTTCTCTGTAAAATACATTGTCCAGGAAAAACTCCTAATTCATACACTGAAGATGGATGATACAGCAACAGTGCATCAATTATTTAAACGCATTATGCTTTCAGCCCCAAAGCAGCACTGAACTGTATTCTTCACAAACAATAAAGCTGTCATAAAAATTAAAGAGTCAGAACGTCAATAAGATATGGATAATAGAATTTAATTCCAAATGGTGGTCAAATGTATTTCAAAAGCAAAATTATGGGCTGTGCTTACTATTTAATCAAGTTAAATATTCCAGCCAAACCACAATTCTTTCTGATATATCTTCTACAAGACACTTTAGGAAATATAATTAAATAATTCTACTTCCCTGGAGTAGCAAAAATATCCTGTATATGAATTCAGCTATTAAATCTGTAGTGTGAACTTTTAAGAACCCAAATTACTAGATGGAAAGCCTCAGCTACAGTTGGAAATCATGAAGGGAATAATCATGGTAAATAAATAAAAGTATTTTTAGCCAAAGAGAGAAAGCATAAATATTGACAAATACTGGTTTTAAAAGACAAGTAAAGAATTCATTGTATAACTCAAAATATTCCATTAATGTATTTTGCTAATGAAAGGAGAAACAGCAATGAAAGATTATTTAGAAACATTTAAATAACCCTTTGGCCAACTATTGGGAAATTATCTCACTGATACTTCAGTTTCAAAGCTTTAGATAATACAGTATTAAAGAAACATTAATGATAAGCCTGTAATTTGGTTCTCCTCTTTTTTCTAAAATCACCGATATCTTAGTGGTAATTTCTAAAATGAAAATTTGAACAATTTTCTGTAATTAAGTAACACTTTTAGTATTACAATTCATTGATAATAAAATACAATTTCTGTAGTCATTCTTGGTATTTCTTTCACACCATTAGGCTCATTAATAATTTAAACAAAGAAAAAGTGCTCCTTGCATTTTTGAATATTTATACTTCCCTTTATTAAAACACTTCCTTCCAGTAAATGCAAGGAATTTCACAGATATAGATGGAAAGAAGAAGAACATTTTTTTAAACAAGCAGACATACAAACACAGTCAGGTAAATACCAACATGTAAGCATCATATGTCTCAAATATTTAATTTTATTAAAACAGACAAAATACTCTATTTACCTGACCAGTACTGCTGGTTGCCACGCTGATTTCTGCTGCTCCTTGACCTTCATTCTGCCTCTCTGTATCATGGGAACCTGTCTCATGCTTGCTTTGAGATGCTCTCTGTTAATACAAGAGTTTATAAAATTACAAACAAAAATTAGGTACAATTTGCCGTTCAAAGCTCCTCCGCTGTGAGAGCATCATCAATACTGCATCCCTCAGGAAGCCACTGAGCAGCACTTTGCATTTCATAACCCTGAGCCTCAAGAATTAACAGCCGAGACTCAGCGCCTTCAAAAAACTGTGAGATGAAAGTGAAGCACATCCTCTGAGGATTACAGCCCTGCAAGACAAAGGATCTGCTGGGACACACAGCAGCACCATTTTCCACCAGCTGTGCTCACATCCCTATCAGAAATGTACCAGCATTGGAGCAAACAACTGTCTGCTCTGCTTGGCCACGTGATCCCTGCCTTTGCTGGGGATGACGGCCAGCGCTGTTCAATTAAGCTTCACGTTCAAAGATGAGTAATTTCTGCTTGAACAGAAGGGTAACTGTACTGTAAGAATGCTTCTAAATGTCAAGGACAAGCAGTGCAGGAATTGCCACTTTGATAGAAAAGAAATTTATATAGCCTGATACTGATCCATCTAATATTTTGTCAAAATAAATTTCACTGATGTAGCAAGCTGGTAGAGACAGGTTTCAGTTCCTTTAGGAAAGCAGATTTTTATATATCTACATAAAAATTAAATTGGTCTCCTTGCTGCTGAACGGCATTTAAATGAGCAGTTATGAAATATATGAAGCATCAAGCATCATCTGTTAATGTGTTTAGAGCATTTCAAATTTTCAGCAAGACATGAATAATCCATGGAAATGGCTGAATTCTGGAGTTCAAAGCAAGATTATTTTTAAAGTATTACTTTTGTTGCCAAACCTCATTTTGCAGACTGAGAGGCTATGACCTAAAGGACAACACAATCTCAATTAATGTGTTTAGCCACATTTGGTATATGTCATGCAGTTTCTATGTGGCTCTGCAATGATCTTGAGCAGGAGAGCCTATGATAGCACAGCTTGCCTCATCTTGCTATAAGGATGTTTATCTCTGACTTTTAGTAATACCTCTCTTCAATGTACACACCCTGAAACATCTTTAGTTACTCTCTGTGATGAAATTCATACAGTATCACTGGCATAAATAATGGCTTTTTTCATGTAAAGACAGTACAGTGTCCAACCCAGAATGCACATAACATTGGGCAAAATTTTAGAAACCAGTAATTAATCATAACACATCTGAAGTGATAATTAATTAAAGTGTAATCTGTAGTTTAACTAAAGGAATAAAGTATGTCATGAATGCAGGAATATTACATAAACAAATAATATGAGAAAATTGGAAACAACTATAGGTAACAAATTTCTAGACATTGTATGTTCACTTAGGAAAATGAGGAAACCACAAAGCAAATCTTAAAATATTTCAGGAGACAACAGTGTTACTATCCTTTAAAATCTGATCTGTAACGTTTCACCATCTCTGTCACTGTGCATGAAATGGAACTGGTATTGATGCTCACACAGTAACTAAAGAAATTTTGCTTCCCAGTACAAGAGTGAGGCACCCAGTCAGGATCAGGTGGTGAATACAGCATAACGCTGAATCCCTGTCTCACAACACATTCAGGCTTGAATCAAGTGTAATTACGAGTTTGACAAAATCTACATCTAAGACTCCAGTGTAACTCAAGACAGAATTTTCCAGTCATTAGGTGACATTTTGAATCCCATGAAGAAAGCAGTACTGAACGTGCTTAGAGGTGAAAATCTGAACAGTTCACTAGGCAGGCTCTGACCCACTGGGTCACCTGAGGGGGAATAATACATCTCTTCCAAGAACATTTGAGGGGCTGGAGCAGGATGGTGACGATGGTATGTATCAATTAAATAGTCCTGCTGCATCCAGAGCACAGGCCAGAGATATCTCATTCCCTGACAAGAAAAGTTTCTGCTCTCCTTAACACTCCCTGCTCCTATTAACATACATTTGTTTGCTACATACTCTTTATGAATGAGGTGGCTTCCCATTCCCCCTAAGCACTCCCAAGAGTATGCCAATACAAAAAGTAGTCAACTCCATGTGCAAATTAATTTGCAAGGCAGTTTTAATAGTTACTAGCAGAGTGTATCTACTTTGAAATACAGAATGCTCTCACAACGTGCAAACCTATTACTGTCACCGGAGTTATCAGCTGGACTTGAACATGAAACCTGCAGCTCTCAGTGAAGACTTCCTACCACTTCAGCCATTGAAGTAATTTGAAATGAGTTGTCCTCTTTATGAAGACTGGCACAGAAGAGTTAATCCCAACATAGGCAGCAGATAGCAGGTTATTAATTGAAAACTGAGTATTTATATAAAAATTTATTATATATATACACATTATAATTTAAACACATTTATTTATTATATATGAAAATAGTGTGTATACACACACACACAGAGATAGTATAGATATAACATTATTGTAAATAAATTAATATTAATTTGACAGACTGCAGATTGATGGTTAGGAATGTAATACAACCACTGCAAGCATGTCCCCTGTTTATGGTGACTTTCAAAACCGAACATAGGACCTGTGGAAGAAAATATAGAAGCTACCAACCACATCAGCAAAGAACCAGAGCATGTGAACAGCAGCAGGCTCTGTAAGCCCTACGTGAGGCACAGCTGCCAGAGAATGGCACTCAGGTCCCCTGGGTTAAACCATACCACCTGTATTGAGGCTTGACTTTTGAGAAGGCACAAGCTGAGTTTGTAATCTCTGTCATTGCTGAATTCTGGCATCAGACCACAAAAGTCAGTTTAACAGAGCTCACTTTTCTGTGCTTGAAGCATATATGGTAGGAGACTGCATGTGCTGGTTATAGGAATATGGAGCTGCTCCTTCCATTGTGTTTCTCACAATTTTTTAAGTGCTGCTGAAGTCAACAATAACTGTAATTATCAATTATTAATTTCCATGTATTTCTTAGCAGAAAATTATAAACTCTAGCTAGCATAGTAGACCTTGACTATTTCTGCTATGAAAGACAATTACAAATAAATTTACCTTATATTTTGTTAACATGAATTGCTAGAGCAAAAACTTTATAAATTTATTAGGAATTGATAATAATCCATATTAAACACAAAATATATATAAGTAACACATATATACAAAAAAGGAAAATGCGAGAAATGAAATTAAGAAACTGTAAGAAATAATTTTGCTACAGTTGATTTAAAGACAAAAGAAAGTCTAGTGAGTCAAATCCTTGAGAATGCTCCTGTCCATCCATCACAGTTTAAAATGTGCTAAGCATAATCTCAGGAAGAGAAAAATCCTTTACGTTTTATCTACAGCAACACTGCCTAATGGAAGTACTTCACATATTTCAAGTTACAGATATTATGAAAGAATGGCCTGTACCGCTATTACAAAAAATTTCCTTTTTTTTCTTTTAAATAATTTCATATTTGCACCCAACAGCCAAAAATTCTTTCAGGTCTAACCTTATAGTGGATGAAGATACCACCACTTGCAGGTAAAGGACTTCAAATTTTTCTAGAATCATTCACAAGACTTAGCAATTTGCCAAAACTTAAAAATAAAGTGATAAAGTGTCTGCCAGAATTTTCTCTGCTCATGGATTTCCAAAAGCTGATTTTATTTTGCAGTGTTATATTTGATCTTACTCTTCAAGATATATTGCACTTGGATTCCAGTGACTGGCATCACCACAGGGCCTACAGTGTCAGCAGACAAGTTGTGATATTTATTGCTGTGGTTATCAGATCTTTATAACATAAGAAGCACATTCAATTTGGGTATTGGCACCAAAAAGTGGGAAATAAACTCTCCAACCAATTTACCAGGTTAGAAAGCCAACATTTCTTTATTAGCAGTGCTGGATGCATGGGGAATTCTCCTTGAAGCATGCTCAGTAACAGACTATAGGTTATATTCCTATATAACTTAAGGTTGTATTCCTGAAACTAATACATATCCGTCAAATTACTAAATACATTCATCTATGCTAATTATTTCCATGGACTTATCTGGATGTTGTTAGGATCTTCTGATGAATCTTTTCTTCTTGAGAGTACCTCAAATATGTGGTCAGGTCATAGTGTACTTCTCATATCATTTGTTGTTGTCATACACAATCCTTGTTCTCAAAACTAAGGTATCAGCTAGTACATATTAATTACTGATATAAGTAAATAAGGAAGCATTAGTTGGAATACGACGTATTAGTAACAGATGTGGGGAGTTAACACAAGGCCACACTAATCTCTGGCATTTGTACTAAGCACTGTATGGTACAAAACTAAGCATTAATCACAAATATAGGGATCAAACACTACTGTGCTAAGGTTAAAAGAATTTTCCAACATCTTCCCACTGCTTCATAGACTTCTTCTTATAGAAATAGAACTTGTTCAGTAACAGTATCACTGTATCAAGCACAGTATAAATATCTAAAAGATGTCTCATGTTTGTATTCTTCAATTACACGGACTTTGCAGAGTGACTGCACCACCAGACAATTTCATAATTATATCTAGCTGTTCTCTATAGGAGGTGGTCATCAGTTGGAAATGATTAAAACACACTATAAAGTAGCACAGTGTGCGTGGTGACTGCCTCCTTTACCACCATCAGCACCCATATAACACTGCCCTAAACCATATAACTATGTAATCACTTATCCGAACATTTTCCAGGTAAGACTCAGCACACCAAACTTTCAATCTATCAGGACTTCAACATATGAGGCAGCCGAATAGTTTGGTGAAAGGAGTGAAAAACTAAGACAAAAGCTTTTTTCTGTAGTTGCATCTCAATGCTGATTGAGTCCCTGAGCTCAAGTTCAAAATACTTTTTTTGTCTACTGGAGCAGAAGATAGACACTCTGGGGACAAGATCTATCAGGCTATAAGGGGCAACAGTATCTTTTGAGAGGCTGGTGAACCAGGCAGGGAGAGCTTTATGCTAGAAGTTACAGGGGACAGAGGGCAGGGCTGGCAAGGCAGGAGCCTGGGCGGGTGGGAACACAAGGGCAATGCACACAACTGAGATAAGAGGAACGTCCTTGGGCACAGGCACGCAAGGAAGGACAGGGTGCAGCAGAACTGCCTTGCAGGGAATGCTCCCAAGCCTGTGCTGGGCAATGGGCACGGCTGGGTGCCTCTCTGTCCAGCACATCTCTGCGCTGCTGCTCGAGGAGCAAACAGGAGGATGAGTGCACAGGGATGTGGACTGAAAGCTGCTGGGATAGCTGGGAATCAGGGGGCTGTAATCAGAGGCACAAAGCACAGCTGGCGGCAAGCCGGAGTTAATATCGAGACCAATACTGTCAACACCTGCATGCTGGGACACAGTGCACTTTCACCAAGTTAGAAAAGCTGATACAGCACAGGGTTCAGCTGCCTTCCAGAGGGACCTGGACAGCTGGGAGAAATGGGCTGAGGGGAAGCTCATGATGTTCAAAAAAGGGAGTGCAAAGTCCTGCACCTGGAAGGGAACAACCCCAGGCACCAGCACAGGTTGGAGCCGTCCAGCTGGGAAGCGCCTGGAGGTCCTGGGCCATCCTTTCAAAGGCTCTTTTGGAAAAAAAGTCCAGCAGTATCCTGTACTGCAGTGAGGGGTGTATTGCCAGGGCAAGGGAAGTGACCTTTCCTCTCTGCTCAGCATCCAAAGTCTTGTTCAGGCCTTCCCAGCACAATAAAGCTGGATTCCCAAAACCAAGTCCTGTGCAGGCTACAGCAGTCCTTATGGGTCCTGAGTTCCTTAAGGGAACTGTGACTGTTCAGCTTGGAGAAGGCTCAGGGAGATCTCACCAATATCTATAAACACCTGGACTGACTCATGTCAATAGACCAAGTGATTTCATTTCACACACTACTGTCTGCATCACTTATATAAATGGATTTTCCCACAAATCCTGGAACCATGAAACAAGTATTTTACAACATGGAAAAAGATGCATTCTTTAGTGATCCAAATGATGCTCTGGAGCTTTTCCTGTAGTTATTTTGGGTGAAGGCGAGTCATAAAATATTCATGTCAAACACACGATTTAATTTACCAGCACAAGAAATGGAGCTGACATTCTAAGTGAATTTCCACTATGAGAGCAGTTTCTGCTAATGGCAATTACTGCAATGGACTTTGTAATTTACAGGAAGAATCCTGCATTTCTTACTATAGAACCCTGTACTTAAACACTAAAAGTACACCAGGCTTCTATAACGAAGTCTGATGGAAGCCCTATTCATGCTTTTTTAAAATCTTATCTCTTTCAAAAGACAAGCCAACCATGAAGGTACT
Organism: Lichenostomus cassidix; assembly: GCF_008360975.1. Taxonomy (NCBI): domain Eukaryota; kingdom Metazoa; phylum Chordata; class Aves; order Passeriformes; family Meliphagidae; genus Lichenostomus; species Lichenostomus cassidix. The sequence goes on from NC_139511.1 coordinate 7,148,717, forward strand.
TTTCAGAAATTCATAATTACAAAGGCTTGTACAACTGATTGTTTTAAATATTTGCTAAAACCATGACTCAGCCTTTACAAGCACAATGCACGTTGACATTTTTACTGAAATTTCAAGCTAAACTTTTACATGATATATGATTATTGATTAAAGATCCACAGTAGTATGAAGACTAATCCATGTATTCCATCCTCAGTTCACTGCAAAGACAGCAAATAACAGTCTAAGAATATTGACTACCTAATTAATTGTGACATCAATAGCTGATGGCAATAATGGGAATAAAGTGCCTACCACTTGATTCAAATAATGTGGGTTTTTTACAGAAAGTATACATACCACAACAAAAAAAGGGCAAGTTATTGCTCACTAACCTCTGCTTCAGCTGCTTGTGATTGCAGGAGCTGTCGTATACGAAGAATGTCCTTCTCTATTTGTTGAATTCTGGCCACCCTTGCCTGAAAAGAATGGATTTTCACATTTGATTTTGTTCAAAAACTCCTTTTACTTACTGTAGTGACAGTATGAAGAGTTCTTGGCAAAAACTGCTGACAACAAAATAAACCTACTTCAGTGGATACATGAAGCAGGTACTACATGTAGTAATTCAAGTATTCTTCATAATGAAAGGCATGATTGCAAGCATTCAAAACATAAGTGAGCAGTTGGGGTTTTAATAGCACAGATACTCATTTGGATGTAATAGGTCATTACACAGCAGACATCCAGATATAAAAAAAATGCTCCCCTTAACTTGCACAATATTCATGCTTCTGAAATTGACATTCTATGCAGATCTTTAGCAAATTTTTTCCTGTTAATCTCAAATAGCAGAATTTTACTTGCCTTACAGAGATCTGAGAGCTATTTTCGTTTGCAGAGTGTCTTGAAGGTATGAGATCCTGACAGATTTCTATTATATTCAGTTACTATATTGATTTGAGAGTTTTGCTTATGCCCAACCTCTGAGATTTTCTGCTCCTATAAATCTCAAAGAATTTAACAGGCTAAGTGTATATATATATTATATACATATATCTATATAAAAAAAATCTACATACTGCTTCTTTGGTTTATCTGGGGTTTTACAGACATCTCTGAATCATTTACAGCCATATTGCTACCCATTTCCCACTGCAACCATCCTGTGGTTAGAAAAGGGAATGTTAAGAGACTCCAAATGTAACAGGATACACATACTCCACACATATTGTACAGCGAAGCACAGGATGCACTACGAGTCTGTGAAACAGTAAGTGCATGAGCTAGATAATTTAATAGATTGACATTTTTTGACTTTAAATGTAGGCAGAACACCAAACCGATTAAATGGCTTTTTTTTGTGCCATGGGTAGATTAATAAAATGGACATATTGTTGAAGAAAATTCTGATGCTTTTACTGGATTAACATTTACAGTGCTATGGAAAAGCAATCTAGCAGACACTGCTAGGATCAGCATTATAACCAGCCTTATTTGACACATTTATAACCTGAAAATGGACATAAGATGAACTTTCAAGAGGTGCTAATGCCAAAAGATGCAGATGCAATAGAAATCCTATCTTGAAAATTTAGAAATACAAAAGAAAACGTAACCACAAAAAATAATGAATTACTGAAAGACACATCAGAAGCAGCTGTGGGAAAAGCATCATAAGCATCAACATTTAGTAGAGTCGGAAAGCTACAACACTAAGCTGCAAATTTGATTTGAGTTTGTAAAGCAAATTACTTGAAAATACATAAAAGCTGCAGCATAGAGGCAAACAGATAATTCACCCCATCCTTTGCTCCTGGCTCAAGAAATTTTTAAGTACTAGAAAGATAAAAAAATGTTTCTGGGAATATCTATGCATTGGTAACATGATGCATGGCTGACAAAATATGTCTCTCATTGTCTTTAAGAATTACTTGAATTTTATAGAATTATAGAATAGTCTGGGTTGGAAGAGACCTTGTAAGGTCATCTATTCCAAACTCCCTGCCAAGGGCAGGAATATGTTTGAGTAAATCAAGTTGCTGAAAAGCCCTGTCTGACCTTGAATGTTTCCAGGGATGAGGCCCCTGCTGCCTCTTGGCAACCTCTTCCAGTGTTTCACCAGTCTCACTGTAGAACATTTCTTTCTTGTACCTAATCTGGATCTGATCAACTCTCCATGAATTTAAAGCCATTGCCTCTTCTGCTATCACTGTTCCCTGTAAAAATGTTTCTTACAGGTCCCCTTTAAGTGCTGAAAAGGTCTCCCCAAAATTTATCTGAATATTTTTACATACAAACCTAAACACAGGAAAAACTTTCTGTGCAGATGAAAACAATTAAATATCGCATGATTTGCCAAGGATTACTGAGCCCTCCAAAGGGACAGGAATTCTATACACCCTGTCCAATTTCAGTCCAGAGGTTTAAACATCAGACCTTTCTTCTAATTAATTTTTTTCTGTTACAGGGAAACTGGGGAGTTCCACTAACCAGGAGCATATTTTGTGCCAAACACTATAGAAGCAGAAAAAAAGAATGCATTTCTTGCCACAAAAGGGTAGATTCTAATGGCAATTGAGCAAAAATCTGAGATACACAATGGGACAAGCACCAGGAATGTTTTTGACTTTAGAACCTATTTAAGAAATATCACCTTTGATTTCTACTAGTGCATACTATGGTCCTATTTATTATTATATTTACTTGTAACCTTTATTAACATAAAATTTTTGCATAAAGTAACTTTACATTATTTGGCTTTCACTGCTCCAGTCAGGTATGACTGGAGCAAAACAAAACAAAAATAAAACAAAAAATAAAATTTGTCCACATTCACAATGATAGAAAAAGAATCACTTCATAGAAAGTAAAAATAAGTAATAATAAATGTTTTGTTTTAAAAGTCATCTGGGTTTTTTGTTTGGTTGGGTTTTTTCCAAAATAAACATATATAATAGACAAACTTATTAATGGCTTTGTCAACATACAAGACCACTGCATAAATATAACAGTGCTGAAATGTCTGTCTATGTGAAACTCCAGGATCTAAATTTGCTAGTATCTTTAGTGGTCTGCTGTTTTAGCAAACTTTTAGAGATCTTGGGATAAATTCTTTTAAGAATGGTAATTTCATGTAAGATTTTAAGGAATTCTTAACCTCAAAAAATTAGATCCTTTTTGTTCTGACATGATGGAAAAATAAATTCTATGTGAACATGAACTCAATCTTAGAATTGAAGTATTTTTTCCCTATATCTTACAGAAATTAAGTTTGCTTCTACTTATTGTCAAGTGTATCAGCTACAACCTTTGAACAGTAAAAATAAAACACAGCTAAGAATGCTTTTTTGCTTTTTTTCAAGTAAGCATCACTATGTGAAATTATCAACTTCAGAGAATAGTACAACTGCAAGTCTAAACAAGTTGAAATAAATTGCCAACAGGCTTCTTACACATCTTTCTGAATAACTGCTGGGCACATGCTTGTGTACAACCTTCATAAAAGACATCAGCAGTGAGTTGCTGTGAGTTAAGGTACTTCAGAAGGAAACAAAGGCCAATCATGCCAGACAAAAATTGAGAGAAAGCCATTATTTCAAGGTCCACGAGAAAGGGCAGCTATAGAAAAGTGCAATGACTACTTGAGCAACGGCAGGTTACCAGCTCTCTCATAGAATAATCTTTGGGACTCTTAATTCAGAGATGTCTGCAATGCCAGCCTTTATTTGGCTGAAATGTTCCCTCCCTTCAGCCTACATTTTGCACAGTATTGAGTTTCCCAATCAGTTTGGGTGGAAGAAAAATCTAGCTGAAAGGAAGTGGAAAAACTACCAAGCTGAATATCCTTGCCAAATACAAATGTTTCATTTTGCATGTTTAAACTTCTCAGTGAAATAACGCAGAAATTGTTCTTACGTATTTGTACATCAATGAGCTTCTACACATTTTTGGCACTGGTCCTCAGCAGAATGAAACCAAGGGGAGTTATCAGTTAAATTCACAAGAAGCACATGCATAAGTAGTTACTTTGTCTTCAATAATCTTTATATAATCACAATAGGCACTGTAATTTCTCCAAGTATATAAGCGTTACACTGATATATAGAGATGGAAACAGCTGTGACAAACCCCATGTCAAACATTAATTCAGAAACCCATAAAAATGTTTCAACATCATCTTGGCAGCATTTTTCCCCCACCAAATTTAAAATCCCCCAACAACTGGGGAAGAAGAAAATTCATGGTCAGCTGATTACTTCCATACAGTGATATAACTATAGCCAAGTTGTGTGTCTGAATAGTTTCGTTTGATCCCTGCCTGAGTGCATTTAGAACTTTGCCAGCAGCCAAGCCTGCCTGTTTAGCTTAATTCACCTTCCTCTAGCTTAGCCCTGTTAAGAGCAGGAGAACTTTCCCAGGGGTTTTGCTGTGCAGGACCTTCACTCAGGACAAGCTGACACAAACAGCACAGCTGCATTTGCGGAGGGCATCACCCCTGCTGACAAACCTCGACAGCAGCCCTACAGTTCCCAGATCAGAGCCAGTTACTCTCCAAGCAGACTAAACTTGGGCCTGTCTGAGAACATCAGCACAGACAAACCCCTGCACAGCCTTGCACACATAACCTGACAGCTGCAGGATATCTGTTTTGCTAAATACTTTTAACTGTAGGAATTTTCTGAGAAGTCCTACTAGATTACTCACTTTAAAATTGAAAGCAGCTATTCTAATTACCTCTTGTAATCAGAACAGCTGCTTTAACTAAACATAAAACCAAATCAGAAATGTTTCTCATGTAGCAGAATTTTGTGTTGAATCAACCTTGCAAGGAAGATAGAGCTTAAAGAGACTTTATACTGAAAACACTAATTTTTGTCACTATCACCACAAAACCCCCAAATCTTACTGAGTTGGTTATTTAACACCTCTAGTAATAAATAATTCAAATTATTGCTCTCCTACTATGGGCAATAATTTTTTATAACCAGCAACCAACTGATTATTTAATTTATGGTTTGCACATGATTACATTCTGATTTATACTTCCAAATGGGTGTGTCATGTGGTTAGATATGTACATATCCTCATCATGAATGCAAAACAACTCTTGGTGAGAGCAAACAACTTCCAGACATGCATGTGAATTACATTTTACTTGAACACCTTGTTTGAAAAGATTACTCCCTGATACATGTTTCCTGGCTAGAGAAACTTAAGAACAGGAGCTGGATTTTATTCTAAACTTAAAAGCATGAAGAAACCCAGCAAAAAAGATGCAAAATAAAGCAGTTGCAAATACGTGGGCTTTTTTGAAGCTAAAATGGTAGTAAATTGTAGGGAAGTTACCATTAGAAAATATTTTCTCTTGAATAAATTGTCCACATCTGCTGAATCAAAAAGCTTATTTACAACAGGCAGATGAGGGTACTTCTTCCTGAGCAATTATTTCCCATATAATGATTCCTAATTTTTATTTGAATGGCTAACTAAGGGCTGTGTTTACACACAGTATAAAGATACAATTACCAATAGTTTAATAAAAATGCAGGAAAACCTCTTCCCTTCCTTCTAACAGTGAAGGATGAACTCTACCTGTGCTCGCTTCTCCATGTCCTGACAAGTGCCCAGCTGTTCTTCCATTGCAGCTCTGATTTGCCTGGCCTCATACTCCAGCTGCCTTCTGGTCATATCTGTTTGCAAGGAGAACTGAAATCAGAGTACAGAGAAGGCATTTTAACAAATAGCATTTTATGTAAAGAATGTATTTCTCAGAACAAAAAGCAGAACAATTACTTTTCTACAACAAACTTCATAAACAACAAAACATAGTAATACATTCTTAAACATGACTGCATTATGAAAAACAGGAACACAATGTTGTTCAACCAGTAGACTACCCTTGAGTTTTGTCAAATTACTAAATATAATAAATAAGCTTAGAGAAGTATCATTCCTTACAAGAATATCTGGCTGCTATCAACAAAATTGCAATCTGAATCGGTATTTTCAAAAATATTCAGAAGTATTAAGCTACTGCACATGTGATGGTATTCATATTGCTATCTACCTTATTTCTAGCTCCCCTGTGAAAAGAGCACAAGTGTTAAACCCAGGAGCAACACTACAGCCTAAGGGAAGACTTTTGAACTAAAAGACTTTTCGAGACAGGAGCAAAGGTCTTCACTGGTTTTGGACGATAACTCAGTCTGTAAATAAATGAGTCTCCAAGAGCTGTCCTTCCAGAAGACTTCACCAAGGTCAATTCAGAGAGTCGAAACAAGACAATCATTCACAAGCACCAAATGGGATCTGTCGTTTTGCTGTGCCTGTACTAAGTAGTAATGGATATAAATTGTCACAAAAGGCCTTTAGTGCTGATGTTAAGCAATACAGACTAACCCTAAGAACAGCTAAGTCAATTTATTATCTATGAAACTGAGGAGACAATCTTAAAACATACAATAGAGTGACACAGATCCAGCTGACAGTGCTTTGGGAAAGGGTTGCACATCCTCAAGATCTTTTTCAGGCTTTCTCTCTTGGTTCTGGTGCTCTGCTAAGCTCTGGCATGACTCAGTGTTACTTTTGCCTGCCAACAGAACTGTTTCCATTATCTATTTCCATTCCCAGAAGGCTTATCCCCATCAGGTGTGACTCTGACAATGGGCAACCACATCTTCCTGACACTGTATGTGTGAAGGAATGCACTGCAAATACATCCAAGTTGCTGAGATCTAACAGGAAATCCTGCATTATCTGGGATCTTAGACTTCTTCATTATCCCAGATAATGGTGACTTGACCATAAATAGTTTGGAGGTGCTAAGGTAAAAGCTCATGGCAACAATACCGGCATAGGCTACAGAATCACTTTATGGATTGTTATGAAGTAACAGCTCTTGTGTACATTGTCTTATGCTAATATTGCTCTCAAAACTAGAAAAATCCATTAAACAAGAGAACAGGGGGGACAGAGTTAAGGACGTGTACTGACACAAAATTAATTAATCATAATGACTTCTCAATCCTCCTCTGTTTTCATAGATATTTATATGGATATGTATGAATTTTAATGTGTAAAATTCTATGCGAAAAAATGCATTGTTTAGGCTAAGTGATCTTTACATACCGAATGAAAGAAAAGATTTTGAACTAAAGTCATAGTAAAGAATGTCACCAAATTAATAAAATACACACACCATCTTAACAGAGACTTTAGCACCAGACACTTCACCAAGCACTCAGAAGGTACTTACATTTTCAGTAAGGGGGAGACTATCAATCCTTTTGGTCAGGTTTTGAAGCTGGGCATAATACCAGTCCTTTTCTTTCTCTTCCTTCTCAAGCTCCGCAAGCAGCAGAGATCTGTTAAAAGCAGGAGGAAGTGTCTCACTATTAATACCTCATTTCCAGCTGGAGTTTTGAGGAGGACACTAAGGAGACATTTGACTTCAGTTTCCTGGCCCTGGCTAAACAACTTATCCACTCCTCTGTACTAAGCATATCGGGTCCACATCTATGAAAGAGAAAAATATATATATACTTCTCTAAAAAAAACCACCTCAAAATCCAAGGCTGAGAAACCTTTTGTAAAATCAGAGGCAGTTATTAGTTGTGTGTTAACTTGCTCTCTGCATCTTTCAAAAATATACTTTGTACAGATCAAACTGCATTTAAGAAAATGCATTCTCAATCCCATTACTGAATTGTGTCTCTTCTTCACCTTTGCACTTTGTATTCATTTTGACCCCCAAAGCAAAACTATGGGTAAAGCACACAAAACAACCCAATTCTATGAGTGTCTAAAATACTTTAAAACAGAATTTCCCACTGAATGTTATAGACAAGATACATTTGCAGCTGTTAAAAACATTTTAAATGGGCATCATAAGCATACTGCATGCCTGAGTAATAAACAAGACAGACAAGATAAATAACATATGCAGGTTACCAAGGGAAAAAAAATCTACTGGAAATTTTACATACTATTTTATCAATCCCCCATGAACTGAATTTTATATAAGTCTAAGTCTTACGACTACAGTGAAATAGTGCTCATGGCTACAACATTTCTCAAAATATGTATTAAAATTATCCAGAAAAATTTGGCTAGTAGGAATAAACAGAAAAGGCACTAATTTTTTTTAAATACGAGTTAATTAGTTTCTTTCTTACGCTTTCTGTGAGTACTGTTCTTCCTTCTGATGTTTAACATTGCTCATTAGCAGAAATGACAAAATCAACACTTAGCCAGAAGACAGAAAGCTGCATACAAGTTTGCCCAGTACTACTTCCCATCCCTTAACTTTTGCATCCCTCACAGGCTGCGGCCTGAGCAAGAGCATCTGAACCCTTACAAAGCACACAAACACATTATGGATAATTACTGTAAGTCATTAAAGAACAGTAACACAGCATACAACAAAAGTACAAATTTCCCCCACTTTGATAAGGCATCCCAATCACGATTTGGAACTCAGAACAAAGAAGAAGGAATTTAAAAATTTGTCTTTCAAAGAATCTGTTCAACTTGTTTCCTGCTTTAAAAATGTTTCAAGGTAATTTTGATGATTTAACATTTGTTCCATATCCAATATAAGTGACTTGCCCTGCATTTAAATGGAAAATTAAAAGAGAGGATTCCTCCCTTCAAGACGAGACTGAAAAACTACACACATCTAAGAGTGCTAAATGTTTGTAGATATGTATAAAATTACATAGATTTTCAGATCTGGTCCAACAGCTATGTTGAAACAGAATTGTTTACGGATGCCAAGGCTACACATTAAGTAATTTACTGGGCAGCTTTAACATCAGGCAGGTTTACAATCAAAACTATTGAAAAGAAGCAACAAACAATTACCGTTATTTGACAATTAATTGGAGCAGTATTATAGGACAGCAGTAATTCTTCAGTCACAGAAATTCCTCAAGTCTTTTAGACAGACTGAGGGAAAAATGAATAGATGATGCTCGGGGAAAGCTTGTTGAGAAAATAATTTTTTTTGCATGCCACCTGCCCATTCTCTTGCCATGGTGCCTAATCTCTGCACACACAGGCATTCTACACAGCTTCCCTTTTTTTTTACCACCTTGAGTGCCCAAGCACGAGCTGTGTCCAGGCTGCCAAATAAAATTTGCAAAAGCACAATTTATGTGATCCTTATAAAAAGTATTTTTATGATATGAGGACTTGCAAATGTGAAAGGACTAATTCTGCCTTTGGATGTCAAAGAACTGGTAGCAGAAACTGGAGGGATTACTTTCAGCTCAGTAAACATGTGATTAAGTTCCTCTTATGAAATGCAGGGTATTCAATTTGCAACACACTGTGTCATTCAATCTGTTTTGACATGCACAATGGATGCTAGAAGCAAGAAAATAACTTAGGAACCAGCAGTTCCTCATAAACAACCTAATGCATGACCTGAGGGTCATTGTTTAATATTGTCATTTTGTCTTCTGAAGTGACGCTTTACTTGGGTTCACTAGATTGGTATCACTGCTCCATGAGAATTCAGGTTTTAACAGTCTTTAAGTTTTCTCAGCACAAAACCTGAAGGGTTGCTACAATTACAGCAGCCTGCAGTTCAGTTTCCTTGAAAATAAGCAGCAATAAGCAGCAAGACCCTGTAGATGTGTCTGGTAAGCTGTTCTCCACATTTAACATTACTATCAGATACTATTCCAACCAGAAGTACAGCTCCTTCTCAGCCTCCTGGAGCTTCTTGAGGTTAGGAGAGGATTTGAAGTGGAAGAGCTGTCACTGGTCATGAAATGAAATTACGGAAAAAACTGCAGTTAATCCATCTTTTTTATACCCCCAAGTTGTTGACATTAGGACTTCCACAGCATCAGAAAAATTCTGTTCTCTGTCATACCCTGTCAAGTTATGTAAAAATGCAACAAAGCAAATGGAGAAAGCTTTTGGAACTTAACACTATTTTTAGGAGTTAACAAAAGTTTTCAATTTGAACTGTTCTTCTGAAGGGTGGGTTTTTTGAAACACTTTTCTTATGTGGTACTTTTGAAGCTCCCAACAACAGAGGAAGCTGAATGAATGCAGAGAAGTGGTTTCTTATTTTGAAGTATTTTCTGCATAATTATGTCAATATTATTCCTGGTTAAAAGGCAGAAGGGAAACGAACTATATGCTACTCTACTTGCATTATGTGAATTATAACTGTAATTAATACTTTCACTTGAATTGGTAGGAGATTAAACAAAATCTTGAAAAACAGTGCTGATGCTGTAGAGTTTGAGGTAAGTTGTACAGCCAAAAGGAGATAAACCTAATGGAAGAAAGAAGTCATGAGACAGAAAATACTCAAAATCAACATTAAGGAAATAAAAAAGGAATGGCATAACCCAGGTGGAATGAAGAAGGCATGCAACTATTTTCATATAGAATTCCTCATGAGACTATCTTTAGCGGCAAATTACAGAATTTAAAAAGGTGAGATTATTCAATTTGCTAAATTGCCAAGGGCAAACAAACACAAAAAGTAACCTTAAGAGTGCCCTGAAAAGTTTTGTTGATGTAATGCTCTTACAAAGTATACCTGGAAATAGCCAGAGAAAGCAGGAGATTTTTAATGACTAGTGTATTCTAAACTGGCAATTTAAAACATAGTGCTGCCACTGCCCATTACTCGCTTTTAATTTTTCTTTGTTTTTTAAACTTTGGAATTGGAGGAGAGGCAAGCGAATGAGATATGGGCAATAATTTAATCTTTATTCTGGCAGGTAAATCAATTGATAAATTTTCTTCCCCTCAGAAGTTCACTCTCACTCAAGGGTGGTGGGTTGACCCTGACTGGATGCCAGGTGCCCACCAAACTCCTCTAAATATTTAAACACATCATTTAGTCCTCACAAAAACACTGTCGCCCATGAGCAGCATACATTAAAACACTAAGGGGAAATGCTCTCCTGCTGCAGGTTTCTGGAAAGTGTTATTTCATTCCAAATTATTTTAGTCTTGTCAAGTTCCTCAAGTTCTTGAAATTTCATTTAAGTGCCAAACCCCAAAATCTATTAGTAGATATATATGTTGTGATACACAGAAATTTAGTAAATATTCCGAACAAGTTTAGATACAAAACATAGGAAAACGAGTGGTTAAGTTTCTTTTAGAAATGGTAGTGCTTTTAGATGCACAGTCCTACACACACCCCCCAAGTTTTGATTCATTTGTCTACCCAGGGCTCTCATCAATGCCCTACACGCTTCCACATATAGCCTGAAACAGCTTAAAGAATAGAGCAGTTTTGGATTATCCACAATTTCACTAATAATGAAGCCAGATGTGATCTGGCCATGCATCTACAGATCCATCTTCTCCACAGCACAAATATTTACTTCATCAGCTGCAACAGTAATAGTGCCTAACCTACTCTGAAATTAAAACATCCTTATCCCTTTTCTCCAGTGTTATTTGGAACACAGTCTGCCTAAGCTGTCTTTATTGCCAAGAAAAGTGTCCAGAGAACTATCACCTTAGAATCCACCAGGGTGGGAAAGGATCACTGATCATTAAATCACAGGTGCAAATCACCTTAAAGAACGCTGGCTGCTATAAATGCTCCTTGTTCCGAGTGACCAGGACCTGAACCACACTGTAAGTCCCAACTATGTTTAAATGTTTTAGTATCGTAAGCAGTAAAACACAGCACTGGAAGAATACCAACAAATGCACAGTTTGTTAAGACGCAAAATGGCAGATGCATTAGACTCTTGAAGACTGAGATGAGCAAGTGGGTAGATTCCTAAACATTCTTATACAGCTCCTCAGGAATCTCCATTTTATGCAACAGAACAAATATCATTAGTGATCCTGGCTAGGAAAAGTTAAGAAATAAAGTGGCTACTAGAACAGGCTCAGCATGGACACATGGGAAGTTACTTTCATTCTACTGATGAGACCAAAAAAAAGGGGCCTAGACATAATATCTTGGAAGAAAAGCATACTCCTTTCAGGTTTTCACTGCAAAATTTTGCTGAACACCCTTTAGAGGAGGGTTGTCTAGAGGGCTGTCTATAATCCACTCATTATGTACAAAACTTTTGGATTAGAACTCCAAAATGGACTTTTTTGCTTGTTAACAACTACTGCACATAAAAATACTGTGTTGCAGTTTGGTTTTGCAGCCCCCACCTTGATATCCCATCCATTAAGTGGAACCAAATCTTTAGGAAACCCTGTCTTGCAGATAGACTTCTGAAAAAATCTGGTATTTCAGTCAGGTTCATTTTAAGAAATAAACATGGCTTCAGTGGAAACAGCTGCATTTCTCTTACTTCGCATTTCCTTTGTAAGTGACTGATACAGTGCTACAATTCTGTATTATGACCTGAAAGTGTGCTCCTCCTTTTAAATGGGTACCACTGCCTTTCAAGAAAAGAAATTCCAGGATTTCTGCTCAATACAAAACATCTTGAAGATAAGAACAAGTATTTTGTTTAGCTGACACATTTGCTGAGAGAGTAGAATCATTACGTAAATGTCCGCCAATGGTAAAAAATTGATAAACCTGTTATGGTACTTAATAACCATTTACAAAAGAGAGAAAGAGATTGCACCACCACATTGTTACAGCTTCAGCATTTATCAACAGTGGTGAGGAGATATGGAGATGGTTAGGATGCTCCACCCTTGCTGTTTAAATATATTTCAGATAGTAACAACCTGCCTACCAAAATAAAAAAAACCTTCAGCCAAAAAAGAGTAACAATGAAATGCACACATGAAGAAGCTGTAGAAACTGAATGATATTTTAAGAGTATTTTTATGTGCATCTAAAATGTAGATTCCTGTTTATTACCTGTGAGGGTAAATGACAGGTAAATACACCACTGACCAAAACCGTATTTGTGATAGCTAAATAAATCTTCATGTTAAAACTAGAAGTCAATCCACAGCTGAGGAATAAAATTATAAATTTACCTTTCTTTTTCTAGCTCTTCTAAGTAACCAGTGCTTTCTCGGCTTCCATTCATAAAGCCTCTTCTCGGAAATGACCCCATGGGGACTGGACTGCACTCTCCTGAGCGGCTCGACACAGACCCTTCCCGGCTCCCATACGAACGCACAGACACCTTTGGCCTCAACTTCACTCCAGGGAAGCTGGTACTTTCCAAATTCAGTTCTGGATGATAAACAGAAAACATTTTTCAGAGCTCAAGGTTCGGCAGCACGAAGTTAAAAGATCATTTCTATCTTAATTTCTTACTTCCTGAACAAATCCATGGGGTTTTTTTATGGAAACATTTTGCATGGAAATGTAGCGAAGATACTTCGAATGAAAACAATGGACATGGTAGACTTGGAGAACAGCAGCCATGTCAGCAGATGGCCAAACTGCAATCCTGGCAATCAGAGCAGAATCCCCAATCGAGCCTGCCTGCCTCTTTCCCAGAGGACTTAAGAAACGGGCAGTTTCGCATAAACACCATGTGAATTACCTTGTGGCCCACTTCCTAACAATTTATTTTCCGGAGATCATGCAGATGCTTCACCATCATGTAAGAGATGAGTGCTCTGTTCATCACAGGGCTCTTAAATGTAGACATTCCCTTTGAAATTTCTGGGTCAGTGACAGGCATAATGGATGTATACAGGGAGTTAGTGGTCTGGGCTTGCTTTGCACGTCCCATACAATGGGATGGTACACATTCCAGCATGTGCTATAGGGAAGGGGCCATCAATTTGCAGCACGACAGAAGCAATTCCAATAATACGACACGGAGAGGGCAGGACATACAAACAAGTTTATAACATTGGTGGAATTACACCTACTTTAAGTTATACGTATTTTTTTTGAAGAACGAAATGCAAGTTATATCAAATGCAATTCATATGAAGTCCTAGAGTAACAGCAGCAAAAGGATAAAAGGACAAGGTTTGGTGGTAAGTTTTTTCTTTTTCTTTTTTTTTTTTTTTGTTTGCTTATTTGTTTGTTTTTGAGAATGTGTCTTAAAATGTGTAGCAAAAATGTTTAGGCACTGAGACTATGCCTAATCATCAAGGTCAGCATTGGAAGGATGATGCAAAAGATTTGGAAAATTTTATCTCAAATTAAAAAGAATGGAGAAAGAAATGAATGTACTTATAACAAAATTCTAGATTTACCTTTAAGTCGTTCCAGTAAGTCAATTTGTCCAGAAGATGTCATTGCCTCATCTTCAATACTTCCTTGTAGCTGTTTCAGTACCTCCTGCAAGAAATTAAGCTTGATTAAAAAATCCTTACAATAACAACCCACAGGGTAAACATATCCTATCTTGCCCTAAAGTGTACAGTCATGTAACAGCTGCTGAGACACTGATGTAAATAATATTTCATGTGAGCGGTGATGAAGTGTCATAATTTTAATTGCCACCAAATCCATTTTGCAGTGTTCTCCCCAGCACTGTCATGATGTAAAGTATAAAGGATATCCTGGGTAACTCAACCTATATGGCAGTTCAATCTACTGAACTATTTGTAAATTCTCAAAGCAAATACCAGCTATTTTGAATTAAGAGATGGAGAAATGTAAGCACAGAGAAATCAGTCAGTCTTGTGAAAATAAGTTTTGGCTATGTAACTAACAGAAAAGTATCTTGAACAGAAGTAATCCCAGGATTTGTTTTCTTTGAGGCTTTAGCACCACCGTAAACCAGCAAGAAGAATCATGTTATTCTTACTACAAAAGCTACCATTACCATGCCTGGGAGCAAAAGATTTAGGTTTCCTTCATGGCATCTATTATTTGTATTATTACTACGTCTATTATGACCACCACCAGGCCTACAATAAAGAAATTTAGACTCCTTCATGCAGCTGAAGCTTGAAACCCAAGAATACTGCCCTGTGCTATTGAAACTATGTATGGCAGAATTATACAGCTAAATGAATATAGTTCTGATGCACAAAAAAAATCATAGTAAACAATGACTATTACACTAAAGGGGCCTGTAAGCCCCTAGGTCCCAAATGCTCAGTGGCCTAAATTCAGGTAGAAAATTAAATGCAAGTTGGTGTGTGGCTAGCACAGGTCTTTCTCGTGAGAACATTCCGCTGTGATTTATAAACAAAGATAAAGTCTGGATGTGTTTCAAACAGTGTCTCGAGATTTGGACAGCTCAGGCCTGGCCAACTAGGCCTAGGGGGAGGTTTCTAGCTGACCAATCTGGGCGACGTCTGAAAAGTCTATATATATATGGAAATCAAAATAATAAACTCTCTTTCTTGCCACGCTGAGACCTGGGGTCTTTTCTCTGCTAGCGGCTCAACAGCGACATTGGTGAAAGTCGTCTCAGTATTATCATGACAGATGCATCAATCCAAGAACAAATAAAGACTGGCTACAAGGCAAAAAGCCCTTACTGGAATTTAATGTATCATTTTTCATATTGTGGCACACAAAATATTTTTAGAAGCAGAAATAGTCAGGACATGAAAGCAATTCTGAATAATGAAAGGTACGCTGTAATTTTGATCCATAGACTCTGCACACAGGATTGTACTTCTGTTCAGACCTGAAAACGAATGAATTCTAGACAATTTAAGAAGATGTCCATATCAAAGTTTTGCTCTTTTAAGAGTGGAGCATACCTTACTGTCAATATTGATGGGTTTTGCAACTTATACAGAAGGTACCTTTTAAATGAATTTTTCTCTTTTCAAGAGAAAAAGCATGTCATCTACAAAAAGTCAAGATATTATTTAAGCACCACAGTGATGATGAGCTTTTCAGTACTCAAAGTGCTGCTCCTCAAAAAAAAAAAAAAAAAAAAAAAAAAAAAAAGTAGAGTAAAAGGATTTTGGGTACAGAACTGGGCAGTACTCTGGAGAAATAATCTCAAGCCCTAGACTCAGACCAAATGGTATCAAGACCAGCCGCTGCAGCCCCCAACATGCTGCTCTAGGAAGGAGAATTCTGCAGTGCAGACACCCACATTTCCAGTTTACTGATGGAGTCAAGGTGTTTGTCCACATTCATGTCTTACTTTGGACCAGTTTGATGCCAGCCTTCCATCTGCCCACAACAGCTGTACCCAGATTCGCATCATAGGTACCTTGGAGCATGAACAGAATTCCTTTAGGATCAAGTGAAGCCAGCAGTTACACTCCAGACTGCTAATGGGTATTCAATCCATAGGACCAGGCTGAAATTAGCCCAACAACAAAACACCCGAAACATATATTGTATGTGCGTTGGGTCCTGAACAAAACTGACCTACAGATCTGCTCTTACTGCACTGCCTGCTAATGTCAGTTTTGCCTTGAGGATCCAGCCTAGGGTGATAAAATCTGTACTCTTGGAAAGACATCTTCCCTCTGCTTGTGCTATTAAGTACGTTCAAGGCCACCTGCCATCAGCAATTTGGCCCAGACATCTCTATACGTAACATCTGCCTTGTCAGCAAAGGCAGAGAAACAACTGATGTGGTTTTTCAAAGAAAGGCTCCTGCAGTGTCTGATGCAAGGGCAGATCTGCAGACAACAGTCTTAGCCTAAAGCCTAAAAGGGCAATGTGGATACATGGAGTAGTCTTGAGAATTTTGCAGGCTTACTGGAGACCTGTCAACTCAGATAGATTTAGAAATAACTAATGAATCACTTTGCTCTCTCTCTAACCCCAACTCAAAATCCCCCCTCTCCTTCCACTCCCTTTTTAGAAGCCTCTCTCCTAGAATATGTGGCACATCTGCTATTTCAGTATGTTTAGGATACTTTCCTATGTAAAGAGTCCTTCTGATATGAAAAGCTAAGTGGAACTACCATCAACTTTTCCTGCCCTACCAAATTACATGACTGAGATGTCCAGGCAGCAAGGGTCTGCTCTTTTGAAAGACTGGCAACAGTTAAACATTAGCATACTGGATCACCTTGCTCAATTTTCTGTTTCAATTCATTAACTTATATTTTAACTTCTGGTTTCTGTATTAGCCCCCTTTTCCCCCCAACAGCACATGCTTTTTTTTCCAAGGTAGCTTTTCTGTATTTTTCTACGTTTTGTTTCTACAATGCCATTGTTACAGTGGCAACACCATCATGAGGCTATGACACCAACTTCAAACTTCACCACACTACACTTCAAAATCTAAGCTGACAATTCAACAGGCAGATGAATAAAGGAAACAAAAGTTAGAGAAGGAGATGCAAGCCCTGGGCCACGTACTGGTGGAAAAGGAGGCTCTGTGCTTAAATGACAAGTTAGGGAATTCACAATTTTACTTGAATAAGAATCAGAGAAATTTTCTGCAATAATCGTTCAGGAGGAAGCATGGCAAGTTCTCCTTTACTGTGCTAATGAAAATACTTATTTATTTACTACTTATAATCCAGGATTCAACACTAATGCTGTTTACATACATACAGTGCTTTGAAATAGTACTTTTCTGCAATGTCTTTATATTAAATTTGATACCATGTTTGCTAAAGCATAAAATAGTCTCCAAGGTTCAATTAGTATATTTTTAGTTATGTAAGTTTCAATAAGCATATTAGTAGTTGTTTACAGCATTATTCTAAGCAAATTCTTTACTGACTTAGCAGTGACTTACTGAAAAGGTATACAAATGTAAGTCTGTAAGGAAAGGCTGCAAGGTATCTTTCTGTTCTTTTAAAGAATGAAGTCAAATTATTTTAATGGTCACTTAGGTATAACCTAGTTTATCTTCTCGTGTGCAGAAGTAGAAAAGAATGCTTCTGGAAATGGAGCAGGCCCTAAGACTCATCATCATTTAAAAGGGTTTCTGTCTTCACATTCTCTGGACTGTGAAGTACTGCAAAATTGCCAATTTTTTGTTTGGTTGGTTGGGTGTTTTTGTTTGGACTCTGTGAATATAATCCTGACGTAAAACCTACTTTATGAACAATTAAATAAAAGAGATCAGATATATTAGCATGTAACTGCACAACTATTGTAAAGAAAAGCACCTTAACTAGCAGTACGTACACTCAGCCAAGTGTTCTTGTTAATAAAATGGTTTAAGGACTGTGAATTTACTCAAGCTGGTAATAAAAAAAGAGGAATAATGCTAACAATGGCAGACTCAAAATCCCAAGGAGTTAAGATTTCAGGTGTATTTAATTTTTGAGAACTGTATGTAAAAATATTAATATTCAGGAATATTTCAAAATATGGTATATATAGAAAGACACGTTGATGACAATTCAGGTATTTGGTCTTCTGCAAACACTACTCTCCTCCCCCACATTTAAACAGTAAGCTTTATTCCTTGTATTCACTTTTGTCAAAGTTACATGTATTCTGTGATGGCCAAAATACATGAAAATCACACTAAAAATTAAATATATGAAATTCCTGGATGGAGCACACCAGATATACTCACAGGCCAGTTATGTGGGCTACCACTGCATTTACAATATTAGAGTATAAAACCGGGTTTAATTGCACAAATACAGAAAGTGTTCACAACTTCAGAGAGCAATCCAGCATCTATCTTTGCACCATATAGGGCAGGAACAGGCATATTGAATGAAAAAGAAATTATGCTTAATCAAATCAGCACTATGTTTACATTACAGTATTTCTGACAGCATTTGTACTCACATTTTTAACCTAGTATGCTGAAAATGTAACATAAAAGTTCTAAATTGAAAGTAATTTTTGACCTCCAACAGAGCTGAACAGTGTTTCAATTATTATTTTGAAGGGCAGAAAAAAGATAACATGTACTAAAAGAACATCACTCAAATTTCACAAAATTATTAAATGTCAGAACCAGGACAGACATCAGAATACTATTTTTTAAACATTTTTAGAGATAGCAGAAACTTGAGTTCAAGGTTTTATATGACCTGTCACAACTACATGAACCTGACAGTGCCTTAATTCTGTCATACATGGTACAGCATTCACAGGGGCTGACTGAGTGCTTGGAAGGAGCTCTTTGCTCCTACACTTTTTGGTGAATTATGCTGCTACTTAATCAGGCCTGATGGGAGCCGTTCTAATTGCCCCAAGTGCCAAGCACTGCTCAGCCCTGTAACCAGGTCCAGATAATAACACCAACAATGACAGCACTGCCAACTGAGGTGGAACACTGGGGCTAACTCAACTTTCAACCTTGCAGAAAGAGGAAAGCATTTCTTATGTGAAATGATGTTGTTCATTTTAATTTCCAACAATGTCACTTTCCAAAAGAAAAACATTCACCCGGTGCCACCATGCTCCGGAACTGTCACATGCTGTAACCACTTACAGAAGACAGTACTAAGTTTTTAGTGCAAGCACACCATCAGGTCAACTAAAGTTATCTGATTTTATGCTCAGAAAGAGGGTTGTCTAAAGCAATGGCATTAACTATATATATATAGATATATATCACCAACTCAATTTCACCTAAACTCTAAAAAAAAAAAGTAAGCAAATATTTTTTTCATTTTTCCAGCCAATTTGGATCCTGGTAGAATGTTTAGAATTGCAAAGATCTAAAAATATTGGTAATTCCAAAATCATAAAATGACACAAAACCCCAACAATATAGTGCCACTGCTGCTTCTCCACAGATTAAATAAATTCACTGATATTTTAAATATCTGTATTTGTAGGATGCTAAACTACTTTTATAACCACATTTTTATTCATGTCAGCTTAAAAAGATGCCTGACTGCATTAGTTGTGCAGTCACTGAAGTATTCCCCAGATTTCCAGAACTTTCCAGAATTCATCACTTGATTCAATTTGTAAGAATCAGTTTAGCTTATGACAGTTTCTTCCACTTACACATTAGAATTTATTGAATGACCAATACACATTATCATTTTCAAAATTACTTCTGTTTCCTCAGGATCTAACCACTGCTGTGCTATCCCCTGCATATCTATCATGCTACCAGTATTCTTCTTCCCTGTGTCACTACTCTGATGTGACAGTCTTCTTTATGTGCCTTAAGAACAACACCACCTCTTCCCTCCTGGAAGGCTGGAAAGCATGGGGCACCACAAAAAAACATTCTGCACATGCAAAAATCCAATTAAGAGCAAGGAATTAATCTTAGAATGAAGATGCAGGCTCACATTAGGGGTAAAAAAATTAAAAGAACATATAATGTTTCCTGTAATTACAATTTTCTCTTTCAAAACTTCAAAAGTTCAAGTGCTTACACGCTGGGAAAGGATGTGTGGAAATTAAATGGAAACCAAGCAGATATTAAAAGGAAAACACTGGATGAATGCACACAGCACAAGTTATAGAAGCTGACAACTTAGCACCTATTTCACAAATATTAACACAGGCAAGGAACACAACTGCTGAATCAATGTCTTTTCTCCCCACTTGTTCATCAAACTAGGCATTTGCTAAAAAAAAGGAAAATAATTTCACTCTTAGGACCAGCTATTATCACATGCAGTAAGGCTGTTTGCATAGGCAATTAAATAAAGCAAATATGAAAAAATCAGAAAGCTAGCATGGATACTCAAAGAACAAAACTAGGTAAGCAATATTCTGTCCTTTTTTATCACACTTGTGCAGAATGGGATGAATTCAAAGCTCAGAGGCTCCCACTGAGAGCAGCTCCCACCTGCTGTGCAAGTGCCTGAATGGCCAACCTTTTGGAAGGGGCCTGACTTTCAAAGTGTCAGATACTCTGCTATTCTTACGTTTTCAATGTTCTCCCTTAATAAGCAGGTAAAACATTGGATTTCTATAGCTATCTGTTTCACAGGTAACAGAGTAATGTTTTAAAATCTGTGTTATTTCAGAATACAAAACACAATGTGGTACACTGAAAACAAACTACACTTTATTATTGAACCAAAATATTTTGATAGCTTGTACTAAATATAATTGGATTTTGAGCACTGTCTGTTCAGTGCTGCCTGAGGTGTGTATCTCACAATTCTCACTTAATTCTTCCCTACTAGCTTGGCTGTCCAAAGACAGTGCTTCTGACGGGGACTGTGGTTGTGCAATTTCCAGAAGGTACGTGACCCACTCATAGGGAGACCACGGTCATTTAAAGAGACAGTTTGGCTAAGAAATCCAGCTCACAGAAGATGGAGTATTAGTTTACTTTTAATACTGTGAAAAAAACAGTAAAAGGTATCTTCTAGTACAAAAAAGTTCAATTCTTCTTGCAGACTCAATTTCTATTAAGGAGTATATACTTCAAGAGAAATATACTTCACTCACTACACAACACTATATGCCTGAAAATATGGATTAAAAAACGTCCTTTGCAGAGGTAAATGAGAAATTATGTTATACAAGCCTATATTTTCATCCATACTGGGAGCATTGAGCATGCTGAGGTTGGAAGGTTTTTTTGTAGAATAGGTTAAATTGTATTATAGGATGTATGGACCAGCTGGCGAAATCAGGATGGCATCATCTGCCTGTCATCTCCTTAACATTTTAGTTTGCACAACCAAATAAAATGCATTTTCAGTCTTCTTTTGTTGGGTTGGTTTTTTTTGTTTGATTGTTGGGTTTTGTTTTTTTGTTTTGTTTTGTTTTTTTAAATCTAAAAATGAAAAAGAGTAAAAATAAACTCAATTGTGTAAATTATGAGAGGTTTTTTAATAGTTTATCTCAAACACAAATTATGTTACTGCTACAAGCAAAGAACAGATCCGGTGGTCAAATTCATTGCAATTGATACAAACACGAATTGCACATAAATATTATTACTTTATGCTTTTGATTCCCTGATTCCCTCACATAGCTTCCTTCTCAAAAGCAGGAAACTTATTACACAAACTCCTCACTCGTTACTTCATCTTTAGCTGCCCTTCAAAGCACTTCCAAATCCTTGTACACTTCCCTTTATTGATGGCTGGAATTTATGTTCCTGCCTAAAAGCTAAAAAGGAACAACAAAATTCAGTGAAGTATCAGAGAAATCAAGACAAAGCGCCTCCTGTGTGACAGACAGCGTATGGATTAAAACATGCTTTAAAAGAACTTTAAGTTTAGAAAAGGAAAACAAGCACTGTTAAGACAGCAAAGCCTGCAGTACCATACAAATAACTCCTAAGTGCCAGGAGTACAAAAGTGTTTAAAAAAACCCAAACCCCTTAACTTTGGCCACATCAGCCATAATGCTGAAAAATCAGCCAGACAAAATGAAGTTGACTCATTAGAGTTGGCTGGAAGCTGCATGGAAACAATGCCAGGACAAGGGCAGATTCAACACAGGCACCACTTTCTGAGGTACACTACTTGCATAGCAATGAGCAAATGAAGAGTGTGCTAGAAGGTTCTCATCACTTGGTGACACAAAGGCTAATAAAGGAGCGAAAATTTATGTTCAACTGCTTCAAGTAGCAAGCAAAAAAAAAGTTTCTTTCACTACAGTCTGTATCCAGGTAAACAGGATTCTTCTCCAAAAAGCTGCAAGCTAGGCATGCACAGGCCGAGAATGATGGGAAACAAGCAAATGCCAGAACTGAAGGATGCAGTAAAAGTGGTAATGTGTCTGCAACCTTGCAGCAGCAGAGTACAGACATTACAGGATGATCACAGATTCACTGTATCACTGTATCCCTTAGGCTGGGAAAAATCTTCACGATCAGCCATTAAACCCATCACTGGGTTAGTCCTACACTAAACCATGTCCCTAAGTGCCACAGCTAGATGTCCTTTAAATACCTCCAGGGATGGTGACTCCACCACTGCCCTTGGCAGCCTGTTCCCATGCTTGACAACTGCTTCAGCAAAGGCATTTTTTATAATATCCAATCTAAACCTCCCTGGGCCATTTCCTCTTAGCATGTTGCTTGTTACTTAGGAGAAAGAACCTACCCCAATTCACTATAACCTCCTGTCAGGAAGCTGTAGACAGTGAGAAGGTCCCTCGAGCATCATTTGCTCCAGGCTGAGCCCCTGCAGCTTCCTCAGCTGCTCCTCATATGACATATGCTCCAGACAAGAGTCAAGAACAGAATGGAGAGCAAACACCATCCTCTCAACACTGAGACTGACCAAACATCTTTCCAAACCACCCTCCTTCCTCTCCAACAGCAGGAACCTAGTGAGGATACAGGAACAAAACCTACTGTTCATTTCTCTTATATGTATTCTGCCCAGCATCCCTCTGGCGTTGGCGTGCAGACTTCCTGAAACCACATCTCCAGCCATCCTACCTCCCATGGCAAACACATGATACAAAACAAGCTTTGTTTTGTTTGTTTTCCACATGCTATCTCACAATGTTATTTGATGCCCTTAGATCTGGTACTCAGGAAGACTACTAATTCCGTAACAATTCTCCTCATGACATTTGCGATCTTTTAGAGCTCAACAATCTTCTTCCTATCCTGTCCCTCTCTTTTTCCTGTTTCTCCACCTGGAAAGTCACATTTTACTGAATCATGTCACTTAAGGAAGATTTTCAGACCACTTGATTTTTTTGGCAACTAATATAAATTCTATTAGGTCCTTCCTGAGGAGATTTATTAAAACAGAACATATTACTCATATTCTGGATCAGCATGTGTCCATCCTGACACAATTATGACAGTTTTGCTTCCCTATTTATGTCCAGTAATTCCCAATATCAGACCAACTTTCTGGATCCAAACTAAGCACTAACCTGATCCTTTACAGAAAAGCCTGTTTATTTTTCAGATCTTTAGAGTATCTCCAATACCTCTTTCAATGCTGTTCCCATATTAATTCAGAAACCTTCATGGCATACATAGAGTTAAGACTGTGTTCTAGAAACCATGATTTTCTGCGCTTTGGAACATGGAATTTTATTAGCCATGCATTCAGTTCACTCACTCAATACCACAAGAGTCTTCTGCAACTGTTCACACTCCTGTGTTCATTTTTACCACCATGAAAATCATCAGTCAAACTTTTCTAGCTCACTCTTTCTTTCCACACAAATTATGAATATGTTGAAAAGAAATACAACTAATGTCAGAAATCTCACTAGGATACTACTGGGGTTTACTAAAGTAAAAAAAAAAAAAAAAAAAAAGACTATTCTGCACTTCATTTTCTACCTTTAAGTCGAAAAATCCTCAAAGAACCTTCTTAAATCAACTTGGGCTCTTCAAGAGCCTTTATTGAGGGAAATTACTGAACTCATTTTAGAAAAACAAGCAGACCCATCAGTGCCAAAATTGTTTGCTGCCTAGTCAACGATTCCCCCCAGAGAACTCATATTTGTGAGCTACATTTCTCCCTAAGAAAGAAAGGTTAACTCTTTACCCACTATTAAGTCTGCTCTGAACTGTGGTTTCTGGTATTACCATTACAAATTCAAATTTGCAGGTCTGTAGCTCAGCTTTTCCTAAACTTTTTACTTAGAAAGTAATACACAGTCACACCTGCCATCTTCTGCAACTTGCATGATGAGATGCCGAGGCCACTTTAAAATGAATCTTGATCACAGTATCTTGATCTTTTTCTGACAATCACAAGTGATTGTTTACAACCAGCAGGTCTTAAACGTGTAAAGAATCCTAAAGGGATATTGCATACACACAGAGGGTAGGCAATGCAGGTGTCTGTCTAGTGGAAGAGCAAAAAAGTAAGGAACTGAACTTTCTTCACTTGAATTCTGCAATTTGACAGAGTATCATTACATTTAGCAGACAACAAATAAACAACACAGAAGGAAGCAAGTGGAAGCATGCTGGTGAAGAATCTCAAGAGCTCAGGGGGGATCTAACAGAGCTCTAAGTGATCTCTCTTCAGCAGAAAGGCAGTGTAGAATATACAGAAGAGAAACTAAGACTATGAAGCAAAATTTGCAGAACTGCTGCAAGGAGAGAAACTCCCACAGAGGAACTTCAGGATTCCTGAACAGACAAGAAATTACTGGCTGACAAACTGATAAAGATTTTTGCCAGAAGGGAAATAATTTGCATGACTACAAGTTTAAGCGTAAAGATCTCATGATCACTCAAGTAAATGATTTCTCTATTTCTTAGGCTGTAGTTTGCTTTCTTTAAAGCCAGAGCGATCACACCTCAATCTTCCCAACTGATGAAGAGAAGGTAAAAGAGGTCATAATTCACAACTGACAGTTCAGCAATTCCACACTCAGGTTACTTTTGAACACTTGTGTGAATATAATTAATTTTTGATTTTTCACTGTATCTCTTTCATGCATTTATTCACTAGGATTTTTGTTGATAATTAAAAATTTGAGACAGGACCACGGAGTCTCAGCATAGTAGGGAAATATCCTCAAGTTCTGTATGACCAGTTACTGTGGAGATATCATAGCACTAGTTTTGGTCCATATGCAACTATAATCCACTATGTTCTATCTGACTTGACCTCAGCAGAAGTAACAACATACCAGGTAACTCAGATCACTCAAGATACCAGATTTTGGCACCCAGTTCTAGAAAAAATGCTAATACTCTAATGTGCAAGAGGATACACTAAGAAATTTGTATTATACTACATTCAAGATTTAAATATAACATCTCCAGTTATACTGAAGTTTGGTTACTACATGTAGTCTGCTCACTAATAGCACTTCCAGATCAAATGTAACTATTTAAACATACTTTAACATTTTCTTCTGCATGGTTTGCTTTCATAGCTTAACACAATTTTTCAACTGCGTTCTTCTATATATGCCTTGTTGAAACACTTCACCATGTGCCATGCCAACCAAAAACCTTTTCTCTGAAGATGAAATGAAAAAAGGAAAATGCAGGATGCAGCTAAAAGCACTCTCCCCTGCACAGAGATGGAAAAGTGATGTTAGCTGAAACAGTAAGTAGTCCCAGCAAAATGCATAATTTCTGGTACCTTAGAAGAAAAACAGCTGTTAGATTTCTGAACGTGCTATTGCAAACATGGGTACCTGTCAAATGTATTTATCTACGACCTACTAGAGGAACCACACACACTGACAGATGCACACTACATGCGCATATAGCAAACGACAATATGTTGGGTGGTTTGTATGAGAAGTCTCCATGAATATGTTGGGTTTCAAATTCTCATCTGCAAGCACGTGGCTTACCACAGCACACTGAACCAAACGCTGTTATGCCCATTATAAAAATATCTCTTACCATCTTCTATGCTTTACAATGAGGATCAATAAACATCGATGGTCAGAGACAGCGGATCACAAGAAGACAGGTTTTCAAGGTTAAATATCAATAAGTGGTGGCTAAGCAGACTGTAATGCCATAAAATGAGGTTTGTCAATTTAAAAGAAAATGTGATCACCTGCTTACCTGATCAGGGAGATATCCGATAAAAGCAATTAATCATTCCTAAAGAGAGCATTGTCCAGCAGATATTTAAAATAAAACACTGACATTTTGTCAAGGGGGATAATGGGTACAAACAGTATCTGAAATATTACTCCTAAAAAGGGCGTGACTAAGCCATGGGTATACCTGATGTAAAAGATCGGCACTTCTTAAAATTTTTTTTTTAAATTCTTATGACTTAGAGATCACAAAGTGCTGCTTCCAGTCAAAACACTGCAAGACAGTTAAGTTAGTTTCTGGAGCATTCTGAACACCAATCTTCTGTTTTTACAGACAAACATAGGCTAATACGGTCCAATCTGCAAACAGCACGTTTTCCAGAGTGCCTCATTTTAAAATGAAACAAACAAGCTCCTGTAGCTGCAAAGTTGCTAACTTGCTGGTCAATCTGCTATTCCTGATAATGATTTGTATATTCATCCTTTCCGACAAGGTATAAAAAGGTAATAAAAAGGTATAATGGGAAGTTGAATTTGCAGACAAAACAAAATGCAACTTAATCATATTTAGTTATAAAAGTACACTTGTATTCTAATTAAGATATAAGCTTTCTCACAATTTTTACAAAGCTGTCATGACAGAAACAAGATGAAAACCGGGCACTGTGGCATCTTCTTTAGCTTAGTTTTTACCTTTAATTCTGCTAATTTGAATCTTAATTCACCAGCATCACAAAGTATGAACAACACTGCAACTAATCTGGGATATTATACCATAGAGACTTAATATTCCTTTTGCTACCACATTAAATTACCATAGCTTAATATCTTACAAACACATTCAAAATAAAAGTCCTCAAAACAAAACATCTTCATTCTTGCTTTTCCATTTAGTGAAAATATATTTCAATCCAACATAATAGCATCATGAGGTTTATGGCCCCACTATCTAATTAGCAGAAGAAACTTACAAATACCATCAATGTCAAAAACAAATCACTCTCTGGATCTGCAATGGATGCGCTAGTAATGAGCTCTTTAGGACTTCGTCTTTTAAACATTTATTCCTTCAAACACATGAACTAAATAAAACCAAAAAATACCCACCCCAGAAAATTATTAAAACCAAAACGTTTATATGAAGAAAATGTTCTGCCAAAGCACAACCCGCCACAAAACATCAATTTTCTCACAATTTTCTGACAAGATTTTAACCCTTACCGTGTTTCTCTACACTGTATATTTATCTGGTTAGAACACTTCTCAAAATAAAAAATCTGAATCACTTCTAGCAACAGTTTTCTATTTTATTTTTGATACATGTGGACACAGTAGAGAAGACATTGAATAAACTGGAAAGTCATATGTAGAATAAAACTTTAAGTGCACTATACAAAAATAAAAGAGACAATGTTTTGCTCACAGACTATCACATATTCTAAAAATGGCTTTCTTACACAAGATATCATTAATTACTCATTTACTATAAAATCAAAGCACTCGAAGAGTGAGTGTGGAAATCAAGCATGATGTCACTCTTATGCTACTTCTAGAGCTCTTGAGTTTAAGTTAAATATATCTCTTTCCCCCTGGATTTTATATGGGGAAAAATGCTGGTACCAATCAGCTATGACATTGGAAAAAAAAATATATGCCATCCTTGTAGAGAAAAGTAGTTGTCTTTTACAAGAACCAGGCAGGAAAGTCTCACAAGTCTTCTACTTATGTGAGAGATGTAAATATATGCATAAAGTAGTATAGCTAACATTGGATTACTTTTTGCCTCTTCATGAATTTTATAGGTTTTAAATTTGGATAAAACTGTTCACATTTTTCTAATTTTGGCCACAGTCTGTTTTACGCAGTTACTCTTACATCTAGACACTGGCACCATTTTTCTTTATTTATGGGCCAACATTGTTATTTCATTGACCATCAAACAGCATATTTGTTGATTTAGAGAGAACATTTTATCATACCAAACTGCTGTATTTCATCTGACAGTAAGCCAATAAAAACAACTGAATTTCCCAAGTTAGTCATAATACTCTGAGGGATTTCTTTTGTTTGAACAGCTAATCCCTAGGACAACACAAATTAAAAAACAAAGTTGAGATTGTTTTGCTAATAATTTTGGCACCCCCCCCCATTATCACATTTCTCTTTGTTTGCCGATCGTGTTGTTTTCTGGTCAGCAAATGGAGCTTTCACTTTTAAATGAGATTTAGCTTTAAACAGGAAGCATTCAGACATTGTTCTTATATAGGTCAGTAGTAGTTTATAATAAATACATGTGCAAGATGAGCTCATGTTAAGCTTTTAATTCCCATATGATTACCTTACAATTCTGAAATGAAGGGATTATAAAGATGGGGCACACTTACACAATGTTTTAACACTACTACTTCCAAAATCAAAATCTTTAAATATTATCTTTAAAATGTCCCTCCTAACTACTGCCCTTCACAGATGATGAAAGAATATAAGGAAATGAGGATACAAACAGAGCAGCAGTCCAAAGAATCACTGTGACATGTCCCTGCACTGGGCCACAGACCAAAATTCACGTTGCAAGAATAGTGATGTTTGCTGTGGAACCACAGCTTGTTTTCCCCACTGCTGCTCCCCTTCTTCTGCTAATACTTTGGATTTTACTTGGCAGGATGGGTTACAAGGGCTCTGTGACACTTCTATGCTCCCAAAGGATCATTTTTTCCAAGATATTTGTGGAAATTTTTTACCACATATGTGGTAGCCAAAGGGCTTTCAATCTTGACTGCTCTAGCTCTGCTAATGACTTTACTTGTAATTATCCCTAATTATGTCACTGGAACCATACAAACCATGCAGCTTCTTTCAATGCAACAAAGCCACCACATACCTTCTCCAAATGCCTGCAAAACTAAAATTATCTCCCAGTTTAAGAGAATCCTGCAATGACCCCCATCAAACTTCACCCACAAACTCCCATCTGACGCCAAGATCATTCCCACACTATTCTTCAGGTTTGAGCCAAGTCAAAACTATGTGACTATTTCCAATGAAAAGAGTCTGAAACAAACAAGAGAAGGACAGAACTTCTTGGTGTAGGTGCAGGAGCAAAAATGTCTGAGGAACCTGTGATTTCTTAATAGAACAGGGATTTAATAAAAATTTTAAAAATCAAATTAATCTGAACAATCTCTCCTCCACCTATCCCCCAAAGTGAAACAAAACATACTGAGTTTGATATTTGAGTTGGGGGTGTTTTGGGTTACATTCCTTAGATCTAGAAGGGATTTTCAGGACAGAAAACAATGACACCTCTACTCTGGGTAGGTTCATAAGCACAGAGGAGTGCAATAGAGCCACTTTGTTTGGTGGTCTGCCAGATTTAAACAAAGAACATAAAGCCATTCTACATCCTAAATTAACGCCCTAGAGACCAGCTTGTACAGCTGGACTGTCTCTAAGTCACTGGAAATTTAATTATCTGCACAAAAGCTTGTAAAACCTCAAACAAACAGCCAAAATCCAAAACACCTGTAGGTGGATGAAGAAGAGCAAAGAAAGACATTTTTACTCTTCTTTTGTAAAACTATGAAGAAGATAATCTGTCCTGTTCTTCCTTTCCTTATTTTAGAATGCAATGACAGAGAGTGGAGGGGAGTTACTGACAATTTGTTGCAATATTGTCATAAGAAATATTTAAAATTGTTATATTAATCAAATTACCATATTTTAAAAATGAAATATTAGCGGTAAAGGAACAGTAAGTCTGTGATATGAAGATTTCGAAGCAGGGAGAAGGAGAAAAATATGTTATTTGATATTAGAATGTGCCTACCCTATATAGGATTATACACAGAAATAACAACAATTTCTGAGCCCTTTTAACTGAGGTACCAAAACCAAACTGGTTTTGCTGGCTGCTAGCAAAAAGCAGCAGGATTTGTCAGCTTCGGAAGAGCACTGCATTAATGCAGCTCTAAGGCTTGCAAAATTCTGCCTTGTTCAGTGTCACGGATCACACAGATGCAGCTGACTATATATCTTCCTGTTGATTAAAATCCATCTAAATTCCACTTGAGCCGAGTGTTTGCTCTTGGATGGGTGGCTCTGAAGGCCTACACTTAGCCAACAAACACCAGCAGGACCAGCAGATCCAGGTGAAAAGTTTAAGTATTAATTTAGGCTTTGGGAGACATTGGAGAATGTGTGGTCTTATGGTAAAAGGAACTTCTGTTGAGATCTTAAATACTGTAACTATAGTAAACCCACACATTTTTAAAATTACCTGAAAACCTCCTGCCTTTCCCATGTTTTCAAGAGCTGAACTATACTTGCTTTGTCAACCTGTGTCAGCACTCTGGACTTCCTGCTGGGAAGTACAGCTGTGCTAAAATGGTAGTGCTGGAAGCTGTTTCTAGAAAACAGTTTTAAAATTAAGAAATAATAATAATAAACCAATGTAGCTGTGGTAGCTTTCCCTTTACACAGCCTGGAAAAGGGCTTCCATAAAAATCTAAAAGCACACGAAAGTCGCTGAGCAACTCCCAGTCCGTGACACAAAGGGCAGTTACAGAAACCCCACAAGGGCACAGAGCTTGCAATACCTTCATATTGGATGCCTCGGTTTCCAGTTTTGTGAGGTGATTTGAGTTATCCTCTAGCTCTTGCCGAAGGTTGGAGTTCTCCATCTTTAATGCCTCAACTTGCTTTAACAATTGATCATATGAAGCTGCAGCCATCCTGGGCTACCATCAGCCCTTAAAAAAGTAAGAGAAAATATTAAATTCAAGCATCTTAGCAAAAAAGTCCTTCACTACCCAAAAGCATCTAACCACAAAATCATCTCTCTCTCCCATTTTACCACATAACTTTCTAAACATTTAATTTAAATCCATTAAACCAAACTGTTAATGCCTACAACTAATGCCAGTTCATGACTTTTTTTCTGTGGGCTTCCATTTGATAAGCATGATTAAGCAAATGAAAAAAGTCCATTGTTGATTGCATCAGATACTAGAGGAAGCTAGAATACATGAAAGAAAATGAATGCATCATAGAAAAGCATCCTTACTACTGGCACTTCAGCTTCAACACAGAGAAATTGCAGAAAATGGACCATATATAGTAGTTTTTGGATAGACAACAAGCATCTTCAAACATATCTAAAAGATGCTGACTGCCTACTTATTTTAGGAAATGAATGATAGTCACAGATGTTCAATGTTCCTATGAATAGCACACTCTCTGAAGGAGATGCTACATGAAAGCAAAGCAGTAAATATTGGGGAATTTTAACT
Organism: Lichenostomus cassidix; assembly: GCF_008360975.1. NCBI lineage: Eukaryota > Metazoa > Chordata > Aves > Passeriformes > Meliphagidae > Lichenostomus > Lichenostomus cassidix. Next base: position 7,180,139 of record NC_139511.1, read on the forward strand.
GAAAAAAGCTCTACATCATCAAATGTAGTAAAGAGGTAGCTATTTTGTAAAAATATCCTTCAAGGCACAAGATTAAAACAAAAATCCTTCACAAGCAGTGGTCATACTGCACTGCAGAATTTAAAGATGAAAGGCTATTCTTGATATCAAGACATCCCATATTATTTTCAGTAACACTGTAACACAGCCCCAGAACACCATCACAACTACTCAGCCATTATAAAGGAGAAAGAAACAAGTACTTCAATTTAAATTATAAACTACAAATTGTTCCCTGCTTTCTAACCCAACAGCCACCAGAGTTGTTCATGTAACAACATAAATGAACTAAAAGACGGTTAATAAATGTTTGAAGCTTTTCAGAATTAATGCCATCAATTCCTTATTCATCAGCCATTCAAGAGAATAAAAGGAAGCCCAGAACTCCACATAACACAAGTTACCCTTCCAATGTCATTGCAGAAATTTCCCAAGTATGTGACTTGTAACTCAGAGGAAAAGAATAACAAAATTTACAGGGCAACATTCCCTTTCATCATTACTGCAGTATTTTGGAAAAAATGAAACAATTAAAAGCTCTCATTTAGCATTTTCGTTGTAACCTCTGACCAAACCTTTGACCTTACGGCTTCTGTAAGCCCTCATAAAACCAAGTTCCCTCTTCCAGATCAAACCCAACTGAATTATCCAGTCTACTAACAATTAGGTAAAATTATTCAAAAATGTTTTAGTTCCTCAGTACAAATTTTGAAAATTGTGTTTAACCTTTCTAAACTTAAACTCAACTAAATATAAGGCAGAGTGTACACCACTGAAGACAGGAACAATAACAAAAGCTGTAGTGTGTTTGATAGGAACGGTTTATTTCCTTTCCAAGCACCTGTCACCATCAAAGACAGGAGAAGGAAGACACCTGCCACTTACGAAATTGTGACTTCCATGAGTGAAAAGGATCCATAACATTTATTTTTCAAAATTTGGTCACGTTTTACTGAAGGTCTCATTTTTAGAGAAATAAGTGCAATCTGAAATAACTACTCTGCTATGTAAATTCTGGGATCTTACCATCAGACTATTTCACCTAAAAGGTTGAATCTTATCAAGGAGAGTTGTAGCAAAACCAAAACAAACACCAAAAACAAACACCAAAAAATCAGTAAGGGCAAACTGCTTTTGTTACATTTCATATGTTTTTATCTAATAAGTAACAGTTTCCATTATTATTAAGAAGCTGCTCTGTGCCAAGTATGACACACATTTTGTTTCTAGATAGAGTACCTTTTTCTCCCATTACTATAATTCATTATTAACATGAAAGGACAGGTAATGAAAAAAAATATCCAGGTTTTCCATTTCCTGTCCACATTTAGGAATTCTACTTAGAGATTTGAAATTTAGAATGATCAGCCCCGTTAACAAGATGTACACACACAACAAATAGAAAAAAATGGATGAGGGGCAGAGCTATGGTAGGAAGACATCAATTGCATCGCTCTAGTACTCAAAATACAAAACAAACTTAGATGTATTTATGCTAAATGAGTTAGGATCCTGAATGGGAGATTTGGCTTGGGTTTCCCCCCTTCTAATCTAAGTTCCTTTATTCTCACAACATGAAAGTAAGACATCACCACTAAGAGACAGTATTCTGCCTCAGTCTAGGAGTCACTTCCCGATTTATTCAAATGTCAAGCTTTGTGGGTTTTCAAATAAAAAAAGAAATAAGTTTGCTGATTACCACAACCTGGGTAACCAAAACCATTTTTTTTCTGCTAAATATATGCCCAAAGGAGAAATAAGCAACACTGTCACCACAGTTGCAATAGAGATGAACAGAAAAATTGTACACGGGTAAGGAACAGTTCAAAGACATCAAGATGACACTGGGCAGTGCTGAAAGACAAATTATTGGGCTGGAGGCAGGCTGTCAGCAAAGTTCCCCCAAAACTAGACTGTGACAGGCATTTTTAAATGTTTTGTTATTGACTTTGGCACAAGAAGTAGCATCAAAACTTGCTCCCATAAATTCAAGAGGTTGCACAAGGTCAGTGGACTCCATGTCATACACAATGAATTTAATGAGCTGAGAAATAAAGCAGTAGAAACAGGGTGAATAAAGAGCAAAGTGACATAAAGTCACTCACAAAGGAATCTCAACCTGGAGCAGTGAAGTCTCTCATTAGCCAACCTGCAGGACACTGGGTGCTGCCAGAGAGACTGGCACAAGGAGTGCAAACCCAATCCCCAGAGTTATCACACCATTTCACAAAGACATGGGTAAGAAAAGAGAATTTAAGCGGTTGCAGACAAAGATGTGATCAGGGGATGAGAGAGTATCTCATATGAGAAGAGATTTGACAAGCAAACCTTGGCAATGGAATACCAAAGTATTTCACAAAAGACACCATTATTTAATCTTAAAGTGGGGGAAACTGACACAGGTAATGTATGCCCACAGAGCAGCTTAAACTTTCTGATGCTGAACACTGTGTCACCTCTCAGGCACTTGATTTGTAGAGTGAAATCCATTACACATAAACTGTTCCATGTATGAGATAAACCCCTCAAAATTAAAATCTCCCTCTTTTCTGAAAATATATTTTTACCAACTGCCTCAAACTAGACACATCAGATCAGAGTTCAGGTCCCAAAACAACCCTTGGATTTATGCTCAAATTAAAAAAAAACCAAAAAACTTACAAATTATAAATGATTTATAAATTATGTATTATAGGTTTTTTAAACACAAAACTGTCAGAATCAACAGAAATTGACTGCACCACTGAAGCCCTTTCTTGCAGTTTCTCAGAGGTTCAATTACTTGCCTTGAGGAGAGTTAAACTCTGGACCCTCTTGGCTGGACAGGTTTCTCAGGCCACATTCAGAGCAGAATTAACAAGCCCAAGGGAAAGGAAGGAATAGCTCAGCCGTGGCTCACTAGTCTGGAGTTGTACCATTGCACATGCAAACATATTCAACGCCACTGGGGTCAGAATCAGCTGGATCAAGAATAAACAACTCTTCTTTCCCCCTGTAGGAAACCACGACAATGGGAGAGAATGGAGGAGAAGGGCAGAACTCTGACCTCCAGAATCCATTTCACGTTTTACCCAGCCCAAGGGAAAATGAATCACAAATGCAGAATAACCCACCTTTGTGAAATTCACTATTAAGCTTCAAGTCAAGCTCCGTTTTACACTCTAACTGCATTGTTTCTTCACAAAGTGGTCATCAAAGGCAATAATAGATACCGATTTCTCTAGATTTTACTACAAAAACTAAGCCTCTTGGAATACAGAAACTTTGAAATTCAATACCCTCATGTAAGAGACACCCAAAATCTAGCTGTCCTACTTCCCTGACCCATATTTCTCACCATTAAGAAGCTTCTTCTCCATCTCCTATCAAAGTAAGGTGAAATTATGACAAGAAATTTCACGCTTTACTGAATCAGCACTTTGCATGAATATACATATCAAAGAGGAATTTCAAGCTGGATATAACTCCTTTATAACTCTTTTATGCACTAAAATCAAAATTAATGAGAAGCCTAAATTTACGCAAACATATTTTTAAGATTTAGATGTGCATTTTCCTATATTAAGAAAGCTGTACAAGTAGCCACTGCCCAGACAGAAATTTACACGCACCCATTTTAGTCTCAAATCCCAAGTGATTCCAAGGAAAAAATGCAATGTTGCCTGAAAACTTAGAATATTTTAATTGATCAGAGCCTTTTTCTTTGAAATCAGTAAGCATATATACTCAATGTGCCCTGAAGAGGTTCTACTTAAGAACTCCAACAATTTGTCATATATCAAATCTCCTTATGAAAATATTTCAGACTCCCATTATTGCTTTTATCCATAAAATCCATCACTACCATTGCATTCTACTACCACCAGTAAGCAGATTTACTCCTGAGCTCTGTAACTCAGATTTTTCACAATGTTTATATTCCTAATGTTACAAAATGAATTCTACATGTAGATACAATTATCTAAATTTTATTTTTTTAAAATTATCTTTGTATCTAAATTTTGTAATCTTATCTAAACCTAAATATTGATTCTATCTAAAGTTTATGAATATCTAAAATAGAATTTAGCAAGGCTGGGAAGGACCATCAACTCTGATTTCTTTCTACATCCACAAATTCAATGCAACTCTTCAGTGCTGAGTCCAGGATCTCATCCTTGTTATTACTACTCTGTCAATTTTTGCCACTCATTCGTAGAAATGTGTCTAATGGGGAATTGTTTCTTCAAGGGCACACCACACTCAATTCAGGGAGGAAATGCTGACACTGTCACATTTTTTAAAATAGTTTATCTTAACTACCTTTAAAATCAGATTACTCTTAAGCACTAGGTCTAGGAGTTCTGGCAGTGGCTATGGCTAGCGGTGGGGTGGCCAGGAGGGCTGTGCTGTTGCCTGCCCCAGCTGTCTGCCCCACCCATCTTCGAAAGGCTCCCACCTAGGGAAGAGGGAAAGGGCTCAGCTGCTCAAGTGGCAGCTGCTAAACCACTGCAGATTACTGTCCGACTGCCAAGGTAATCTGAAATAGGTGCCAGTTTAAGCTTACTGTTCTGGGTCATTAACCACGATGCTTCAGCAGCTGCTGCACAGCTATTTCCAAAAGGGGGGCAAGGCTGACAGGAAGGGGCAAAAAATCCAGCAGAGCTGTTCCAAGGTGAGTGAGCTCCACTTTAGTAACTTCAGCCTCAAGTGCACCATTTTCACACAACTTCCTCACAAGAAAGAAGTGTGGGGGGTTCTTATTTTGAACACATCAAACCACCCCAGTTTGCATGAGTTCAGTTTCTCTGTTGACTGAATCCTGTACCGAATTTTCCATTACTTTGTTTGAAGCTAGCCTTCAGGTTTTCAACTCTAGCAAAACACCAGCACTCCAAGTGCTGTTCAAGAATTTATCAAAAATGAGTATCACTGTGTCAAGGATTGTCTTATCCATTTCAGTTTGGGCAAGCTTTCAAGATTTGCCAATCTAAAAATGTTTATCCTTCGCTGGCACTGTCTAATTCTCTCCTTCCCTACTCACTGAAAAATACTACACTGGACTCAAATCCTAAAATCCCATTATCCTGATTCTCTCCAAACAGCAAAAAAAAAGTTTCTGCCTTCACAAGCATCACACTGCACAACCATGTTATTTCCAGCCAGTGATAAGTAAGTCTGTACATTACTAAAATGGCTTTTGTTGCCAGTGTATTTGATCTTCCAATCCCCACCCAAATTTCAGAACAATCCCCAAAATGTCTAGCCAGGAGCAGCTGAAAGGGAAGCCATTTTGTTGGTTTTTCTTTGCCTGGGCTATATGGGCACACAAATATAATGAGCTGACTGGAAATGCTGTGGCTTTGAGTGTGGTTAGAGACAACCAAGAAACTACTCAGCCCAGAATAAAAATTGCCTGGGAGTGGAACAGTAGATCTGTTCATGTTCTCATTCTTTCTGCTTTAGCACACTTAGGTCATCAGAGATGGAGGAAGGAGTATGAAAAACAAACACCATGGAAAACTGCCCTTAATTAATTTTCTTTTAGCAATAAGCGCTTTGATACTAGAAAATTAACTGCAAGTTATATAACACTACTCCTTTTAATAAACTTGAAAAGGATGACGTTGAAAAAAATTGATAACAAATCACACCAAATTGTAATCTCTAGATTACATGTACTGTGAATTCCTAGGGTTTTCAACCATGTAAACAAAAAAGGCAAAGGCCACATGAAGAGCCATTATTGCTATCGGCGGTCCTAATAAAATTTGTGAAAGTGTTACTCCCTTTAAAAAAAGGCCACACAATTTCCCCTAAACCTCAGTCACAGATTTTCTTCTTAGTTTTTCTATCCACTCCTGCATAAAGGCTATCTTTGTGGACAGCAGACTAAAACACTCAAATGTTTCCATACCTGACCTTTCTAAATCCTTTTGAGTGGGGATTGGGTAAAGATGTGTTTTGTTCTTTCAGAAATTAATTAATAACTTGGCGAGAGGTTTCAGTCCATAATTATATTTTGGGATACTTCTTTAAATTCAATACTTGGCCTGTACTCACCAACCATGAACAGAAGCACCATCTGTTCGTCTTAACCAAAAGTGATAAGTGATCCATGTTCTCAGCATTCCTTAGAAGACCGTGAGGAGAAGGCATGAGAACATCATGGTCTGAACTCTTGTGTGCCTCATTACATGTCAAATATGATAAAGGTCAAGCGTGTGTTTGTGTGAGAAACAGCAATAATTTAATGTTTGGAATTTTACTAAGGAATGCTAACAATCAAAAAACCATTCTTATGAATACAAAAAGAGTAAAATCAAGAAGTCATACATTTCAGGCTATGAACTGTCAAGTTCAGCTTTTATTACACTATCAAGAAAATTCCCACTTCTTCCTTTAATTCTGGGTTGGGAAGTTCCTTAGCTGGTTAGTCATGCTGTATTCAGAATATGGCCGCGAAAATTCGAAACACGATTTGCATTTAAATACTATATTGAACACAAACCACTCCAGACATCATTTGAATCATAACTTATATTGGATCAGGAATGATTCACAAGCCTGAACACTCATCCTGCAAGATGATCATCTTTGTTATTCATGACTAATTGTGTATGCCCTCACTGCACATGACATGCTCCTGTTTACTCTCATATTTGTCGTAATCTTTTAAGGATTCAATTCTAGAAAATTTAAACTATTAAAAAGTCCAAGGCAGGTATTTCTTTTCTCAATTTACCTGAAAAAACCAAACTAAAAAAAAAAATCAACATGAAATAAATATACATAGTATAAAAATTCTATTATATATTATAAAAATAATTTATAATAATTATTTCTCTATCTTGGATGACCTATCAGGGCCTTTAGGACTCCCTTTAGCACTTCTAGGGATCAGAAAACCATTTGTCTTACAAGAAATGTAGCAGCATTTGATCACACTAATGCTGCATGAATTTTGGAAAACCATTAGTGGAAACTAGGTCTTTGCTGACAACAACTTACCGTCACAGCACGTCATTGGTAGTATAGCCTATTTTACATAGAATTTCACTACAGTGATGATAACAGAATTTGCCATATATCATCAACATAAATATTTTACCAACTAAATTAAGATGCATATTTAAATCCAACATAAGAATTTAGAGATCAAGGGAACCAATTTTAGCCGCATGCACTTCCAACTTGTGCTGTTCATCTGTTATTCATCTGATATAACAACGGCAAGATGTATGAGAACATTTATCATAATCCACCATTTATCATAACCATTTTGTATTTGAGGGATGATGTTTAGGAAAGTTTGTACTCATAAGTAATTTAAAGTATTATATTTAAAGGTGATCTTTTATTCAAGTTACCATTTTAAGAATGTGACTTGCAGAACTACTACACTTGTTCCACACAATGATACTAAGACTTTCTTTTTAAGAGTTAAAAAGATGTAAGAAGCATCACCATAATAATAATCACAATCACTACTGTCCTTTTGTCACCCTCTTTCCTTTTAGAAAAATAGGGGTCAAAACACCTCTGCAACTTCTGTTTCTTTTACCATTCAAGCAACTGTAAGGCAGACTCAAAATGCCAAAGCAGACATATCTAGGATCACATTTTGAATCCTGTTATTCCAAATGTTAAGCTCTCAAATGATGTTTCGAAATTTAGTATTATCCAACGCCTCTCTTACTGATAAGACAGGAGAAATATGATTCTAAAAATAATGATATATATATATATATAAAATGTTTTGAGGGGATGTATAAAGCAGGCATTTAAACTGAGACTTTTCTTCACCCAACCTTTTTTTGACATCACTGTATTTAACAGAACTGAGAAAGAGAAGAACATTTTACCAGTTATTTCAAGTCTCCTTAAAAATACAGAAGAGTCTGGTTCCAGGAAATGGCTTTCAGTGTATACGCTTATGTCTATTTTCAAAGAACTGTAACCTTGACAAAATACTCATAAATCTATAACCTGCATTAGATAACAGAAAAGAATTAACCGAACAGTAAAAAGACAGTGGAAAAAACACAAGAAGCATTTTCAACAGAACAAACAGCAAAGGGTGGAAGAAGTACTTAAGAGCGGAAACAGAGCTATATTGTGCTATTCACTTATGCACTGAAATTTACTGAAAATACTCCTATGCAAACTAAGAAGCTGAGTGTTTCTTGCTACGCCTTCAAAAGGCATTTTTCAGGGTATGACTCTCCAAATCAAGTCAAAACCGGGCCCTACTGGTCCTCTGAAGGAAATCCTATCAAACGAAAAATACCCCTTACAGCCCACAGACAAGGCTGACTCCCCCACGTGAGTCAACAGTAAGAATTTTGTACTTCGACACAAAACCCGAATAGGATGAAATAATGTGGCAGCATATGTGTCCTCCAAAAATCGCCACACATTTTTGCAAAAGCAAGGAGCGCTCTGCTAGCAATGACCTAATTACTAGCATAAAAGCTGTGTATCTGACAAAGGGGAAGAAAAGACCCACTGCTTCATACATAATTTATTAAGATTTCCCACAGCATTCAGGTTAAGTCGCGGACCCAAGCACTTCTTTGTGATGTTAAATAAATCCGTGAGAAGTCAGCGGATCCCAGGGCGCGCCGAGGACGCAGAGCTGCCCCCCGAGCGGTCCCGCCGGCCGCCCACCCGCGCGTCCCCCGCGCTGCGGCAGCCGAGGCGCCGCCGCCGCCGCCCGTCCCTAACAAAGCCGGGCCGGTGCCACCCGCGGGCGGCGCCTCGCCGCCCGGCCAGGGGCACCTCGACGGCTCTGCCCGCACCGAGACCCCTGCTCGCCACCGTTCCCCCTCCTCCTGCCGCTCCTCCCGGCCCCGGAGCCCGCGCAGGAGCTCCGCAGGGCTTTGTGCCTCCGGCCGGCGCGGCGGGCTGCGCACGGTCCCGCCCGTGGCGGCTCCCCGTCGTGCCCGCCCGCCCGTCCCCGCGGCTGCGGGGCTCCCCTCCCCGCCGTGCGACAGCCCTTTCTCGCACCCCAGGTTTTGGTTTTTGCCTTTTTTTTTTTTTTTGCCTTTTTTTTTTTTTAAGCCGCGACGCAGCCTCCTCCCCCCTGCCCCTGCCCGTCCCAGGCACGGGGAGCCTCGGCCGCCGCGCCTCGCCCGTGCGGAGAGCCGCCGCACTCACCCCATGGCCGCGGCCGCCGCGCCTCCATCCCCGCGCCAGCGCCCGGCCCGGCCCCGCCCGCGCCACCGGCTGCGCCAGCGCCGCGCGCACGGCGCGGCCCCGCGGGTCACGTGCGCCTCAGCCAATGGCGCGCGTGACCGCCCCTGCCCCGCCCCGGGCGGAGCTCCGCGCGCGACCCCGGGCGCGTTCCCGGCGCTGTCCGAGCGCACGGACACCGAGCCCGCGCTGCGCGAACCCGCGCCGCTGCCGCGCCGCTGCCGCTCCGCGCCCGCCCGCCGCTCACTCGCCTGCGCACCGCAGAACGTTTTACACCTTTAACGTGAAAATGAAACGAGGTTCTGCGAGTGCTGTAATAAAAACTGCAACAATTCACCTACTATCTCAAGAAATACACTGAGACATTGTCTCAAAAAAAGGCAGCAGGATGGGTGTCCTTTAAGGGCATGTCAGATTTCTCTGCGATGCAGTAAAACATTGGTTTCATGCATTTTTCAGATATGAAGTTGTTATTGCTACTTGATAGCTTAATAACAGATCGAATACGTGTACATTTAAGCTATATCAAATCAGAGCAATAAGCACCAGTTGGAAGAAATCTAAAAGAGAAATTTATGAAATAAATCAATTGATGAAATTATCTTCAAATCCCCTTTCAAAAATGATCTCTATACAAGGGTAAGGATGTAACAACGTATTCATGAGGACGACTTAAAACCTCACAGAAGCACACTACTGAAATCCAAGAGACAGCAGAAATTAAGCCATTTTCCAGCTGTTTGAGCTTGCAGTCCATATTTTCACATTAAAAACAAGTTCTCTATAACTATAGATAATATAGACATATTATAGATAATAGTTATAGATAATAGTTATTTATAACGAGTACTTTAGGGATGTTTCACAGAAACAGCACAATAGTGTTATCTTTTTAATCCCCTAGAATGATTCAAGAATAAATTTATGGGCAGCACAACCCAACTCAATAAAATAGGGCATGATAGAAGACATCTGAAAAGGTGCAATGGTTCCTCACCTAGAGCAAAAGAATGCCCTTCGCTGTGGTATGTTACATAAATTATGGAGTTCCATGCTTATACATATGGACACAAGGACAGATAACTCATTGAAAACATATATCCTGATATGCCTTCTTATAATTCTTCATTCTGCCTATAATAATTCTTTTGATTTGCATGAAATAAGCAGACATGTGGTCTCAACCTCGTGGTTGGGATGAGATGAAATTAAATGCACTGCAGGCCTGTGCATGCAGGTAAGTAATGTGTGGTGCAATTGCTCAAATGCTATTAATTTAATTTCAGCTGTTTCCTCATACCTCCTTTTTCCAGTCATAGAAGGAAACAATCCAGACTCGGAGATGCTCTTTACCAGATAACCTTCTATCAAACATCTTCACAATTAAGGGGATATGTGACATATGATCTGCTACCTTCAGGATAGGTTTGCACAAGCTCCTCTCTGACTTCACCAGTATGGCACACTGCAGAGATACTGTCACTTCAGCTGTGATGGTAAAACATTTTAAACCAAAGTTAAGTGGGCCACCTAGTCAAGGGTGTTCCAGGCTATATGATTTTTTGCTATAGAACTTCTGTTAATTACAGTAGTCATTGACATACTATGATTTATGGTGGTTTATGATCCACTCGATTCCATTTCAGAGCAACCAAGTTCATCCTCCCTCAGCCGCAACAAATTATCACAGCACTCTTAACAGGTGCAAAGTTTAGAACCTGGCTAGGCATTAGACCTAAAGCCATCATACTTGGTAACTTTAGTGATATACACCACTGCTCCACCCCTCAGAAAAGCAAAGCAAAATGCTCCCAGTTGATATTCTGAAGCTCTCTCCATCCTAAAATTATTTACATTAGCATAAGTGTATATTCAAATAAACAGAGACACAACTCAACACCTGTGTTACCAGTTGGCAAGTTGTTGCAATAGGAGTTGTAGCTTGATACCAGTCAGGTTACTCCAGTAATAGTTTTAAATCATGTTCAGAAGTGGCAAGTGCAAGGTAGCCTGGAATGACTACTTTAAGTGTGCAAAGACAACACCAGAGAACCAAAGAAACTGAAATCCTATGTACTTTAAAGCTAAATTCCATACTTAAAAGTGAAAAACTAAGCTATGAGAAGTAGTTAATTTTCTAGAACTCAAACCAAGTGTATTAAAGATGGAAGGCTACATAATGTATTAATTTACACACATTATACTGAATTTTGTGCAACTCTGAAAAACTAACTGTAGTTCTCACTATGTGAAAAGATTTTTGCTAGTCCTGGTTAATCCTTTCTGAGTCTGGGAGTTACAACTTGAGCAAATTCACTGCTCTGTAGCCTGAAGTCCCACATTTATTTGCAGAACAAGCAGAACCACAAATTCTTTAATGCTTTCTGCCAAGATGACAGCTGAGTGGGAGGGAAAGAGCTTTCCCGTCCTCACCCATAGTCATGCTCATTCTGTTATTACTTGATACACATGGTAGTTTATGGTCTGTGTCTGTGTCACATGCACTTGTCTCTGCAGCAAAATCCAGTATTAAGTGAAATGCAATTTAATAAACAGCATGCTTTGACCCTTCCCATATTGCCTCTTCCAGTGATGTTAAACCATTGCTATACAGGCAAACAGGTGAATATCTTCCCTCAAAACTGCCTTCTATGTGCAGTACTGGATTTTCATAATAAAACTGATACCAACAAAACACTGTTTGAGGGAAAAAAAAAAAAAAGGTCAGGCTCCCAGGAAAAAAAGAAAGGAAATGTACAGAAAAAAGTCTTCTTTAGACTGAGTTTATTTTTGGCTAGTTATTTTCTATGTGGCAGATGGAACAAGATGGCTTTTTCATTCTTTGGAAGAAACCATTACCAAGATAGGCTTAGAAATACTTGCAAGACATTACATAAAATCACCTTCAAAATCTATTAGAAGACACAAATCTCTGCTTGAATCCATGTAAGCTCTAAAATCCAAAGGACAGAAAATTTTAATATCGAAAAATACTTGTTCAGTTTCAAAATACTTCTATTATTTTTGACAAGATCCCTGAAGTCTACTCAGCACAGCACAGCATTCTCAAATAGACAGATGGGAATTTGGGGCCAGAAATGGAAATGGCAATATTTGCAACAAAAATTGCATTAAAATCTATGCACTAAATATTTCTCATTGCACTTATAAAAATCCATTTTGAGACCAAATAAACTAGTAATTAACTGTTACACCCCACTACTAGGTAGTCCTAATTAGGATCTCTGAATAAGTTAAGATCTAAATTTTTTAAAACATAAGGTATATTTCCCAAAATATCTATTTGTTTCATAAAATCACAACTATTACAACAAAAGACGCAAGAGGTTTTCTGGTTTTAGATAGGTGGCTCATAAAAGGGACAGTTCTCTCAACCTTTGCAACCTCATCCTCTGCAGCAATACTCTTCTCCCTAAAGGCTTTTCACTATTTAATATATTTAAAGTGATTGATTTTTCATTATACATCATTGAATATGCACAGAACTACCTCGCTCAGAGACCCTGGGCAGGGAGTGGCTGCATAATGAGCTAAATTCCCTCTCTGGTGCCAGGCACTATGGCTGGCATTACCTGTAAATGTGAAACAATAGTGCTGCTGAGATCTTGCCTTCAGAACTTTCTAATGCAAACTCTGGCATTGACCTGCATCAGACTGCACTTTTTAGAAAGGTGGTACAGATTTCATTAACAAAATAAACTGAGGACATTTCACATCTGTTTTACATAGACAAAAGTTTAATCTCAACATTGGACTCAATGACATATTTCAACAGCTGCTGTAACCAAAGATTGTCTTGTGCCTTTCAACTTTACATGGGAAAAAAATCAATGAAGTTGAACATGCTCTTTGTTTCTTATTTTCTTTAGTACTGGGAAGGTACTTCATGTCTCTCACTATCATACAAAGACCATGTTTTCTCTGAGGCCTGTCCTTACCATGTGTGACGAGGACCAGTGAAAGTTTGTATATACACACTTAAGAATACTCACAACTTGCTCCCATAACTGGCATTAGTATAACTGTTTTGGCCATTAAGAGCTGCAGCCCTAGTTTCTCCATCAAAATTCTCCCAGAAATATTGCATATAATTTCCCCAACCATGGGAACTTCCAACTATGAGCACTAGAACAGTCATCAGAAAAAGGTCTCCTGAGAATTAAGAACCTAAAGGGCTGCTTTTCTCACACAGATGAAGAAAGAATGAAGAAAACCCTGTCATTTTTCCCAATGCATCATCCAGAACACACGCAGTAGTCCTACAAAAACAGACAGGAATTTTCTGTACTGAGAACAGATTTTCTACTATAGCAATGTACTAAATTCCACCTTTTTTTTCCCCCGGAAAGTTGTGCTACCAGTCCCTGAACTTGAGAAGACTTTTCCACAAGCAATGACAAGGTCTGTCTTTCACAAGGGTCAATTAACTACCCCACAGACATGTAACATAAGCTAAATGAGAAAAGCAGAAAAATGCACACTCTTTAGTTATTTCATAACTAAGTCAGAGGTAAAGAAATACATCACTTGCTCTTTAAATCCTTTACTATTTAATGCTCTCTACTGTTTGCCAATTCCATACTTTTGTCCAGAAGTAATCTGCTCTCTGGGGCATCTCCCGCTCATACTTTCTTCCCTCTCACTAAGTTTTTCCATCTGTATGAAGCTTTCTTGCTTAAAATAAAAAAAAAAAAAGATAATAAATTCAAGGAGAAATACTGCTTCCTTCCTCACATCTGTTAGCTCTAGTATGGAGCCATGGCCCAATCTGCCATATTAGTCGCATTTTCTAAAAGCAGTAAAGCAATAATGAAGAAAGTTGGTTTAGAAAACCATTAATCCAATAAATTTCACACTCTATCTCAGCTATATAATAAGCACCACCTGACAAAACTTTGTGTCACATTACCTATGATTTCCTCATCGTCTAATTAAGAACGTCACACCATCCTGGCATTATTTCACTTCACTTCCTCTGCTGTAGCTCCTTCAGGCTTGTTAGGTAGTTTACTATACCTGCATATTGTAATTTTCACTTTGTACTTCATGGATGCTGCTTATTCAATATGCTAAAGGGCTCAACCTTTAAAGAAATCTGGAAGCTGATTTTAGAGATGTGAGCTAGGAAACTTGTCATTTGTCTGTAACAAGCAGAAAATGAATTCACAGTGATCAGAGTTGACTTTCAAGTGCAGTTTACCCCACTGATGGGGCTGTGTTGGTATGTGCCAATCCACCCACTCCAAACCTCCAGCAAAATAAAGGCTTATCCAGCACTTTTGAAAACCTATAATTACACCTTTTAGCCCATCTGTAATTCTGTTTCTGTAGTCTGTTCATGGTACTGAAGGCTGAACATCTTCCATTTAAAAGCCCTTGTTTAGCATACCTCAGGGATTCTGTGGTGATTTTTTTCCAGAGGAACAGTTATTCCAAGAGGACTTTGCTCATTATTACATACTACTTCTCTTTTCCCCATTTGGGCAATAGACAAAAAAATATGTTTAAAGAAAGACAAAAAATGGTATGTTTTCCCATGTTTCTTGGGGAGTGTTAGGCTCTGGATCTGTCTGATGGCAGATCTGCACTGAATTGCAAAATGAAGCCCTACTTTGCTGTTTCTTCAAACTCAGCATCAACTATAAGAAGGCACAGTACTCACATCACACATGGATGATTGCACGTCCAAGTGCATGGTCAGATTCAGTTTCTTGTTACACTGTGGTTGACAGAGATCCCTGCTAAATAAGATGGATGCTCCATAGTTATATAAGGTTTATAGTGCCCAGGAGCACCCCAGAATTCTATACCACTCTGACAAATAGAAGCTCCATCAGTGGAATATTTACCTTTTTCTTCACAATCTTCTTTTCAGTCCTCTCTTATTTTGGTTTGAACCAGATGTTCCTAACGCAAGAACTGATTTCTTGTAAGCATTCTGACATTTTAGTAGTAATAAATCAGTTAGCTGAAGGTCATCTATTTAGCTAAAGGTCATCAACATGTTTTTTTGCCAATAGTATTGAAAAGGAGGGAAAGATAATTTTTACAGAATCCTGTAAGCAAAGACCTTTTCCAAAAAACGTATGTTAATCAGGACCATTCTCCAAGTCTGCCAAGATTAAAAATGTTCTAGCTAGAGACAAGATTCTTAAAACCCACTGCATTCAGAACGGCTGTAACAAGGTCTAGAAATACAAAGATCTTGCTAAGTCATGACTGGGAGTTCTCTCAGCATAATTATAATCTTTTGAACACTTAAAATTAGGCTCAAACCTTAGAGGCTCTTAGCTACAACAGTACAACTGTATCAAATCAATCTAGAAAAATGATCATTTACAAGATAAAGTGTTGGCAAGGAATCTGAGGACACTTATATCATCCTCAAAAATATAAAAATATTCCAGATTTCAGTACATAAAAGTAATTACTAGGGAGTTTGAAGAAAAACCACAAAAAAAAAAGGCTTGCCAAGGAAGATTTATGCTGTATGGTTTAAGGAGTACAACTTAGCTGGTTTAGAAAGGCTGTTTTTTATCACTGTATACTAAAAATAGTTTTAAGTGTCACAAGTTTAAAGAGATCCATCAGCACAAATCAGACAAACTGGAAATGAATTTCCCAACATTGCTGCAGTTAATCAAATCACAAAAGTTCAGTAGGAACTGAGCCCACAGGTTGAGACAAGTTATTTCAAAAAATATAATCTTTTACTGTTCTGCAGCCTCTAATGTAAGGGTCACACGAAACAGTGCTGGCATCCACTCCAGGACTGAAATACAAGGAAGTTTACAATTCAGTTAATGCTGCAAGAACTTAATTCCTTGCAGTGTGCATACATTTACAAGGTCTTGCAACAATTATAATCAAGTCTCACATCACCAAGATTGCGCTGATTGCTTGGTCAGGTTAAGAAAGAAAATCCTCCAGCTCATTTCTTGAGACCCATACAGAACTTCACCATTAATTAATTTCTGTGCAAGCAGAGATGAGCTGCTGTGGAAGGCAGCACGCCTGCAGAATTAACTCTATCTCAGCCGAAAACCAGGACAAGAAAGGACTTGTGCTCTCAGGTAGCACAACCCTCCAAGACACCTGGCCAACATGCAGTTTTCTTACTCACTGCCATATTAATCATTGTGAATAATGATTCATGTCATATTTTTGGGCTAGCTTTTATTTTGGAAGCATTCTTACTCTCTTCAGCTTATTTATTCACCATAAAAATGTGTTGTTGGATGATTTGGGTCTCACTCCTCCCTTAGAGAATTGCTGTTACACAAGCCTCTAGGCAATGGTGGCATACTAATTTTTCCCCTCCTCTTCTGGCACACAGTTTATCCAGTTTATTGAAAGTTAAAAATACACAGCCTCAATTCAAAAGACAGGAAGTGGGTGCTAGGAGTTAGGTTTTTCTTTAGGGGTTTTGAATGAATGACATCTTTAAATCTTATTTTCAGTAACACTAGTGAGATGGAAACAACTATTTTCCTTTCATTGGAGAGGGAATTGTTTTTATAAAACTCTCAGAAATCTAAAGTATCTTATGATATGTTCTCCTAATAATGAAGGTCCAGCTTACTGAATAGCCAGTAGGGGATAAAAATTACAATTTCATGATTAAATTATGTAATGCTGCAACTCTGTAGAAACACTCAGGTTAAGATGTAACAATTAAAAAAACTACGAGGAGAAACATCTTACTAATTGCAGGTGTACTTTGCATCTTAGATTCCAATCCCTACAACCATGGGAATGGAACATTTTAATTAAACGCAACAATACTTAGAAAAGCTTTCTGTCACTAGAAGAATACATTTTCTCGTAACATATAACCCAGATATTTCAATCTTAGATAAAAAATTGTATTTTCAAAAATCTCCAATACAAGTCAGCTAGAAAACCAACCCTTAGTGATATTTGACACAAATGTTCCTTCTCAGCATGGATTTGCATTCCATTGATCCATCCATTACTCTGTTATAAATGTATATATTTCTAACCAAGTCCTGAATCCTTTGCTATAAATAATTTGTAATGTTTTAATGTTAAAACTCAAACTATTCAAGTTTAACATTTGCCTGTGTCCTAGGTTGCAATATAGATGTAGCTAAGTATTCTATTACCACCAGCTGTGGGCCATTAGCTGCTATCACCTGCTAATGACCGACTCCGGATGACAGGCAATGGGCCATCCGTTAGCTGTTACCAGCTGCTAATGACCCACCCTGCATGACAGGCAATGGGCCATCAGGGACCCACCGTGTGACTCATGGACTTGTCTCATCCCATTGTGGGATGCTCTGCCCAGGAGGGAGGAACCAGGTGTTCCCACGTGGATATAACCTGGCCTTGGAACTGCCTGAGCTAGCCCTGTCTACTGGGTTCCCAGAGGACCAGAGCTACCACTGGATCTTCAGCTGGAGACTAGACCTTCACAGGATCACCGCTTCAACTGGACTACTTCAGTTGGACTGCTACTACCACCCTAACAGGGTGTTAGGTTGTATCTGACTTTGTCAGTGCTTTTCCTTGTATTATTTCACTTATTTTTAATTTCAATCTTGACTTGTGATCTCCCACTGGTTTGTTTTCAAACCAAGACAGCCTGGCAAACCCAAGCAAACTGAGCAATCCCCAGTAAACTCTGGCAAACAAACATAATGCATTCTTTCTACACAAACAAAAATTCCAGATAGAGTAGTCTTGCAGGGAAACTTAATGCCTGAAAATTAAGGTAAACTGAGAGCTGAAGAATTTTAAGTATCTACCAGAACACTGAAGGAGTTAATTTTACAAGCTAATTACCCCAGGTGGCAATAGAAAGGCAGAAATCTTCACAGTAGGTAATACTTGTTCTAACAAGGAAGAAACAATAGGAGAGCTCCCATGCCATTGACAAAATCCCTTCTGTCACATGAACAGAAAACCAAAGTCCTTTTCCAGAACCACAATAGGCAGTAATTGAAATTTTCTTATTCAAGACTATGAATGAGCTGTTCTCCAGTCTCACTTCTTTATTTTTCTGTTTTAGTTTTTTTTTGCCCCATCTTGTGACCTGACACTTGGGAATTTTGCGTGACATCTCACACACACACACACACACACACACACGTGACTAAAGTCATCTGGATGAATGACTTGACCAGAACTGTCCCTGTGTGCCCAGATGTGCATCCACCACATAGAAGGGTGGAACAGCACCTGTGACAGCACATGGCCACTCCAGCATGTCCAAGCACTTCCAGGAAAGGCTGGAGTTACAGCACGACTTCACTGAGTGAGCTACAAGAGCAGGGGCTTTCTCATCTACACCTGGCTGATACTTTTCCTGGTGTCCTCATATTTACTGTTTTTTGTTCTTCCTTTCCCAAGAGTAAATGCTGGGAAGTGCTGGTAGTGAGGCTCATGACAGCGTTATTGCCCAGTCCAAGTGCCTGGTAGTGTTCTGCACTGAGGGCTAGGAGCAGTGGAATTGCTTTAGCACAAAAATCATGTCTTTTTAAGGATTTGAGGTTTTCACAACATAAAGCAATTCTGAAGCCTATGGGGCTTCTAGAGAACAGAAGCAATATAATTATATTTAGAACTTAGAAAATGCAGAACAGAGGCAAGAATGATGAAAAGCACTATCCATCCATGCTCAGAAATGGTACAGGAAACTTAAAAGAACACAGACTGAATAAAACAGAATTCTTCTTCAAACAGTGAACTAGGTGGCAAACTGCCCACGCAAACTGCATATTACTTGGCATTGTAAAGAACTTACAGACAACTACTTGGTATTGTAAAGAACTCCATCACTTACATGTCACTAGTTGGAAAATTTTCAAATAATAGACACTGGCTAAGGAAGTAACAGATAAGTACATTCCAAAGCTACCTGTCTGCAGAGCAGCTGACTTTTAAGACAAGAGTTAATATATTGGCATATAGCAAAAATAAAACTTAGCCACGGCAACACTGGAACCTTGAAGGTAGGCACATCTTCCCAGTATTTTATGAACAAGTTAAAGCATTCTAAACCACCTGAGACTTTTAAATCAGAAAACAGTGAATTACAACCAGGCTTTGTCATTACAACTAGTTTCAGGTCTTCCTTGGTGCATGCATACCAGACTGTCACACGGACTCTTCAGTAGCTTTACATCATTCAAGGCACTATTTCACTTGTAAAAAAAAAAAAAGAGACCAGGACATCTTGCTCACAAGTAAAATCGAGAGAGAGTGATTTGGAACAGTATAAAGACAGTCATGTACAGACAAGTAGTCTTTCATGGAAAAAAAGCAATATACAAATCCACTGGTTTTAGAGGAAGACAAGCTCTCTTTCTCCATTCAGTAAATTCTTTTCAGCTTCCAGTACTTGAAACATTTTTTTGGGAAAAGCTCTATGAATCAAGTCTAGTTCTCAAGGTCTTAATGACATTTAGACATTTAATTAGCAAGCCATCACTTGGACTGGCATCTAAACCTTTTGTCAGAGACCTAATTCTGTGCCAATTCAAACACCCCATTAGTCTTATATTAACTAAAAAGAAGCCTCATAATATTCTGGCTACTGGATTGCACTGGAATGCATTAACACCACAGTGGAATGAATCCAACTGAATGGAAGGCTATAGATTTACAGTGTATGTATGTTAAATTAACAAAGATATTCTAGGACAAAAATATAACAACCATATATGTGCATGAATTGGTATGCAGGCATACTTTGTGCTTCCCGGTGCCCTGGACGAAAAGTCACTGACATTCAAGTGAGAAAAAAACCCCAACCTAAAACAGGCAAAAAGATTGACTTAATTAAAACTGTTTCACTGATTCCAAGCTACAACCTGCTCTTAAAACTTTCTACAGCTCATTCTCAACCATATTTAGACACTTACATGTGTGAATTGAGTATCATTATTCTGTGTTGACATTTCTCCCACAAGACATATTCAGTACATAGAATTTTTAAAAAGTCATTAACATATATAACAATACATATAAACAAATAAGCTATATTTGGAACCAAAGAAAAATCACAGTAGCAAGTGCCCTTTTCCAGCTTGTATTTCTAATTTAGATCTGTAGTTTTCACTGAAGTAAGAACAAAACACAAAATGTAGAAAAACGCTAGAGCAAATGCCAGAAGTCATTTGCATGAATTCTGTAGGGTTTTTTCCTTGCTTTTGTGGAAACAGAGTCACTACTCTACTAGACTGGGCTAAAATTAGAGTCCTTTAAAATCAAACACTTGTAGTTGAACAATCTGAGTATCATGGAACAAAATCCTAATAGTGTAATTCTGTTGAAATGAAGGGAAAAAGGAAGGCTGGTACCAAGAATGATTAAAGAAATTGATATATGAGGAAATCGGGAAATATTCAGTTGCCTTTAATCCTGATATTGCTAAAGTCTGTAAACAAATTTTTTAGTATACTGTCTTATATAAACAAACCCAATTTAGCTTTATGTTAAAAAGCAACTGTATCAAAGGATATATGGTCATATATTGGATTTTGCTAACCTTGGAATCTCATGTATCTCAGCACTGCCTGCTGACACTATCTTCTCAGCAATGACAGATGACAATTGTAACATCAGGGTTACTGGCACTGAAGCTTTTAGTCCAAAACTGCTAACAAATAGGGTTTTGATGCCAGAATCAGCTTTCTTTTTTTTAATTGGTTTAGATCCTGGTGTATAGCAGGTGTTATACCGCAATTGTTTTTGTCATACAGCACCTGCTGAGAGCCAACAATTTTACCCAAACTTTATTCTATATCCAAGTCTTTCATGACTAATACTGAGTAATCAAGGAGACTTTACTTGAGCCCTTGGATTGCAAATCCTGTGGGAAACAGCTTAGAAAAAGTAGAGCTCTTAAATGTAGAACTTTCTGAGCAGAAAATATGGAAGCTGCAAACAATCTCAGTGAGAGGAGGCAGGCATTTAACTCCAGAAATCCCATTATTCAAAGCATATACAGTACTTTCATTGAAGAATGTCTAACTCAGATACCTGTATCTCTTCCCCCACAACATAGCTGAATTTTAAAAAACACAACTAAAATCCACCAAAATCCACAAAAAAACAACCAACCAACCAACCAAAAGGAGTTTGACGACTTTGGTCTCATATCCCTTCTACTACAGTAGAAGAAGCACAGCTACTTAGCCCTTTACAGCTTATGCTTTGCACATCATAAATGGCATTTTTTAACTCAAAGAACCCCTAAACATGAGGAGGATAAGAGACACTCTTCCCTTCAGGCAAGCATTATGGGCACTGAAGGGCATTGGTGCAGGCCTGAAAGTACAAACTTTTCTTTCAGAATGAAAGCTGATTTCCCTTTGTCATGGAAATGAAGTGTCAACTTACTTACTTGAAGCTTTTACTGAACAGCAAAATGGTAAGATGGCCAACATTTTCACTGAAATAACCACGTTGCTACAGAATACTAAAATTCCAAACCAGGAACTGCATTAGCTACATTAAAAGTACTTTTTACTAAATAGGCAAGAGCACTGCAAAGGTCACCCGCTTGAACCCTTAAAAAGACAATAACTAGACTTCTGACAATGTTTCAAAGCTTTGGGCACTAGAACTCACCATTTAATTGTATGAAAAAGCTTACAAATGAAGGTATGCCAAATTTCTGGTCCTAAGAACAAGCTTAATTTTTTTTTTGAATGGTAAAGACCAACATGACCAACCATCAAGATCAGTATGATTACCAAAAGACTTTGCAACACACCAAAAGATACTTTCAATTGCATTTTCAAAACACATCAAATATTAGGATGGTGTTTTAGAAACAAGTAATCACGGAAAAGACATGAAATCTGAGCAGCACTAACCAAGATGGACAATAGCAGTATGACACTAACATGTCAGCAGCTTGAGACAAAGTGGAAGTTCTTTGCAAGACTTGCATCTGAATTTAGACAGCACTATTATGACTTGTGCCCAAGAAGAACAGGTGAGGAGCTCAGCATTTTTATTCTGATACTGTACACACAAAATACAGTTTAATAAAATGAAGAGCTCATTTGATCAAACTATTTCACTCCATTTCCAAAAGAAATATCTTGTTTCGTAGTTTGATGAAGGTTAGCACGTTCCAAAGGATGTTAGACTTACAAAATCAATGGAGGTAACTATTGATGACTGAAATGACAATCAACACTGCTGCAATCAAAAAATGTTGCACCATCCAACAACGTCTTTACAGATGGTTCAAGCAGGCAGTGAATGGATTGTATCACTAAACTAAATCAAAGCTAAATTAGGCAACTTTACTCAACTTTTTTTTTAAAAGAAGCATTTTAAATGTTTCAGTTATCAATGATACATGAATGTTTCAATGTTTCCATTAGAATTAAGAGGAAACTAAGAGCTGTTACTACATCACACAAGCAGAAGAAACCTTGACCATATATGAGGGATAACAAGTAGCATGACTGCTTCCTGTAGAACGTGAACATATCTGCTCAAATTCTTATACCATAGCCTCACAAAACACTTTTCCTATAGCTAGTGCATTTCAGGACAGTCCTGTTACCATGTCTGTTTCCAAACAAAGTTGTTGATTTTTTTCCAAAGAGTCTATGTAACAGTGGGGGGAAATGCTGGAAAATTCTTTTAACCTTAACACAATAGTGCTCGATCCCTCTCCATGACTAATGCTTAGTTTTGTACCATACAGTACTTAGTTAATGATATAACTTTCCCAGTAACTTTTCTAATTAATTTTTTAAATTAACTTTTCTAACTTACTGTTTTAATTAATCATAAGCAGTGTAAATTTCCGCTCTGTCATCTGTCAATGTAGCCAGCATTTAGCAAGGTTTGTCATGGCCTGCTATTGTGGGAACATAGTTTAGAAAAATTACTGCAACTTTGCTAAACCAACTGCAATCAACCTTGATATGCTTCAATGATCTCTGACCTAGGAGGAGGTTAACAAAGGCTGGGAGAGAGATCTGTTGATGAAACTGGACACAAGGAATGCAGAATTTATGGACCCCAAGGACATTTTGCAGAACCCTGCAATAAGAAAGTAACAAAGACAATTCAGTAATTGTATTGAAACCCTCTCTATCTGGGATAAAGATAATAAAAAGACTGAAAATGTGGACTAATTACGATGAGAAGCAAGAAATCAATAACCAGAATAATCAATAACAAGAAGACAGAATACTAATTAATGAAGATAATTACCCAATTTACAGACAATGAGCATTAATTCGTTTGCTACAATGTATAGTGAAAAGTTCTGACTGGGTGTGGATGTTAGGTGGAGCTATCCCCATGCACTCAGCACACTGAGTAATGTCAACTTCCTAACCTAACAAACTGGTTGGAGAGTTTATTTCAGTGACGTGTCTGAAACAAAAAACACTTCTATAAAAATTACAAACTAAAAGTGTACCCTCCAAGCTACTAAATTGCAATGCCCCCAAGTAGGTATCAACATGGCAGATTTCTTTCCCATCACAACCTAGTTATGCTCCCAAACATAGCCAAAGCAATGTTCACTAATGTTAACTACGCAGCGGGACTTTCTAAAATGTATGTTAAGCACATAAATAGTTTGTACATAAAATATAGTAATGTACATACTAACTATGAAAAAACGATTACCCTCTCGCACAACAAAGAGCCTGCATATGAGTGAAAAAAGCCATTTTGACAGGCAGTCCTCTTGTAATAGCATATACCACTGCTTTTTAACAGACTGTGTAAGCTTGATCTTCAGGTCTGTGTGCAAGCAATAACTAAACCTTCCCCTTCTTGTCCTTGCAAACAAAAACACTGAAACACAGGTCCAGCTATAAACTCACCTCAATTTTACCCTTCTCTGCAACACTTTTTTTGTAGTTGTATGTCAGAATTAAGGGAAACCAAGGGGTGGCATGAAAAGCAGTATTATTGTCATCAAACTCCACTACTTGGCAAATCAATAATTTCTGAGAACAGAGATCAGCTTCAAGCAGGAACTTCACATGCACGCTGAGAAACAGCTACCTATGACTATCAGGAAAATTGTCATTATAATGACTTGCCTAATGAATTGTAGAGAAGAAAAGAGTCTACAACTCTATCCCAAAAGAGAAGGACACAAATTTATTACAAAACTACTTATAAAAAATATTAATTATACAACCTGAAAGCAAGAAACACTTGTCAAAACAAAAATCTCTGCACACTACATGCCATATTTCTTTGTTTTTAATAACACACTGGAATTTCCATGAAATTATTCCAACACAAAGCCAAATTACATATAATGAGTAGGCTGGACAAACTACTTACAAAAATTCTGATGTAGTAACACTTTGCTTCTATCACTCTGAAGTTTACACTGTTTCTCCAAGGATACTACAAGAAGCAACATGGGACACAGATCCATTCTGTATGTATCTGAACATGAGGGCTGGGACCAAAGATATTCACATAACTTTTGCACAAAAAAAGTCTTGCAAAGACCCTGATGGGTAATTTCCACTCAAGTTACAGGGATACATTTAATATTGCAGTACTTTTTATTTTCACCTTTATTTTTGAACCTCATTTCTTACTTATATAACCAGTCTGTGTTATATTTTTATTCACACTCTTACTTTCCCGTATTCCTGAAACCAGATACAAAATAATACACATTAAAAACACAAACAATTCATACATTAGGAGACAAACCAAAAGTAGCTGGAATCCACTTCAGCATACACAGTGGCAATTGTAAGTTCTATCCCGACATGCTTACTCAGGCATTGAAGTAACTTTTTTAAAATCAAAGAACCATTTAAGTTGCAAAAGACCTTTAAAGTCATCAACATTAATAACATTGACAAGCACTCACTAAACCATGTCCCTAAGTGCCACAACTACATGTCTTTTAAGTACCTAGAAGACTTAAAAATGGTAACTTTTTTTACCACTTTGTGATATTCCATCACTTCCCCTGGCTGCCTGTTCCAACACTTGACAGAAGAAATCCAACCTAATCCTCCCCTGGTGCAACTTGTGATTGTTTCCTCTTGTCCTATCATTTGTTACTTAGCAGAAAAAGATCTCCATCTCACTACAGCTTCCTCTCAGGCAGTTTTAGGGAGCAATATACTTCCTGCTAAGCCTCTTTTAGTTCAGGCTACACATCTCCAGCTCCCTCAGCTGCTCCTCATTTAACTTGTGCTCCACACCCTTCCCCAGCTCTGTTCCCTTCTCTGGACATGCTCCAGCCCCTCAATGTCTTACTGGCTGTGAGGTGCCCAGAACTGGACGCAGCACTCAAGATGTGGCCTCACTGCTGCCCAGCACAAGGGAAATGGTCACTGCCCTCCTCCTGCTGCCCTATGATTGCTGACACAGGCCAGGATGCCCTTGGCCTTCCTGGCCACCTGGGCTCATGTTCAGCCATTGTCAACCAGCACACCCAGGTCCTTTTCCACGGGGCAGTTTTCCAGCCACTTTTTGCCCAGCCTGTAGCGTTGAAGGGGTTGTTGTGACCCAAGGCAGGACCCTGCACTTGCTCATTTTAAACCTCATACCATTGGCCTCACCCACTGATCTGGCCTGTTCTGACCCCTCTGCAAGTATTTTCTGCTCTCTGGTAGATCAACACTCCTGCCCAACCTAGTGTTGTCTGTGGACTGTCTGAGGGAACACTTCATTAAATCGGGTTGGCCACTGGATGCTGGGAACCCCTCTGGTGCCCAGCCACCAGCTCCATTCACCACCACTCTCTGGGTCAGATGTCCAGACAGTTTTTCACCCAGTGACACTGCACTGTCCAAGCCACGAGCAGCCAGTTTCTTCAGGAAAATGCTGTGAGAGACAGTGCCAAAGGCCTTACTAGAGTCCAGGCAGGCAACAGCCACAGCCTTCCCCTCATCCACCAAGCAGGTCACATACCACAGAAAACCAGGCTGGTAAAGCAGGACCTGCCTTTAATAAATCCACGCTAGCTGGGCCTGATCCCCCTGGTCATCCTGCACATGCCACAGGATGGCACTCAGCACAGTCTGCTCCATGGCCTGACCTGGCAGACCTGAATCAGAAGTTACCTCACTACCTACACAGAGTCCACAACCCACAAACCCCAGTACAGTCTGTAAAACAACAAGCTGGTGGCGGCTTGAGGGAAATGCTTCTCATTGATCAACTGAATTTCAGTTTATAGTATGCAAATAAATATCCAAGAAACTGCAAAGTACAACCAAGTACTATACTGAGTTTTATGACTTACTTCAATAAAGTGAGAAAACAATGAGACAAACTAGGCATGTTTGAGTCATACACCTAAATTTCGGTAAAAAATGCGTTAAATTGGAATTTGTAACACTATTCTACAAGAAAAATTATTGCCTAGTTCTAAAGAGGTTCTTGGCTGAGGTCCTTTAAATAGAACAGCAGCAATGTGGACTTTGCATAGCAGGGGTTTCAGAGAAGAGAAAAAGCTCATGTGATCCTGAGAACCTTTTTCTATTAATAAAGGGAGAGCCGACTCACACAATTTATGCTTTCATGATTTCTTTGCACTCTTGTCACACAACAATGAGAACTCCTAGTTTCCTTCCAGTTCCCTCCACATGCCAGTTACTACAAAAAAGGCCAATCTACTAACAGCCAAACTCAGCTCTGTGAAACTCAGCACCTTTCAGAATCTATTTAAAGCAGCCAACAATCACGCCATTAACAGCACAAATAAGAGCTTTTTATTGATATCTGATTTCCAGAAAAATAAGCAACTTTCACTCCAAAAATTTAACCTGTGTGTGAAAAGCTAAGTCTTAAGTAATGGTTGTGTATGTCACTAGAATTCTACTATACGATAAGAATATAAAGTTCATATCTTAAAAAAAACCACAGCATTAAGAGAGGCATCATTACACTATTTCAAAGAGCCAAGAATATTTTTATTTTGAAAATAAAGTCAACAAGAATAAGGTCTCTACTACAGATTAATATTCTATCAGTTTACGGTTAAACTCACTCCTGAAGAATAACACTAGACTTATGAAAGCCATATCAAAATGCTATTGATACTTGAACTTCAATGTTTTAGTTTAACATTTCTGTAGAGAAATCAAACTCCTTGTCCTCTAATACAACCGGACTTACTTATTCAGAAGATATTCTTGTCTACTGAATTTTATTTCTTATCTTCTGAAAATCCATGTGGAAGTAATGGCAAAATGAATTCTCTCTGATCTCAAAAGGCATTAATATTTTTAAAATTTCTTATTTCCACTAGCAATGACTAATATTTAATAAAGAATGACTGCTTTAAGACACAAATGAACATACTCATGAACCCAATTAATCTTTGGCAGTCAGTTCAAATTAGCATATACTATCTTTGTGACCATGACCAGCAAGCAATATCAGAGGGACTTGTTAGAGTAGCACATTGAGACACCAAATCCAAACAATCTTTTTAACCTTTCCTCCAACCACCTACCTCCCCCCTGCCCTTCACTGGCACATGCCATCCCTGTTAAACTGAGGTACAATATTGAGGAAATGCCTAGTAGCTTTATCACCCAGTTACAACTGATGCAGCTCAGTGCCACCTTTCAACTAAAACTGAATGGCAACCATGCAACAACTCGTGTTCTACGACAACACACCATGATTGCTGTTGAAATCACCTTCACAGTTATTTTTAACACCATTTTGATAATGACTGCTGTTGAAATGATTGCTGTTGAAATCACCTTCACAGTTATTTTTAACACCATTTTGATAAAGTTATATTTGTAGTCATAATTCAAGTTGATTAGGACCAAAATCCCAACAGTGTGAGGTATTGAAACATTTCAAATTGAGTATGTTAATCTGAAGGATGCCAAAGGTTTTTTTACTATGAAGTAAAAGTGGTTTTGCTTTGCCAATACTGGTAAAAAATGGGTGATGAAAATAATATGAGCTTGAACAGCAAGCAATTACAAGATTCAGTTAAAAATCAGTTACAACTATTTCCCAGTTGAGTTCACATAAATTCATTTAATGTGTTTAGTACATACATTTTTAAAATTTACAGTGGAAACTTCTAAATATACTTCAATGATCATAAAATAATCCTGATACACTTTTTTCTTTTAACATGCATAATATTGATAGTTTCATTAAAACACGAAACATAAAAAAGTCTGTATTTTATTAACCAAGCTCATTACCTACACAAATTCAGTCCATTAAACAATTGCTTATTCCATCAATATCCTGCAAGTTACTTAAATATCCTAAAATCGTACTGTGAAAACATTGTAACTTGACATAAAAAGACTATGTATTGCTTTCTAGTGTCCAAATTATACTGAGACAACTCAAATGAGAATATGAGGCACAACAGAAAACCCAAAGGACTCTTACACTGAGTTTCAGGTGAGAGATCACAGAATCAACAGATTTCTACTGCACAACGCTATGAAACAAATTCCAGGAAGTTGCAGATGTAGAAACAAGATGCACACTACCCTAAATCACTGCTGTACTTTCACTTCCCACTCACAGGATGTGTAAGGGTAGAAGGGACACAAGAGCTTATCTGGTCCCAACTCTTAGCTCAAGCAGGGTCATCCTAGAGCATATTGCTCCAGACTGCGTCCAAAGAATTCTGGAATATCTCCAGTGAGGGAGACACCACAGCCTCTCTGGGATATTTGTCCCACCATGTGATTACCTGCACAGTAAAGAAGTTCTTAGTCATATTCTGGTGGAACCTCCTGTGCATCACTTTCTGCCCATTCCTCTTTTCCCATTGCTCAGCACCATGGAGAAGAGTCTGGCTCCACTCTCGACACCCTCCCTTCAAATACTTACAGACATTGACATGATTCCCTCAGAGTCTTTTCTTTTCAAGACTAAAGAGGCCCTGCTCCCTCAGCCCTTCCTCCATGCACCCATGATACCTCAGAATAGCTTGCTAATATTTCCGAAAGTGTTCATCTAACACCAGTGTGAATAATTCTGTTTATTGTTACTGAGCTGCTTGAAGCACACTAGAAAAGTTATCTATTAAAAACCAATTCAACCTATTTGGCTTATGCAGAAAGAAGGAATTTTCAGAATTTAGCCAAAATGAAGTGAGCCAATCAAAGTTTTCTTTCTTTGTCATGACAGGATTAAGAAAGATTTACTGTTAACTCAGCTGTTTATTTTAAAATACAATGACAGAGAGATGTTAACTGCCTTACTCTAGAGGTTGTCTAGCTAGAAAAGATTCTAGAAATAACCTAAAAGTATTTATGAAAAGTAAATATATATAGATATAAATTATATATATTTCTGTATAAAGTACACACAAGGTACTGTAAATACAAAACGCAAGTGTTTATTAGGGCCAACAACTACTAGTTTAGCATCAATACAAACCAAAACAGTATCAGAAACTCTTTGCACACAGTGGCACAGCACACTATTGTGTTTTATATGGTGTAAAAAACCTGTATTTGTGATGTAAATTACATGGGAAATATTTTGTGCAACAGATGCCTGGGTACCAACACTTGACATACCTGAGCATGGGTTTCATTGCATGGGGGATATGCACAAACAAGGCAGACTGTAATATATGTTTTGGCTCAGCAGAGTTTCCTATTGTATTTCTTGGAACTAAAAAAATAATTGAGTAACTATATAACCATATGGATTTCCACAATTTTCTTTTCTCCTTTATGCAACCAAGAATACATATACCTTTCACCAAATGCTGTATTTTTTTGACACCTAAAGCATGCAAGGAGAGCAAGTACTTGCAAGGCCTTTGTCAATGGGCAGAACTATGCTATAAATAGTCTTCACTGTAATTAAAGGAAAAAAACATATCCAGGAAGTTCAAGTTGAAGCACAACAATAATCTCATGACGTTTACTTTAATGTTTCTTGATTTCTTAGGATTGGATGAATCCATCTGGCATACAATTTTTTTCACGGCCAGTTTAAAAATATAAGATTACAACACCCGGAGAGGAAAAAGTTCAGTTTCTCAGCATTTCAATTAATGCACTTAACTCTTGATGTAGACTTAACTTACCAAAATGTTAGCAGTGCACCTGAAGCAAAGTTTTCAAACCTGTGCTTCTCCACCTGTACATAGAACTATCTCCTCTTGTTCAGCCAGCAGCTGGTAGAAGCAAGTACATGAAAACAGATTCTGTAGAACCGTATTTTATTTTTTCAGAAAGTTTGAAGTTTCTGTGACAGCTTAACCAAAAGGCATGTCTTCA
The DNA here is from genome assembly GCF_008360975.1 of Lichenostomus cassidix. Taxonomy (NCBI): domain Eukaryota; kingdom Metazoa; phylum Chordata; class Aves; order Passeriformes; family Meliphagidae; genus Lichenostomus; species Lichenostomus cassidix. Next base: position 7,210,597 of record NC_139511.1, read on the forward strand.
CAGTAGCATAGATCACTACCATTACATTGTTTACAGCTGGGGGGACACACAAGGCAACGGCAAACAAGTCAGATAATTTAGTACACCTGCATCTTCATTTCTCTGCACTTAGTGAAGTCTGATGTTTACAGAAATCTGAACTATTTTGCTTTACATACAGTCAATTCTGAAGCTGTGAATGGCCACAAAGGCTAGAGATGCTCTGGGAACTGAGGCTGTGGTCACAGACACCTGTACACACCCACCCTTCATCACAGGAGGTCAGAGGGCACATGACACCAGAAACAAACCCTCCTAACACAGAGTTTCCCGGTTAATGACTCGTTTAATAATGGAGTTTTCAAACTAAGGTTTTTGCAGGTCAAGACCTTTAAATATCTTTCCACAGGGGACAGCGGCTCAGCTCTTCCTAAGACGCAGCCTTCGTACTCCAGTGGTACTGAAGCTATGGAGTACCTGAACGCTTCCAGACTTATTTTGAAGAGCCAAACCACTAAGTGACGTCAAATTACATTGCGCTACCGCAAAATAAATAATGAAAAAAAAGGAAAGCAAAGCGGGCTTTGAGTGACACGCACTGGGCCGGGCGGGGGCAGCGCCCGAGGGCTCATCCCAGTCCCGGCACTCACCTGTCCGCCTCGCTCTGCCCCCGCCAGCGCCGCCGCAGCTCCTCCGACGCCTCCGCCGGGCCGCCAAGCTGCGCCCCGACCCCGGGGCGGTGAGGGGCGGAGGGCAGCCGCGTATACGGGGCAGCCCCTCTCCCTCCTCACCGGCTCCCTACCCCGGCTCCCCGGCTGCTCATCCCCGCCGCGGAGCTCCGGAGCACCCCCAGCCACCTCCTCCCCAGCCACCTCCTCCCCAGCCACCTCCTCCCCAGCCACCTCCTCCCCAGCCACCTCCTCCCCAGCCACCTCCTCCCCAGCCACCTCCTCCCCAGCCCCTGCCGCTGTCCCTGCCCAGCAGCCGCCTTCCCTCAGCCGCGGCGCCGGCACCGCGTCCCCCGCGTCCCTCACTCGCCGCCCCCGGCCAGTCCCCCCGCCACCGCCATCTTGTCCGGGAGGGGAGAGGGGAGCGCGCAGGCGCGGCCGCGGCTAGCCCAGGCCCGCAGCGGCGGCCTCGCGCACGCGCGGGTGCGCGCACCGCCTCGCCCCGTGAGCGCGCACCTGCCGGGGGCGCGGGGTGTTCGTCCGGCGACCGGGACCGGTCACTCGGGGTCGGCCACGTGCCGCGGGTCGGTCACTCAGGGTCAGCCACTCTGGGTCAGTCACCTGCCGAGGGTCGGTCATCCAGGATCAGTCACCCGTGGAGGCTCAGTCACCCCGGGGTTCATCACCCTCAGAGGACCCGTCACCCCGTGCAGGGTCGGTCACTCGGGATCAGTCCCCCGGGGTCCGTCGTCTGCAGAGCGTCAGTCACCCGGGGTCGGTCACCTGTGGAGGGTCTGCCAGCCATCCGGGGCCGGTGACTCAGGGTCGGTGTCCTGCGGCGGCGGCTGCGCTGCCCTGGCACAGGAGGAGGTTGGCTGGCATGGTGCGAGCGGCGGCAGTGAGCCCCAGGCTGCGGAGGGTCGCACCGAACACAGCGCTCCGGTGTAGGAGGAATGCCGGCGGAAATCTCGGCGTGCCCACGGGCAGCCGAGGGCTGTGGAATACGAAGGGAAACACGGGATGGAGACTCGTGATGTGTTTCTTGAGCCCGGGCAGTCGGGTGATTTCCCTTTTAAAGATCACAGAATCATGGGATGGGCAAGGTAGGAAGAGACCACAGCAGCTCATCTGGTCCAACCTCCCTGCTCAAGCAGGATCACTTGGCTGGCACAGAATTGTGTCCAGACAGTTCTGGGGTGTCTCCAGAGAAGGAAACTCCATAAACAACCTTTCTGGGCTGCCTGTTCCAGTGTGCAGTCACTGGTCACACGTGGATATAATCTTCCCTGTCAGCCTGTGTTTGTGCTCAGTGAGCTTTGCTACAAGTGGTTCAGCTTCACAGTGGACCAGGTCAGCCTCTCCAGTCTTTCTCTCTCAATATGGGCTCTGTCATGGCCTGGGTTAGCAGAGATGTTTTGGTGGCCACCTCCCAACCATGTGGGTGGGTTCTATGCCACAACCAGTAGTTCCATGGTTTGGTAGCTGAGCCTCAAGGTCGGTCACCTAGATTGGATGACTTTCTTCACTTCCAGATGAAATGTTTGCACAGTCTGTATTTCACCTCCCTATTTGTAAAGTTAATACAGATCCCATCCCCAGTATCTCCAACTGCAGCCTGGGGCAGACAAGTCTCTGAGCTTCTCTTTGCTAGCTTTGCCATTGTTGACCACCCCATCCTGCTCCCTCACCCAGTTAAGACCTTTGTTTTTAACCCATCTCATGAGTTTTGTAACTACCTTATTTTTTTTATGTGTATAAAGACCTTTTACTACCAGTTTGAGTATCCTTTGTGAGGTGTTCTTCAAATTCTTTTCTAGTCCTCATTTCCTGCCTTGATGTGACCCCCAGCATTTTACAGTTTTCTGCTCTCTTTATTTTGTTTTAGATTAGTTCTGCCCCCTGATTATGAAAGGAATTGCCTTCGACAGGGATCATATTAGAGCCTGTCACAAGCGACTGTCAAACCACAAGCGTTTGTGAGTGTAAAACACATATTTAGGCAAGCTGGTACATCCTGATGAATAGCTGTGTCTGTGCATTTTAAATTTTGATATTGTTTGTGCTGCTTAATTTAGCAGAGAAATTTTCCTGGGATTTGAATGTAATTTTGAATTGCAATTTCTGTCATTGCTGTGTTGTGTTTATCCCTGTTTCAATTGTCATAAAATTGTATCCTGCAAACTGTGATCATGAATAGCTAAATACAAGCTGATACAAACTTGACCAATATTATAAAAACTGGCACAGTTAAATATACAGTAGAAATTCTTTACTATGAGGGTGTTGAGGCACTGGCACAAGTTGCCCAGAGAAGCTGCGGCCACCCCAACCCTGTAAGTGTTCAAAGCCGGGTCCAGACTGGATGGGACTTTGAGCCACCTGGTCTAATGGGAGGTGTCCTATGGCAGGGGGGTTGGAACTGGATGATGTAAGGTCCCTTCCAAACCATTCAAGGATTCTGTGATTCTGTAATGACAGCTGTTCCAAATGGTATCTTTTACAGAGTCTTATGATAGATCATGCTGATTATAGCTTTTTGAAAGACAATAGTTCTTAGTAATAATTTTGTAAATTCAGTCACCTTTAGTTTCCCTAGAATATTGCCTAAAAGCTGAAGGATGAGAATCATCATAATTTTATATTCTAAGGACTCTGAGTTAACTCAAAGAATGTTCAGCTGCGTGACAGCCTAAATAAAGACAATTTTAAATGTCTCTGTAGTACACACAATAACCTTCCACTTCATAAAAAGACAGAAACCTTCAATATTTCTTGAATTCAATTTATGAGAATCTGTCTTCAAGCAGATTTCATCCTGACTAACATAGTAGCCTTCTATAATGGATAAACTGTATTAGTGGGCAAGGAAGAGCTGTGGATGTCTTCTAACTGGGTTTCAGTTAGAAGTGGTACAGTCCTCCAATTTAGATATAAGAACTATATATAAATATATATATTTATATATAGTTCTTATATCTAAATTGGAAAGATCTGAGTTTGATGCATGGGCTGTAGAATGGAGAAGGAAGTGCCTGGATGGCCGTATCCGAAGAGTCAGAGTGAATGGTTCAATGTCCAAGTGGAAACCAGTAATGAGTGGTGTTCCACAAGGTATTAATTCTATTTAATAACTTTATCAATGACATAGACAGTGGGAGTGGGTACACTGAGCAAACTGACAGGTGACACCAAGCTGCGTGATGTAGCTGACATGCTTTGAGAGAAAGGATGTCACCTGGGCAGACCTTGACAGGCTTGAGAAATGATCCCATGTGAACCTCATAAAGTTGAACAAGACCAAGTGCAAGGTCCTGCACCTGGGTGCAGGAAATCCCCACTATCAACCCAGGCTGGAGGATGAATGAACTGGGAGCAGAGTGTAAGGACTTGGGGGTAATGGTGGATAAAAAATTGGATGTGAGCCAACCATGGGCATTGCCAGCCCAGAAAGCCAAGTGTGTCCTGGGCTGCATCCAAAGCCCTGTGGGCAGCAGGGCAGGGAGTTGATTCTGCCCCTCTGCCCCACTCTGAGGTGGGATGAGACCCTACCTGTAGAGCCGCCTTCAGCTCTGGGGTCCCAGCACAGGAAGGACATGGAAAAGTTGGAAAGAGTCCTGAGAAGGGCCACAGAGATGGTCAGAGGGCTGGAGCACCTCTCCTATGATGAAAGACTGAGGGAAGTGAGGTTGTTCAGCCTGGAGAGAACTTATCCAAACAACCGTGGTAAAATGAAGTTACAGCAGTAGTCATTTATGACTTGCAGTCTCTTGGTTCCTTGAGGTAATTAAGTGAACAAATGCATCTGACTATGAACTGCAGTTTAGTGCTGAAATGCAGCACAGGACGGTTGCCACAGGAAAAAAATAGGGAATATATCTGCCCTAGCAGTGTGACCCACCTCACAGGTATACTGAGAGCACTTCAAGCAGCTGCTACAGAGCCTTTGCAGCTATAGCTTCTCCCTGGCCCCTGTGGCTGAACATCTGCTGAACAGCTCATGAAGAAAGAAACTTTGGCTAATACACCATCTGTCTTCAAAAAAAGGGAGACCAAGTCACTCACAAGCTAACCTGCGTCACAGGGGACAAAGACATACAAGAGAGGTAGAAAAGCAATAAGTAGTTAGGATCCTTGAGGAACCTGGCGGTAACTGCTCTAAATAGTGGCATAAGGAACCATATGCTACTAGAAATCAGCGGGAATCTGCCCTAGCTATGACCTTTCCTTTCCCTCCCATTGTGCCTTTTGCTGCTGAGTACCTATTCCAGAAGTAAACACAGGATTTGCTTGTGTACTGGGTGGGGAATTCACTGAGTAAAGGTGAATGGTATACCATGGTAGCATAAATCTTGTGGACTATAATATGTTTCTCAAAATAATATTTGAAACAATCTTCTTTTTTGCCTTTTTAGCTTGCTGGCTACCCACTCATCTGAAGATTATTACCATTTGCAGTTTAGTTTTTAAGAGAATGATCAGATTAATATTCCATTGCCCATAAATGTTTGACACATGTACATAGGTCAATTTCTGCCCTCAGTCAGTAAATGTAAGAACATATGCCAGAATAAGCCCAGAACCTACTGGACAATATAAAGTGAGAGCAGCTCTATTTCAGTTATTTGACAATTGAACAAGATGATCATACTGAAGATTCACTCTGAAAAGTTACAGCCTGTTCTAAGGGGAATTTGCCCACCAAGAAATGTTCTGGAGCTATTGGCCCACATCTTCAGATGTTCGTTGTAAGACGGATGTTTTCAGAAGTGCTTTCATGGGGACACTTCTATGGCTCACTGTGAAAAGCTTTACTGTAGGACTACATTTTAAATAAAGGCACGAAAAATGCCAATGTTGTTAACAGTATTACTAAGTAGAAAAATATTCTCCACTCTTTGGAGAATATGATTACTGGAGGAAAGTGTCTCTCACAATTGGCAGTTTTCTATGTTGTGGATTTAAACAAATTTTGTAGGAGCCATTTTAGCAACATTTACCTTTCAGGGCAAAGGCCAATCTGGAGAACCCTGAGTAAGTAAAAGTATAGAGAGAAAAGTTTAGATAGTAGTTTTACAGATGTTTGCTACTGAGGGACTAGCTTTCTCTATTTATGGATTGCCAGTCACAAAGAAAATTCACCCTTAAGAAGAATGACTTCCCTTTTTTGTGTTTGGTTTGAGCAATTAATAGTTTAATATTCAAATGTCACTCATTAATGTACTTAGTTTTGTGCTAAACAACAGTAAGTTGTTTACTGGAGGTAATTTCAACCAAGAGAAAGAAATAGGAAAGCAAGAACCCATGACACCGTGTCTTGGGTTCCACCACATGACAGAGGAAAAAACAAGAGATTATTTCCAGGATAAATAGTAATAAACTTGGAAATTCTGTAATCCCAGAATCCTAAAGGTATAATTAGAACTGTAAATCTTGGTTTTTTATATAATTTTATTTTTAGTGCAGTTAAATATCAGTGCATTAGCTAATTAGATCAGAGAACCTGAAGCAATGAAGCATGTGGTGGGTAGTCTGGTTCATGTTAAAGTTCACATTTCTAAAAGAAAACAAAGAGAAAAACAGTAATGCCATAAAAAAAATCCTGACTTAGGATGGCCGGATCAAAAGTGGCTCTTAAAGCCACATTATTTTTAGCTAACCTTATCCTGTCAGTATAAAGGAAAGGGATAGCTGAATGGAGTATGTCCAAGTTTCCTGTGCTGGAATTGAAATGGGAAAGAAAATAAGATACGAGCGTTTTGAATATTCATGAAAAATGGCTTTAAGTTTAGTCCAGAGAATGCGTAATTTTGAGCTGTGCTCAAGTCCTGACATCAGAAGAGGTCTGAACTTGCATCCTGAATCTTCAGCTTTCTAAGAGAGAGGTGTTTTTAACATGAAAGTCAGATGTCTGCATCTTTAAACAACATTGTTGCCTCTCTTGGGAGATAGAAGGAATAGAGACATCCTAAAGGTGGAGTTCAGTTTATGTGCTTTGCTTATCAAAGTCTGTTTACCCCGGAAGATTTTTAAATAGTTCTTGCTTTACAATTAGAGGTATCATTAGACAAAGAAACAAAGTAAGAAATTTTCTCTTGAATTATTTGAAAGAACTGAAAAGGGTAGAGAAGCTAGTATCTAACAGATAGAGGAAAGCTCTTGGGGATAGTTTTAGATAAAAGCCTCTATAGCTACCAAAGGTCAGGACACAAGTGACAGAATCTTTGGAGAAATTAGAATCCAGTCATTGCCTCAAAAACATTGCCCATGATAAAGAGAAGAATTACATATGGTGACCTAAGCTACTCTAATAAGAGAAGACATGCAGCCATCTGCATGATAATGTTCCAGCACAGAGCAAACAGTGATAGTAAACACTATACGGTGAAGACACTAAAACTTATAAAATAAAAGTGGATGATTTTTGTTCATGTGGTCATTTCAAAAAGTGAAAAAAATATAGCTGTGTTAAAATCTGTCTCTGTTCTTCTATGTATAGGAGGAACTTGCTGCTAAAAACAGCAAGAATAATATAGACTTCATATGAGCTCTAAACCCAATAGAATTAACAATGTTACTTAATAAATTTTTATGTATTTTTACAGAAGAAGCAAATCTCTGTTCTCCTCCTCAAATTTTCCTCATGATCAAAAATTACTTCTTTCACAAGTAAGCAACTGTGCCAGCGTGTGGGCTCAACAAACTTTTTTTCTCTATTGATTTTTATGTAAAATAAATGAAAAAACACTGCTGGTACCTGTATTTGCAGTTTTCTTGGAAGAAAAGAGTTAAAAATTGTAGAATGGGAATGGAGCAGTACATTTCAGTGTTCTTCAGATTATGACACTTTATGTGAAAGTCTTCATACTTTGTTTCAGCATGCTTATGCTCCAGTACATAATAAAAAACTTATTTCCATATTAAGCCCTAATTTTTGTGAAATTTGAGTAAATATGGCAGATAATACAGAGTGCTGTTAGGACATGGTTTTGTACATTCTGTGTAAGAGTCTTCTTGGCCATCTGAAGCTGGGTTGAACGTATCACATGCTGCAATTATTCTAACTTGTTTTAGACATTTAAGAAAAATTGTCTGCTAGAATTACCTGATTCTGTCTGCTGATTATAAGTAGAGTCTAGAGTCTAGAGGGACCAATTTAGACTCATATTCTAGCATTCAGGTTCTTAAATGACAACACAATAATCTTGTATTTTATATCAGTACATTACAAGATATAATACAATCAAATAAATTAATGTAATTAATACACTTTTGCAAACTATGTAAGAATCAACATACATAGATAGTTTTCTGTAAAAGGCATAGATTTTGAAATTTGAAATGTTTGCATTTCTGATTGTTACTGTCATTAGTCTTTCCTTAAATAATATAATCTTTATCTGAGATATTACTACTGTTTCCATGGGGGAAAAAAACCTAATCAACCCTGAGGCCTAATTTATCAGATCTCAGCCAGACATTACTCAATTTAAATTAACACATCAATATCAGTGAGATCAAATAGCTACACTCATGACTGTCTTTAAAGTCTGCATAATAGTTCACTGATAGCAACAGTATTTGCATTCCTTATGTAAAATTCAAGATAACCATAATTTCTCTGTCCACACAGTATTCTGGGAAAATCTTTGAAGGCTGCCTAAATTAAAAGCTCATGAATATATCTATATCACTGATACAAGTTTCGAGAAAAGAGAGTTAGAGGGTCAAGTTGCTTCCTTGAAAGCTTGTTGAAAGCTTGATTTTGTATAGTGACCAAGCTTCCTTCATTTACAAGATCCATTTACTGAAGTTCATATAGAAATTTATGTTATTTCCAGGGACATTTACCATGGAGAAGTGTATTAGGAAGCAGAATCTGTATAATTAGAATTTATTTGGTCCTTGAGAAATAGTAGGAATTTAGTAAAAATTTGGGGAAAAAATATTTAGTTTTAGATTAGCCCATGGCCCAAAAATATTGCCAGTACCTATGTGACAAACCACATTTTAATCACAGTTCTTGTGCAGTAGAAGCAAGCTGAGTTAATAAATTTTCTGAGAAAAAAGAAGAGGATTTTGTAGGACTGTGGATATCAGTATTGCTGAATTCATCATTATGGGAAAGACCACACAAAAGGTCACATCTGTGACCACTTAAAAAATTCCTGGCATGTTACTAAAACTATTCATCATAGTATTATTTTAGAAGCAAAATAGGTTTTTTTCTACTCCAAAACCAATGTATTTCAGCTCAAGTGAGATATTGACTGTCCTGCTCTCATGTGTTTCATGTTTTTGTGGAAGATAAACTGCAGAAGTTTTTGTAATGATTCAGAAATAAATACTTCTGAGTAGCTACTCAATTAGTTCCTTGAAAGGAAAATCTGTTCTGACATGCCCATCAGTCTAGACCATGAAGTGGAGAGAGTATTTCCACATTCACAGGTGTAGATTTTTTGAGGCACTGCTCCGTCACAAATAGTGCTGATCAGCTTGTAAATTCCAGCACCAGGACAGCTGACAGAAGCTGTCATGCAGAATGAAAGTCACAATTGAAAATCAGTTCTGAAACTGATGAAAACTGCAGTGGGATGCTGCAGGAGTATTCTAGAGAGATGTATATTTCTTCAGAAAAGTATCTATCAGAATGCAATAATTTGCATTCATTTCAGGATCGGTATGTACAATTTCATGGAGTAGTAGAGCTCTTAGGCAGAATATACAGACCAGTTAGAAAAATATTATTTGCAAAGTAAAGCCCTAAAATATTAAGAAATTTGAAGGTTGCCTCTGCAATATTAATTAATGTGATTTGTATATTTGTTTCATTCCCTCATGCTATGAAGCAATGCTTATTCATGAAATCATGATATAATCTCTGCAGTGATCAAAAATCATTCAGTGAACCACATCTGCTAAAAATGTGAGAATGTTGTGTGTCTTAGTTTTGCTCTCTGTGAAAGATGCACTGTTCTGTTTGTTCTGAATGGGTGTACTACTAGGTTTGTTTGAAGCCACGTAATTCACATGTCCATAGAGATGGTAAAGGATTCTCTACTAATCCTTTCTGATATGAAATGCCCTGTCAATCATGTTTTTTACCTGGATGAACTGTCTCAGTCGAGCTAGTCAGTCCTAATATGGAAGACGGACCAAGACTTTCACACCCATCTGAGTTCCTCTTTGAATTTTGCTCTATGCATTTTGAGACAAACTACAACTGTGTCTAATCTTCCAAAAACAGGGGTAAATTACTTGAAAATTGAAGTAGAATCTATCAGCAGGACCTGTCTAACACACAGAGTTTCAAACTCCTTTGAAGAATGCCACCGGATTTTTGTGAAAAGTCATAAAATACCCATACAGATTCTTCCCCAGTGGAGATGATTTATCCACACTCCCATTAGCTTTATTTTTTTTGATGGTTTCCACCAACTTGCCTAGTGAAGAATTCAGGTTTACTGCTCTGCAGTTCTTCTTCTGCAGCTCTTTTGAAAGCCTTTTTAAAGCAGTGTCATATTTACCATTTCACAGTTGAACAAAGAGAAAAAAATTGGAAAAATCTGTGAAATCTAAGGAAGTAACAGAACCAAATCTTGCAGAACTTGATAGTCCAAGTAGAATTCCATGCTAGTGAGTCCCTGTTAAGGAATATCGTAAAAGTTACACTTCTGCATGCTTATTTGGTAGTGCAATAGGACAGAATTAATAAGTACATGCCTCAAGTCCATTTATAAGTCTTGAATGTGGTAATGTTGGTTAGTTTTAGTTGTCTGGGTAATATTTAATGCAATGTATTTTTCTGAAGTTTTCTGCAGAGTTAAACACCTTCTGACTATTATGAAGCATGTGTATTTTGAGGTGCAGAAAATAACATAAACTTTTAAGCAAGTACAGAAGGAGAAAAACTTGAATGAACTGAGATCTAATTATAACACTAGGACTGTTATTACAAGTAAAGGAAAAACTGTATTCAACCTCTATGACTGTATCTTAAAAGCCCAATGAGAAGCAGCTCCAAATCATTGACACTTATTCCTGTACCTCTGTGTGTTCGAGTTGCCCACAAACTTCAAACTACAGGGTACACACAATGTTCATTAACTGAAGATTTTGAATATGAAGAAGCAGATAGAAATCAGGAGAGTGTTAACACAGAGAGCTAACATATGCAAGAGAATTGGCTTCTTCTACCTGAGTACCTGATTACGATCACACTTGACATTATCTAGTTCGTAACAGCATTGTAAAACCAGTACAGGAGCTGAAGTTGAAGTTGTCAGAAACTCTGCTGAATATGGAGACCTTGGCAGAACGTAAACACAAGTTGGTTGATTTGATTTTTGTTATTGACGTGAATACATAACAGGAAGATTGCAGTCTAAGTAACAATTATCAGGATAAATTTACATAATTAGCAATTGGAGGAAAAATCAAATATGGCATGCAGCACCAGTCACTTTTAAATTTATTTTTAGAACCTGAGTTTAATTACCTCTGGCACTGTCACAGCTGCTACACGATTCTTAAATACTTTAACTGAGCAGTTTGCATCCTAATGGAGAGGCTGTCTCCTGTACACATTCTGTCCACATTCCGATGCAATTTCATGAAATAATCTAACTGGCTGGGCTATAAATACCCTATAAAAAAAAAGCGCATGGTTCACTTTTTATGCAGTTCATTAGATGGAGATAATAAGGAAGGGCAGAATAGTGCAGGAAGACAATTTTACCCTTCTTCTTACCTGTAAATATGTAGCTATTATGGGATACTTAAATAAACAACCAGAATAGATTATCCATTACATATATGAAGAGTGAGTAGGTAACCATCAGCTCTGATACAAATGAAATCTAATCTGGTAACTCTATTTAACAGTTATTAAGAAACATGCATCTAGCAATTTGGGAACTCACATATTGTTTTATACATTCGGAATCCCCCAAATTTCTATGATTATGATTTATATATTCAGTCAAGCTTAATATGATCATGTTAGACATTCTGCCAGTTTCTGAAATGAATCCCTTATCATATATTATTTAAAATGTCTCATAATACACAAATTCATCAAAAAGCAGCTTAAATTCCTGTGTGTTCTCAAGAAAGAATATTAAATTAAAGAAATGAAAAAAAAATTAGCAGATAATGATAGAAATTAGAAGTAGGCCTGAAAGAAGACCTTATTTTGAGACCTTGAAAATATATAGCTGCAAGCTTACTTTTTACAAATCAAGTTGATTAATGCATAACTAGCTGTTCCCTATTCACAGTTTTATGCTTTCATGATATTAAAGCATAAATATTTACACCCTTTACTTTCACTAAAAGTTGTGTGGTCTTAAAATAGTTCCTGCATATAAAGACACATATATTCCTCCTATCTCCACTATCTCCTTTTTTCCTCTCAGTTATTCCCCGAATTCTTTGTGATTTTCTCTGCTTACTTACCTTGTTTACAGACATCTGCTCTGCTCAGCTGCTATGATAGGTCAGGAGGGAGAGAGACGAGAAAGAGAAGTGAACAGATGTACTTTAGCTCAACCATCAGATATATGGGATTGCAAGAAATTCAGGCCTCAGTCATGGAAACATTTGAGCATTTACTTAAATATATTTCATAGGAGGAGTAGTGCTGTGAAAGATTATCACTTCATGCAAACATTTCCATGATTACAGCCTATGGATTATGGATTAGAAATTTGCATTGCAGAGTCAATAGAATTTATTTATTTAATTCTTCTGAGGTCTGAACTTGAAACTATTCCTGAAGATGGAAAATACGTATGAACTTTCTTATAGAAACAAGAATTAAGAAAAGGTCAAATGCAAAGGATAAGCTGTACAAGCACACCTCTCTCTTCACGTCATGCACCTGCCTGTTCTGTACTGGGGGCGGAGGATAAGTGCTGAAGTGAGGGAAAGATGGTGCAGGGCTTTTTCTGGATCAGTAAAAAAGGCTTTGACAACAAATGGCTTAATAAGGTAACTGCTTTAATTAGACAGAGTAAGAAGAGGTAGCAAGGAAACCTGTGTCCCACGAGTGGCTGGGCACCCTGAGTTCGTGGAACACGAGATGGAGCCTGGATGGATTTTCCTGTGGCACACTGTGCAGAGCAGATCCTGTCTGTGGGGAGAAGCTCTTCCTTTCAGTACTGTGAGCTATTCCATCATTTCATTGCAAGACAGCAGCACTGTTCGTAAGGGATAATGTAACGAGAACCCTTTGCAGCTCTTGTATGTAAAGGCAAGGCCAGGCAGGTGGTGAAATCCCTGCTCTCCAGTGGGAGCTGCCTGCAGGCTTCTCTGTTCCAGAGAACCTGCTGACTTTATCCAGCAGCCAAAGACTTTGTGCAGCACAGAACAGCCCTGAAAGCCACCCTGTATATTCAGCACAGACCTCTGCCTACTCAGGCGAACTGTTATGTGGGTCACTAGCTCCTAAACATGGAATGCTGCCCTGGTCAGGATCAATACACTGCCCAGGAGGAGCAGGCATAGTTTCTCTGAGAGCTCACTGTGAGCAAATCTCCATTAATTCATGTTTACTTTGATAGATAAACATATATTTTTAAGGCTGTAAAGTATGCCTCCTTATAATGAGGGGCTTTTCCTCAAACACAGTGTTGTGTGAGGAAAAGGAGGAAGACTAGACACATTGTGTAAAAAACCACGAATTTTCAAATTCAATGTTATCGTCTTAATACCTTGTAAAGTAATTTTACATCAATGAACTACCCATCTAGCAAATAAGTAAAAATAATTCTCAGAGTATAATAGAGGTGTTTCTGTGTGTGCATTCTAATAACAATGGTTTTGGTTTCAGAAATGAACCACTGGTTGGAAGAAAGTAATCCTTCTCCTAACTGCCAAGGGCTACAGAGCACACACCTTTCCTTAGCTCCTCCTGGTTTGGGTAACATGGTCTATTTCATTGCATCCTATCACAAGACCTCAGACATTGCACTGTTGTGTGACCTAGTGTTGTACCCTCTCGCAGATTAAAGGAGAAAAAAAAGAATCAAAATAGAATCTATCCTCATATTTTTTCCCTGAAAAATTAATGGGATACAACAGCAATGAGACATCAGTTGCCCCTGTTGACATTGGCTCAAGTATTTGTGAAGATTTATAACTCCAACCTTGCATATGTGATTACATATATTTTTTATTTGCCTTCTGATAATTTTCATATTTAAGATTAACTTTTTCTTTCTCTCTGTGCTATCAACTCATTCCACCTTTTACAGATTAGTAATGCATAGCTGTATAGTAATGTTATTTTTACATCAGAAGCTAGGTTAACACATAGACTTCTGTTTCAAGTGCTGTCTTACTGTCAGCATGATTTCTGGTGGAGCTAATAAAAAATGACCACTGTAAAACAAGTATCTCTGTTTCCAGGCATAAAAATTTATACTTTTGAAATCAATCCCTTGGTTGAATCTCTCCACTGCTTACACACTAACACTGTACCTTAATTTCTAGAAATTAACTCAATTTAGTAAGTATTTCAGCAATAAACACATTAGAAATCTTTTGTTGCATATTTGAAGTATAACCCACAAGTCCTAGCAGTGTTTCTGTACAGGAAGGAAATGGTAATGTCAGTTGAAGTAATAAAAGATAATCAAACTTAAGTATGAAAATATAAAGCTGTTTTCCACATTTGAGTAGTTTCAATTTTGGCCTGCCTGTCTGACCTCTAAAAATGTTTTGGAATTAATTATTCTGTTGTTGCTTTAAAATAATTTGTAAAACATATGGAATAATGATTATAATTTTTCCTTCTTTCGTTTTTTTTTCTTCTTAATGCTGAATGGAAAGGACAGGGTACAACAGCTCTGTTTCTACGTATTTGCTATTTCTCTTCTCTCTAAATAGCTGTCCTTAAGTCCCTCTGTGCAGTAACCAATGCTCCTAAATAATGTGAAGCAGAAATAAAAAATTGAAGGAGTGGCACAGGTTGCCCTGAGAGGTGATAGGTACTCTATCCCTGGAAACATTTGAGGTCAGGTGGGACGGAATTCTGGGCAATCTAGCTGAAGATGTCCCTGCTCATTCCAATGGTGTTGGACTAGGTGGCCTTTAAAAGGTCCCTTCCAGCCCAAACCATTATGTTATTCTACAAAAAATTACCGCTGTTGCATTGTCACAGATTTCTTTTAAGCTTCAAGTCTGCAATTAGATCAATATCAAGCTATTCACAAGCTGTTTCACCTACATTCTAACCCGTAAATGCTACACTGAACTTACCACATCATGATAGCACTACTCTCACAAAGTTCAGGCTGGAGATCATAAGGAAGGGTGGAGTTTGGACACAGATGGGGAAGCAGACAGTGCTGAGCTTAAGTAAAAGGACCATGGAGGCTGCACAACTTAGAGACTTGTATTTCTGCCATATTCCAGTTGTGATATCGAGTACTGTTTACTTCTCAAATACCAGCAGGATTTAGGCAACAAAATATGCAGATAATGAAGGGGGGGGGGGCTGGGTATGTGCTGTATTTCCTTGGCAAAACAGGTTATGTTTTTCTAACAAAGGGGACTGGTGTTTTAATTCCCCATGATCATCACGTAGGTTTCATCAATCTTGTTTTCCAGTGTGTTGCATCACCTCAGGGGACTCGATTGGTTTTGAGAGTCACTGGCAGCAGAGTGACACTTTCTGGGGTGTTGTTGGTTGCTGTGCCCATACAGCAGGGATACACGCATATCCCCTTATAGCATTTCCTCAAATACTCACCTTCTGCTTATTCTAGGTTGTCATCCAGTCCTTTTGTAATGGCTCCTCATCTGTAAACATTTCACAAATAAAACATCCCCTTATGCAATGCCCTTTACGTTTTCCAGGTTCCAAACCCCTCCTTGTGTGCTGAATAACTCTAGTAAACATGAGTACGAAATATTAGCATTCAAAATAATGTAACTAATATCACAACTGCATTGAGAATGATTGTATAGAAACATTTGCTGGTCAGACTTTGCGTCAGTAAGGCAGAGGGTTGAACATGGAATTGCCTGTCATAAAATCTTTATTGTGGATACCTTGTAAATAACAATATGCTGTGCTACCACAAGCTAAGGAATTTATTTACCCCTTCGTGGTGTCAAAAAAGTACAGTGGAGCAAATTTTGCTTATAAAAGAAATAGAAATGAAAAAAAACCCCCAAAAAGTGAAAGTGGGCTGAAGCCCTCTGGTTTAGTTAGTCTAGTCTGTTCTGGTTTTTTCCTCCAGTCTCCATCTTCCAAAGAAAAAGCCCTGAGAAAGGGTTGTAGGGAATGTATTCAGGCCTGTCTGCTTTACACACTTGATTTGCAACGTGAAGTGCTCAGAATCACGCTCTTGACCAAAGGAGTTTGGAGAAATAAGCAGCCAAGGCAGGGAGCACCAGTGTCTCAGTCCCGATGCTTCCTTCTTGTCCACGTGCCTTTCAGCCTGCTTCTTTCTCTGCAACCAGCCATCTCTGTGGACTGCTGTGGAAGGAAAAAGGCCACAGCTCTGCCAAATGAACACTTCCTTGTGCATGTACGTGTTCACAGCAGAGCAGCAGGATGGGGCTGAACCACCCTCAGAGCCACGTTTATTCAGGCAGCCTGAGTGCACTCAGTTGGATCAAGAGGCACTTTCCCCCACTATTTGTTCATGTCAGAGTATTAGTGAAAATACATCCCTTGTTGTGAATCATTTCCCAAAGGAAGTTTAGGGATTTTTTTTTTTTTTTTTTGGTATGTCCTCTTAGTGGAGTTGATGAGAAAAACCAGAAGCTGAAATGTTATTTTCAATGGGAAAACAATAGGAGGGAGTTTAGGTAAATGAAAAGGAGGAAGGATGGACTGAGGAAAGGGAAAACACAACACAAGGAAAAGGAGAAAGAAATAAGAGTAAGGAAATCTGTATCTTAAAAAACATCAAAACACCAGGGGAGCATTTAATTTTATTTATCAGCCTCTGCATATTGGGGCAATCACTGTATTTCATTTTTTTCATTGGTATTCTACAGCTTCCAAAAATATAAAAGTGAACTCAGCTATTCTACATGAGAAAAGTAAAATAGGAAACAAACAGAGCTGCGTTATGAGGGAAATTATTTTATTCAGTGAGTGAATGAAGAGAAAGAGTGAAAAGAGCTTCTCTGCTTTAATTTATGCCTTTTGAGCTATATCCATCTGGAGCTTTTCCTCATCTGAGAGAGCTTCAAGGTGGTGAAAAAGGAGAATATTACTGCCCTCCATAGTCCAGAAAACATAGATCTGTTTCCTTTAATGGGATGTTGAGATACAATTAATAAACAATGTTCAATATATTATTTTTTTGTATATACCTCAGAATTTTAAAAGTTAAACTTTATATAGAGACCATGGTCATAATTTCTTTCGCTTGTCTAATTCAGCCTCAGGTATTCCTGTAGTTTCTAATCAGATCTGAACAGTTAAGAAAAATTTGAGAAAAAAGCATTCAATTTTTATTAACTTCTTGAGTCACTGGGGTAAAAAGAAAAAAAAGGTCTCTATTTTCAAGGTTAAAAATGTAACACATAACTTGCTTACAGCAGTATTTTGCCCGCAGATTTTAGTGGGTCGATCTGTCAGAGAGGTGACTGTCAAATGGAAAAATAATAAGGTCAAGAATGAAGCTGTTTTATTTGTAACATGAGGACATTTAAATTTTTTTTTTGCTAAAACATGATTCTAACCAGAAATGGCATTTATTAATAGCCCAAAGGATTTTGGCCAGTATCTCGTCGTGTTTCATAGACATCTGGAGTGGTCACAGCCAAGGAAGAGCCTCAGCTGAAGAACCCTGAGGTTGTTTACTTGCAACATTGGCAAGGCTTTGGTCAGAGAGTCAGCTCTTTGTAAGAACATCCCTATCAGAGACACATTTCAGCGTATTGCTGTGGATGCACAAACTCATAGCTGGAGTGGATGGGGGAGTCGTTGTGATCATCTGTTCCGGACCTCTTTGGGGCTTATTTCTGTTTTATGCTGAGTGTTTATCACAAAACATAAATGGTCTTGGTAAAATGAGGTAAGGGTACAAATCACTGGGTTTTGGAGAATACATCTGCATGATGTGCAGCACAAATACAAGCCCTCTCTGGCTGTTTGACCAGCATCCTGTGATTATGGGTGCTGCAAACCTACACTGATGCACAGATGTGTGATTAACTTCAAAAAACACCAAAACCCATTCTTTAAAAACAAGTATTTATCTGCTGATCTTGTTTTTTCATATCTTCATCTCCAGGGTTCTTATTTTTGCAGTTCTGTCTATTAATCAGTCACTCTAAATCCACATTGTGGTTTTTGCTTTGGAGAAAAATTATTTTTCCCCACAGGCTAATATTGATTGACAGCTTTCTCATCTTTAAATACTCCAAGTGCTATAGCCATTTTTGCTTTGTACAGTCACATGCTGTGCTGTAAATATGTCATGCACAAAATGTTAATTTATGTAACTGCTGTACCAGATATTTCTTTCCTCTGCATAAGTGACTCAAGCAAAATTCACGATATTAACTATTAAATCTATATTAATATTTTGGCAGTGCACTTTGGAGTTTACTGCATTTTTAGAGATATCTGTCTTAAAAAAGTGAAAATTGTACCCCTGTATGTTAAAACAGTCAGTGTTTGAAGACTGGCTGCAAAGGCATGAATTATGTATTATATCATCCTGTGCCAGATTAGGAACGAATGTTTTTCATCTTATTTGAGTGGTTATAACCGGAGAAATAAGTGAAGGTAAAATTTAATTTTTAATTTTCTTTCAAAAATGCAGCCATTAGTTTTTGAGGTGGAAGGAAGTATATAGGGGTATTTCTCCCTGTTTGCTATTCCAAATTGAAAAGTTGTGACCTACAGGGCTTCCTGAGCCTTTTAACTATGGGTCAGATTTTTTTCTTCTATGAATTTGTCCAGGTGATCTTCATGCATTTATGATTTTAATGTCCAAAACATACTGTATTAAGAAATTCTATGATTTAATATGTAGTATGCAAATTTACCTCCTTTTTTTTTTCTTTTCTTAAATGCTTTGAGTAGTAATACCTTTTGATACTCCCTCAAATTACAATAATAAGGCAAAATTTTGTGAGGAAAAGAAAATGGTCACAGAAATGTTAAGGGACAACTAAAAAGCATGTATTGTATTTAACTGCTGTTAGTGGAGAATTGTCACTGAGAAGGCTTTTATCAAAGTATTATCCAAATTTTAAATATCGTATTGTGAACTGCTTGGATAACAGATTGAAGACCACTTTGATCATATTACAGTAAGAGTATTTCCTGTATATATGACATGATTCATAATCATTCATCAATCTCTGTTCTTTCTCCTCTTGAGGAAATTAAATAGAAAGCTTGTTTTAAAATGGTTTGTCACTGTATTGTGAGAGAAGAGGTGGTCAGATGTGGCTGTCAAAAATTCCAGAGAGAATCATTGCTTTAGGGTGATCTTCATCAGGCCCTGTTGGTTTCAGCTCCTTACAAATTTCAAATATTTTAAAATATTTACATTTAAATATCCTTTAGCCTTCATTTCCTCTTCTGAAAGATGTGTTTCTGCTAGCTTGTTATTAAACTTTTAATGTATGAAACATTATATCAGAATACTTTTTATTTTAAATAGAATTGTGAAAATAGCCATTCAATATTTGCATTTTGCACCTACATATCTCAGCTATGATTTTGCACTGTACTGCAGCAATGTCATTGCTTACTATTTTGTATGGATCTTTTTTGATTTTCAAAGCATTAAATAGAGTCTGATATAATAAATTTACTCTAATAATATACTTTCTTGTTTTCTTTTGTGTTAGAATAATTCACTACTGTTTTTTATGTGATCTCTTTTAGCTGCTACTTTGGTGCACCATTTCTTCCCTTTTAGATTTCACTCTCATAGGAACAAATTCCTTGAATTGAAATTTGGAAGTTTGGAAGGTGGAAAAGGAGATAATTTGTTGCTGTTGTTGTTTTAATGTTCATTAAAGTCAGTGTTATGTTTTTTGGGGGACTGGCTTTTTGGTTTTGAATTCTCACAGTTAACAGTGTCATGGTATACTGCTATCTAACAATAAAAATTTCTTTAATGTAAGACACTTACTGTTAGTTTTCTTCTTTTCTTTTTTTCCCACTTGTATACATGAATTCTGCCAGTTTATTGCAGTTTGAATCAGTTAAAAAACTGTTAACATAGATCTCAAAACCAAGTTGCACTCACAGAAGTAAAAGTAATTTGTTTTACCCTTTATAATTATGTCTCGTAATTTCCTAAAGTGGTAGCACTTATTTTGCTAGGGCAAAAATCAAGAAAGGATTTTAAATGCCAAAAATTACACAGGGAATGTAGGTCACATGTCACAACAACTGTTTGTTTCCACATCCTTGCTTATACCTGAACCTGAAAGGAGAAAAAACATATTGTCTGCTCTGAAAACACCGTTTAAAAACTGAAATAATAATAGACAGAAACCAATGCTTTTCAACTTTTCTGTAATTGATGTGGCTCATGGACACCACTCTTTGACAGCAAAATTTGTTGGTAGGCTCAATATTTCGTAGGTTCATATCAGCCATATGCGAAGCACTGTACATTATGTACCTGCCATGTCTCTGTGTCTCTGAAAATTGCAGCCCATACACATTCCTTTAACTAAGGAATCAGTAAAACTGTTCTGAGCACATTACTAGGTTTACAGAAAAAAAATGGGGAGATGCCTTCAGCCTATAAATTGATATGAATTTCATTACCCACCTTCTGAGGCTCTCTATATATTCCTACAGACCCATCTACTCCTAAATCTAGTTCATGCCTACTGACTGGTAGTCCTTATTTTGCAGTGTGATTCTACCTGGAAATGTCATACTAAGGTATTTTGGATTATTGAGTTGTGTGTGGATGCCAACCACGTGGTGAAACTCTTACCAACAACTGGTAAAAATAAAACTCCTTAATGCCAATGTAGCCTCATGAAGCAGGCATTCTTTATTTGGCCAGATGCATGAGTGGGTATCTCCTCTGAAATTTGTGCATGCTGATTATGGAAAAAGCTCCTGTTTATATACTATACTTTACATACATATCCACTGATTTTCCTGGAATAAACATACTTATGATAATAATTTCCCCAAAATCATTAATGTGTTTCCTTCCATCTGCTCATGTTCTTCTGTCCTGGAGATCTCTCTGGTAGTCCCTGGCAGTCACTGACCCCAAAGTCACACATGACCGCTCAGTTAACTCACAAAGGTTGGCACAGCCAGGCTGGTTGCTTTCCTGTTCTCCTTCCTACAAAATGAGCATTCTGTAGTTCCACAGGCCAATGGTTTTTGAAGAATAAGCATTGTGTTTACCCACCAGGTGCAAACAATTTTTCATCTGGCAACAAAACTCTTCTAAGACATGCATGTGATTATTCTAAATGAGGCAGAAACTAGACTATATGCAATATAAACCTGTCACGGCCTTGCAAAATGAATGGCTGTTCAATAGTTAATATAATACAGTTTCAGAAAGGTTGCCCACTTTTTAAGCACAATTCTATATGTTAATATTCTTGAGAGGACAAAAATCTTGTTATTCACCTGACACTGTCATCATCCTTTGACTTCTAAGCAGTTCTGAAGATAGGAAGGAGGAACAAGGTAAGTAGCTTAACATTTTAAATCTCGTTTACCTTATGATAATGATGACATTTATTTCCAAAACAGAGTTGCTTAGCAGACAGGGGCAAAGGGGATTACAGTTCTTCTGGGGTGTTAGCACTGAGCAGAAATCCCAAAGTGCGATAACTAAATGCATTTATATTTCTACACAAATACACAAATACTGCTGAGATCATGACATAGCATTAAAATAGCAAGCCCTCTGGGCTGAGGAGCCAGGTATAAATCTGGGATATTTATCCTTGGAAAAGTAATACCCAGTTAAGTGTGCTCCACTCCAGGCAAGGACAGTAAATTCTTAAACACCAGTCAGTCAGTCAGTCAGTCGCTAAGAGATTAAACACATCCAAAAAAAGTTTTAATTCCTATGCAGAGGAGCTTCAGTACTTAGTGATAGTATGAAGAGCTGGTTACAAGATATCATTCGCCTCCCATTGAACTTGGTGTGGCAGAACTTAAGTTTTTTTAGAGCTTTTCAGTTCCCTCAAGGGAAAATATTTTTTCTTCACTGTGAATGCAAAGGAATCCTTAATGCTTTTGTAGAACCTATCTGATCCAAAAATATTACATGCATAAAAAGTCAAGCTTAAAAGGAAACAATTTAACTATAGAAAGATTTGGCATCTCTGAAACAGCTCTCTCTACTTACGATCAGAAAACATACAGTGTTCACAAAGAAGAGGCTTCATCTTAAAAGGTGTGCTCCAAGTGCATATTCTGAGTTTTGATGAGCTCAAAGCCTGCTGGGCTAGCTTTCCAAATTATAGGGAGATTAAAAGTTTCGTCACAGGCCGATGATTCTGCTTCTCTGCTTCCACAGAGTTCAGCAAATCAGCAGAACTGTGCATGAGCTCCAGTCCAGCACAGCCCCTGATCACTCAGAATGCAGTATTCAGTTGCTCAGCAAGACTCTTCTCACTGCAATGTTGCCATGCTCCCAGATTTTGCAGGGTTGGAGTGCTACAGAATTAGATCCTTTCAGTGTGATTAGCTCTTTCATCAGTCTCAGCAATGACACAGGACATTTTGCCTAAACATTTCTAGGTAAAGGAAGTGTGGATATTTATGTTTTGATTGGACTGTGACAAAAGTGTAGCCTATTTTTATTTCCTGTATGATAAGCCAATCCTAGCTTTAAAATAAAATATGTAAATCTAAGCAATTCGCTACATAAAAGAGATTGATCAATATCATCAGTCAATGAAGATTTTTAATGTGTTTTGTGATTCAGGAATGAGAAATTATATTGCCACTGCTAGGACCTCTGAAAGTTTTATTTATACGGATTTGCTCTTGTCTTATTTATTGGAAAGGGAAAGTATGTTTTGAGAAAAATTTATAAAAGGAAAACTTCTTTTTAAATAAATAGAAAATTGAAGATAGAGGGGAAATAAATGGTTCCAAATACTCTAGAAAACTTTTCATTACTAATCATTGCTGTGAATCAAAAAACTGCAGGGCCAGATTGACAAGCAATGAAAATCAACTTGGGGTGTCTGATGAGAGGCTCTATTTCTCCCTGCTCTGCAGACAGCTCAGTTTTTCAAAAGCCAGACCTTAAAACACCATTGCTCAAAGTATAAAATTTTAAAGGAGCCATAATCACTCCCATAGTTTAGAAGATGCAGCTGTCAGGTATTTGTGCCACTGGCAAATGATTGGTAGATGACAGCAGGACCTTTTTAAACAATTTTAACCCAAGAGGTTCCTTTTTACAAGTGAGGGCCTAGAGTGACAGGTTTATATCATGGTTGTGCAGTAGCATAAGTAAATTATCAGAGTAGAGTATATTTTCTTGTCAGTTGTTACACCTGGTGTGCTAATAGGAGCCCTAAACCAATGTAAAGCTGTAGGGAAGGAAGGCAGGTTTAGAAAATGGAGAGCCTAAATGCATGCCACTCTTATTACCAGTCTCTTGGGAAAGCTAAAACACAAGCCAGGAGTTAATCAAATGTATGTATAATGAGTGCATCTCATACTGTAGTATTTAAAATGTTCTTGGCAGACCTGAAGATGTTGGTGAATTGTGGGAAGGTCCTTTAAGATGGGAATATATGGTTCATTCGTTCATTACTGACATAAGTTGGGAACTCTGGGGTTTTGTGGGGTGAGCTGAATGCCATAAGTTATTAAGTCTTTTCTTTGATGCCATAATTGTTTTCTTGGTAGGAAATGTAATAGTTCAAGGAAATTATTGCTGTGCATGGAAAGAACAAAATCATAACATTCTAATCTGCATCTCTTTAATGCTACTAAGACAGTTTAAACTTGTAAAGACTTCCAATTTGCCATTGATTATAATGGCAAAAATCTAAATAAAAACTGATACCCTTTTCAAAGATGATCTGATAGGATTGGCTAGGTAAATGACTACAGACAGAAGAGTGAAGGCATGCAAACAGGCACTGGCAACAGAGCCAGAAACACACAATACCATCTGTACTCATGGACTCATAGAATCATAGAATTGCTTGGGTTGGAAGGGACATCAAAGCTTGTCCAGTTACATGGACAGGGACACCTTCCTCTAGAACAGGCTGCTCTGAGCCCTGTCCAACCTGGTGCTAAGCTCCTACAGAGATGGAGCAGACACTGCTTCTCTGGGCAACTTGTGCCAGGGCCTCACCATGCTCACAGTAAGGAATTGCTTCCTAATATCCATGGTCAACTTCCTCTTATAGGCAAAAGAATTTAAAAATCACTGAAGTAATTTTGCTCCTTGACGTATAACGAGAAACAAAACTGTAAGGTCAATTATTTAGAGATTTATATTTTAGTGGAAGAAAACCCTTGCTATTTTTAACACTTTGCTAAATTATGTTTGGGAAAATTTGTGACTAAGGAATTTACCAATAGCATTCTAGCTTATTACTCAGTTTGCTCTCCATATGGTATTTAACACCTCTAAATTCACATTTTTGACATTATTCCAAAATGGGGTTACCAATTTGAGAAAGAAATATAATTTGTCTTTCTAATATTGGTCTTACAAAAATTAAAAAACCCCAGCAAATGGGCCAGCTAATCAACTAATATTTTCAAAAATCTGTAGAATATATTACGATCTTTTTAGCTAAAATGTATAGACCTAAGTGATTTGTGGGATATACACAAATCACTTATTGGCATAATTATATTTATGTACCAAGGCTTAAAAATTTAAGTATAATATATACTCGAGATTGTCAAGTTCTTAGATACTTGAGGAAAATATATCACAAACCCATTAAAATCAGGTTATACTTACATATACTATTGTACTTTAATGTATTTTTCAATAAGTGAACTGGGCAATTAAATGGAAGCAGAAGTTCAAAGTTCATTTTCATTTTACCTAACTGTAATAGAGTGGTTAACACAAGTGCTATCTGCAAATGGTACTTAGTATTAACAGTCAAATCACTTGGTTTCAGTCCCCTTTTCAATGATCAGTTTTCCTAGAGCATTTTTTTTCTCTCTTGAAAATAATAGAACAGGGCTCGGGATATTTATTTTTCCACTGTAGAAATAGTAAATGACTCGTTGGAATACATTTATTGTTTCCATAGCTCATATCACCAGTGATCACATCCAAATACCCATTCTTTGTCCAAAGTCATGTCCAAGTCACTAACTTTCATGTCCAAGTCACTAACTGATTCCAGTGTCAGCTGAAATAGGAACTAACATTTTGATGTCGATTCTTAAATACGTGTTTGATTCTGCCAAGATACAGGAGATTGGAAAACACTACTACTTTATCTGAGGTGACATTCAAGGGATACTCATGGAGACTGTTAGATATTTAATGCCAGCTACTGCAGAAGGGAAGATGAAAACAAGCATGGTGCTTGACTGATGTAGTTTAACGGATACTATTTGTCACAGGAATTTACAGGTCTAGCTTACTTCTTCACTTTTTCCTCTCATAAAATTTCACTAGGAGTGTATTTCCCCATTGTTGAAAGGGAGAAGACATGCATTGGTGTCTACAAAAAGCTGTGTTGGTGAAGAAGATTGCTGCCCATCAGCCTCTCCCTGTTTGCTGGTTCCACTTGTCAGAATCCCTGACTAACTACTTGAGTGCTCATCACATGAACATTTGGAAAGAGGTGACACAAGAGCTGAGGGCAGGGCAGTATTTGAGTTCTGGGAAAAACAGCCCAACTACAGTCTTAGTGTTACAACTGCTGGTGTGGACATCCTCTGCTTAGGCCTTTTCTTAAACACAAAAATGTCAAGGTTTGAGTTCAGCTTGAGCTCAATTCCTTCTGGAAAGATGATGCGCCTGAATTACACTGTTATTGAAAATCTACAACTTAGTGGCACATGAATTTAAAGAATTAACCTGAGCATGTAACTGTAAATAAATAAATAAATAAATAAACCCCAAAAAACTAAGGCACAAAATGAGTCAGAGTGTGTTGCAGTGGCTGAAAAAATGTGGAAAGTAAAGTAAACTTATATAGGGAGCCTACAAAGAAATTTATAATTCAGCAATTTAACTAAGGGGAAAGGAAATAAAGGAGGAACAGAGAAGGCTGGAACATTCATCTCTCTTTTGCTTCTTTCTTCACAGAAAGGCAATTCGAGCTTATTTATGATTGCTGCCTGAACAAAACAGCTTTAGCTAGGAGTCAAAGAACTGGCAAGAAAATGGGAGGAAGTGCCTTGAAAGAGTACCAAACAAGCTGTGTGTATTCCAGTCAGCACTCTGTAAACTCCAGCAATTATTTTCAAGATATCTTCAAAGAAAAAAGGAAGAGCAGAATAAAGTCCACTGTGTTATTTATCTTTTAAAAAGGCATGTGGAAAGGACAACATAAAGAGTCTCAGAGCAGTCCCACTCAAAATTGATTCTTGGGAAGATACAGGAAAAATTATATGTGACTGCTTCAAAGTATTTGGATAATAAAGCAGTAAGACAGAGCCTGCATGGATTTATCTAGAACAAATCGTGTCAAATCAATTGAATTTCATTTGTGACAGAGGGACAGTCATAGTAGACAAACTAGGAAACAGCTGTTATGTCCACAGCCTATATTAAAGCCTTGTACGGAAAGCTGTACTGCTGTTGCCTTTGACAATTTGTAAAGCAAACTAGTGAAACATGCTCTAAGTTAAATTACTGGTACATTCATGTACCACTGGCTGAAAGGCTGCTCCCAGAAATTAGCAATTAATGAGGTGCTCTAAGAGAGAGACAGACTTTCAGGCTGGGTTGACAGGTTACTGTTCTAAATCCTTTGTGCAACACTATT
The DNA here is from genome assembly GCF_008360975.1 of Lichenostomus cassidix. Taxonomy (NCBI): domain Eukaryota; kingdom Metazoa; phylum Chordata; class Aves; order Passeriformes; family Meliphagidae; genus Lichenostomus; species Lichenostomus cassidix. The sequence goes on from NC_139511.1 coordinate 7,237,164, forward strand.
TCCATTCATAGCTGAATATGTACTAGTGCAGTTTCCAAGTGACACCATGATAGGAGAGTTTGCACTCACTCTGAGAGGTATTAAAATGTAGACTTGAAACATTATTTTGCACTGGAAGGTGGAGGCCATTTTTTATTATTTAGTTCTAACATCAGATGGAAAACCACCAAAATTCTTTGCCAGTACTAGAAAAGTTGTTTAGAAAGCCGTGATTTAAATAAATTAATGACTATTATTGTCATTTGCATGAATTCCTATTTTATAAGCACAAGACAGTAAATTGCTCTCTGACTCTGGGATGCATATATCCTCATCCTTTTCTTTCAAAATATAAAATTATGTCAATATGGATGTAGATGAGATTTTAGTCTGTTTCAGAGAAGAACTAAGTGATAATGGCATTACAAGGCTGCCAGTTGCATGCAGCTGGTGTATTTATAGTATTTCCCATTGCTCTAAGTGAAAGCCAGAGCAGAAAAACAGATAAAAAGGGCAAGTTTAAAAACAGATCTGGAAGACCTAGCTCATAATGAGACTGTTCTCTCAGTCTCGATGTTGATCCCTCTGCTTTTATCTCACCTCTTTGGTTTGTGTTTTGCCTCAAAACAAAATGAGCAAAATGAATTCAGATCTTCCAATGTAGCATCCAGCATCCATTAAAAGAATAATATGAAAAAAATCCATTATATTTTCTCCCCAAGAATTTATTTTCTGAGATGTCAAAAAAACATACAGTGTCAAGCAGGAACCTTTTTAATATGGAAGTTAACACATTGGGCACTTCTGCCTTCAGCACTTTACATGTGTGACGCATTTATGTTAAATCCCACACTAAAACATAAGGAGTAAAATAGATTGGATTTTTTGACAAAAACAAGCCCAGTCAACAGCTCAAAGGTTAGCAACATTCTTTCAAAATCATTCAGTTTCAATATATGAACTCAATGGGATGTGGAGAAAACTGTTGGATAACGGTTTGAGCAACTTAAGAAACAAGTGATTTCATTACTCTTCTACCAGGAGGGAATAGATGGAAAAGAATGGCAGCACTGTGTAGAGTAAAATTATAGTCCTTACAAGGCAGCATCATAAGGGGCGGAGTCAGGACCTCATAGTCTTGATTTGCTGCTGTTAAAATATCCAGGGATTTTATAAGATTTGACTTACTTTTCCCAACGAAAATTTTACAGTCAAATAATTATTTTTTTTCTAAGTGACTACAGCTTTTTCAGAAACACACACTGGATTTGTACTTAGTCCAGAAATATGACAGAAAAATGTAAAAAAATCTGATATTAAATTCTCTGGTGGTTTTTTTGTTGTTATGGGTTTTGTTTTGGTTTTTTATTTTTGTCCTTTCCTTTTCTGCTTTCTTTTTCAGTTTTCTGAAAAAGAAAAAAGTTTTCTTGGCATATTAGCATGCTTTTATGTTCCCATCTTGCCTTCTCTGTGTGTTGCTTTGATGGTGTATTTTTTTCCCCAAACTTCTCACCTTTTGCTTTGACCTATTTTTCTTTTATTTAAATTTAAAACACTTCATAATAATTTATGACTGAGTCAGAACAAAGCACTCAGAAAATTTAAAAAAGTGACTGAATTACCCTATCTACCCTAAACTGAGGATGATGGGGAAACAGGTCCCAAGTTTTCAGAGAAAGGACACTTTGAATGTGTATTTGCTGTTCATAGTCCCCAGACTCACACTCTGTGTGATCAGACCTGAAAATTTTAGCAGCCCTGGGGAGGACTGGGTAGGAGCACTACTGAGCTATTTACAGAAATGGAACTAAACCCAGGTCTGCATGAAGATCCTTTTTTTTTTTTCCCAGTGTGACTATCCTGGCACATATTCCAAAGAGAAAGCACTCCTCTCTGGAGCCAGACATCACAGAACTTCCTCACGTGACCTACATCAAAATAAACTCAGTTTATTTGTGTCTCTTGATGAGGCTGTTTTGTCTGGGTTGAAGAAAGAGCTACACAGCTTGAGTCAGACACAAAGGGAAAGAGGAGCCATGCGCCAGGCACCGACAGAGCCATGAGATGTGGTCCCATGTGGGGCCACATCCACACTGAGCAGAATCACAGTCCTGCAGAAACACAGGGAATCTAGATCAGGCCTCTTGAGTCGAACTTCTTTTCCAGCTCTTCCCTTCCTCACTCTCTGCCCCAAAAATGCCATTCAAAATGAAATAAAAGAGCTGTTGCCAGGCAACATCTCACCATATCTTGAATTCAATTTTTTATGTGGATGCTAGATGCTGAAGTCTGTATGGATGTATTAGGCACAAGATAATTATTGAATTGCTAACGAGAAAAGAATAATCACACCTTTCTTAATTATATATGCACTAGACAGAGATCAGGCTCCTTAATTATTAACTGCCTTTCCAATCAGCTTTTTCATTAATCTTCACAGAATGTGAGTATAAAGTGTAACAAATCCCTCTAAATTTATAGGCCCTGATGGGACTAATCTGAGGATACTCAAAGAGCTGGCTGATGTCATTGTCATTGATTTTTGAAAGGTCTTGGGAATCTAGAGAGGTCTTACTTGCTTGGAAGCTGGCAAACAATATCCCAATTTTCAAGAAAGGCAAGAAGGAGGACCCTGGAAATTACACAGTCATGTCAGTCTCACTTCAGTGCCTGGTAAAATTATGGAGAAGATTATTTTGGGAGGTAGGGAAAAACACCCAGAGGACAATGCAACCACTGGTCATAGCCAGCACAGCTTTCTGAAGGGAGAGTCTTGCTTGTCAAACCTAATTCCTTTTGTGACAAGGTAACCCACCTTTGGGATCAAGGGAAGCCAGCTGATGCAGTCTTCTGGATTTCAGCAAAACTTTTGATCCTGTCTCTCATAAGATCCTCCTGGACAAAATGTCCAGCGCACAGCTGGATAAATGCGTCCTGTGATGGGTGAGCAACTGGACCATGAGTTGTGCATGACGGGTTACAATGATTGGGGTGTCATCACACTGGTGACCTGTCACTAGTGGTGTTCCAAAGGCCTCCATCCTTGGCCCTGTGCTCTTCAACATCTTCATACATGATCTGGACACAGGACTGGAAGGGACACTGAGCAACTTTGCAGATGATATAAAACTGGGAGGAGCTGTTGGCTCTCTCGAAGGCAGGAAGGCCCTGTGGAGAGACCTCAATGATTTAGAAAACTGGGCAATCACCAATAATATGGAGTTCAGCAAAGTAAAGTGCTGGATTCTGCACCTGGGATGGGGCAGCCCTGGATGTATGGACAGACTGGGGAATGAGAGACTGGAGAGCAGTGCCATGGGAAAGGATTTGGAGGTCCTGGTCAATGGCAAGTTGGATCTGAATCAGCAGTGCCCTGGCAGCCAGGAGGGACATCACTGTCCTGGGGGCATCAGGCACAGCAGCACCAGCCAGGCAAGGGAGGGGATTGCCCTGCTCTGCTCTGGGCTGGGGCTGCCTCACCTGGAGACCTGGGGGCAGTTTGGGGAACTACAGTGTAAACAAGACATTCAACTGTTAGACAGAGTCCAAAGGAGGGGGCCATGAAGATGGTGAAGGGCCTTGAGAAGAAGCCATGTGAGGAGTGGCTGAGGTCACTTGGTGTGTTGGTTTTGCTCAGCCCAAAACATCAGCAAGCTATCTTTAGCATCTAAGAGAAATTTAAATCCTTCAAAAGCTGTTGTGGTAGGCCTGAGGAAGTGTCTGAGGGGTGGAGAGTGGCACAAAGACAGCTCCTGTGCATCCTGTGTGAATGTTCTGGATGTTTTTCACCAAGTTCAGCAGAGCCAATCTCTGATAGCTCTGAGAGTGATGGACATGTTGCTAGCAAAGTCTGGGCTGATTAGAGGTGCTAGTTACACCTCTGTGATAACATATTCAAAAAGAAATCAAAACAATGTGAGCATGTACTACTTTTTAGCCAGAAGAGGAAGAGGTGAGAATATGTGAAGGGGAAACAACATGGAGACACCAAGGTCAGTGGAGAAGGTGGGGGAGGAGGTGCTCCAGGCGCCAGAGCTGAAAACCCTCTGCTAGCCATGGTGAAGACCATGGGGGGAGCAGGTTGTCCCCCTGCAGCCCATGGGGTCCACAGGGGTGCAGAGATCTACCCACAGCCCGTGGGGAGGTGTCCACGCCAGAGGAGCAAGTGGATGCCTGGAGGAAGCTGTGATCCAGTGGGAGTCCCAGTGGAGAGAGAGGCCTTGGTTCTGGGATGGAAGCAGCCTGGCCTCGGCTTGGAAGTCTGCATCCTATGGACGAGGACTGGTGTGCAGCAGAATTTGGGTGGGATGTTGCTCGTGAGATTGGACCCATGCCAAAGAAGTTTGCAGAGGACTGTCTCCCGTGGGAGGGACCCCAAACGTCAGTAGAGGACTCCTCTCCCTGAGCAGTGGAAGAAATGTCGGTAATGGACTGACCAAAGAAAAACCCCATACCTGCTCCTCACCCTTGTTCTGTTAGTTGGAAGGAGGGAGGGGGTGGGCAGAGAAACGGTGTCTTGAAAGGGAGGGGGTTGAGCGGAGAAACATTGTCTTAAGAGCTTGTTTTTATTTCTCATTTGCCTCCTCTGGCTCTGTTTAGGGTTAGGTTACCAATAAATCACTTTGCAACTTTATGTTTTCAGGCTGTTTTTCCCTTTATCAGTGCATCCTCCTACTTTTCCTTATCTCATCTCATGAGCCCTGTGTGTGTGTGGTGTGTTAGTTTTTTCCTCTCTTCTGCACAGCTGTGGCAGGAGAGGGCAGAGAGAGCAGATGTTGTGGATGGCTGGCATTTGGCCAGGGTCACACCACGACACTTGGTCTGTTTGGTCTGGAGGAGACTGAGAGGAAACCTCATTGCAGTTACAACTTCCTTGTGAGGGGAAGAGGATGAGCAGACACTGATCTCTGCTCTGTTGTGACAATGACAGGACCCAGGGAATGGCCTGAAGTCAAGTCAGGGGAAAAAGCTTTTTGACCCAGAGGGTGTTTGGGCACTGGAACAGTTTCCCCAGGGAAGTGGTCATAGCACCAGCCTGACAGAGTTCAAGAAGTGTTTAGATAATGCCCTCAGGCCCATGGTGTGATTTCTTGAGACTGTCCTTCATAGGACCAGGATTTGGACTTGATGACCCTTGTGTGTTGCTTCAAACTCTGTATATTCTATGATTCTACAAATGAAATAAACTATGCACTGGTCCTCAAGTAAAAGAAGGTGTACATACCTATGCTGGTAAATGGGTAACAACAGATGAAAAATAGGCTGAGAAAGCTCAGTGTCCACTGGCAACCTGTATTCCCATGTCTCTTGAGTGGATGGACAGCAGGATGGGGAATGGGGAGCAAAGTGCTTCCCCCTGTAAAAGAAGACCAGGTCTGTGATCACCTGAGGAACTTGAATGTATGTAAGTCTGTGGGACCTGATGAGATTCATCCCAGAGTTCCAGGGGAATAGGCTGATGTAGTTGTTAAGTCACTCTCCACAATATTTGAAAAGTCATGGCAGTCAGGTGAAATCCCCAGGGGCTCTAAGAGGGAAAACGCCATACCCATCTTAAAAAGGGTAGAAAGATGCTGCTTTGACCCCCGAAAGACTGCCAGCTGCCCCAAAAGCAGCAACGGAAAGGCGGCTGGCAGCGCTGAACACGGCCCGGGCGCGCAGCCGCGATGAAGCAATCAGGCGAGTGCGGCTTCCAGGAGAACGGTAGCGCTTTAGGAAAGCGGTAAATACGAAAGAGGCGTAGACTCCTGCGTTTGGGATTCTAGAGGGTTTATTATAGGAACGGGGGTGGAGGACAAGGTAAAGGATAGGGTAGCCTAGAATCCGGAAACCCAGAAGCCCCGAGCCCGGTTCTGCACAGCGTTAAAAGGGCGGCGAGCACGGGGCGTGTCCAGACCCAGAGGACCTATCAGGAAGGGTCTTAGGGTGAAGGGCAGGCTTACAAACCAGTAACAGTATTGCAGGGGACAGTACATGACTTTTAACCAATGGGATGTTTTAGCTGGGGGAAAATTCTGGAACAGAAATTATAAATTCAAAGCTAGTTCACTGCAACAGAAAGAGGGACCCTGGGAACACTGACCTGTCAGCCTTGCCTCTGAACCTAGGAAGATCATGGAACAAATCCTCCCAGCAGCTCCGCTGAGGCCTGTGGAGCACAGGGAGGTGATTCCAGACACCCAGCATGGCTGCACCAAGGGCAAGTCCTGCCTGACCAGCCTTGTGGTCTTCTATGATGGAATGATTCCATGAATGGACTAGGGAAGGGTTACAGCTGTTATCTTTCTGAACTTATGTAAAGCTTTGACACAGTTCCCCCCCCATATCCTCTCTAAATTTGAGAGAGATAGATTTGATGGATGGACTGTTTAATGGGTAAGGAATTGGTTGAATGGTCACAGCTCAGAGTCCTGATGGACATCAGTGACAAACGGTCCCTCTCAGGGGTCTGTAGTGTGACCAATTCTATTTAATATCTTCATTGATGACACAGATGAAGGGATTAAATGTTTCCTCAGCAAATTCTCAGATGACACCAAACTGAGTGGTGCAGTTGACACTCCTGAGGGATGGGATGCCATCCAGAGGGCCCTGGATAAACTCAAAAAGTGGCCCCTGAGGTTTAACAAGGTCAAGTGCTGGTGCTGCACCTGGATCAGGGCAAACCCCAGTGCCAACACAGGCTGGGGATGAACAGATGGAGAGCAGCCCTGCCCAAAAAGGCTTGGGGGTGCTGTGGGTGAGAGCTGGACATGAGCCAGCCATGGGCACTGCCAGCCCAGAAAGCCAAGTGTGTCCTGGGCTGCATCCAAAGCCCTGTGGGCAGCAGGGCAGGGAGGTGATTCTGCCCCTCTGCCCTGCTCTGGTGAGATCCAACCTTCAGAGCTGCCTTAGCTCTGGTGTCCCAGCACAGGAAGGACTTGGAGAGAGCCCAGAGGAGGCATGAGGGTGATCAGACGGGTGGAGCACCGCTGCTGTGAGGAAAGGCTGAGAGAATTGGGATTGTTCAGCCTGGAGAAGAGAAGGCTTTGAGGTGACATAACTGTGGCCTTCCAGTCCCTGAAGGGAGCTCACAGGAAAGATGGAGAGGGACTTTTCACAAGAGCATGAGCTGACAGGACAAGGGAGAATGTTTTCAAACGGAAAGAAGGTTTAGGTTGGATATTAGGAAGAAATTCTTTTCTGTGAGGGTGGTGAGGCCCTGGCACAGGTTGCTCAAAGAAGCTGTGGCTGCCCCATCCCTGGAGGTGTTCAAGGTCAGGTTGGATGGAGCTGTGAGTAACTTGATCTAGTGAAACATGTCCCTCTCCATGGCTGGGGGATGAAACCAGATTATCTTTAAGGTCCTTTCCAACCCAAACCATTCTGTGATTCTATTAGATCAGATAACCACCCTCATGAACAATTAGAAAAGGAGAAAAACATTATAACTGAGATGCTTCACTTCAATGTTCAGTCCTCTCACTGCCTAACCATTAATTAATCAGTGCTTAAATAAGTATAAAAATATTTTCCTTGAAGTGCACGTTTTAAATAAAATAGTTACTACAGGGCTCTGGCTTTATTTCTCAATCAAAATTACACATTTTGGTTCAATATTCTGTTGTAACAGAGCTCCCTGCTTTCAGATGGAAATAGCAACAAAATCATGAAATTTCATTTTAATCTTAATAATGTGGAGAGGAGAGAAATAAGAATAGGGAAGCCTAATTGATCATCTAGGGAGAAGGAGACTTTACTTAATTTCCTTTTTCCTAATTAAATAATGCCATAATGAATGAGTTAAACATGTATACAATGAAGATGACCCTGTCGTCAGTGCAATGTCAGTATAAAATGACTTTTTTTCAGTTTTAATTGCAAAATTGTAATGAGCACAGGAAGCATTTATTAAAAACCACACTAAATTGATCAGATTTGAAATAGCATTTTTGTATAGAGCCTTTCATTTTGCATATAGGTTTTGTCTTTGAAGGTGAAACTCATAACAACTTTTATGAAAAAGGGATCACTTAAACAATTCTTCTCATTAAAAGTATAACATATACAAAGTGTTATTCTGAGAATGCTGCAGTGGTTAGATGCATGGATGTTGCAGAGCATCTTGCCCGGGAAAGTCTGCCCAGCCCTCATCTAGAGCGCCAACTCTCTGGCTCAGAGGTGTAGGTCTTGGCTGTCGCCCTCGGTGCAGCCTGCACACATCTCCTGCACACGGGGATGTCTCCTGGCAAGGTGAGCCCTGCCTCCAATGAGTAGCTGGTGCGGCGTGGTGGCAACGGGGAGGAGGCAGAGGGCAGAGGGCAAAGGGACTGGGTTTCTCCCTCATGCAGTCACAGCCAGCACCGAGAGGAGGGAGAGGTCTCTCGGGCCCTGACAATGTGCGGCAGTGAAAGACTGTGTGGCCAAGCTGCTCGCGGTCTTCCAGAGGTTTATTGTAGGTCCAGCGGGTAAGGGTCTGGGGACGGAAAGGTGGGGATGGGCGACGGGTCTGGAGGTTCGGAGGCAGCAAGGCCTCAAACAACCAGTTGCACAGGTTTATAGGGGGAGGGAAATGGGGAGTGTCTTGGCTCGCAGAACCAACCGGGACAGTCAGAGGGAAGAGGGACAGGGATACAGATCAATAGTAACATAAAGGGGGAGGGTACAAAATTCAAATGAACCAATGATACACAACTTAAGAGGGAACAAAGGAGAAGTCTCTAGAACAAAGTCCAAATAAGGGAGAAAAGGCGGGAGAGTGTGCTGGACCAATCCTCTTCTTTGCTGGTGCATAATTTCTTCTTCTGCTGCAGGGGCTCACTGTTTCACTCTCTCTCATTGCCACAACCCAAACAGCATAGGCTGCCTTTGCCCCCTGTGGTCAGTCTCCTGGCTGGTGCACCTTGCAGTCATCGACTGCCACACATGGATATTTAATTCTATTAATATTCCTATTTTGGAAGCAGAAATGGGAAGAAAAAAACATCAGAAATACTACTGCATTGCCATAAACCACCTATTTCTGCCACGGTTGGCTATGCCAGAAGCATGGGTTCTGCTTTGCAGCACCACACCTTAACACTTGTTCCTACACTAATTAGACATCCATAAGCTGATTTAATTCCTTGATTTGTAAGAAACTACCATAGAAAAAGGAGGGTGGTTGGTTGTTTCGTTTTTTGGTGTTGCTGTGCTTCATTGCTATGAAGGGTCTGGCAAGTGCCAGACCAGATAAAAGGGCATGGATAAGAGCATTTGGGTGAGCAGGAAATAAAGGGAGATGAGTGTCAGAGGAAATTTCACCTGCAGGTGGCATCAGAACTTCTGTAAGATGAACAAACAAATAGAAAAGAAAAACAACCAAAAAACCCCAAACCAACGAACCAACTGAAAAACCAAGCTAAACTGGATTTAAAAAAAAAAAAAAATCCCTCCAAAAACGCACAGAGAGACATTTTGAATCCCCTTGTGCCCTGGAGGGTCACAAAGCCAAGCCTCCTGCTTCCTGCACAGCTCCTTTAGCAATTAGTCTGTGACACAAAAGGTGACTTTCCCTGCCTCTCCTCTGACTCTGCCCACAGATGGTGCTGGGATTTAGGCATGCCAAGCAGCTCAGCCTCTGCAGGGAACCTGGCTGTAGTGATATCTCCCACAGGGTGAAACCTGGTCCCACTTAGGGAACAGGTGCCTGGATCATTAGGTGAGGTAGAGGTACTCAGACAGAGTTCTATCTGAAAATTTTAAATGGGTATGGGGCTTGGAATATGGGGTTTTTTTGCCAAGAAAAATAAATTCAGAGAGGATACTGAAGACCCTGAGCCATCTCCCAGTGCTTGGAGGAGCATTATGAATGCCTTCTTGCCAAATGGATCACTATGCATTCAACAAGAAGATTATTAAGCAGTACTGTTTAAGTCATGACTAAATTTGAAATTTGAGCTAAATTTTCAGCTCATTTCTCATCTCAGTAATTTCTGGAGACAACCAAATGTGAAGCACTGAGCCCTATAATATTTATGCATTTTTGTGTTTTATATATTGTATTTAATTGTATATAAGAGAGAATAATACAGCAAATACATGCTGCAAGCTAAATCAGCAATTACGTTCAGATAGAATTAGGGAAAATTCAACACTTCTAAATCCCTGTTGCCATGTGTTGTCAGTAAGTGGAATGACACCATGTTCCACTGTGGCCAGTAACATGATCTTAAAGTAAGTGACTTCATCTCCAACAAGTATTAGGAAACCTAAAAATAGCTTAAACTGCTGCTTGTGTTGCACATCCACGTAGGTGGCACCAGTGGAAATGGACAAGAAATATTTGTAATGGTTCCTTTTGTTGACTCTCTCTCTCCACATCTTTTCCATCTGGTATAGAAGGCAAGCTATTCACCTTTAATCTTCACCTATTTTCTGATTTGACCTTCAGATCTCCTGATGTCCAATGAACTGAAGAGCACAAACACACACTCACATTCTTTGCACACTTTCAAACTCTTTCCCCCATCTGTAGAGCACTGAGCTTCCAATTGTCATAGAAGAGAAGTTGCAGTAGGAGCTATCTTTAGCTGGCACTAATAATGAATTTCTTCTTCTTTCTGTAGCTGATGCAAGGGCACAGACCTTTTTTTGGGTAACCCCTCTTTTTGGGTAATGGTGATAATGTATGCATGTAGAAAAAATAGAAAAATACATAGTTAAATGCTTTAGTTCTGAAGCTCAGTACCCCTGAAAACCTCATCTAAGACACCACACTCGGAGATATCTTAATCTGCTTTGCTGTGCTCACCCAGCCTGTATCTCCCAAGGCTGATTAAAGCTGTGGACAGGGCTGGGTATGTGGATGACTAACACAGGTGCAGCTACATCTGATGAGGATCTGCACCCCATTGCTTTGTGGAGAGGATATTCACATATCTTCAATTCCAGTAAATTCCAGGACTTTGTGGCCAGCTGCCAGGACTTGGTGGCCAGCTGCCCCCCAAACTAGTAAAGAAGGTCAAAGAGAAACAATGGGCAGATGGAGCATAAGTAAAATTTTGACCCACAATATGATGTTAGTAAAACAAAGATCATGGTCGCATAATATTTTGGTTCAACAATTGTGGGGGTGGATATCTGTATCAAACCAGATCTTATAAGCAGTTACTGCAGATATTTCAATCTCTATAATAAGCTCCACACCTTTTCTATTTTTTTCCTCTCAGGTTAACCTCTGGAGTTTAGCAGTTTGTTGGGTGTTGGTTTACCAACAGAGAGTTGTGGTGCTCTTGCTTTATTTGATGTGATTCTCAGAAACTCCTTCACAGAAGTCCCACATTGGAAAAGCAGATGTTTGAAACAAAGTGAACATATTTGTGTTTGCTTAATACTTTTCTCTAATCTTCTAAGGACCAGCCTAGAAAGATACAGGGAGGAATTAAAAAATGTTCTATACATCTGCTTGCTTTTTATGTGCGTAAAACTGTCAAACATCTCATTCAAAGGTTTTATTTTAAGCAATGGGATTTGGAGAAGAAGGGTTAGCAGCCAAAAGGATAGAACAAAGTCCCTTCAAATGGACTGGCAGTAGAAAACACAATATTTAAAGGCTGTCTCAGCCAAGCATAGCTTCACAGATGAGATACACACACACATCTGCTGCTGGATTTACTGGAGGTTCAGCAAAGCATATTGCACTGCAGATACAGGATGCTATAAACCATAAACGTGGTAGTCTTACAATAAGCTCAGAAGCTCCAGATGTAAGTGACACAAGCAACAGAAGCTCAGCAGAAGCAGAGCATTTTCAGGAGTTGCCCTGTGTTTTCAGCTGCATCCTTGCAGTGAGGAGACAGATGCAGAGCCTCTACAGGAACCCTCTCCTGTACTCTGCTACAGATTTATACATGCTGAGAAGGAATCATCCTTCCTCTTCAGCTAAAGGGACAGGGATATCCTCTCCTATGCCTTTCCAGCTGGTCACTTCCCCTATGGTGCTCTGGGAACTGTGGGGCATCTTGGCAATACAAAACCAGTATTTCCCAGGATGGAAGAGGATTTACCAGGACTGAACAGGCAGCTCTGCAGAGGGAACATGCTGTCTTTACAGCATTGATGAGAACAGGATTATCTGAGAATTAGCTGGAGCCTTCAGTGTTTTTCTGGTAAAACTGGTGTTTTGATGCTTTTCAGTGTTACACACTGTGCTAAAAAAGATTAAGAATTAAATAAATAGACAGCCACAAATAAAGAAATAGAATTTTTAGGAGGGCCCTTCCCACTCAGCAAGGCATATTGTGTATTTCCCCTTTAAGGAATGAAAATGCCATTTCCATTCTGTGCCTGCCTATTTCTTGTTCAAAGTGCTTTAGCTTCTTCCCTCTTATCATTCAATTTAATTCACCATCTGTTCACCCAGGACTTAGTATTTTCAGCTGAGATTTCAAAAGGAAGACCACATTAATCAAACATTAGTACTTCTGAAGCAAGTAGGATCTAGAAGAAACAGATGTATAAATCACAACACCTAATTACTAACCATATTTTTCTTTAGCTCAGCCTGTAGGAATGCATGTGCTACTCAGGTTGCTACATTATCCAGAGGTTTAGGGACCCAGGATGCAGACAGAGGCAGGAGAATTAGATTTTCTTGATGACATTAAGAGGACTCAGGTGTAACTTCTGCTTACAGCTTAACAAGCTGAAACCAGAATTAGTGCTGTATCAGCACACTCACAACAAATCAAAGTAGAGTTAATAAAGACACCCAGGGAATTAAAACCAAAAAGGTCAGAAAAGACATAATTAAAAGTCAAGCTATCAAGCAAAAATTGGCTATTTTTGAAAGTGTTTAGACAATGGAGACAATTATTGCTGAAAAAGGGCATGTTAAGATAAAATAGGTCAGAATAGGTAAAGAATGAGGAATAGTAAACCAGTTAAAAGGGAGAGATGATTGCCTCATGAGCAATTATTTTCCACTCCAATTAACACAAGCAGAGTTTCTCTGACCTCTATTTTTTGCTTGTCACCAATCAGTTCAGAACCTTTTTCTATAAACTGTCCAGCTTTGGAATTTTTATCAAACAGTTTTTCCTTTAGTAGATTTCTGTAACCAGTTTTCTAATGCTTTATCTTGTTTTCATTTAAATTTAATATATTTTCTTTTGCCTGCATATTCTGTTTGGATGTTTCCCCTTTCTTGGGACATTTCCAACTTTTCCTGCTGAAGGTGTTCTCTCTAATCCTGGAGCTAGGTGGGTATTCACATTGCAGGGCAAAAATCACCTCTCTGAAGGACTTCTCCAAGGACCACAAAACCACAAAATAAAAGATCCTGGCCAACCACGATAGTTATATGGTATATTCAAGATCTTTCCTCTGACATTTTAAGGGATGCCCAAAATACATGAGGGTTGTGGTGTTAAAAAAAGGCACATAAGAGTGTCTGCTGTGTAGCAAGAGGATGTACAAAGAAAATATCATCTGCAGTCCAACCTGCCTGTATTTACACAGGAATATATTTGAAATTTCTTGAAAAAACACAGTTTCACTTACCTTTACATAGATTTCAAAGTCTGCCAGACTTGGCCACGCTTTCACTGTCCACCATCTCTCGAGTCCCCCTCATGCCCTGAATCTGATCCTGTTTCTTTTGAGTTTTGCTGCTGCCTCCATTAAGCTCTGTATGACTTTATGTGGCACTTTTAGCTTCCACTGGATCAGGTGCAGAGGTCAAGACAGAAAAACGTTGTTTAGATATTGGTGCTTCTATGTTTACTCACTACAAACCTTAAAGTATAAACCTTGAAAATGGTGGGTTTTCTTGTTCTTTCTCAAAAACTGACCTCTGGGATCTCACTCTGATTTCTTGTGTACCACAGCTCAGTTAATTTCAGTGGTCTTGCTCCAGATTTATGTTGCTCTAGGAGAGGGGCCGGTTTTAATGTCTGGCATCAGGACTGATTTTAGGAATTCCATCCATTCTGAGTGCAGTTCTAGGAAAATAATTCAGTAAGTCAGACTTGCTGATGTGTTGTCAGAGTTGCTGATGTGCTGATGTGTCTCCTGGCATTTACGTAATAGATGCAGTTTGAGAGTTCATTTCAAATAATAAACCTTTTAGTTTCTAGGGCTTAACTGGAGTTCATGACTCACTGGAAATGTTGACTGCCCAAATATTTGCTTTTTGTAAGCATCCATTTTCAGAAATTCATAGCTATTCCTCATACCTGCTGAGCAATATCTTTGATCTGTGCATTTTTAGAACAAATGGAAAGGTTTATCATGAATACAGAATCTTCAAGAATGCCTTTTGGCAGCAGAACTTGGGCATAACATTTAAACTTTGCACTGCTTAAAAAATATAACAGATATACCATAGTTTCCTCGTCTGGGAACTTTGGACTTCTCAGAAAAAGCTGTGCTGTGTAGAAACCTCAGTCACACAGAGGTCTCCTCTAGGCTGAGGCTGTTTCCAACATGAGACAATGTAATGTGACATATTCATCTTTATGGGAGTCGTTGGTTATAAGAAAGATGTGCAGTAATTCTGTGTCTTCAGAGGCCAAGTGTAGGCCACTTGCACTGGCAAAACAAATGGATTTCGTTCTAGTGTGGTCAGAAACAGTTGCAGAACAGCAAGGAAGCTGTGAATCCCACAGACCAGCTATGCATTTCACACTCATCAAGGGGTTAATTTATTAAAAAAAGGCTACTGTCACTAGTTGCTAGGTAACAGTGTAGTTCCCTCGGGCTTGTGATCAGCAAATGAATTTTTCTGATGATGTAATATTGCTAACTCTTTACCTCGGTGCTGGAGCCAGAAAAAAGGAAGACTTTTTCTGAAACTTCTCACAATGGAATTAGTTTTATTTTCTTGGTTTACTCACATAATTTTATTTGACCCTGACATCATTTGCAGTGTTATTAAAGAGCTCATTTTCATAACTTACACTACATGAAAATACAGTGTTCCACTATTACACCTTAGAATAAACATGTGCAGTTTTAAATTAAATTTTTTGCTGTCTCTACATGTTATATTTATATGTAAAACTGGGTCACTATGCTCCTCAGTAAGCTCTCTAGCCAAAGGAAGTAAAGAAAATGAAGACGTAAAGAAGTGAGGTAAGGCAGAAAAGGAGGTTACATGGAAAACTGAGTGGCAAAGAGAGAAAGCACAGCTGTTGGTTAATGGATTTGAATTTTCTTTACATTGCACCAGAGCACAGGATTGAAGGCTTCACTCTAGAGCCCTTTTCCTTAAAAAGTTGTGGATGGATTTCCACTAACGTCAAAGTACTGCTAAGGATGATGCACTGGCCCATCCTATTGACTTCTTGAGGGATGCCAGCCCTGCAGGAGAAACCAAAATTCCGTATCTTACCATATTTTCTAACTGTATGAATATTGGGATATTTCATCCTGTTGATATTTACCATGTCCTTCACATCTTTTCATTCTTGTCATAGCTGTAATTGGCTGTTATTTGAGTGAGAGGAAATAATATCTAAATTTTGGCCCCAGCAATAAATTTTCACATTTTCTGTCTGCTTATACTGAGGTAATCTTCCTGCCCTCTTTGTGTTGTATTATGCAGTGTAATGCAGATTAATGAGTTCCTATAGCATCATTGGATTAATTCTTCCTGGAGAAAAAATAGCTGGCATAAAATACTAAAACCAGTTTCCTTGCAAGTTGACACTTTGTGAATGCCTTCAAATCTTCTGTATTATTGGCATAAACTTGTGGTTCATGGGAGACGAAAAAAAAAAGCCTGTCAGTTATGTTTGTGTGCAAATTATTGCTTCCCTTGCAAAACCAATCTAGTTCTCTGAGAAAAGCTGCTGTCAAGTCAAACATAACATCTTCCTGTGAGCAGACACTGCTTGTGGAAGGGAAGGTTACCCCATCACTGCTGGTGACGGCAAGGAGCAGTGGTGGCAGCAGTCTGAGGCTGTGGCACTGTGCAGGTTTATGCCTCCAAGTTGCCAGCCAGAGGGCCGGCCGTGGGGGCAGGGACAGCCTGTGCTGTCATAGTCATGGTGACAGGAAGATCAGTCCATGAGCCCCTGCGGCAATGTATGCACCAGCAAAGATGATCATTGGCCCAGACTCCCCCCTGCCCCTTCTCCATATATAGGTTGCTTCTAGACTGTTCCCCTTTGTTCCCTCTTAAGTTGTACAGCATTGGTTGGTTTGAATTGTGTATCCTCCCCTCCTTTGTAATGATTGGTTGATACCCCTGCCCCTCTTCCCTACAGCTTTCCCGGTTGGCCTGCGTGCCAAACCACTCCCTCTCTCCTTCCCCTTAAAACCCTATGTCACTGGGTGCTTGGGGTCTCCTGTCCGTCCTTCAAGACCAACTGCCACCAACAGCTTGCATCCTCCGGAGCTCCAGACCCCATGCCCGCCCCGCCTTTCCTCCCCCGTCTCTCCGCTCCTGGACCTCTCCCTGATGCGCCTTACAATAAACCTCTGGAGAACCGCAGACTGCGTGCTGTGCATCCTTTGCTGCCGCTTCTCCTCGCCTCCCCACCTGCACCTCTTTCTTACAACCACACCTTCCCTTCCAATGGAAGGTGGCTCAGTTGCTGGATGAATCAAGGTGACACATGTGCTGTGTGTTAGGACTGCAAATAGGATTGTGCTGAAATTAGAGGTTCAGTAAAAGGATTGTCTGCAGCTACCTTATCTCGTGATGTGCATCAGTCTGGGGTATGACTGTAACGGAGTAATTAATCTTTAAAATCATTGCATTCAACAAAGGAGAAAAAGTAACTAGGATGAGGGTGTATTCAAATATCTTTTGTTGATTTGTCACTTGAAGACATCTGAATTCACTTATCCCACAAGTGTGTACATGAAGGAAGGAAAAATAACCCGAAGCTATTGAATAGTAATAACAGCATAAAAGCTTTTAAATGAAACATTGTATTAGATGAATCTTGCCATAACTAGCAACTAGGTCACACTGAAAGAATTTTTCTACCAGTAAAATGTTTTTCCTGATTTGAAGTTAAGCTGGCAGGTCAGTAGAACATCCTGAGGGAGAATGCTGACCGTCCAAAATCTTAATAATCAACCTGATTTCCTAGAACTATTTCCTAGAATAAATATCAAGGGATATTGCTTGAGGAAATGTGAAGGCTAGAGGTGACCAGAAGGATGACTTCTAAGCATATTTTTAACTAATTGAAAATGCTAATTTTTTGGTAGGGTTTATTGGCAGAGGCACTTCCTTCCTCCAACCCTAAGATAAACAAGCTGGAAGACTTTCAAATTAAAATGAAGGACCTTTATTCAAAAGCTGATTGTAAACTAATTTTTGTTCTGTGAGAATTCCAACATTTGGAAATTTAGTTTCATCTCAACAGAATGAAGTCCAAGGTTTTCATTTTCTATTAAGACCTCATTTTTACATGAATACTAGAAGAAACCCCAAACCAAACAAACACGAAACCCCAAAACCACAGAACATTCTGTTTTGATAGAAACCAAACATTTCATTCTGCTTTTGACTTTGTCTTTTCACAACAGCAACAATTGTATTTGAGGATGTCGATAGATTAGTGTTTTCTGAGGAGAAATATGAACCATTGTAAACACACTGACTTTTGAAGCAATTTATTATCTAAGAAACACTATGTTTGCATAACCTATAAAATAGATTTGGACAGCTGCTCCTCTGACTATTTCATGATGAAAGATTGGGTCATGAGCAAATAAGCAGAGAGCTGGCAGATGTTCAACCTATCAGCTTTTCTTCATGAAATTCCTTATCATAATTTCTTATCATGACAGATTACATAAGGCAGTCAGTTATTCTACTTAAAAACCCTGCCATTAGCATCAACAACTGTTATTGAAGATATTTATTTGCATAATCTTTCTATCTTACTTGGTCATCTTTCCTTAATCATGACCTCCTAATCTTTCTGGTCCTCTACTTGCTTATATGACCTACAACATGGGATTTTTTGGTGAAGGGAAAAAATTAATTAAAAAATTAAAACATATTGTGAAACACATGAGTTGAAGTTGTCAGGAGACTAGAGTATGATATGATTCATGATCTGTGGCCTTTGAATTTTGTTGATCAACATATGCCAGAGATTATTGCTGTGAGCAGCATGAGAAGTAATGCATCAGTTAGAAGTGTGGTGACATTTTTCTGCAGTGCTCTGTAACGCAGTGTAGCCTGTCAGGTCAACCTCAAGACACATGTTTTTCTTCCTAAAAATAAGTCTCCTCCTTTAATCTTCTAATGGGAAGAGTTCTCTTTTACCTTCCCATTTTTGGGTGGTATTTTAATTTTAATTTGAATTTCATTTGCCTTTGACACTTTTTCCTTTATTTTCTGACCTAACTGGTGGCGCATATTCCCTAATGCTAAGAATGGCACTACTTGCACCCAAAATTAGACTCAGGCTTGCTACCATTGCAAAAATATGAAAACAAAAGCCTTGGCCGAGTCAGGGAATTTGGTAACGATTATGAGGTTTGACCACAGGAGCTCTGCTTGGAGCTTGATCCTGGCTGGGTAACAACCACCTCTTTAGCATCTGGTGTCTGCACATTGCCTGTGCAACACTGATTGGAAATCTCAGTCACATGCACACTGGACTTCAGCTTCTGGCTTGTTACGCTAATAAATGGTGATCCTTAAAAGTGACGGTGTTGTGCCATTGATGGCTTGAGTCCATAAATTCATGGGAATGCAGGGATAGGCTCCTTGTTACTCCCAAGAATCTCCTTGTGCCAGAAATCGCTTGTATCTCACTGATACCATGGCTGCTTGTGTCAGGTCCAGCCCTAGACCCAGCAGATTTTAGGTTATGCTGCCCAAAAATCCAGGGTCATAGGCATAACTGGGTCAAAGCAAAGACCACCCAGTAACCCATCTCAGACTGTAATTTAGGAATGGATAAAACTTTACTGAAAGTGTGTAGTATTGAAGTAAGGAGTATCTGGCAATCTGTGATTAAGGAACTTCCAGAGGTTGAAAAAATTAGAGGTTGAATTTTGTCTGTTGTGTTCAACAGCCACCCCTGAATTTGTCAGCTGTCAGTTTTTCTAATCCCACTCCCACTCTGACTACTTGATATTCATGGATGATTAACTGCCCGGTTTAGCTGTGTGTTATGTCCCTTTTACTTGTTTTAAGCTTGCTGCCTGGTAACTTCATTATGTGCTCCCCATGCTTGAGCTAAGAGAAAAAGTAATCAACTGTCTACTGTTCAGCTTTCCCTTGCCTTCTCTTCCACTTTTTCAGACTACGGAGTCCAAATCTACTTGGATTAATCTGATACAGAAACTTAAAACTGTTGTACATTTCTGATCATCACTGTTACTGAGTCCTCCATCTTCTGTTCTTCCACCACGTATTTTAGACCTCTGTGTACAAAATGCAGGAATGACAGAGTTTATATAGGGATATAATGGTATTTTTCCAGTTTATCCTCTACTCATCACTAGATGTTTACAATTATATTTTATAATTATGTTTGTTCTTTCCCAGGAGACTAGCATTGAATTTCACGTAATGTTTTATTACCCAGTCATCCATCTTTAGATGAGACTCTCCTGAAATGTACTATTCTCAGCAAATTTCCTTGCCCATATATTTAGACTCTTTTTCAAATCCTTTTTGGGATTTATTTGACAATAGAGTCATCCTTGATCAATGCTGGGGACTCCCCTAATAATTTGCTTTCCTTATGAAACTTTTCCACTTATAACTAGGGAAAATTCAGGAAAAACATGAATAAAATCCTTTTAATGTTGTTTGAATTATTTTTGCTTGAGCCAGTCCTTTTTTGATATGGAAAAAGGAATCATGCTCTCTACAGTTGTTGGTTTAGTGTTTTTAGAGCATGCTAAATCCATACATACAGAGACAAAAATAGATTTGAATATTTCCTTTCTGCTTATTATCTAGAATAAAAATAAGGAACAAAGGAGCAGGCAAAAAGGAGATGCCTGCACCATTTTTACAAAGAATGACATTGCAGCAATGCCACAGTACAGCCCATCACACGTATTTATGGATTTGCAGCTACTTTCCATGTTAGATATAGGAGAATCAGCTCAGTGGATGGAATTTGCTCTTCACTTCCTGAGTCAGATGAATGCAACTCAGTCCAAAGACCTTTTTTGACAAAATCCTTTTGATAGTCTCTCATTTGAATGAAAGAGCACTATTATGACCACAGTGTACTTACAACAATCCTGGCATTTACTGTACTATCTGATTGTTAATGGACTTTTAAAAGGTTTTTAGTAGAAACCCCAGGCAAAATAGAGAAAGTGACATGGTAAGGTCCCTCACAGCACTTCAAAGGCAGAAACAGCAATCGTTCAGATTAATTTCGTAATCAAATCAAAGAAAGTAGCCTAGAATAGACTGGTTGGCAATAATTGAGCTTTAGTCTATGCAAGTAAAGGTAAGAAAACAGAATTTAATTAGATTTTTAAAAAAGGCGTGCATCTTTCTGAATGTAGTGAGCCTATTAATGAAAACAATAGAGGAAGAGACTTCTATAATTAAAATCTCTTTGATTTTCGAAATTCAGTGAAAGGTAATGTAACTCAACAGCATTTTACGAGAGAATGAAGAAATGGAAAGTAATGTCAGTTTGAGAAAATCAAGTGTTATATTTTTAGAAAGGAAGTGTTCTGAAAGAGCTGTGCAGAGATGATGCAAATTGGTTTTGCCTGTGGACTTGAAACTTTCACTGCATGGATCTGACCAATAGGAAGTATTTTTCTACTGCTCTTTCTAAGTCCCTCTATATTTTTTCAAGATTGAGCTACTAAAGGAGATGTCCTGTAGTGTGCCCAACCTTTAAGGGTGCTGAGAACTTGTAACTCTCTGTGACTCAGCAGTGGGTTACAGAGGCTGTTTGCCACTTTAATCTTTAGGCACACTCAATGCCACACATCCACTCATAGCACTGTGTCTATCAGAATATTTTCCCTGTGTCTAAATACAGCATTTTCGGAAAAGGTAGGGAGCTGAGCTGATCAACAGGATTAGAGAGTTTTTCTTGTTCTAAAAGTGCAGGTAAGTAAAGTCAAGTAATAAGATCAGCTATTCCTTACAGTCACATGTGTTGAACACCACACATTTCTGTACTGTCAAATTCCAAAAGAGTATTAATTTTGTGAGATCCCTTTTTTTAACATCCACTTCAAATTCCACTATTTCTTTTACAGAGTAGGATGTATCACAATGCTGTACTTAATTAGGAACATGCAAGATAGAATTCAAAAATGGAGGTAAGGACACAATGCTGGCCTAATGTTCACTTTCCTGCCAGCTGAGAGGTGGTTCTTTACCAGTAAAATTTTAAAAATTTTCTGCATTATTTAGGACCT
Organism: Lichenostomus cassidix; assembly: GCF_008360975.1. Taxonomy (NCBI): domain Eukaryota; kingdom Metazoa; phylum Chordata; class Aves; order Passeriformes; family Meliphagidae; genus Lichenostomus; species Lichenostomus cassidix. Next base: position 7,258,488 of record NC_139511.1, read on the forward strand.
GCACACCTTTTATAAATAGATGTATAAACAGAAGTGTGAAAAAGGCTGACTCTCATAAAAGCCAAGCTTGTATACCTTCTGTCTCACCGAAGTAGACATATGCAATACCTAATTTGGGTACTTATGAAAATTCCACTTACGATCTTTCAGAGAATGTATTTTTCTCTTCAGTTCAGGTCATCTCCATGTGGAATGAGACTGGGGGCTGGCCATTAGGAATGTTACAAAAATTCAAAAGCATATTTGCTGGGACAGAGGCTGAATGTGCTCTGCATCAAGCAGGAAATTAATGAGTAGGAAAGCATTTTTTACCAGTTGCATGTTGTTATCAACTACTTTGGTTTGGCTTTAAAACCGGAGACTACTTTGTCAAAGTTTGAGAGTGCCCTGCAAGCTCTTTATTTTTTAAAGTGCTCCTTAAAACATCTATAATATTATTTAGTGCTTTAAACATATAAGTATTATGAATATTTAGACAATTAATTAATATTGCTGAAATGATTAGCGCTTAATCATTGTTAATTTCACTTGATAGCTCTGTGTTGCTCTGGTACCTACATATTTTAGGGAGGTGTTTCTTCCCTGTGGCCAGTGCTGCTCTATTGGGATCTAAAAAGCACTGAAGGTGTCACAAATGCAAGGCAAACACAGTAGCTGTGGAGGTAGAATTTCTTGGTTCTCCCATGATTATCAGCTTTACAAAGCAAAGCTTCATTTCACCTTTAAACTACATTTTGTAGCAAATTCTAAGAGGAGACTTTGAAACCACACACATCAAATAAGGTATGGAAATCAGTATTTTGGGTGAAATTTGGGACAATAGGGATGTTTTAGTGGTAATTGAGCTGGTCATTTTGATAGTGAAGTAAAGTCAATATTCTTAAGAGGCTGGACACCTGGTCCATAGAGAAAAGGGCAAACTTGCTTTGTATTTGAAATGCACATGGGAAAAAATCTGATTTCAAAGTACATAGGTTTGGTTCAACCCTAGTATATACATTTGTACCACTTGATTTTAATACATTTAACAAACTTCTTATTAACTATACATTCATTTTTAGAGGGAGGCATGAAAAACAGTTTATACATGGATTTTATTATTTTCTCAATGGTAAATATTTGAAATCATATTTCAAATTACTAAGAAATTCTGAAAAGATTGAAAAACAGGCACACATTTAGCAGCTCTGCCATTTGATATGACTAAAAATATCTAACCATTTGGATTAGAATTATCAGAAGTTGTTTAGAAATTTAATTTTTAGTAAAAATTGAGCAGGGACAAAACTTTACATGTTGCTGCTCAAAAGATGTCTTGCTCAACCTTAGCTCCTAGAGGAAACAAAACAAAACATATACCAACAAGTAACAAAGCTGTATTTAAAACACTGAAATATTGTTTTGAAGGGTAGCAGTTCCAAAGTCTGAAACTAAAGAAAGAGAATGAGTGAGCTGCATAGACTGTCTAGAAGATTGTTTAATTTGCACTGAAATGAAGATGGAAAGGACAGTGAGTCCACTGGAGGGTGGGTTTAGAAATCAAAATGATTTTGACAAATAAACTGATTAGGATGGCATTCAGAACGAGCAAAGGCAAAGCAAGCAACTAGTAAAAAATGAGGAAAGGTTTTGAGACAGCAGACTTTCAAAATGGAAATTCAAGATCACTGGACTACAAGATAAACGTCAAAAAATAAAAATAGTTCTGTTGTAAAAAAAATAAAAACCGTGCAGTTGTGAGGGAAACAGTATTCCAAGCTGTGTACAGGTGGGAATAGTGATGGGTGACAAATACAGGCAGTGGAGCAGCTGTCCCTGGGGCAGTTGTCCCCACACACAGATGTTAGAGACACAGGTGTGAATGTGCAGCACAAAACTGTTGGCCACACAGCCTGGAGCCCTGGGAACTTGGAGAGAGATCTGTGCACAACTGCAACCTCCTCTAAGCTAAGCAATCTGTAAAGTGTTCACCTTTTATTTGCTCAGACACTGCAGTTTTCCAGTTCTTCATTTGCATGTGGTATTGCCGTTGCTTACCTCAGCTGCTCCTTTATCTGGACTCAATTGGTGCTTTTTGCTTCCTGTATCCACTTTCCACAACCTTCCTTATCTCTTTTAATTCTGCTCAGATGGCAAATACTCTTCTCACTAACAGGAGGGGGCTCAGCCACTGGTTACTCCTTTCTGCTGTTGCCTGTGGAAACAACAGGATATTTGGGATGGAATAGAGCATTAATCTCTCAGCTCAATGCAGCTCTGGTAAGGCTCAGCTGGAGTCTGTCCCAGGCTTGGGTATTGCCCTTAAGAAAGATGTAAGTAATTTGAGACAGTCTGGGGAATTTAATATGATCAAATATCAGTAAGGAAAGACCAGAGGGTTTTGTGTTCTTTGGTCCAAGGAGGACTGATAGGGTACATTATAACAATTTAAAGCTGAGTAAAAGGTTGACAGAATCCCAAACATTTTGCTACCTGTGCAAAGTGGGGATGAAAAAAGTTAGTGGGCTTAAATCCAAACAAGAGAGATTTTAGCTAGATATTGAGGAAGATGCTGTAATGGGAATAGAAGTACTGGGAGAAGGACTGCCAAAAGAGACATGAGCAACAGTCTTGGACTGTTGCAAGAATTACTAAGGGTGAGATGATCTCTCAAGAGTCATCCCAGTTATGCTTACTGTGATTCCATAACTACTGTTTCTGTTTCTCTCCTAATTCTATTTTCTTTTACAACAGTAACATGTATTCTGATACATTAAAGCTCTGGGAGATTATTTTTTAACAGCACATTTGTGAAGACCCACAGAAAAGTTTCCTACTTATGGTCACTGTGACACTTTTTCACAAGGGAGACACCTGCCTTCAATGAGTCTGTCGCATTGGAAAGGAGGATGGATGATGCTTTTTTCATGGATGACCATGAAAAAAACATAAAAATGTGTTTGTGGTCTGCAGTTAAAACTTCCTTTTAAGCAGAGAGAATGATGTTGGCCAGAAGCCATCTGGATGAAACAGAGGCAGGAATGACACCTGGAGTCCAGAATTTCTTACAGAGCTTCTTGACTGGGACAGGGACAAGCAACCTGAGTTGGGAAGTTGGGTACTGAGAAACTGAGAAGGGGACAGGAGCAGGACAAAGAGCAAAGGGAAGTTTAGGAATGCAGTTGGGATGGACACAGTGAAAAAAGCAAAGAAGAAGGTGCTAAACCTGAGGGATGGAGAGCAGAAAAATATGTGTGTCCAAGACCACATCTCTGCCTGGTGCTGTACAGTTCCACCTCAGACAGCCAGGAGATTTGACAGATGCCAATGAGTGATCATGGACCTCTCAGCAGAACACTAGCTTGGATGCCAGAACAGCAGCCACCTTTCAAAGCCCTGCATTGATGCAGCTAAAACTTGGAACTGGTTCATACAGAGCTTGTGTACCAGGCTGGACAGCATGAACTCTGAATTTCACCATTCCTTTATGGACAAAAAATGTCTGTGAAATTCAAAGGCAAACAATCTCATTCATTCCATGATCATATCCTTCCTCACCTTCTGCAGAAATCCAAGCATCCTAACACAGAATCACTTTCTCAGTTTGGTCCAGAGGCAGCAGTTTGTGCAGTGGACTAAAATCTCAGGCTGAGCTCTGAGTATTACAAGCAGGATATAACTGACCTTGCAAGCGATTCAAGAATATATTGGTATTTTTGGGGTGTCAGGATACTGTTGCAAGAGAACTTCATAGTTCTCTTGCCCACAATAACTCCTCCAGAGGAAGGAAAGGCTTCACAATTTGCAGAAAGGCAACACTAATCTATTACCTAAACTTTGACAGCGAGTAGAAAAAAAAATAGCAATATATTGAGTATCTGAAAGGTGTTGAGGCTGAGGAGAGCAAACCCTTTGGCCTTGACTGCACTCAAGCTGCAGAGGCATCAGCCTGCTACTGCTGCCGTGGCTCAGGGCTCACCCGTGCAGCTGCTAGTGCTGCCTTCTCCCTGCCCCCAACGATTAATCAGGGGATTTGCATGCTCAGGCTTGCTTGATCCCTGGTGAAAAGTCTTCCAGAAGAGTCAGGGAATGTGGGAATATAGAGAGAGAGTGCTTAAAAGAGCAAGGGGAATGGGTAGAGTACAGGAGACTCTCAGAGCAAAGAGCAAAGCTGAACAAAGAGAGGTTAAGCGTGGAAGAGGGCACAGGAAGGGAGAAAGAAAAACACAGCTACTGAGTTATGAAGCAAACATTAATCTCATAAATACACATATTCAGCAGCCTCCTCTAAATCAGTTAACTCATTGACTCAGCCAGAAGAACAGCTCTGGGCTTCTTTGTGTCCCACAGCTTGAAGAAGAACATCTCTGCCCCTTGGATGGAGTGCATGCTGGAGCTCAGCTCCTGTGCTGTGGATTGTGCCTGACACACCTGGCTGGAAATGGAGCAAGATGTAGTGAACACTGGGGGGTTTCAAGGTGTTATTTTAGTTCACACAAAGAGCACAGAAGCTGTTGCTGTTCCATCAGCTCTGGGTGGATTTATAGGAACACCTAATAATAAACAAAAAACCAAAAACGCAATCAACACCTGGATTAACTTAATCTGGCTACAAACTTATTTTATATACTTCATTTCTCAATCTGTAATAAAATTCCTCATGAATGGGTGACAATAAGGTGTTCAGATCCTACCAGATCTATTCCACGTAGCTAATCTACACTCGTGCTTGAAATCTACTTGTAAGGAAACAATAAATATTTTAACTGTAGTTTAAAAAAGAAAAAAAAGAGACAGGATTAGGTTTCTCTGTATGGTGCTTATATAAAATAACTGAATGGCTTTTCTTTTACTGACACTGTGGTTTACTATATGAGTTCTACTCCTTCAAATCTTTGAAGTGAAAACATGTCACAACCTACTGCTTATATTCATTTTATTGAAGTAAATATAGCAATCCAATATAATTTCATATGCCCCTGAAGCTAATGAGGAAAGGTAATATAAAAGATGCATTACAAAGACCACTGTACTACACTGTGCTGTATTGAATGTTTCAACTTTTCTTTTTCAACAATACATCTTTTCAAAAAGTGTCTGAATGTTTCCATGCTGAGGAAGTGTCAGTGTAGTTCAATGGGGAATCCACTTATCCATCTGCCTCTAGCATTTGTAAAAATATTAGCATAATGAATTTTCTGTTGTGCTTTGCTCAGAGAATGCACATGATGTACCCGAATGATTTACATATTTTGGCTGCTATGTGTTTCAATGTAACAAAATTTTTGCAGTCTTTTAAACAGGTCATAAAATATAAATTGTGAATGCTGATTTTTGTGGCAAGGGTTACATACCACAGTGTAGTCAGGCTTACATGGGAAACACAGAGTGCTCACTGTCACTGAAAGTGTTTGCTGCCTACCTTTGAAGTGCTTCATGTGGTAAATGAATTTAAACCTTTGAAAAATCAAAAGAGAAGTTCTGACTTCCTTAGTGACTGGTTCCTTACTTACCCTGGTCTCTGATTTTCCTCTGTACTCTAGAGGATATGTTCCACCCACCTAGAACTTCATTCTTTTCTCTTGAGCTCCTAAAAATTTGGCTTTTGTTCCGTGATGATTCAAGATCACTCTGAATAAACTAAAAGCCCTAATGACCACTACTGCCATTTCTTCATCCTCCTTCAGAAACAGGTGCTATGCCCTTATTTGTGCCCTGTCTTTTTTGTGTTTATGAAATATTCTTTTATTTATGGCTTGGATAACAGCCTAGGCTCTATTTTGATTACAGGTGCTTTTAAATACTTTATCGCTCTGTGATTTCACTATTTTAATACAAGGGCTGCATTGGACCTTATTCTTTCTGGTTTTAAATTATGGTGCCTGTATTTTTTTTTTTAATCTTTTCTGTATGAATCAATAATGTAGTTTTGATTGAAAAAAAATCTGAGCTCAAGGTGTCTGTCCAGGCTAGGTTTGGTTTGAAAGGTAGGGTCTCTGTTATGCAAAATACATATAAAATATGTATACATGCTTTGCATGTACATGTAGAAAGTAGCTTGCTTGCATCTTCACAGACTTTTAGTTCCCCCCCATTTTTTAAATTTATCTCATTGAAATCTTCCTGGGCTGTTTTATATCATATTTCACTTCAGGAGTAATCCACAATTCCTGCTTTTCATAGCACCATAGAGAGAGAAATGCCCTTTAAGCCAGATAACTTCTGTGCTTATCAGTTTTGAGATTACCCTTAAGGCATCAGTGTCTTTATTTAAGGATTCACTGAATAAAACATCATGGTCTTCTGGGCACACAATAGCTTCCCTCAACTTATTACTAATGCGGTTAAGGAAAGCCTGGCAAGACTGCAGTGAAATTTTTGGCTCATGCTTTGAATGCCATCTAGTGGTGTCCTCCTTGTGGGAAGTGAGAGCCTTTTCATCCTACAGTCCCTGCAATCCATAACCACGAGGCAGGAATACCTGTGATGATCCCCTGAGATGGACTACTGGGATGAGTGGAACAAGATTAATTGGCCCTGGGACTGTTGTCAATCAGCCCGATTGTTCTTTTTTCAGTCCTTACAAGTATTCAAGCATCTCTGCAGATAAAGTAATGATTACTAAATTTGTCACAATGGTTTGTGGAAACAATTATGCAGACGATTTTCTCCCTGTGCTTTACAGTGCACATACAGTATGCAGATTTCTTATTAATCTTATTAATATTAATTAATATATTAATCTAAGAATTCAGAGATATTGGAACAAATCAGCAACAGCTTCATGATATTATTTACACTGGATGAGACTGTGCATCAGATTTGCACAGATAAAAAAGGTGGATCATTCTCCCCTTAACTTTTTGCACTGATGTCAAGCTTAGGTACCAGGACAAACCAGAGCAGTCTTTGGCACTGCCATTCTTGGCTGCCTTGCTCTTTCTCTCCTATAGATGAGTGAAACTCATCCTGCAGGAAGTCCAGAAAGTGTATTCTCCCTTTAGCTGCTGTGCTCTGTGCTGGCTAAGAGCTATTTTCCCCCATGAAGAGCATCTGCCTGAGTTTAACAAAGGCTGCTGAACTCGTGGGACACAGAATCTGCCGTGCACAGCTTCCTAGCCAGCAAGCAGAGCAAGAGATTCCTAATGGCAAGCAGGACAGGGAACTCTGGCCTCTCCTGAGGCTCTGCTCTGACCCTGATCCTTACCTCAGGTCTCACTCTTGTTCCTGCTTTTCTTTCTTGGCCCTGTTATCCCATTTACCGTGATCTTGGCCAAGGTACCAAAGTGTACTACTTTGGATTATGGGCTGGTGTGCTTTTAATCTGTTTCTGGCTTCAGTCTGCCCAGAACATGAGGTTCCTTTTCTAAATCTGTTGGCTTTTCTCTCCTGTAGTGATGTGAGCAGGTTTTTCTCCTGCAGAGAAAGTGCAGAGGGTGACAAATGTGTAATGATGTCATTACACAGCTTCTGTGACACAGGTCATTCCTCTTCCCTTGGTGCTTCTCTTAGGCTTTGTCCTTTAATACTGACCTATCCTCCCCTTCCACCTTCTATATATAACCAAGGGCAGGGATTACCTTTTCTGCTTGCCATTTACTAGATACTTCTCCCAAGTAATTAAAAAAATCCTGAAAGATTGGAAATTCTGTATCATGTTCCAAAGTTTCTGCAAGAGAATTACAACTACCCAAAAGGAAGTTGTGGTGACTTGAGGTTTGGTCCCTTCTGCCAGTGGGACAGGAGGAAATGCCCTCCTGGGAAGTTTAGGCTGGATTATTAAGAAAAATTAGGAAAATTCAGAAAATTTTCTTCTAAAATTAGGAAAAATTTCTTCACAGAACTGTTGCCAAGCAATGGAACAGGCTGTTCAGGGAAGTGATGGAGTCACATCCATGGAAGGCTTTAAAAGATGAAGCACTTAGAGACAAGGTTTGGTGGTGGACTTGGTAGTGCTGGGTTAATGGCTGAACTCAATGATCTTTAGGTGTTTTTCAATCCAAGTGACTCTATGATTCTGTGGCTTCAACCTGATGTTTGGCTGCAATGACTGACAATAATCAACTGCAAAATAATGCCTTTGGGTAAAATATTTACACAAAGCAAATAGCACCAGTAAATGAAGGTGTCATTTATCTGACAAGTTCTGCTTGTAAGGATGTCAGCAAACTCTGAAGAAAATTCATCAAGCTGGGTGTGCACAGAAAAAATAGTCTTGTCTTATAATTAAGGAGGTGACATCCCCCCTCCCAACTCTGTGATAAGTCTAGGCATGACATGTCAGCTTGTGTATTTATTTGAAGACATAGTCCAGCTTTCATGGAAATAGAGGAAAATACATAATTTCTTGTTGTATCCTCCTCTGGCATAAAGTGTGGTGGCATACTTGTTATTTTTATAATGGTGGTGTAGCTGAGAGCTGTGTAAGAACTGTGAGTAAGATGTGGAGTGCCAGAAGACTCCATCAGACACGCTAAAAATGCTATCAGAAAGTTATTTGCATGACATCTGCATCCAGGATTACTAAAATAGTTTACTGGCACTTACCTTTCAGTCATCTTCTTCTGCATCTGTGACTTTGGTGTTGTCCTTGGATTTCTTTCAAGGACTCTAAAGGCTTTTCACAGGAAATGTTATTATCTTGAATCATCATGAATATTTGTATAATAGGGTTTTGGTGTCACAATGTATCTAATAAACCAGCAGTGCTTGCACTATTTCTGGTTTTGTTAATTTTATCTACACATATTCAGGTATATCTAGAAACAAAAGGTTAGTAAAACACATCAGCATTATCATCCCCAGAAATGGGATTTTGATTTTCATTGAGGATGCATGGCTTAAACACTATGGAGTGAAAAAATGTCCTGTTCTTCTGCAGAGGAGAGTAGCAGTGTAATAAATTAGGACTGTGTGATTCATCGTATGAAGGTCACACTCCTGATACTTTAGTACACAATAGTTACCTGACTCTCTCTTAAATGATCCATTTGGAAGTGATTGCTAAGGAGCCACACTCCCCTGGCTGGTTCTCTGTCATCAAGGAGCACACAGGGGGCTTTTCTCTCCCCATGGTCCAGTCAAACCAATGTCATTGCCAGGGGCAAACAAAAAGACATGCCCAGTCCTCAGGCAAAAATGTAGAATTAAGAATGTGGGTCCTGAGGCACAGCAAGATGTGAGTTGTTCTGTCTTTGGCCAAGATGACAAATTCAAGCGTTTCATTTATCACTTTTAGTGTAGATACTCAGATTGGTTCACGCACGATTTCCCTACCACTTCTTTCATGCTGAAGGGAAGAAAATTCAATGCTGAATCCCAGAACTATAAACATGATTGCTTTAAGGGAAGATCCCACTGATATTATCCATGTGGACCTGTGAGTTTAGGAATCTGAACATTATTGTAAGACATACATAGGATTTCTTTCACTAAATGAAAACCAAAGTAAAACTAAAAATAATGGAATAATAAACATTAGGAATTAATTTAAGCATACTGAGTTTTAATAATTTCTGGTTTTGATAATCTGAGATTTGAAATCTGCCTTTTAAAAAAGAACTTATATATATATATATGTATATGAATATTCATCTATATAAATATAGATGAATATTCCAGGCCTGCTTATATGACACTTATATTCTCTACAGAAGCCATGAATTATCATTTTCATTAATATTTTAATCATAGGCATTTTTTATGGAGGAGATGAGGAGAAACTGCATGTCAAAATGCAATAACTGGCTTGTTTACACATAAGAGTTTAGCATTTGAGATGCAATTTGTACTCTTACACTGACTTGTCATAACTCCTCGTGGAATAACTGTCAACCTCAGATTTCTTGGCTGTAGGAGAGGCTTAGTGGCCTTTGGCCATCTCACTTGCTCCTCTTTGTGAGGATCAGTCAGTAATTTTTACATTTTCACAGTGCTTTGAAATATTAAATTTTATCTTTTATATTCCCTTAATTATATTTATCAGTGCTTGTTGTTGTTATAAGCAGAAGTGAGAGTTCCTCTCACAGAGGATAAGAAATTGATCTCTTTTGATTTAATATTGTAATGGGAAATAATGGATATCTAAGGAAAAAGAGACTTGAAGGCAAATTAGTGCACAGCAGATGATAGTTCTGGAGGCAGTGGTAGCTGACGCTGGATTTCAGAAGGAAATGGTCTGGTGGGAAATCCCTCATGTGAAGTAGACAACTGTTTTTATGGGCCATGGCTTAAAGACTTTGCCATGTAAATCAATCAATTAATCACCCTTCAAACCATTCCCACAAGTTGCTGGAGAGGCAAGAAGAGAGAGAGGCACCTTGCTGCTCCTAGGATCTTCTCTGTCAACTGATTAACAACACAGGGAAAGAGGGGACTCTCTTTTCGACGTGGTATTTGAAAAAACAGATCTTGTGGTTCTTTTTCTACGCTGTTGATGAATGAACAGCTCCAGAAGACTGTTGAGGAAAGCATGTTTTTCATTTAGAAACCATGTTTGTTTAAAATTAGAAACTAATTTTATGTGCCCTGTTCAGATAGAGCAATGTGTGATAGGATGTACCTCTCCAAGGTGACATCATTAGCAAAATACACTTTCACTGATTCTGTCTATGACATTGTGTCACAACCTCCCCTCTGCAAAGGGAACAACTGCTGTCCTAATGGGAAGGTATTGAACACATGAAGACTGAGCAATGCAATATCAGGAGCTCATACAAGATCAGCTGCAGGCACTACAATCAGCTCTAGATGTCATGAACCAATTCCCCTGAAAAAGGATCATCAGCTTCTCAGGCCACCAATTTAAACCCTGAACTCAATATGCTTGGGGCTGTTTGAGTGGTTCTTGGCTTATTTAAAGCCAGCCTTCACAGGATGGATTTTGGCACTAGGATGCCTTCAAGGATTGTGTCTTCTGGCTAGCTCTCCTCTAGAGAGTAGTGCCAATGCAATCCCTCATGATGAAGAAGAGAACCAAAATGATTCTTCTTTAAAGCAAGCTGTTCTAAGCAAACTAAAACCACGAAATAACTTTCATGGAGAACCTTTTCTAAGTGTTGTCCCCAATAAACTGGACATCCTAAATAACCATCAATCAAATTCTTGACAAGGCTAATAACTGAATTATAACTGAATCGATTTACAGTATTCTTTAACCAGGCATGTCTCTGCCTATGAAGAAATACACAGGATGATCCTGCATATGCTGTGTAGATACTGGCTCATTCTGTAGGTGTCTGAATAATCTCAAAACCCAGGAACTGTTCAGTTGCTCAGATTTCCTCAATGAATTTAAAGCCCATGCACTTGTATAAGGCCAAATTAGACCTCAAAGTGTGAATGAGTTTTCTCTGTGATTATGGCCAAATCATAATCACACTTGTGAGTCCTCTAAAGGGCATCAGGAATACCTTGTGTTAAAGAAGCTCATGAAGTGAATGCTCCATGGCTGCAGAACCTTGGTATGATCAAAACCTCATTCAGACTAAGGTGGTGTCTGATTTGGTAGCTGTCTTGTGCATATTCATAGTGCAAACATTCTGCCCTGATGGCTGTCATTTACCTGTGTGAGCATGTGAAGCTGTGTAGTCTCCAACCTCTGAGATTTTAAACACAGAGCTGAATAATGTCCTGAGGAAATCTTGTCTGGCCTCACAGCTGGTTAGGCTGGAGTTTGACCTACAAACATCTTGAGACCCCTTCCAAGCTTATCTTTTGATACCATCACCCTAAGGTTTTGGTTGGCATCAGCTGAATTATTGTCAGTTCTCTGGTGAGTCAACCTCGACTGAGTGCCAGATGCCCACCCATTCTCTTTCACTCACCCTCCTCAACTGGACAGGGGCAGAAAAAAAGATGAAAATCTAATAAGTCAAGGTGACAACAGTGACATCTTTTACCAGTTAGTGTCATGGGCAAAACAGACTTGACTTGTGGGGCAAATTTATTTAATTAATTGCCAATTAAATATAGAGTATCATGATGAAAAACAAAGGCAAAAGCTGAACAACCTCCCCAGCTTTTTCCCAGGCTCATTCCTTCAGTGTGAATGCTTCAACCTCCTTCTGCCACAAGCAGTGGAGGAGTATAAGGAGTAGGGGCTGGGATCAGTCCGTAAAAGTTCTTTCATGTTTCTCCTGCCTGCTCACACTTTTCTGCTGCTCCAGCATGAGGTGCGTCCCATGGGATACAGACTTTCACAGCTATTGTGTGACAATTTTTCCCTCATTAAATGTGTTGTTACAGAGTTCGCACTGTCTTGGCTGAGGGATTGGCTGTGTCCCACAGTGGGTCTGCTGTGGGTCCACATGTGGGTCTGATCCTCCTCCTCCTCCTCCAGGGCCACCCCTGCAGCATGTCCTGCCAAGACCTGGACACTTGTACCTGGTGCAAGTTCTGCTCAACAGCATTCTAAACTTGGTTGCTCCAAGGGCAGAAGGATCACAGAAGGAACAAGAAGTGGGTGAATTTTAAAATTTTTTCCCAAAATGGGATGCTTGTCCTGAAACTTTATGTTGATTCCAAGCTGAGTATGCTTTCTTTGAAAGCTTCAAAGTAGTAGATGAAACAATCACTTTAAAAGACCCAAGTGTTTCTCTGAAAAGGTCAGAATTGGTTCAGTCAGCTCTCTTCCCCTTCTGCCAGTCCTTATATCTTTTACAAAAAACTTGAATAATTCGTAATAATTGGCATACAGTCAATGATGCCTTCTTGGTTTTCTTTATACCTCTATTGAGAGAGCAGTATAAATAAAAGACCTTGGCTTACTTTTAAATGATATATTAGTCAACTTTGGATGATACAGACAGCAGCAAACTGAAATACAACATTAAATTTTAACTGGTAAACTTAGTGGCATTATAGTCTGTACAAATACAAGTATAGAAATATGCAAAGAATGGTGTAGAACTTCGCTACAGGCATCGGCTGGGCTAATAGACTTTGAGGTATAAATAACCAAGCATTCAAAATGGTATTTCAGGTATGCTGTTCTGGCAATGAATTAAGGTGCTAGGAATCCAGACCCTATCAAAACAGCATGAACATGATATAAAATACGTGTACAAGCAAATTAAAAATTCACCGTGATCATTCCGCAATGGAAATGATCAGTGAACTTGGTGTTATGAATATGGAATACTATCAGTTTGTAAAGAAAAAGCATTTCTGTAGATATATTAATAGAGTAGGAATGGCTTAATCTCATTAATCTTCTCCTCACAGATGCTGTGTACAGAGCCCTTATATCCTCGGAGCACTGCTGTATCAGTCCCTGGCAATCTGTGCTATTCTGTAATGTGGTGAGTTTGAGAATGTGCATATATTAGAATAGTACTGCATTTTACATGCTGTGTAAGCTGAGTAACATTCTTACTTTTGTGTCCTAGAAAACAAATGGATGTCCATGGTGTAATCAATTTGTACATAATATTTAGCATGCACACAGAAGTGTACACTCTAACATTGATTTATTCAGGATTGTCTATCAACATCTATTGTGGGACACATTGTTCTCCAAGGCTGACAAGGCTCTCCATTTTTATTCTCCAGGTACAGAAACGTACTTTACTTCATGAACAATTGCTTCATTTTGTATGTTCAGGTACAGGGGGAAAAAAATCCCCAAACATTGAAAAACCCAAAAAACATATTATATGAGCAACCTAGAGCATGCCTTGCTGTTTAACCCATGGGGCTAGTTGGAGTTACAGTGAGACACACGCCCAGTTCCCTGCTGGAAGCACGAGAAGCACACCTTTAAAAATTGTGTTTTACTCTGCACCAAGGTAGGAAGCCAGGCTGGAAGGGCAGCTTGGGTTTGAGAGGAGCACAGGAGGTCTGTGGAAGCAGATGAAGGGGAGGAACACCCATGGTGCTTAGACCACATTCCTGCTGCCTTCAAGGCAAAATGTTACATTGGAGGGTAAGACCTGTGCAAGAAGCATTTGCACTTCAATTCCGTCAAAGCTGTTTACATTTTCATGATCTTGTCTGATACTCTCTTTTTGTCCCTGCTTGGCAGGCCCAACTCCTACAGAAGCAACTCCTGCTTAGAGCATTTTTAAAATACTTTCATCCTCTCTCTCTTTTTCAGTTTGTATGCTCTTTCCCTCCACTTTTCCTTTTATTTCTCTCTTGTCTGATATGCCTGTCATAGTTGCTTTTATTTTCCTAGCTTTCACCTCTGTATGGTACACTTACTTTTCACTTCTTTTCATCCAAGCAACAAATAGATGTTCTTTCTCCTCCTCTTTCTCCTGCACTTTTCTTGTATACTCCCCTCTCCTCCCCTATGCTGGAAATGGAGCTTTTCCTTTTTTGTTTCAGACAGCTGAATGTTAGCATGGCCGAGTAATTTGAACTCAGAAGTGGGGTGGTAGTAAATTAGACTGCTATACAGAATGAGGAACAGTAGGTATGGTTGTACTGTTAAAGGCTGTGCCAGACATACACTATGAGAATATGAAAGACTTATTATATAAGAATTTAAAGTATCAGGACTTTAAAAATGCTCCCAATCTCTTATTTGCCTCATCAATTTCCTTGAAGAACTCTGGATGCTGGGAATTTTTATTCTGAATGCAAGATGAGTTCTATAATTTCCTTGCTTTATTAAGAGACTTCCTGTCCCACACAGGCCTCATTTACATTTTTTAAAATATGTTTTAAGGAGACAATCAAAGGCTAAAAAAAGATGCACACAGAAACATGCCAGTCAGGTGTAACCACGCTTAGGAACTCCCAGAAAAGGGGAAAACTTTCCAGATTGTCCTGTTGTTCAACCTGACTTAATAATACCAGAAAATATGCTTTGTCAGGGTGAGTTCCTGGGTTCTGCAGCAATAAACTTCCCCCATATTGATGAGAATGCGATAAAGAGGAAATCAGTCAAGAAGTTTAGTGGCCTTAACTGACTTGGAACTGGAGCAATCCCTCTGCAGGCTCAGCATCACTCAGCATCACAGACTGGTGTAGGAGCTGGAGAGAATCCTTCCCATCCATCTGCTACCAAAAGGCAATTTGAAAGGAAGACACACAGCAGGCTACATGTGACATGCTTTAGTCTGGATCTTCTCATATTAATTATCTGAGTCTACAAGATACATGACAGCCTGGTTATCCCCTTAATCAGTTGCAGGGAGCTGTTTAAGTCTCTTTGCTTTTGAAATCAACATAGATAAGTGTAGTCACTGAAGAAAAGATTTATTTCTTCCAATTTCCTGCAGCATCCCATCATCACCCCATCTCATCATATCTCACAATAGGTGATGCTCTCCAGACAATAACTGCATTTTCCGCATTCAAGGTTCAGATAAAGAGCACTGTTTTTTCAGAAAAGGCAATTCTTCAGACAAATTATATTAGAAAATCTCTACATTTTCAGATTATCCAAAACTTGAAGTATTGGAGCATACTACAGCTGATATTATTTGAGTATACGTCTCACAATAGTAAAAATAGAGATTAGCGACACGAAAATGACAGGTTTAAATTAGAATCTACATTTAAGATTAGCATTGATGATCTCAATTGTGAATGGGGCTGAAACATCCAGACATCAGAAGACAAAAAAACCCCAAAAACCAAACAACCAAGGATCTAATACCTGAAAAAAAAAAAAGGACCTGAATTTTTAAAAATTAAGGCCCACAGTGGGGAGTTTATTGAGCATAAAAATAGTCAGCAGTTTCTTCCATCAGAGCTTCCTACTGACGGCTTGTATATATAAACATCTTTTATGAGTGGGAAACACTCCCTTGTGTATAATATTTTCCTTAATTGACATCTATGTCACTCTAACAAGGTCTTGACTGTTTGCCTCCCTGACCTGGCTTGGAGTTCTGGCTGGGGGAGTCCCCAGCATGTGTTCATCTTGCTTAGGTCATTGCTTAGGTTTATTGTGTCCCTGGGTTTATTTCCATGGCATTCGTAGACCTCTGTCTAATTAACTTCAGTGGACCAGTATTGAGGATCTCCAAAACTTGAATCCAGAAAGTTGGAAAGAGGAAAAGAGGAGGTGCTAGTTGCAGACAAATGTGGTTCTTGTTGTGTTTGAACAGTGTGGGGCACAAAAAGCAGCAGACTGATTACCTGAGTACCATTTGCCAGTCAGCATAGCCAGCCTGTCTTGGGAAAAAAGATGCTTCACTAAGTGTATTCAGAACAGCTGCCTTTTACAAGCATGTCAGAGTATATCTAGTGCCTGGGCACAGCTCCCTGAGCATGTAGGTTTTGGCTTACTGTTGTTCATTGCCTTACCCCAAAGATGCACTTCTGGAGCTATTCTAATGGGATAGGAAAAAGTCAAGTAGTTTGGAGACAAACTACTCCTCCTTTTTGTGCTTGAGCATGGATGGAGACAGTTGTGTTTCACTAAGAAAACTAACAGTTTATCCGCTAGCTGGTATTGCTTGGAAAAGTCTTCTCTGCACGACCACCTCCCAAACATCTACAGTCCTTTACAGCCTCTGTTTTTTTCTGCTGATTGGGGCTACAATTTACCAGCCTAAACTGTGAGAACATGACTTGAACTGGTGAAGAGACTGCTTGGTTTTGTTTCCTCTTACTAAGTTAGATTGTTACATCTCGCCACCCAATCACCTTTACCATTAAAAGTTAAATAAGCTCTCCCAAGGAAGCTAAGCATAAGCAAAATAAAACAGGATCATCTGGTTCCTCTTTGCATAGGGGCAACTTGTCAAAGTCTTGACAGACACTTTGTAAAACCACATCACACACAAAATTAGGTTCAATAAACAGTAGCTAAAACCAGATTTTTTCCTTGTTTTGCTAAAGGTACACAGATTTTTCAGTCTCTATTTTCAGCTCTACAGTTTATAATAAATATCCTGAAAGCTTTATTTTTTTGGGGGGGGGTGGAGAAAATATATTTAATGTCATGTTTTCTTGCTAAAAAAGTCAGCAAGTAAGAGATGCTTATTATTTCCTTTATTGTTAAGTGTGTGCTTGCAGTGTGGCAATCTTTGAGGGTCTTGTTAAATGAGTGACGAAAATCAAGAATGGATTGCCATTCTGTCCCATGACAGTTCAGAGGACCCCAAGGTATTTGTTACTATAGAATGACTAATAAATTTAATCAGCTGTTCAAGTTTACTTTGAAGCCTTTTAAGATTTCTTTTTGTTTGGTTGGTGGTTTTTAGTTTTGTTATTTTTTCTGTGTGTGTGGGGTTTTTTATATTATCATTGTGCCATAGATCTGAACTTTGGCCTTACTGTAACATTTCTTGCAATTAAGTGATCTTGAGTGGCATGTCTTACTTTAAGGACTCTAAATGTATCATAAAGAGCATAATGTCAACATTTTTTGAGGAAATATAAAACTGCTGAGTATCTGGATAAATTTATTTTTGCATTGTTTTTGACCATAAATTCTAACGGTGCAGTGGATGCATACATATCTAATGGGTAGCACTAACACAAATTCCAGACAAATCAGTAGTTGACAGCAGCCCTGAATGTGTTTTAAGTAAAGCCTTCGTTAATGAAATGAGGAATGTCAATTCATGCACTGTTTTAACATACTCAAACTTTTGCCTCTGAATGCTGTAAAATGCTATGTGGAAATTATTCATTTTTCAGTGTCTGCTTTGCTCCTCTTTTTGGGTGGAAAACCAAAAAATAAGTACAGTTCTTAACAGCAGGTTGAAGCTCTGGAGAGCCCCTGTAGCTGCGCTGAGGACAGTTTTGTATGGGCAGGCGGGCAGTGCCAAACCAGAGCAGTGCAGTGCTGCCGAAGGAGTTGTACCTTATTTTTCCTGTAAAGAATGTACTGGACAATAACTAATGAATAGCAATCTCAGTAAGAATTTTTTCTCTAATGGAAAACGTATTCAGGGTTGTACACACAGCCAGGGAGAATGTGCTGTTTCTGTTTTCATTTTAATCTTGTGTTAGACCTCAGTGCTTTTCTCTGCTCATTGTTTGAGCAGGGAACTGAGTCCAGGAGACTTGTCTTTACATGCAAAGAAAGATGAAGAGCTTGCTTTGTGCCTCCCTCACACTTCTCCCTCATTCCCTGAAAGCCCACATAAATAAGATGCAGGAATTGCATCCCTATATACCAATGGATAATAATGATAAGCAAATTATAGTGATAACAGCTAAGAAAAGTCATTGTGACTCTTGCTATGCAGTCAAGTATTCCTGACAGCAAGTGTTTGTGAGCAAAACTACGTAAAAATGAGGCAGAAACCAGATATGCCACCCTGTGTCCTTTGGGCAGTCTAATTGCTGATACCTTAGAATATGGATATGGGTTGCTTCATGTACAGCAGTCCTTGTGGTGCCATGTCTTGTTTAAACAACCTCACTGAAAATACTGGATTAGAGCTAAAACTGAACATTTTAATGAGGATGTACTGGATCACAGAGGCTGCAGTGAGTTCTGCTGGGTACCTCACCAAACAGGCAATAGACAAAAATGCCTTTATGCCCTGGTCCTGTACTTACACGCCTGAGTTGAACATGTCCATAAGTGTTTGTGTGATGAGAGCTTACGTCAACAAGTTTTCCTCTGTGGTGCTTGACCTGTTTTTTTTCTTGTAGAGAGAAGTAAAAAGGAGCTCAATTTCCTAATGGATTTGGAAAATGTAAGAGTATCTCACTATCTCAAGAGTTGTGAGCTGGCCTTGATACTTGAAATACTGAGGCAGGGCTGGTCTTCTGTAACAAGGACCTCCAAGGAAAGATTGGGCCCTACATTTTTGCCCCCTAGTTGTTTTGATTTCCTGACCTTCTCAGGGCTCATGCTGGTTCATAGTATAGATCTCATCTATTCCATCCTCTCCTCCTCTGCTCTCCCGGCTGATTTTCTCACTTCTTCAGTTCAGAATCCGTGTTTTCACCTCGGGGAGCAGGTTCTGGTACTGCTGCTTTATCAAGTGCTTAGCTGTCGGCAATAGCTGGTCAGGAGACAAATTCATAAGTTAACTTCTCTGTGCTCTAAACACTGGCACCAGCTCAACATGAGTGCATATTCTGTATTTTCCCCATGGACCAAATCAGCTAATGAGCATCAGCAGCACTAAATGGATCTTCAAAAAGAGAAGTCTCTTGTCCAAAATAGTTCTCTTGGACAGCTTACAAGAAACATAGAACCCAGACCAGTATTGGTGACTTACTGTGATTGTAGCGACATAAACACTTAAAAATTATAATTAAAGATTTTGAAGCAGGTTTTGAGTTCAGTGAGCCCTCCCTCTCACTTGATTAACCTGTGATTTACACATATATAATGACTTTAACTGACTTAGAGGATAATTTATGTCACAATGCGCATGATATATGAATCTAAATAGACTAAAGAGAGGGGAAAGGGAACCATCTGTTCTCTAGAAAATTGTCTGCTGTCAGAGGGGCTCAAAAACTGTTTGAAAAATGTGTTTAGAAAGCCATGAGTAAATTTTCTAAATTTCCTGTGCCTTCTGGATAGCATTCTCATTGGGTATATATTGCCCAGGAAACAAGGCTAGGAACTCAATTTTTTAAACTTTTACTAGTCTTCATAAGTCTTTCATAAGTTTTTCAAAATTCTTAATTTTTATGAATATATAGCATGGATTTTGCCCTGATCCTCACAGTGCTCATGGAATATCGTTTTTGCAGCTACAGGATGGATATGGAGATCCTAACACCCCACAGTTCAAGCTTAAACATGAAAATGAGAGCGACATTTCTTGTGAGTAGCACGGTTTTATTTAGGGCGGGTGTTTAAAAGCAGACTTACCTGCACACCCAGCAGGGTTTGTCAACACAATCTCATATACAATCATATACAATAATCTCATATACAATCATATACAATAATCTCATATACAATCATATACAATAATCTCATATACAATCTCTCTTATACAACGTGAACAGGTTATTGATCACAAGACAAACACTTCTGCATACTCCTAAATTTACACATGCAAACTTTGTATGCTCTTCAATACAACGACTCACACATACAAACTTTAAATGCACAGGCACTTGCGGGATCAGGACTCAACTTTCTGCCTGAGTGGGAAAAATAATGGACTACAGGTATGTGCAGCAATGAAAATGCAGAGGTGGATTGGTGTGTGCTCCAGAAACTATGGATAGCAACAGCAAAGGCAGTTGGAGGTTATCTTGTGTTCCCCCTTTTACTTGGTTGGGTTTTGGTTTAGATTTAATTGACTTTTATTTATTTATTTATTTATTTATTTGTAATACTGCAGGGCTGTTGGTTTCTAAATTGAATAAACCTGTAGCAAGCTCAGTATTTAACAGCGTGTCGGAGAATACACTACCGACAAAGGGTACTTTCAAAAATTCAACCCTTTACTCGTGGCATCTCCTGAAGCGCTTCTTCGTCAAGCACAGGGACAAAACCCGCTCCCCGACCTGTCGGCCACCGGGAGCGGAGCCGGCGTAGCCCGCAGGGGTCAGTGCTGCCGCGGACAGCGGGATGGACAGCGGTGGCCGGAGGAGACGGAGAGAACCCAGGGGTGCGGGCCAGGGCAGGATGAGCGCCCCCGCCGCACGGCAGAGCTGAGCGGGAGGGCAGGGAGGGCCCGGCTGCGGACCTGCAGTGCCGGTGGTTGCCGTGCGGTGATGCGGGGCCGGTGCCGGCCGGGTGCCGTCCGCCGCCCTCTGCCCCGAAGCCGCCCCGGGGGAGCCCTGCCCGGCGGCCGGCAGGAGGCGGCCGGCGCTGCCGGGCCGCTGGGTCTCCCTTCCCTCCATCCCTCCGCCCCCGACGGAGAGGAGGCGAGCGCTTGCCGGCGCCCCCCCTCACGGCAGCCGGGGGAGGCATCCCGTGCTGCCCGGGCACTGCCACCGCCCCGCTCCGCCCGCAGACTCCGCGGCCGGAGAGAACGCGCTGGCCGGGCGGGGACCATCCCCACGCCCCGGCCGCGGCGGCGGCCGAGAGCGCTTCCCCGGCACCGCTGCCGCACACAAAGGGGAGGCGCGAAAGCGTGCCTGGACGGGGCGGAGGACGAGGCGGGTCGGCGGCTCGGTACCTCCCCGGGGCGGTAGCGGCGGGGGAGCCGCCGTGACCGCCGGGCGCGGGTGAGGGCTGTGCCTCGGTATCCTTCTTAAAGAAGCCGCCGGTCAATTTGCCCCTTTGCCGCAGGGAGCGCCTGGCAGCCCCGTCCAGGGTGCTCGGCGAGATGGCGGCGGGCCGCCCCACGGGGCTGGGCGCTGCGCCCTAGCAGCTGCTGGGCTCCATCCGCGCAGCCGGGGCGCGGAGCCGGGCGCGGCCCAGAGCAGCTGCGCCTCAGCCCTCTCCGCCGCTGCTCGGAGCTCTTCTCGCCTCCCCAGCCATCGCAGCAGACATGGGCTGTTTCTGCGCGGTCCCGGAGGAATTCTACTGCGAAGTTTTGCTCCTGGACGAGTCCAAGCTGACCCTGACCACACAGCAGCAGGGCATCAAGGTAAGGACCCCAGCGGGGCTGCGGAATGCGATGTGGGAGAGCCCGCGGGGCTGCCTGACGACTGCGCTGCGGGAGCCGGGAAGGGAGAGGCGGCGGGGAAAGGGGATTTCGGAAGGCGAAGGAGTAGCGTCCTAGCTTTGCTTACAGTCGCGCAAGGGACAGATGGATCGGGGTGACGCGTGGCGGTGAGGCGACGTGATTCTGGAGGCTTTACGTCGAGATAGAGAATCAAAGCGAGCAGGTGCCGACCACCGCGCGGCACTCGGGACGCTCGGCGCTCAGGTGCTGCTCTGTACCTGCTACAAAAAAAGAAAGCAAAAAAAAAAAAGAGAAAAAGAAGGTGGCTATGTGCACGGGGAGTTGCGCACCCGTGTTGAGTCACTCTCACTCCCTGTGCCTCGGGCCGTGCCCGCCCTGGGACGCGCTCTCCCGGGAAGAGGCAGCAGCTCCGAGCGCAACGCTGACGGTCCAGCCGTGCCCTCCGCTCGCTGTCCATCTCTTCTCTGGGAACAGCTCTGCGCCGCTGCAGCGCGCTTGGCGCCTAGGAACTCTTTAAAGTAGTCATCTGCCAAGCGCTAATGAGCCCTGACAGAGCGTGTGAAAACTGAGTGTTTTCTAAATGCCCTTAACTTGGTCCTGTTTGGTTAAGCCTGATGACTGCTAATGGCATGTCGCAGACACGTGAAGCCCTTGTTCGAAGAGCCGGAAACTTCAATTTATGAGGTACGTAAGAAAGTGGTTTCAGTGTTGGATCAGCGAAAAAAAAAAAAAAAAGAAAAGAAAAAGAAAACACAAAGAAAGAAATAAATCAGTCCTTCTAAAATTTATTGTTGGAAAAGGCTGACCACTCTTACATCCAAAGAATAAAAATCCATACACCTGTATGCATTAGCTTGAATCATGTAAGTTTGGTGAAGCAACTGGGGAAAGGAGAACCTCAAGGAGGGTAGGGGGGAGAGGGAGTTTACATCTAAGAATATGTTTTTAACTGTAATCTGTGGTATTACCATGTCTGCATGTATTGGGAGTTGCCAAGCTTTGCTGAATCAAGTGCTTGCAGATAAACTCATAAATCCATGCTTAGCACAGAGCAGCAAGCAGATCACTGTGACACTGGAATTCAGTACCTGTGTAGGGTCTTTGAAGTCTAAGTTTCGGCATTTCTGAAAAGCCTTACCTTTCTATGTGCAGATGTGGGGATGCATGTCATGCATGCATATGTCCTGTTGTTGCCTGTAAATGTGCAGTCACAGAAGAAGTATATTAAAAGAGTAATCTGAAAAGATGTTCCTATGGCTAGTTTAATGGGTCTACACCATGAAAGCAAAGGGTTTGTGCAGTGTCTAATAAAAATCAGTGTCCCATGGGAAAGAAAGAGTCTGGAGATGTAACTTCTTTCCAAGAATGCATGACTTGCCGTGTTGGGAACTGTCTAGTTTAACGTGAGGGTGTGGTTTCCTGCCATTCTTATTGTGATCTAAATGTAGTATAATGTTGAATATTTCATCCCTTCCACCTGCTCCTTCTGTGCCTTGAACCTATCTGTTGGAAAAGTGTGTGGATCTGACAAGAAAAGTAGTTGTTTCTTAACATTTTGGCATAAGCAGTCACACTATTCAGCAGGGAACCTTAGGGAAAGAATATGTGTTTTTGTAGCAGGCTGTTTTTTTCTTTGTTTTTTTTTTTTTTTGTTTTTTTTAATAAGTTTGTACCTGGTGAAGTCGCACCCCAGTGCTGTAGCTCCTTGAGCCTTTGAAAACCCAAAGAGAGGAGCTGCAGAGCTCTCTCCAGCCAGTGGTTTTCTTGCCTTTGTAGCTGCACAAGTGTTTGTGGAGCTGTGCGTGAAGAGCAGCTCATGTCCAGCTGAAGGACAGCCACTGGTTGGTCTTTTGCTGGGTCATTCTTCTGCTGGACCTATGCCCTGGTCCACTTCACAGCTGGAGGATGGCAGAAATGGCTTTTTCAACTCAGTCCTGGCTTTTGTCCTTTTAAACTGCACAGGACATATTTGTGTTGTTTTTCTTCTACAGCTTTCCTTCTACAGGAAGTTATATTAGTAATTCTCACTGAAAAAGAACATTAAATTTGTCATGTTCTGTCATGCTTTGTCATTTGGCACTTTACCCTTGAGATATGAATGTTTTATTTTAAATCTACACATCTAAATGCAGAGACTTGAATTTTTTTTTTTTTTTTAAACTGGCATTTTAGCTTTAGCACTTAGGTATAGTCTGCAGAAGTTAATATGTACTTTATTTTAAAACAAACATTTCCTTAGAATTTAGATTCTGGATGGGATCTTTCTTTTTGTCATCTTCACTTTTAATTTGGTTCAGAGCTACATGGGAAACAAGCTTTTGGTACCCTTTCCCAAATCTTGAACGATGACATGAGCAGGGTTATTAAATGGATTTACAAGCAACTTTGTTCCCTTTTTTTCCCCCCAAGCAGATGCATGTCTGCTGGAAATAAAAACCACATCTCAACAGCTTTTTGCTGTCTATGTACTTTCATGATATTAGTGGATATAGTCCCATTTGCTTTGAAGGGTGGAAGGCTGTGCTCTGTAGGAGTCCAAAGCAAGTTTGTTCCTTCAGTGAGTTGGGAATGAAGTAGATACTTGTCTCCAGAGAGGTTTGAAGATGCATTGCTCAGTCTGTATAGTGGTTATTTCTGTCTTGCTATGCTTGGCAGCAACTCTATGCATCAAAACAGGACATGTTTCAATTACAATTTCATTAACACATTCTTCATACTACTTGAAATGGTACTTCACCTTAAAACAATGAGCCGAGGTGACAAGACTGAGACTTTGAGTGCAGTTTAGGGATAGTTTCCTCTGTGGACCTCAAAGAGCTTGTTAGGGAAAGGAAAGGATCTGCTTTCTTCTGGCTCCCAAGTGGGGAAGCTGAGATGGAGAGGTCAAATGGCTTTTTCACGGTTGTACAAGGGAAAAACTTCCCTTCCGTATTAGGCTGACAGCAACTGACCATTCTGCCATTGACCATGCTGTCTGGAGGAGCTTGTGATGATCTCTTCCTTGTAGTTGCTCATCTTTTTGCTTCTTACAGGTTTTTTCCCTGCTTTAATTTACTCTTAACAGCACTGCCTTGCTGTTCTGCCATTATGTGTTCATGGCATAAGGTTAGAACACTGTTCTTTGAAAATGTGGAAGCTGGGTCTCCAACACTGAGGTTTACAGCAGGTTGATAATAGATAATCAGGAAAGGCCATCAGAAGTCTCATAATCTAAATTTTTATGTTTCCTTATAGTCCATTAACAGTTAGAGATATTTTGGAGCATACATGTTTTGAGATAATAAAGTGATGGCAGTTGTTAGTCCAAATGATTTTGGGATGGAAGAAGCTACTCTGGTACACTTCGTCTAATCAATATGTATGGTCTCAGACAGGGACAGCTTTTCCTCTTAAAAGGACATTGAAGTTTCCAGTTTAAAAATGGGTTTTAGCAGACTTTCGCTACAAATATGGTAAGAATCAGCAGCCAACTGAAAAATAATCACTTTTACAGGACTGGTACTTTGTCTTCTCTTCACACTGACTAAACAATAACTTAGGCATTTTTATGGTACAGTACTACCTTCTAAGTAGTTGTAGCTTACTTGTTGGTGTCATAAGACATGTCTTTTAACATGATAGCTGACTGATGGGTTATGGGCATTACATATTTTGGCTCTGTTAAGAATTGGGGTAATTGTCCTCGTAAATGGTGTGACTGTCTGCAGAAACTTGTTATTGGAGGTCAAGGAAAACCTCTCTGGGCCCTTAGAAAATAATGCATTGAAACCTATTTGTTATCAGCTGTTTCAGAAAGAGTGCTCATCTTGTAATGAGTATGTGTTAGGAATCTAACTACTCTTTTTTTTCCCCCTTGAAAACAGTATTTAAGGCAAATATTTGGGATTTTTTTCCTGAAGAAGCTAAAAATATTATGAAGCATCTGTATTTTATGTTTATATATCTTTGGTGGGAATAAACATCTAAAAAAAAATTAGCTACTTCTCCAGTGAAGAAGCTCTCTAATTAGTCTTAAGCCATCTGGTCACTGCACTTTTGAAGTATTCCTTGAAATTCCTCTCTGAGCGCAGTTTTTATATTCTGTTTAGATTGACATGTGTGATGGGCCCACAGCAATATTTCATTAGAAGAGAAGTGATGAACAGGAAAGATACACAAGGTCTTCCTGGGAGAAGAAGTATATTCTGTCATATTATTTTATTAGCTGATACCATTTAGTAGTGCTGTTCTTGCCACCATACCACTTATGTGATGGTTTACTGAGAATTTAACAAAATGATGGTTTTAAAAAAAAAAAAAAAGCAAACCTGAAATAGAGAGTGGCTGATATTAGGAACTATGTTAAAAGACTTGACATGTAAAAACACAAGTGGGTTCATCAGAATATGATACATGTTGTTAAGATACTTATGTAATAATTGATGATATCATTCAGTGTGATCTACAGAAGGAGGTAAACATACAATTTCTTAGAAAGCTTTCTGGGTATTAGTCTGGTCTTTTGTCCCTTTTTGTTTGTTTTGGTTTTGTTTTTATTTTGGTTTTTTGATTTTATTTTTTCACTCTCCAGTGGAGCAGAACAGTTCCAGACTGCATGTCTGCAAAATATAATGTGTACAGAAAATGTGTGGTGCACTTTTGGATCAAGCTCTTTTGGCTCTAGGGACACCAAGGAGTAAATCTGGGAATGATAGGTTCCCCCCAGTGAAAATGCTTTATAAATGCACTTGTTAGCAGGAAATAGAATCCTATAAATAAAAATAACTTGCATTGTGTTAATTACTTTAATTGAGAGTTGGCATTAAAAGACAAATTGGTAGTCATTTGCTCTGTGAATATGGAGGATATTCTTTATGAAAGGGATTTCTGCTACTTTATTCTTCTACATTTTACTAGGAAATGAAAGCATTTTTTGTGAGAAATTTTCTTAATTTTCTAGTTGCATTACTTCAGTAATCTTAAAAATCTTTTTAATGGTAGATTGCAGTTGCTTTCCACCTATGGTAGTTTACCACCTACAGTAATTACTAAACTGTAATAATAAAGTTCCAGTATAGTTAATAATACCTTTCCTCTGCCCTCTTTGGTATTGATTAATAAATCTTTTCAAGGCAGATTATTCTAGATACTCAGAATATTGATTTGAAAAGAATAGTTAATAAAAAATGAATTGATTAAAAGGACACAATCTAAGTCTCATTTCAACCTTTAATTTATTTTCTTTATAAAGCAACAGCTTTCTGTTATGTGCACATATTTTGAATAGCATCAGGAAAACTAAATATGTAATATCATCAAGTTCCAAGTGTAAATAAGTAGTTGTCTTTTTCTTTAATGTTGTAGACACAATACATCTAAGGACTGTCTGTAGAAAAAGCAACAAAAAATGTTAAGAAAAAAGTAAATTGTTGATAGTCCATCGCCCTTCCATATCAGAAAGGTGCTGGGGTTTCTTAAATTTCTGCTATGGGTGTAAAATGGTCATCTGATTGCACACTGAGCACCAGATGGTGCATGTGAAATTTTGCACTCTTTCAGTCCTCTAAAAACGGGCTAAAATTGTGCACAATTCTAATTTAAAGGGAATTAAAGGAATGAAAAGGCTCATGAACGTTGCTGTTCTGTGCAAAAACTACTGTCACATATTTGAAATAGATTACTAATTTCACCACTCTCTTTACAGATGAGGCCAGCAATTTTGAATATCCCACGGAATAACCATAAAATAAATGAACACTGAGACATTTTATTTTCCCTAGGTGCGCTTAACTAAATTAGTGAAACCAGCATGACAACAAGAAGGAAATCCATTAACTTCTAAATGAAGTTATATCTTAGTCAACCTGAGGTTTTAGCAATAATATTGTCAGAGGGGTCTGTTTTTCTGTTTTCATTGTGCAGTAATTTCATAACCTGACCAGGACAAATGCAAGCTGTGTGAGGTTGCTTTCTTATTAAACACTTCTGGATTTATGTAACTTGGATTGAGCAACTTGTATTAGACTATTTAGTATAGTTAAGGATTATCTCTTGATATATTACTCGTTTTAGTTAATGAAAATTCTGGACTAAAATTCAACGGCAGAATTGTAATCCTTTCCCTCAAGAAAGAAAACTGCTAAAAATTATCATATGACACGAGGGCAACTCTTGAAGAGACTGGATTGAAAAGGTGCTTCAGAAAGGCAATGTCTTTAAAAGCTAAAATTTTATGTCACTTCATGCTGTAAAATTATGTGTTGATCGTGTTGCATCGTTACTAGTATCTGTATTTTTGGTGGAAAGATGAGAGTTGCCAGTCTATTTTTTTTTTTTCATTTATTTTCCTAAAGGGGATTTAATTTTGTAATGATAGATCTGCTATACCAGCGTCACTTTTTTCACAGCTGAGATATTTGCAAGTGAATTTCATTTCAATATTTGGGTAGAGTTTTTCAGGCTGCATTTCTAAGTACACATTTTAGATAATGATTTTTTGATCAGATACTGTGCTTGCTGCATGCCATTTTAGTTGTGAAGTTTAAAATGAAGGTCGTCATTTCACTATTGATTGAACTTTTGTTCCCATTTCTTCCGTTGCGTCCTGAGTTGTGGATGGTTGAACACTGTAGGCACTGAGGTCAAAAGGACATGCTTGAGGTCAACCCATGCTATTACTCGGAAGTGGAAAACCAATAGAAACGTTGCAGAATGAGAGCTCTGCTCCTTTGGTTTTGCTGCAGCGTGAAGAGGGGAACCTGCCTGTTTTACCAAGTGGGAAATGGGCTTTATCTGCTCTTCTTGACTTGTGACCACAAAAACATTGATTTCTTTAAAGGGAAGAGACATTTTGTGAATGGTAATTCTGGCAGTACCTTTCCAGAGTTAATAAAATGCCACCTCAAAATGTTAGTCAAATTGGTAGTACAAATCATCTTTATAGAAAGTAATGTACAAAATTTAATACACCCACTTAGGCATTTTTTATCATTCTGCATGGAAATCTCTATTTGGCTGAATATGCCATTAACCTATTAATATGCCATTAATACTAGGGGTGTTATGTTATGGTTTGATTGTTAAAAGTCTCAGAGGTCTGCAAAGATTCCTTTTTGAGAAGCTTGTGTTTCTTCTTGCCCCTCATGATCTTTTAAAATTTTGTCTTGGTGTGAGGGAGCTGCATACAAATGGCGAACTCTCACTCCGATCAGGCATATTTGTATTAGTTATGCTTAGTAAGAGGAATCTTCTATATTCAGTGAAATCAAACTTCTCCTGCTTATATTTAGAATGAATAATAAAGAAGTTATTGTAATGGGTGGTTACATGAATGTGAAAGAAAAGGGGATCTAATTTGTATGGGCCACGAACTTATTTATTTGTCAATATTTATATTTTACATTCTGCAGGGTTACAGCTGGCTCTTCATAGAGTAGAGAAGAAGACAATTTATCTTCCGGTAATTATTGAAGTTTTGGTTATATGGGTAAAATCTGTTTGTGGTTGAGTGAGCCAGTTTGATAATAAGTGGTTCAGCCCTTTAATACCATTCCTGTGTTCTCATGAAAGTGGAGACTGAATGGACTGAGCAATAAATTCCCTGTCTGTGTGAGAGACAGAATCCCTTTTAGTAATGGAAAGGAAGGATCTTCTATATCTCAATTCCATGAAAAGAATTCATAAGGCAGAAAATGGCAGTTTCCCTATGTAATTAGTGGTAAAATTTGGCACAGCTACCAATTTATGCAAGCACATTCTTTAACACTTTGCAGAACTAAAGGCCGTTGGTCACCTTGTAGATTTGAGCCAGCAGAAAGATCATCCAGATAAATACCACTGGACTGGGTTCTTGTTTTTCACACACTGTATATTTCACTGAAAGTTTCTCATCTATTTGTAGTGTTTTGGAAAATATTTTCTACCCATGGTAATACCCGTTTGTTATTAAATATTGCATATCTAGTTTATTTTATTATGGAAGAAAATTACAGTTCTCATTTGGGTTCATCAGTTCTCTTCAGATTCTCAGTGTCACAGTGTAAAAAAGTTGTGACAAACTTCTTTGCTGTTTGGTGGATGTACGGTAGCTGGAATGAATGTAATGGGATTTTGTTCTTTTCCCCCTTTACAATGCCTGAGCAAGAGTTGTCTTTACAAGAGACTGCATTGGGAACCATAAGGAAAAGTAAATTTTCTTTTTATGCTGTTTGTGAGCACCACAGGAAACTGGTGGAACTAGCAATTCAGAATTACACAAATGAGCAGGAATACATAGCAGACTAAAGAGGAGTGAGTTCAGAACTGACTTGGGAGTTGAAGCAAATAAATGGTTTGAAAAGAGGTAATCTTACAACACTGGTATGGCACATAACATGGAAGCAGATCCTCCACATGTCTCTGTTGGGGGTGTCCCAAACTGTCTTCAGGACTTGCTGTTCTGAAATTAGTTTTGCTTAGTTTGTGTGGACATCACCAGGTACAGGAGAGTGCTGCCCCAAGCCCTGCCTCAGCTCTCATTCTGTGCTGGTGCTGTTTGCCCTGCTGTGGGAGGTGCCTCTTGTTTATAAAGTGTTTATAAAAGAATGCTGAGTCTCAGGCTCTCCTAATTCTGATTGTCATAGCATGGCTGAGAGGGGTGAGTGATACGGATCGGGGTGCCTTGGAGGGGACCATGCAGCAAATAATCCCGGCAGCTATGCCTGCATCTCCCTTCAGAGGAAATTGGGACACCTCAAAAGGGGTCATGGGAGAGAAGTACCTTAATTTCAGTAGTGGTCATCCAGAGAAAAAGTTCCTGGGCAAATGAAGGAGAGATGCAAATAGACTGGTTATACTTGCAAAAAACTTTTCTTCTATTGCCATTTGCTTTGTGAAAGAAGGGAAGAAATACACAAGACCTTTTATTTCCTGTAGTGGAACCTTTTGTTGATGTGTGTGAATATCCTGACTTGTCATCAACTTTTCGGGTTTAATTTGCATTGGCTGCTTTGGGCAGGGAAGGATGGACTGGGCTTAAAGGTATTATTTAATAATATTTTCAGGATGGAATAGAGCCCTTAAGTTTAAAAGATCAAAATATTTCCCCCTGTTTTGAAGTGATGTCAGATTCTTCAGCCATATTCTTCCCTCTATTATTTTTTACTCTCCAAAAGTGCCTCAGCAGAGCCTGGATGTTCCAAGACATGTGCCCCTACATCTTTTCTTTTTCTGTATAACATGTAAGTTGGATGAACACTTCAGTTCTCTTTTCAGTGTGTTTGTTCTTCGTCTAAAACATAGCAAACTCTAAAGCAGTGGGAATCATACTTGGAAACAAAAGCTTCTGGTATCCTTCAAAGCTACCATGTTTATCCTGGATTATTTTGAGTAGTCTTTTGTTCTTCCTAATAAATGCATTTCTGTTGACGAATTATAGTGCCTTTATAATCATCTCTGATTGAAGGTGTTTCTCCAGAAATGGTGAGTATTCTGGAACGCTCTCAATGCTCCAGAATACTTTTGGAGTGGATGAGATTTACTAAGAAAATATTCTTGGCGTTCTGGTTCCTTCTTCTGTGTCTCCAGTGTATCAGGGAGTTCCTGCAAAAGCCAATTCTCTTTCTTAGGCAGCTGTTTGGTAATAATGTTTTTTTTTTTTTTTTTCCCTGTGAAAGCAAAAGTGAGTTACCACGGTCTTTCCTTGATTTGAAAATACTTGAAATGGTGTATGTGGTTTCAATTCCAATGAAGACAGCAGGTGTTTTGGTGTGTTTTGGCACCAACTTCAACAGGAGCCAAGCTGAACCAAATTTTTCTGTGAGCAGGCTCAATTAGTGAAGGAAAATTTACTGGAAATAAAGAATGTTAGATCTTGTATGAAGGTGATAGATGTTGTTTGTATAAAATAAACATACCATTTCTCTACCTTTTTAACACAAGTCAGATCTTTTTCTTAATCATCCTTGGCCTTTCATTGGTATTTAGATCATGAGTGTGACTGTTCAGAGCATGAAAGCCGTGTTGGTTGTTTACATGACTGAATCTTTATTCTGGTGTTGCTTTTTTCCTACTTTCCCAAAAAAAAAACCTTCTACAGAAACAGGTTGCATGGACTGTCTCCTGAAATCTTTGGTTAAAGACAAACTGCAGTGCAAACCATGTCTGTTTATGATGTTTACTGCTTTGTGAACAGGTGAACGAAAGTCAGAACAGATGATCAGGAAAAAATAGTATTTTTGATAAAAAATACTTTTTGATCTTGTGTGTGTCTGTACAGAAATTGGAGAGGTCTGGGTGAAATGAAGATGTTTGGGGAGAGGAATCTGTAAAATGTCAAAAAGAAAGGCCATCAGTAATGCAGTAAATCTTTATTTTTGTTTAAGCTGAAAATTTTTCCTGTAGGATGGAGAAGTTCTAGAAGTAGGCAGAAGTCCTGCAGGAAACCTTGATTCCAACTTGACATACTTTATTGAGATGAAGGTTTAATTGGGAGAGAATTAAATCAATTCCACTCAGTTGGCTACATTTTTTTTAAAAAAAAAACCTGTTTTTTTTTAAACAGGTTTTTTGTTATAGATAAATAGTTTTTTCCCTGTTGCTTAGTCAATATCCGAGATCATGACATTTTGAATTTTCTCGAGTTTTATTTATTTATTATAATTTTTGGGTTTTTTCATGAGTTTTAGAAAGATCAGAGTTGAAGCTTTGCAGTAGGGCAGCATACAGAAATATTTCTGTTGCTGTGTGTGACAAACACATACTGTGCTTATAGAACCCTCTCTCCAAGAATATTAACACAGAACTTTTCATAAACAAAAAATGTCCCCTAAGAAACTTCAGATTAAAAAGGGTAAGTGATTTTTTTCTTCAGTATTACATAATCCTACTGAGTGTCATACCTTGAAGAGAATTCAAATCAGACAGATTTTTATGTGCCTGCTGTACTAAGGTGTAAGCATTCTCTTGAAAAGTTACAAAAGTACCAGTCTGTGTTCATTACTGCATTCATCTCTCTTTGAAAGTTATATAAATGTGTGCTCTGCCCATTTCCATGCTCAGCTTGAGGTGATTATACTGAGTGTATGTTTGTATCTGATCTGCCAGTGGATTCATGCAATTCTGTTTAAAGTGGCAGAGTTTCTTCTGCCTTTGCCTGCAGTGGATTAAAGGTTCTTCATCTTAATATGCATTTTTTTCTACATAATCAGACCACATACAGCAGATGGACTTGGTACTATTATCTATAAGATGAAGAGCATCTGACAGGATGCTGCTTATTATCTTGTTTTTCAAGCTTACTCTGATTCATACTCTTTCTTGCATACAGAAGGAACATGGGATAAGAAAAATCACTTGAACTGAAGAAATTGCAGTGTAATTGAATTTTGAACATTGATTTCTGAGTGTACAGAAAATGAACCAAAAGAATGTACTTGAGCAGCAAATTACAGGAGGTAGCAGAGTGTACAGTGCCTTTAAGAAGCAGGTGTTTGCTGTGGGGTTTGCTGTGCATACAAATGTGCTCACATTTTGAAGTTGGTTAGGAACAGTTACAGGGGAACAGGAAACCTGACTGGCCTAACACAGGCTTTTTCTATTCAGTACAGCCTGGAAAAAAGGGGAAAAAAATATAATAAAATGGGGAAAAGCTGGGTTTTGTTTGCTCTTTAAAGTCTGAAGCATGAGGGGGGAACCAGAAGTATGATTTAAAGGAAATTGCAGTAGTGGTTGTTTTAAATATACGCAAAGGAAGCCTTGCACCATTTTCAATCTGGAAGGAGGAACTGAACATTTAATTAAACAATGCCTTTGACTCAATTAGTTTATGCTCCAGCATTCTTAGTACATACAGTTTTGGGTTATTTTTCAAGTGTACAGCTGTTTCCTCATGCATAACATCTGGAAGGGAGGCACGCTGTGGTTCCAGGAACCGTGTGAATGGAAGAAGGTTTCTAGGCCTGAAAATTTTAAGCATCTCTAAGGTAAAGCTGCAAAGGTAGCTCATCTGGCAAAGGCCTAGCAGGTAATTTCACAATAAGTACCAACTTTATCAAAATCTACCCATAATCAATTGAACCCCTTTGATCAGCCCATCAGCCCTGCCAGCCTGTCGAAACAGGCTGCCAGCCCCTAACATCAAGACTTTCTCTGCATGCAAAAATGGTCTTCCTGACTAACTGGATCTGCTTTCTTGGGGAAAATAAGCTACGATCCACCTGTAGTCTGTTTCAGTATGTGCTGAGATAGTGCTTACGTAACATAGGTTACTCACTTGTGGGAAAAGGAATATGTTGGAGAAAATTAAAACACCATGAAACATATTTATATATATGTTTCATATATATATATATAACTATGATAGAAATTAGCAGAAACAGTATTTTGATGAAATAACAGACTTACTGAACCATGTCACAGTAGATGATTGTGATTTTTTTTCTTTTGTCTTGATCTACTTAATTCAGATAGAAGGTTGGATCTGCTTAAAAGGACACATTATATTAAACAAAGATTTGTTCTGGTTTTGGCCTCTTGTTTCAGTGGGGAATTACATCCTCTAATGACACTTGATTAAGCCAAAATAAGACAAGTCAGTTCTTGGAGTTTAGTAACCTCATACACGTTCTGCTACGGGAGGAAAAAAGAATACTCTCCTGTGTTGAATTATCTCAAATTCCATTTAAGCAATAGTGTATTGAAAAAAAATCCAGTGCAGATCAAACAAAAAAAATTACGCATATTAAAAAGAAGAAGTTGGAAGGATCTGACCTTGGTAAGGAAGATGCTGTCAATTTCAGTGGGGTTTATCATGTATCACATAATCACAGGCAGGATTGCAAATACGCACAAAAGACAGGCATTGGAACTTTCAGAACTGTTCAGGTGGTTGTGTAAGAATCTTTTAAAAGTCTTTTCTAAACGTTGTACTGGGCACTCAGGTAACTCTGAAAATCTGTCACAGGACTGAATTGTGAGTTACAGAGTAAATATCAAGACAGTGGTATCACTTACATCGAGGTACCTGGTGTATGAGAGCTTAACCCAGGAGCTGACACTGGAAAACAGCACCTCAGCCTTTATGGACTGACGTTTTCTTACTCAGTGCTGGAAACAGAAAGTAGAGGATTTTATGCTGTTGAGCCTCTATTTTTAATAAACAAACAATCTCAGATAATTACATACGGAGTTCACAGTTTTAAGGAACAGCTGTTGCTGAGACAAAGAAATGTTTGCCCTATAGCAGTTCTTCACATAGGAAGATACTAAAACTATTTCAAAAGGAAGGTTTAGCTGTCTTAGTGTCATTTATGTAGTGACACGGAGCTGAAGGTTCTGTGCTTCAGGTAGGTGTGTTACCCTATCTGAAATTAAGTTCTCCAGAGGGACTAAAGTATCTAAATATTTTACTTGCATGCAGTAGTTGTGGGCTCTGCTGATTCTTACAAGTTTCTAAGGAAAGGTCTGGGCATGTGATCAAGCTGGTAAGTGTTCAGTCTGGAAGCTGTCTGTATGCGTGAATAGCAGATATTTAGTGATTCAGTTTATTTTAGATTGAAGTGAGAGGATTTAGTTGCGTTACCTTTCATTTGCTGTTGGCTAAGAGCCTTGCGGTGGTGGTAGTTCAGCTTACATGTCCTGAAGGGACTCTGATTTCTCTGGGAGGCTTCAAATTGGCAGTGCTTCAGTCTGATTCTTATAGTAGATTTCACTTTGGTGTTTTTGTCAATGCAAAGTCTTGAATTTCTTTCTTGCTTTCATTTGAAATAAATTTTCTGTTGTCATGGTTGCAGAGAGGAACTCAAAAGCATGAACCCTGGTGACTTCTTAAACCAGTAAGCCTGCATATTTCTGTGAGGAAGCTCAGAACTAAACAAGTGCTATGATTTTTTTTCCCCTTGAAAGTAAAGTCGTCATTTCTCAATGGCCAGGATTGCTTCTGTAGAACAGCAGGGACAGAAGGGAATTAGATGAGTGGGATATATAGTCAGTTTATAGTGAATTACATTACACGAGGGCATGGTCACAGATATGTGGCTCATTCTTTACAGATTCTCTTAGTGTGATCTGTTTTTGAAAACCCCAACTAAAGGAGCCTCCCAGGAGCTCAGCTGCAGTCCTTTGTTACTCTTCTAGGAGAAAGCTTTCTGTGACATCTCGCCAGGGTCACGGTTGTTTTCAGTTAAGCTGCTTTCATGTTTTCCTAACTTCGGTGGCTCTGTGCATAGAGTACATTTGATCCTTAACCTTTATTCACATACTTTTAAATAGCATATTAGGAGAGTTGATACTTCCAGGAAATGCTGGAAGCTTTGGCTTTGAGCAGGGGCAGACTCCCAGGCAATTGTCTGACAGCCAGGATGGGGGAGGATACCCCAATATGGGGCATCAGCTTGTGTGCAGACCTCTTCCACCACCATCTCTCATTCATGTACCTAAGGAAAATAATCAGGATTTGGGGTTTTTTTACCTTAGCTGTTTCTCTCCTACTCAGTGTTTCTGAGTATTCCTAGGAACCTTCATCTTTGTTTCTGCAGTGTGTCCTCACTGCTTTGCAGATTCCCCTTGACTTTCTTTAATAGTTCTTCTGTTATTTCTTTCCTGGATGATAAGGGGAGAGAGCTAAATTAATCTAAATATCCTTCTTAGTCTATCCCACACCTGCTTAGGCGTGTTTTTTCCTATACTGGTAAGAGAGAAATACAGAAACCTCCCGGCAAATATATGGCATTACCTTACTCTTAAATGATTCAAAAGCAAAAAACCTGTGAGCAACAATTTCATCCATAGGTGGAAGGCTGCACATAGATTCTGTTTTTCACTGCGTGTGGCAAGTCCACTAATGTCATGAACACATTTTAAACATCTCATCACTTTATGCTTCTATATGGATACTCTTATTTGAGAGACTGAGCTGCAGTGACCCTTACGCTGCTGGCCCTAAGGATTATTGTTCTGTTGTTTGGTTTTTTTTTTTCTGGGAGTCTCCATACAGAGAGGAGTTTACCCTGTGACTCTGCAGAAGCTTTGTCAGCTTGTCCCCCCAAGGGAGCTTTAAACTTAGCCAGGATGGGATCCAGCAGAAATGCAGGAGTGATATGAAACTGTCTTTTGAAGACAATGACAGGGAGACTGTAAACTGGTAGGATTGGTGTGCTGGCCAAAAGCCCTGAGATGGCATGTAAATGAGCAGAGTGCTGTTCTTGTTTCTACCAGCCCTTGCAAGGATCTGGGTTCCATATCTCTGCACTTAAAAAAGGGGGAATGGGGAATTTTTTTTTTGTTTGTTTGTTTTTTTGTTTGTTTGTTTGATTATTTTGACTTCATGTTTTGGGAGTCAGGGATTAGTAGTTGTATTTTTTACAATCCATACCACAGGGAACTACAGTATTTTGGCATTCTTTTTTGTGTTTCATCTCTGTAAATCATGGTGACAATAATAAAGCAGGAAGGGCAAGTGGCATGAGGAGAAATAAGCACTGCAACATGTATTTTATATTTTATATTAAAATTGATCTTGTCAGATATAGGTCCTCCTACCAGATACAAGTTTTCATACAGTTCTTTCTTACAAGATCTAAAAAGATGCTGAAGACTAGAAATGTGTTGAAAATAAAATCTGGGATTTAATTTGAACTAAAAGAAAAAGGGTTGCCTTAAAACAAGCCCACAATCAGAAGCAGAGTAAAAAAATATGCAAACAAATCTCACCCACCAGCTCTGCTAACTTCCTGGCCCCTTTCCCCTTAAAAAATGCCTACAGCCATAGCCAGATTTGTTTGTCTCTGCAGAATTAATTTTGAAATTTAAGTTTGCTGGCTTGATTTTATGCATCCAATAGTTATAATTTATATGACACTGTTGCATCCAGTGTCCCTTCCCATTTTAAAGTGTTTATGCATTTCTTTCCCAAAGGTAAAACCCCATGATTTTAGAAAGACTTTGGAAAACTCACGGTTTCTAGAATAGTCCTCTGCTTCCAGGCATCTAGCAACAGGACAAGAGATCGTACCGTCAAGCTGTCCCAGGGCTGGACATCAGGAATAATTCCTTCATGGAATGTGTATGCCTTGGAATGGGATGTTCAGGGATGTGGGGGAGTCACCGTCCCTGGAGGTGTTCAAGAAATGACTGGACATGGCACTGAGTGGTATGATCCAGACTGGTCAATGTTCGGACTTGATAATCTTGGAGATCTTTTCCAACCTAAATGATTCTGTGATTCCAGGAAGTTCCTTGAAATGACCTCACTGCTACTTGCAATCTGGTCTCAGGCTTTGAAGAAGCTGTTTGTAATGGCTTCTTACTAGATTAGTTGTGATCTTTCATATTGGAAAAGTGCTCCGGAGCCTTTGTGGTCACATCATTCTGGCAGTGAAGCATTAGACTAAATCTGCACATGGTATTAACCACCTTTCTTGCCAATTGCTATGCAGGCAGCAAAATTACAGAAACAGAAAAAGGACTTTGAATCCGTATTTCCCACTGTTGCTGGGTTCAGTTTTTCTGAAGGCCTGTAGAACTTCAGAATAACAGCTGGTGTTTGTCTCCAGTTTGGCACTTGGCTTGCTGAGGTGGTTGTTGTCAGAACAGCCTGTTTTGAGTTACACACCTGATGCGTCTCCTGGGCAGGGGGAGTGGGATAGCAGCACTGGTATTGCAGATGAATTTTTAACTCTGGTTCCTTTTTTTAAAAATGCAGAAATCCCGAGTGCAGTAGAAACAGGAATGACGCAGCATGGAAAGGAGTGTCCCTTTCCATTCATTCTTCTTCCAGCCTAGAGTTGCTGGTATTTGTATGTATGGCTGTGGAGACAGGTAGGGCAGGAGACACAGGCTAATCAGACCTTTGTAAAACTGTTAATGCTCAACAAAATTAAGAGGGAAAATGCTTTTGTTTAAGGGAGTACGTGCTGCTTGAACTCTATCCTGATTACAGCTGCGTGTTTCTCCTCTCCTGACTTGTCCCAGCCCTCTGCGAAGTAGCCTGAGGTCTGCTTTAATTTACTCCAGTTGGCATTGGTCCCTGAGGAGTTGTGTGCCACCTGGCAATGGCTAGAACAGGGCTGGTCCCAGGCACTCCCTCTCCCCTCCCTGTGAAGATGCTGTGGGCAGGAGGGTGTGTGAGCTGCATCTCCTGGATCAAAGCCCACCAGACCCTCCGAGTGAGGAGCCCCAGATGAGGAACTTCGTGAGAGTTTCCTCTTTAAGCTGTATGGGGTGCAGAGAAGGACTGAACCTGCTGACTTCCTTCAAATGCTCCCTTATCCCCACAGTGAGCAGTTTGAATGCTGCAATGCAAAGCCCTGTAATTGAAAGACAGGCACAAGGACCTCTGGCTGAAGTCAGTGTGCTTTATCAAGGACTTACTTTAAAAGCCATCTTGTAACAACTCTGCAGTTTGTTTGTCAAAGATACTAATGTTTTGTCTCTGCATCTTTTTCAAAATTGTTGCTTGGATGAGCAAAATAGGAATATTCCAAAGAAAAATCAGTTGCCTTAGTTAATTTACAAAAGATGAGTTTATTTTTCATCTTGCTGAAAAGTTTTATCATCATGTTTTACTTAACACTTGCATATGAATAGTAAGTGCAATAAATAATTACAGAATACAGTGTAGCATGATAAAGTGGGTTCATAATTCATTCAACCTCTTATTTTTTTTTCTCTCAGTCCTCTCCATCAGAAATAATTTAATAATTTCTTTTGAATCTTCCCTTCTTTCCTACTCCCTTGATACATACTATGTTTTGGGAGTTGTTGTTAAAAATATTTGTGCTGAAGTGTAAGAATTGATTTCTTGTCCACAGCAGAGCTGTTGTTTCTTTAAACAAAAAAGCCCATCCCAGGATTATATGTTGTCACCGGTACATTTCTGCTTTCCTGGTTCATGCATTTATTTAACTTTGTGATTTATATCTAGGCTCAGTATTGAGTTTCATCTTTGTTGATAGCAGATTTAATGCAACCACACTTACACTAGGAATTGGGATGTCATTGCAAGAGTTTACAAAAATAAAGTGCAGCTCCAGTGCATTGTGCCTGTTCTACAAGCACTGTTCTTTAATACATGGAGAATTGTTCTCTGCAGTCTTCTGAACAGGCTTATCATCTGTCATAGAAGATACATCCTAAAATGTGTAATATTGTTTTGTAATAATGTTGTCACACAACAGAAAAAGTATGTTTTTTTTCTTTTTCCCATATTAACCTTTAACTTCACCCTTGTGTTTCAGTAGCCTTGTTGTCAGCAAGAACAAGTTTCACTTTAGAGTTCATTAGACTAATTAGTTGTGAAAAAAATTCGTTGTCTCTCTGGTTTAAAGAACCTGAGCTGGTTTAAGATTATAGTGAACTAGAGTATATTAAATTGAGTTACTGGAAATATGAAACCTTGAGTAAGTATTGATTGTGAAAATGAATTTCTAGGATTCTTGAGTATCTGGATAGGTTCTGTGCAAATCATCTGCATGGTTTTCGAATTATTTGGTTTTACTGAGTACTGAAAATGTTAGCCTTAAATTTAAAAAAAATCCAAACCCACAGTGTAAAAATAATAAAAAAAAATCCTTTATATAAAAGAGTATACAATACATAAAATGATTAATGTAATTTGTGCTGGGATCTCTCTATCTGTCTACCTAAACAAGTAATTGAATGACCTTTTTCCAGAGGCTTTTTTCAGGAGATTGGTGGCTGAAAAGTGCTGTGTGCTGAAGAGCTGCTGAGCTGCCATGCCTAAAACCTGCAAAAGGGTTTTGAACCCCTTGTAAAAGACCAGAAGTTGCTCAGTTTTTTGTGAGTTGCTTGGCGATAAGAAAAGAGTTACAGATGTGTTGTCCATGTCATTTGCAGCATCAGTCACCTCTGCTGAGATGATATAAATGTGAAGAATTGGCATCGTACCTTTATATACACAGCTTAGTTAAATGTCACATTTTCCACTGATTTCAAAAGACTAAGGGTCAACTTTTGTCACTCTCTCCTCTGTTAAAAAGGGCCTTTGATAACTTGGACAGTGGCCTCAAAAATATGTGTGTAATTTTCTCAAGGTATTTAGACAACTGATTTGAAAAACAGTGTAAATACCATTCCAGCAGAACTGGATTTGGTGGTAGAAGCTTCAAAACATCGGTGTTCAGTGGAATCTTTTCATTTTGGAGGAGATTGTGCACACAGAAGTACTGAAAAGTTTGCTTCATGTCTTAGTAATTTTTATCAAGGGACTACTTTGACATGTAAACCCGTATTAACATAAAAAACCACAGTTTAATATGTTCTGTGATCATACAGAACTCACATTTTTAGCCATTTAAATCCAAAAAGTAGTGTATTGTTGCAGATTTCTGAGTGTGTTTTTCTGAAAACATAAATCCAGGATTTTCAGGTATGGTTTCCTGGTGGCCTGTTTCCTATTTTACATATCTTTGTAGATTTCCATTGACTGTGCATTAAACATATAAGATACAGAGTCTGAAGATGTTTCAGGAAGTTCCACCTGAACATGAGGAATAATTTCTTTACTGTGCAGTGACTGAGCACAGAACAGATTGTCCAGAGAGGGTGTAGAGTCTACCTCACGAGAGATATTCCAGCACCTGGACACAGTCCTGTGCCATGTGCTCTGGGATGACCTTGCTGGAACACGGAAGCTGGACCAGATGACCCCACTGTGGTTCCTTCAACCTTACCCTTCTGTGATTTTGTGATTTCGGCTGTACCTTGTTAATATTGACCTGTGTTTCTTTCAGAAATTTAAGTATTTCTGTCTCTGATATGGGACAGCAAGGTATCTGGGAAATCAGGCTAGTGGAGGCAGGGCAGCTTGTCCCAGCGATACAACAGCAGGGAGTATGAAATCTCCCTGGATGCAAAGAGCTAATTTCATTTTGGTTTTCTGAATGATGTTTGCAGTGCATTGTCTGAGTGGGCCAGGTGTGTTTTTTGTGCTTTAATTGTGTCTGGTGAAGTGTTCTGTGTTGAAGTGGGGCCAGACTAGGAAGCCTTCAGATATGATCTGAATATTCCCAAAGTTTCCATCAGCACAACACTTAGAGGTGGGTTTATAGCTGTTGTCTGGACTTTTAAATAGTTTGTGGGCTTGTGAAGAAAATAGCAGTATTACAGTTCTGGTTCATGACAGGTTTTGTGGATCATCAGTGTGGAAATAATCTGTCTTGACACGACTGCAGGGTGCCAGTCGTGGTTTCATAAAGCCAGGTATGCTTCTCAAAGTGCCACAAACAAACAGAGAATTAGCCAGTTTTTAAGTGAATAAACAACTAATCTCAACAGCATGTCTGGGTCTGTTTCAGAGAATTTTAGAGATTATATGTGGTTACCAGCATGCTAGTAACTTTCTGGCAGAGCAATTAAATTTTTTCCTTTATCCTTACTTGGGCCAACTGGGACTGCTGAAAAGCCTGTTTCTAGATCACGTCTCACAAATTACTCTGCCATGTATTCTGTTTGTGAATTACTAAGCCAGTTTATCCTTTCACCTGTGTAACAGGAGCAAGCCTTGGGGTAGGCAGGGACTGAAGAAGGCATGGGATTTTTACCTTGTGGGTGATAAATAGTATGATGGGAATATAAAGCCAATCCAGGCTGTGTTTTCTGTATACTTCACCTGCCTGAGAGTGTTCTGTAATTAGACTTGCTTGCAGTACCCAAGGGGAGGTAAAAATTACTCTTTTAAAACCAGATATGGATAAACTGCACAGTAAATTGATGCCTGACAGGCAATTTTCTGAGCTTCTTAGCAGCGTTCTTTGATTGTGTTTTGGTTCCCATTTCATCCCTGCTCTCTTCTTGTCTTTCCCCTTTTATTCTGTTTTTATTAGGTCTTGTGAGTGTAGGGTTCATTTTGTCCTCTCTCTTTGTTTGCTTGTACAGGCTTGTTAGGTAGGCTCTTTCTCACCAGGTTGTGTGTGCTCAGGTGATGATTCTGCAGACCCAACAATGCAGAGCTGGAGTCTCACAAGAGGGTGAGACTGGGTGGACAGGGCTCAGGGGACATGCAAAGTTCGCTGATGCTTCCTGAAAGCAGATGTTTGTGCCTGTCAGGCCAGACAAGCAGAGCTAAAGGTGTTGATTTCACAATATTTGTGGTGGGAAGAAGAAATGAGCTGTGCTGTCTCTCCTGCCTCTTTCTGCTCTTTTGCCCTGCCTCCATTTAATTAATTTTTGGATTTCTTCTTCCTGATTGCATCTCCAGGGACACCCAGTTGCTACGTGCTTTCGTTCTGTTTTGTGGCAGGAATGAAAAAGGCTTTCTTCAAGAAAACAGGCAGTAGGGTTGAAATATTTCTTTTTGTTGTTCAGCTGTGTTGAAAGCAGATCTTTACTGCTGTGTCTTACGTTGCCTGTGAGTACATGAAGCCTAACGCATGACTGCTTTCAGTACAGCTGGAGACCTTTTGGTCTCAGGCACGTGGCTTTGAAGCAAGAGTTCATTTTCTCTCTCACTGAGCCAGAGAGATTCCACAGAAGGGTATTCTTTGTCTGAGTCCTTTAGAAATTTGGAAGCAACTTAGAGCTAATGGGTGTTAACAAAGTCACTCCCATTAATGAATCCAAATAGTATTTGTACAGCTGGTTTCCATCCTGTTTTAAACAAAATCCATTCTCTTCCTGGAAGTTCTTCCTTCTCTTCGCTTCTTCGTGAAAG
Organism: Lichenostomus cassidix; assembly: GCF_008360975.1. Taxonomy (NCBI): domain Eukaryota; kingdom Metazoa; phylum Chordata; class Aves; order Passeriformes; family Meliphagidae; genus Lichenostomus; species Lichenostomus cassidix. The sequence goes on from NC_139511.1 coordinate 7,301,556, forward strand.
GAAGAACTGAAATGCAGTTTTTAAGTACCCATTATCTATTTTTGGTATAGATCACATCAGTTGTGACAAGTTAAGTTGCATATGTGGTTTGCAACAGTCAAAGTGTCACACTGGAGATCTCAGAGTACTTTGTATCCAACTTAAAAAATTTACTGTGAACAGTGAGTTTTTGGTTTCAGGTAGTACACAAATATATATAAGTGAAATACCGACACAGAAACCTGTCAGAGAGGATAAAGTCTGAGATTATCTGCTCAGAAATTTCTTCTGCTTATTTCATCTAAGGAGCTAAGTAATTCTTTACATTCTTAAAAAAGGCAGCACGCATAAGAGGAAAAGGTAGTGCCTTTTTTGGCAGGTTGTGTCAATTTGAAGAAAATGCCACCCATCATCTGTGAAGGAAAAGGATTTTGTTTCTGCTTTAAGTGCTAATTTCAGTGCAGCTTCAAACTTGGAGCAATCATTATGTAAAACTGCGCATCCTTTAGCTCATTTTTACTGGCTTATGCAGTTTCATAAACCTGCAGAGACAGATATGACAGAGCAGCCTGTCTGGCAAAAGCACAGCAAAAAAATTAAGTGCTTAAAAATTGGCATTCATCTTCTTTTAGACAAAATACATTAGAATATTCCTTTATACCTGAAATGAAATTATTGTTTTCTTGAGCTGCTGTCATGTTTGTTCTGTTATTTTGCCCTTCATTTAATGAATCCCAGAGCCTCAGGATTGCTATTGACATAGCAATTGCAATTGAATATAGAAGTAATTTTCCCAACCTTTTCACATGGTACTTGCTTATTTGAGAGCACTTTTTATCCATCAATGTTTGAATCCAGTACTGCGTTCTTGCTGTAAACAAAAAGGCTAATGAAGGGATGTATCTTGGAAATAGGGAATGGTTTCTGGTATTGAAGTGGGAGAGGGGGGAAAAGGTGCTGATATTAGGTCTGATATCATGCAATATAGCTATAAGATGAAGCCCAACAGGTGGTACAGCTTTCATGTAAAATTTAGCTTAAGCTTTCTCATAAGAGAACCATGGAGGTTTTTGTAGGTTTTGCTGCTGCCTGATACAGTGAGAGAATCCAAGTGCCACCAGAGGCATTACTTTAATTAAGGGAAAGTAGAGTTTTACCAGCCAGTAGTGTCTTTTCACACCTTCTGGACAGGGGGGAAAAAAAAAATTCTTCACCACAGGAGTCTTCAGCTCCTTCAGCTTCAGAATTTCACTGCCCTGTGCCACCCTCCTCCAACATGATAATTTGCATCCTTAGCATGGCTACTGAGGAGCACTGTGGAGAGTTTCACTGGCAGGGAGCCCTTCTGGCAAGGGAAGAACTGGAAAGATGAAGATGTGAGTCCAGGCTTTGAAATACACATTCTTCTGAAGTATTTGTAGACAGCCACACATCCTTCACTGGAGTTGTGATTGGTACTTTATCTTTTATTAGTAAGTCTTCCTTATTACTAAGTCTTCCTTAGCTGGTGATAGTTTACATATATATAGTAATGCCTCTTCAGAATTTTGTGCTCAATTTTTAAAAAGGCAGTGATGGGAATGTAAGGTTCAAAATTAAGAGTTACTGTATCACCTGTTAGGTTGTTTGAAGATTTTTTTTGTTATTGTCACAGTTAATTTTTTAAATGTTTACTGCAAATTTGTGTAGATATCTTTCATCCATTTGAGCTTAGTCTTCTTTTTTCCTTAAAAGCCAGCTGCCAGATGCCTTCCTTGTGTTTTTACTAGGAGGCATGGACCAAATCACCTTTATCTTTAATGTCTTCCTGATAGACTAAATATTTCAACATTCTTTGACCCCTCCCAAATGACAGGATTTCCAGAGTTTATCTGTTTGTTTTTTTTTTTTTAAATCCCCATCTGAGTTTTAATGTCTTGAAGCACGGAACCAAAGAATAAGCTAAATTTCTTCAATTAAAATCCCTGGAGCAGAAGTTCATGGGACTGTTGTATTCTTTCCCTGCCCCTGTGCTTGCCAACTGCATCACTGTGATCTCATGTTCACTTGCTTATTCCTGGTGATGCCCAAGTTCCATTCAGAGCAGCAGCTTTTCAGGACAGAAACCTTACTTCATAGAATTGGTGTAATTTTCTTGTTATAGATGATCTTGCCCTTTGCAGTTGTTAGAATGCACGTTTTCAGTGAGCTTGCCTAACCAAGAGACTCAGGTTATTTTCACCAGTAACTGGCTTTCCTCATTACTTGTCACTTCAGTAATTTTTGAAATGTCCACAAATTTTCTAGGGGTGTCCTAAATTACAGGTCATGGAAAACCTTTTGCAAAGCCCTCCTTTGAACCTGGAAGACACTTCTCTACTTAAAATTGTATTTCGAGATCTATAATTCACAACATTTTAATTTAATTACTGGTGTGTTGGTATTTTTTAATAGTGTTACTTTTAAACAGTATTTGGGGTAGACTTACTTATAACTGCCAGACATCTCTAGTAAAGTGTTGCAGTTAAAGCGGGCTCCAAATTTTAAGTGTATGTGTGGGAAAAACAGACCCCTGTCATAATACCCATTTATTTCACACACAGGAAATTGTTGATTTTAATTTTTTTTCCTTGACTTTGGTTAATTATGCTGGGGAAGGAGATTTTACATATGATATTTCTGGTGCTGGACCTGAAATGTTATGAAACCTAAAAACAGAGCTTTTCCCCCTCCTACCCTCCATAATAACATCATTATTGAACACTATCTTCAGGCTCTCAAAGGCTTATTCTGTAATCTGTTTATACAATTGTACATGACAGTGTTTACATGGCAAGGTTGTTGTGGTGGGGTGTGCAGGGGTGGCCTCTGTGAGGGGAGCAGGGGAAAAGTGGAAAGGATGGAACAGCAGAGAGAAGCAGTTGTGGATTGAGCATAGCCCCTATTCCCTATCTCTCTGCACTGCTTGGGGAGGGGATACAGGACTCAGAAATGAAGTGAAATTGAGCTTGGGAAGAAGAAATGGAAAGAGTTTTCAGTTTAGCTGTTGTTTCTCACCATCCTTCTTGTAATTGCCAGCAAATTAAATCACCTTTCACCAAGTTGAGTCTGTTTTGCCTATGACAGTAACTGATGAAGGAATTTCTCTGTCCATATCTTGACCCATGAGCTTTTAATCTTGTTTTCTGCCTTTTTCCAGCTGAGGTGGGGAGGTGAGGGAGCAGCTGGGTGGGCATCTGGAAGTCAGCCAAGTCTACTCAGTATAACAATAAAGATTTTTGACACAAAATGTTAGCAGCCTGGTTCCCTTGAATTAGAACAAGAATATGTTATTGTAAAGGGTAATGATAATGCTGCTTATATTAATGAAGAATTGTATTGGATAAATGGAAATATTAAGAAAATACTGAGTTATACACTTGCTTGGCAGTAGTCATAGTGAATGATTTCTCTCTCACCTCAGTTGTAGCACTGAGTAGATGCATTTAGTTTTATTCTACCACTTTACGTAGTTCAAAAATACTTAGCTGTATTTTTAAAAGGAACTAGTTAGAAGAGCTATTTATGATTGTTTTAGTTGTCCTTTGTTTTATTCTGTTGCTTTTAATTTATTTTCAAATACGATTCACCTTAGTTTGGCTGCAGAACGAGTAGATTTTTGACACTTCTGATGATTTAATTGTTTAGGGTTTTATAAGGCATTGCAGCCTTGGTGTAAAACATCTACTCCTTCATGTTTTTTACTATTGGTGCCTATTAATACAATTCTTCTCCTAATGAAAATGAAAAAAAAAAAAAAGAAGAAGAAAGGAGGAAAAATGCCAACATTTATGGAAGATCTTTGTTGCTTACTGCAAGCTCCAGTCACTGGAGTTTGAAACAGCATAATGAGAAAGTAATGTTGATCATAAATTTCTGATAGTTTATTTTGGTATGTGAACAGCATGAAAGTCCTGCAATTAAAGTGTATATGTAGAGATATGTTCTGCTGCCAAATTCTTACTAATAATTTATAGTGAAAAAGACTACTTTTATTATGACTGTGTGGATAGAGAGTAGCAGATGAAGACATCTCCAGGTCTCTCCATGGGGTTTGAGGAACATGTGGTTGTGAACTCATTTCCTGCTCCACAGAGCAGTACGGTTTTTTTTTGGTTTTTTTGTTGTTTTTTGTTTTTTTTTTTTTTTTTTTGATACCATGTGTGTCATATCGCAGACTGGAGATTCTGTGTTCAAGTGTCCTCCTAGAGTTTGGGTTAGCAGAAGGAGATGTGTTATTGTGGGTTTGTTTTCATACACTGTCAAGTCTTTTTTTCCGTTTATAGTACTGATGTGCTGGTTAGAGACCAGCAAATTAGGAATGAAATTGGCATTTACATAATTTTTACTTACTTCTCTAAGAAACGGAGAGTTTTTAATTTAAATACACATTAACTGGGTCCTGGAACTTCCAGTGGTGGGATTTCTTTTAATTTCAAAGAAATAAAATGGCCTAGGATCAGTTCACCTGTCCTTCTGGGTGGATAAGGTGAGCACTGGCTGAAGTTAAATGTACCAAATTTTGCATACTAATAATGAGAATTTCTTTTTCTCTGCTTGTAACAAACTCACCTGCTGGGATGTCTCAGACTGTCCCATGCCAGAGGCTACTGGCAGGCACAGGTGTATGGCCATGGCCCTCTCAGGCTGGCAGAAGTTTTGCAGCAGATTCCTCATCCTCAGGGTAGCTCTGGGGGCTGCCAGGGCCACAGTGATGATCGGCGAGAGAGAACTCACACACGACTTAATATAAGTCATAAAGCAAGCTCTATTTTATTTCACCAAACAAGAAACTTATATACTGTTACAGATGTTTCAAATTATAGCTACACACGTATCTGCATTTTGTTCTCACATATTCAGGGATCCTCTTGGTGACTCCCTTATTTTTTCTCATAACACTCTTGACTCCCTGTCTTTTCTCATGACATTTTTCTCACAGCTCAGAAGCACAGCTGTGGTTCCCAGGTATTAGCTTCTCATGACACCTTGCTAGGATTTTTACTGAGGCCTGACTTTGCTGAGGCTTTGTTCAGGCCTGCTCAACCAACACAAGTTTTGCTGGAAAACTGTGTTTTCCAACACCACAGGATCTGGATGGCAGGATATGGGAGACTGGTGCATCCCAAATTGCCACCGAGATGAGACTGTGTGGACTGGATTCCAAGGAATTTAGGAGGTCTGAACGAGACAGTTGTGCTGTGGCACCACATGGATGAATTGGCCAACCATGTTAGTAATCTTTGTTAATGACAGTCTTCTGTATTCTTCAGCTGGGCTGGTTTGAGACATTGGGAAGTAAGTTCTTGCATTTAAAATGTGTTCCTCCTGTGGAACCTGCCCGTGGAAAATGGTATAATTTCAACTAACAGGTGACCTTCTCATCCACAGCATAATTTTTTGACTGAGACCTGATTCAGTTCTCCTGTTTTATAGAGGAATTGGACCAATGCCTAATGCAACAGCTTTAAATCAAGATTTGCTGGCATATCTGTGTGGGGTCCAATTATCGCAATATTCCTTTCCAAAACAGAGCCCAGGGCTGCAGTACCACAGATTCAGGCTGAAATTTTGAGTTAATTTATTTTCTTTCCAACAGCTTTGTAAAGATAAGAAAATGAAGGACCAGGATAAATACTTTTCCCTGTGCATTATTAACATGAATGTCTTGCATGCTAATTGTTTGTACCTATGTATACCAAAGTACAGGTGTAATCTGAAGAAGCCATAAGTTATCAAGCTGCCTGTATAATAGAGGTTATGAAATAATATTTTCCCTTGGGAGGCTATCTTGGTGTCTTGAGTCATGAAAATATATAAGCTCAGAATGTTTTCTTTCATTTTTCTGTATAAAACAGCAAAAGGAGATGTATAAGAAATATTCCCTGAGAGGTATATAACTACAAGGTTTTAAGGAGTACACTGGCATGAAAGGAACTTTCCTTTGAAATGCTAAACTTATGCAGTGTGATGGTGCCCAGCACATGATTAGCTGAGTTACAACTTTTTTTTCTTAAAATTAAGAAACATCTTACCTTTGAAACAGCCAGCTTTTAATGAATTTGTGCTTTAAAGTTTAAATAATAATTAAATTACTTGCACCTATTGTTTTGGAGATGGCTTTTGAACAGTGAGATTCTATATAGTTTGGCTGAGTTTTATAGGCAGATAGCACTTGTTTCTGCCTTGCTGGAAAAAAAGTAAAAGGAAAAAGAACAAAATTCAGATGAAAATCCTTGGAATTTGGTATCCAATACTGCATTTTTCAGACACTGTCTTTCTCATTTCCATATATAAATAAAGAAGAAAGAAGAAAGAAAGAAGAAAGAAGAAGAAAGAAGAAAGAATAAGCTTAGCCTTAAGAGCAACAAATAGTATCTACAGATTTGACTGTGAAATGCTTGACTTACAAAGCTCTAGTAAGAAAATCATCTGTGTCTTTTAATTGAAGGTTGCATTTAAAAATGTTTTTTCTCTATCAACGTGTTTCAAAAGCATAGGAGATTTGACTCTGTGATATAGATGGCAGAAATTACATCACTAAGTTCAGTGCTGAGTTCTGAGATATCAGCTGTATGTAATGGCAAGGCTCTGTCTTAATTTTTGTCAGTTCGTAAGCAGTAGTTACTGAAGAGTGAAAGACTGATTTCCAGTTTATGTTGGGACTGGGTTTCTTTCCTCATCTAGCTGGTAAATGCAAGCATATTCAGTTTGGTATTGCCTTTCCAAGAGGAAAGTCATAGCATTGTCGTGTTACAATAGAGGTGATTATAGCTGGCCCTATTTAAGCTATCAAAAAATTTCTCTTTTTAACACTGATAATTCATAGTAGTGCACAGAGCTAAGTTGGTTGAATAAAACCATGAAAGACAAAAGTAAATGTAAGAATTGCAAAGTCAGTCAACTTAGGTTATAATTAATGCTAAGCTATCAAGCTGCGAATGAAATGGTTTTAAGTGGGTCACTGAGATGCTTGTGCCATTGTTTCAAAGTGGCCCTGTTAGCAGCACAGTAATTTATTGAAAATAGTCTGCTTGAACTAAGAGTCTTGTGTTAATAATTACTGAAAGGAATTCATGACAAGTACTGCTGGCCTTGTGTTTCTAACTATTTTCTTTAGAAACCCCTCAGAGGTAGCATTTCTGGAAATTTTGCTGTAGGTAAACAGAGCTGAATTGTGTAATTGACTTTATATATAACCTATCTTCTGGAATTTAGTGTGTTTACTTTTAATGTTAAGCTGACTTGATGATTAACACTAGAATACCTCACTGTAGTTAAGGGTTCTAGTTAATATCTAAGAGATTTGTGTAACTTCTTTTAACTCCTGCTCTCCTTTTATATAAACATAAGCAGTATAAAAATGAACATAAGGTATTTTTGTGGGAATAGTCATTATGAGAGTGTCCACTATCGCAATTAATCATGTGCTATCACACTTACATAAAAGTATTTTTCAGTTTGTGTATTTATACCTTAAAATATTTTCGAAGTTAAAGACATTAGTATTTGGCTAAACAATATTCTGTTGTCTTGGAACAATAAATGCACTGTTTATAACCTTTTCAATAAAAAAGTACTGATAATGCCTGTTGACTGCGGATCTGTACAAGCTCTGTTAGGAGTTGGGAGTTTTATAGATTACCTCCCATTTTCCCCCCATTTTTATAGTTGTATCAATTATATACATTTATTTTAATATTTTCTGTGTGAGAAAGATTTTTTACAACATCCTTGGAAGCCAGGGATATGGACATCCATACCCCAAAGTACTATTTCCATGTATTCGCATTCAAGTCTAGTTTCAGACAAATGCAGATAAAGTGATGCAGCATTAATTGGCTCTCTTCTGTTGACTGTGTAAGTTATGTGATAGGATCATTAAAGCTGGAAGGAGCCTCCAGAGGTCATCAAGTTTAGCTTCTAAGGAGGCTTAATCAGTGTGATATAACTCAGGCAACCAGTAGAGAGTGAGGAGTATACATGAATTCTCATGTTGGTCCATAAACAATATGAAAAAAATCTGTACTTCATCCCTGCCTAGATATGATGACTGTAAATTAACAAGACTTTTGATGTGTAACTTCGGATCCTAATTAGCCCTGACCTTTCCCAGAATGCTAGGAGTGCAACTATGCCAGATTAACTTCAACTGATTTTAGCTACTTTGTGTCTGGCTTCTGAAAGCAGGCAAAAATAGGTATTATAGTGGCTATAAAGTGATTTAGAAGGAAATACTTGTCCTCTTCATACTCCTAGTGGGAATGTATTCGACTTGCTATTTTAAATGAGCATCTGTTTCTCAAGTAAACTACTGAAATAACTGGACTCCAAAATTGCCTTTTCCATAAAACAGAAATCTTCAACTTCCCTGGTTAAATTTGTTAGGTCTTAAATTTGTGCTTAATTTGTTATATGTTATGTATATTAGCCCTTCTGTGAAATACAGCTTTTCTGAATAGTGTCTTGCTTGTGCAGTGAATGCAGGATTAGGACACAATGAGTTGAGTGCTGTCAAAACAGCCCTGTCATCAGCAGATTTGTCAAACAGTGAAGTGTTTGGAGCCTGCTTGTGCCACTTGGTTTTGACAGCGGAGTTACACACCTTTTCTCCTTCCTGACCAATTTGAGAGCAAGCATGGTATAGGGGAACACAGTAAAGAATACAATATTCTGCTCTTTGGTGAACCAACAATGTCTTTGCCTTTCAAAGCTATGCATCTAACTCACTCAAACATTTTCTTTAGCGTTGCCAGCTGAAGCAGTGCAGCAAACTGCTTCCTAGCAGTTGTTTGAACACTGGGTGTTGTGAAGTGCCCTGTCAACCCAGTTGAGGCTCTTCTACTTGTATCAGCTAAAGATTCTGAAAATCTGGAGTCTCTAAGACTTGTTGCACTCATAAATTTAACCAGATGGAGATTTCGATAATTTTGCCGTTGTTCAATGTGTGGTGCATTTATGACCTCTAGGGAAAGAACTTAAAACTTTGTTTCATTGGCCAGGATTGTAACTTTTTGGGTTTTTTTTTTTTTTTTTTTGCTTTTAACTTGAAAGAAGGAGCTGCACAATGGGCGTAAGGTTCACTGGTGTATATTTGAAGTGTAGGCTTCCTCAGTAGGATTTTTGTAATTAATGTGTTTTAGCTACTTGGATCTTGGTATTGTGTGATGATATTACATGTAGGAATAAGGTGCTGAGCTTTCCATTGACATAGCTCCATGGATTTTATTGGATTTATGAAAAAAAAAGGTATTTATTATGTGTAGATAAATACACAAATAAGCATTTTGGTAAGTAGCAATCAGCTTCTTATAATAAAAAGGATGCATGATCATGCTTGCAAATGTGGAGGTGAGAAATGGAAAAAAATTGATCCTTACTGAGTGAATAGGTACAGAGATGACTTCTTCCTATCAGATCAGGAAGGGCTTTAATATTATTAAAAATACTTGTGGACAAAAGGAAATCAATACAAATGTGCAAACATCTCAGTTCTTGAATGTTAACATACTTTTGCCTTCATATCTTTAGTGTTAGGTGTAGTCTAGTTTCAGTAGAAACATGCAATGTTTTTGTTCTTGCTAGTTGGTAGGGCTTTTTAAAACCAAGATTTAGTCCTATAATGATGGACTAAATCAGAGTGATACAGAGGACATATATGAAACATTACTTCTGGTATATAGTAATGAGAAAGTGCCCCTATCACCTCCAAATTATAAATAGGCAAATAACTTGGCCTCAGTGATAACTGTCCCCCTACCCAAGATGGAAGCTTGTTTGGATTATTGCTGCTCTGAATGGCATAACAGAAGAGTTCCCCTCATCTAACAAAACAGTAATGTTATTTCTGGTTCAAAAACATGGAATTGTCAGAACCAACAATTCTGAATTGAGCAAAATGTGTTTCTTGGCAGCCTTCATGGACCGTTCTCAATTGAGCTGTGCAAGTGGGGGTGATGCTCTCTCTTATTCCATTTGCTTCAGTTGCCTGCACTTGATGATCATACTGTGCTGCTTCTGTGTCAAAATGTGACGTCCCCAACTCCATCAACCGCCTTCCTTGAGGAAATGTCAGCAGCTTATTTCAGAGTATGATATTATTCTAATCCTGTTCAGCTTTGAGTCCCTCACAGTGAGCAAATCATTGAGGTGCTGGAAGCCTGTCCAGAGAAGGGCAACTTTTCTGAAAGCTTAAAAAGGGTCTGGAGCACAAGTCTGATGAGAAGGGTTGCTTAGTCTGGAGAAAAGGAGGCTCAGGGGAGACCTGACTGCTCTACAACCACCTGGAAGGGGAGAATTGGTTGCTTGCCCTATTAACAAGTGATAAGACAAGAGAAAATGTCCTCAAGTACTGCTGTGGAGTTTTATATTGTTTTATAGGGAAAATTTCTTTGTGTAAGGGTTTGTCAAACACTGGAACAGGCTGCCCAGGGAAGTGGTTAAGGCACCCTTCCTGGAAGTATTTAAGAGATGTGGACATGTGGCACTTAGGGACATGGTTTAGTGTTGGATTTGGCTGTGCTGCGTCAGTGGTTGGTGTCAATGATCTTAAAGGTCTTTTCCGACTTTGACTTTCCTATGGTTCTACAATGGAGTCAGTGTTACCTTTTTTCTCAGTGTTCCCACAGGTTTTTGCTCTTGTGGCAGGGAGGGACAGCTGGGTAATATCTGAGTTTATAGAAGCTGTCAGACAGCTGTGAAGGAGTGAGCAGTTTGAATGTTAAGAGGAAGTGAAGATGCCTAGGACCAGGCAAACCTTCAGTGTCCAACTTGTGTATTTTCCATATTTTGTTATTTAACTTGGATAATCTTTGATTGTCTTATCAATGTTGTCTGTGCCTTTCTTTCTGTTTTTTTTTTTTTTTTTAAATTTATATTAGAATACAGGGAAGATACTTGGGTAGTGTTGTCCACTCATTCGTTGAAGACATCAGTCACTGACTTTGGTGGAGCATTGCATGGCAGCAGGTCCAAGCTTGGCCTTAGAAGTCAAAGCCACTGGCATTACTCCTCTTCAATTAACTGTATGAATGCCATGTACATCACTGGCCCAGTGCTGTAGTCCTCCCAGATTCAATCTAGGTGTAAGTTGTGTATTTATCAAAATAACTATGCCTGGGGGTTGACCAATTTACTTTTAAAAATCTCATACATTTTGCATAACCGGATTTACCAAATGCCCTTGAGCTCTGTGCTGTGGCTGGGATAACTGATGCCTACTCCAGTGCAACTCCTGCAGTCTGGGGGACTTGGTTCATTTTCATACTGATTGGATACCTGCTGAAAATTCCCAGCAGGTTTCTGACTGAGAAATCAGCAGGCAATAGCAAGTCAAAATCTATTAGATTTGTGAGGTTTAACTGTGAGATCTGCGCTATCTTAGTTCATTTTCACTGAAACCAGATGATCTATGCTCCCAGGAGCAGCTGTGTAGGCTGGCATCCACCCTCTCTTCAACAAAGAGAGGGGGATGTCTAGCTCCTTGGGCATCTTGGTGAGAGCTGCTGGTTGCTACAGCTGGGAAGTTGGATGAGACTGTCCTTGAGGACATTTGTTATGTAGGTATTTAAGATTGAGCTAATAGGACAAATAAATGAGTGCCTTGATCCTTGTTCATGGCTGAGACAATGTGCAGTGCAGTGTCTGAGGAGCAGAGCCTGGGAGAAATAGTGCTGGGATGAATCTTTAGTGGGGTGAATGCTGGACTAATACCTGTTAGGAAATAAAATGTTTGGTTTAGACTTTTATGGTGGAAAGATTTACTGAAGTCTGCCTGGACTCATATAGAAGTGCATCTTTCAGTTGAAAGAGACAATCTTCTTGCAGTTTTCTGTCTGTCTTCCTTTTATGAGCTACCTGGGGTGAAGTTTCAGATCTCACCTTGGCTGGGAAGCATCACTATTTTGGGGGATGCCCTAAATAATAAAAAAACCTCCTCCACTTCTAAACAAACACATTTAAAAATAATTTTACATACATGCTATGATGTATTCATAGAAGGAGATACATATTCTAATATGGTTTGGCGTGTTGTCTCATGTAACATTCCTGGTGTGGTTCTTGGTAGCAGAGAAGTTTTGTGAGCAGGAATTTATATCATCAGAAAAAAAGCAAAAATTAAAGCCTTTTATTTTACAAAGGAGGGTGCTTAGTCACAATTAATTCTGCAAAATGAGAGTCGCTGACTTTGCAACAGAACTTCAAAAAGCATTACTTTGGCATATCTCATTTAGCAGCCCATGGCCAAAGTGATGAGTATGGGCATGGTTGAGGTCCACATGAAGTGGTAGACTTAAAAAATTTACAGAAATGGTGTCTCTTAACTAAAATGCAAAGGGAAGCCTAGGGGCTATCACTTTATTAAGTTCTGCTGAACGTGCTGCTGGTTTTACTCTAAGCAAACCACATTATTTTATCCTCAACCAATCACATAAAAATTGAAGGGTGTGAGCTTCCTCTCTTCAAACAAAAGCTTTTGGGGTTTTTTTTGACTTTTGGATTTCACTGTGAATAGGATTTTGTCCAAATCACCCAGTAAGCTATACTTACTGTAAACAAAATAATGCTGCCAAAAGTCTTGTATCCAATACAGATCAGAGATGAGTAATTTTGGCTTCAAGATATGGATACAACCAAGTACATTTTGAGCAAGTTAAAAATGAAAGTAGTGATCTTCTATTTGAAATGTAATGGTCTGGTCTGCAGAATGTGTGATGATTTGCCTGCAATGAAAGAATTGTATTGGGCATATCCAGCATTTAAAAATAATTCACTTTAGAGTGTGATCGTTTGAGATTTATCCAGTGCTTTGTGGCTGGGCACAGCTGTAACTGAACTCGAGATTCTCTGATGGAGACTCCTGACAATACACCAGTGGCTTGCCTGAGAGCTCAGGATTTAAACAGAAAAGTTTTTACAATCAGCCTTCAGTTTCATAGTTTATCTTGCTTTTATTGCAATCATCAGTTTTTACTCTTACTGTTGGGGGTTAGCTGGGACCTGCTTGCTGGTTGGGTCCAAAAAATGGTGATTAAGCTCATGAGTCCAGTAGCTCCACTGCGTGCAAATTTTAGGCTGAAGTCAAAAATCTTATTTCTAACATAAATTTAAAATTCTCTGCCTTAAAACTGTTTTAATAAAATCCACATTTATTTAAATATGAGTAAGTTATTTTCACATCACCAGAGGAGTCTAAACAGATTTTTGTGGTCTTTTGGGAATAGTCAACTCCTATTTTTTCCCTGATGTGAAATGTCTGTAGTCAGAAAGCAGTTTTATAAAACTTTTCCTTCTTGCTTGAGATGTGTAAGTGGACTCATAGAGTACAGCAGATAGGTAGGGATGGCATGCCTGGGGCATTTCATTAACTAACCTCTTGAGTCTGATACTGGAGATGCTGCAAGGAAGCTTTTTTTCAGTTTAGTCACAATATTTAGATTATGTGTAGTAATGCAATTTTCAGATCTCCATGTGCTCCCTTTGTTTCCCTGCTCGGTGTACTATTGGTTCATTTTAAATTATGCTCTGCTGTACCTCAAAACCTATTGGTGTGTAACCCTCCTGCCAGTCTTCCCTTTGTCCTCCTGGGACTGGCTCTTAGAGAGCCAGCCCCCGCCCCCTCTCCTTCCCCTTAAAAGCCAGAGCCTGCAGAGGTCTTGCTGGCAGCCCCTATCCCATTCCTGCTTCCCTCCCCTTCTCCTTTCCCTGTGACCCTTTTCCCCGTTACCCCAAATAAACCTCCCTGCCAGAACAGAGATGGAGTCCAGTTCTTTCCTTCGTATCACTATATTCCTGTTGAATTGATGTGGTTTGAAGACTGACGCCATGCTGCGGAACTTCGGGGGCCGGGCGCACCAGATCCAGTGGGATTACACGGACCAGGGACCACGGACCGGGGGGGAGCTGGCTCGTGCAGCCCCCCCGGCCCCTGTTACATCAATTATGAGCATTAAGGGGTTAACTGCTTACATTTCTGCAACTTTTGTTAATGAAAAAACATATTTGTTAGTTTTGTACTGAAAGTAAAGAAAGAAAGATCTTGTTCTGCAAAATTACGTGTGCCATATTTGTGTGCAGATCTTTATGCTGTGCGTATCACTAATCTGCCTATCAGCTGGGAGTAATGAAATCAATCCAAATTTGCACACTTATGTAATCACTTTATATTCTCCTTCATGGAGATGTGTTGTAGATATCCTAATTCAGATGGGTGGTTTGTGTTTTTTTTGTTATATGGAATATTCTTGTTAACATAGGTAAGCAGCCACCATGTCTAAAAATACAACTCTGCTTTATATAAATATGTATCATACATATCATGTTATACCAGGTACAAGATGTTCAGTTGCCTGATTGTTCTGTACTAAAGAATAAAAACCTTCTGTAGGAATAGGTTTCAAATCAATGTATAGCAGTTGCTTGGTTTGTAGCCTCATCTTAAAAACTCCTTTACCCAACAATCTTGATGTGTTAAACATCTCTTAAAAAGAAAGAGATTGTGTTAATTTTATTGATGCATATGTAAACATGCAAATTGAGCTCTCTGGTTTGTGCAGTTTTCCCATATCATATAAAGGCACTTCAAAATATTCTACACATTTTAGGGGTCAAATGAAGGCTAAGCAGTGAGAAAGTAGGGTTCTTGTTTTGAATCACTGTGGTTAACATCAAGTTAGTACTTGAAAGGTTTAATTGCTGAAAGGGAAAAAAATGGAGGTCACAAGGAAAGAAAATTTCACTAAAATATGCCATAGTTTCCCTTAATACTGCACAGAATATTCTGTGCATTACTTTTTCATAGGGAGATAGATGTGTTATCACTACAGTTCCGTGCCCAAGAACTTGTTCAGAGTAATACTGACTTTTTGATAAAATCTCTGAGGAAATAGCTGTAAATTCAGTCTGAGAAGCTTGTGGGGCTTCCTTGAGAGGAAGGTGCAAGGGCGAAACTTTTTGGCCCTACTGGAGTTGGTTGTTCTGTTTGTTGGTTTTCTACTCATCAGCTTTCAAACTCTGTGACGAATTATGTCACAAAGTTTTGTTCAGATCAGTTTAGGCATTTCCAAGAGGGAAACAAGGAAAAAAATGGCTGTCAAAGAAAAAGAAAACCAGGCAACTTTTGTCTGAGGAGCTTTTGAAGCAAAGATTGTAATTGCTGTCAGCATGGTCATGAGCCATGCCAGAGATGTGCTGTTCTCTGTTTTTTTAAAAGATACGCCTACAATAAGATCATTTAAGATGCTGTGATCTCTCTCTCTCTCTCAGGAGAGATTTCCTCAGGCTTTTTCAGTTACGTCCTCTAAGGATGCTATCTCGCGCTGTCCCTATCAGGTCCCAGTGTTTCTGGTGCTTGAGTTTGGGCACCAAAACCCAAGAAAACAATTTTCTCGCATTTTGAGCCATCTTGATGTGTTTTGATGTGTTTCTGTGTTACCTGTCCCACAATACAAGATTACGGAGACATTTTTTGCCTTGATTCACATGGGCACAAGGGCAAAGTCGGCAGGAGAGAGTGAAGAAATAGACTGGAGGTGGGCCAAGGTAGTGGAGGGGAGGATTCAGTGCAGTGTAAGGAGCCAGTGAGGATGTGTGGCTGAGGGAAGCAGCAATGTCTGTGACAGGGCAGTGGGAGCATGGAAGGTGCTGTTAGTGTCTGTGGAATGAGACAGCATGTGGGAAGGGACAAGGAAGTGGGAAGTGGTTCAGGAAAGCACACAACAATGCTTGGGTGACACAATGGGTAGATCTAATTAAGGAGCACAGGATTGGCAGCCAGGGATGAGCAGTGATGCTGGGGAGAAGACTGTGATAGTCCTGAGTGAGTTGCTGGGGGAGGGGAAACAATTGGTGGTGACACTGCCTCATACACACAAAAGAATGACTTAATGGTTTGCAGGTTCTTTCAATGCTTTAAATTTAAATTATGTGTGACTCTATTTTAACTTAACACTTGCCTTTTGTGTTTATTCATGTGCAGGGGTATCATTCCACAAAAAAACCTGGCTTGGATTCTGTTTTATCTGAACATGCAGGGATGGAATCTGCAGTGATTCAGGAAATGATTGACAGCTGAATGATTAGGGAGTTGATTGACAGCTGAATGAGGCACTCTTGCTGTGAGTGTGGGTGTGAGGGACCAGGCAGCACTAGTCAGAGGGTGAAAAGGAGCTCGGAGTTGTGATGGATACCTCCTTTTCATCCCTCTCTGCTGCCATGGCTCAGTTAGCATCTTTCCTTTCCTATGCAGGGGCTTTTATGTTGGCTTTTTTTTTTTTTTTTTTTTTTCAGTCAAGCCTGTTAAAGATGAATGCAGCCCAGCACCAGTAAAATTGTAATATGAGCCCATGCAGTATGTGGCACTGGATAGCATCTCTTCAGGACAGCCAGAAATTCTAGAAAGGGAAGGAGAGAATGCAGGTGTATAGAGTTCCCCATTAGCAGCCATTATGGCCTACTAATGGATAACTCATTCTTGTCCTGGTGCAAATTGACTGCTTGGCTGCTTTTTTTTTTTTTTTTCTTTTTGTGTGTGTTTGTGTAGCATTTGCTAAGGAGGATATCTGTAAAACTGTTTTTAGAACAAAAGTACTTGAAGCATATCTTCCAGTACTCTCATGGGAAATGCCTATTAAACAAAAAAGAAGGCATTTTTTAAAAAGGCAAACTTCAATCTTTCTTTAATATGAAATTCCAGGTGTTTATTATGAGAAATTTAAATGAGAATTAATTTTCCAGTAGAATGAAATCAATTTTCTAGGAAGCACTATGGCAATCAAGTTATGTAAAGAAAGTATATGTACATTTTTCAGGATAATATGTGTATTCCTCTGCTTTCTGCCTGTCAGCACTGCACAAGTAACTTGGCAGTGTCAGCCCAAATTAGTAATTGAACTCCATCAAACTGTAAATAAAACTTTGAAATATTTAAAATTATATAATGTTTAGGAGAAGCTTTTTGGGATATGAGGGGTTCTGTGGTGGGGCAGCACTCCCATAGGTTTGTGGTGGAACTTCCAAAGGGAAACTTCCAAAGATCCGTGTGCTTTGAAAGGCTTGTTGAATGGAGAGAGCTGCTAGTTTGGTTTTGTATTTCCCCCTCTCTTTCTTCCCTGAGTCATCCATGCCAGAGCTAGGGAGAAAAGGTGTCATCTCTGTCCTTTCAAGAAACAAATCCTCTCTTTGTCTTTTCCATTAGTTTTGCATCTGAGAATGTTCTACTGTTTTTCTTGTAACTTTTGCTCTTGTAATATCTCTTGACTTATAATGAGACATTTCAATTAACTGAATCAAATGATGAACAAAACCATGCTAACACCATTGCTTTTGAAGTGGGAAAATACAAGAAATTATGAAAAAAAAATTGAACTGATCTTGATGGAGGTTTCTAAGGAGTGAATTGACTAGAAGATGTAAGCATCTGTGTTCTATATGTTGCAGTCCTTACTCTTGAACACGGGGATCTGGAAAGAAAGGGTTAAAGAATAAATTGAGAATTTACTTGGGAATTACCACATAAGTTGCTGACTTCATGACCAGAACATTGAAAAGACTTCCAGAAATGGAGAGTAAAGAAGGGGGGGAAGAAAGGGTTGGGGGCATGATGCAGGTAAAAGTCAGAGAGCAGCAGCAATAATTATCCTGAGAAAAGAAGCAAGTTGGAGGCAAATATGATCAAGAGGTTAACAAGGCTGAGAGTAGGTTGTAAGCATAGCACCAAATTTGGACTTTGCTGAGGGAGAGAGGACATGAGAAGCTGGTTTGTTTGTTGCTCGGTCTGATGGAGCTCTGTACAAACAAGCTTCTGCAGGTATGTGCCGCTCTGACAGTGCAGCTATTTATTCTGAATGAAAAAATGGCAAAATAAAGGAGTAGCAAGATGTATACTGACCTTTTCTCCTTTCCATTCTTCTTGCTCCTAAAAAATTCCCAAATAATCTGACACAAAAAACCTTCTTGTCATTTTACTAGCTAATAGTTTGAACCAACTTATTATAACAAGACTATAACTTTATTACCTCTTTGTTTAACAGCTGAAGTAATAGAAAAATTCCTGACCA
Organism: Lichenostomus cassidix; assembly: GCF_008360975.1. Taxonomy (NCBI): domain Eukaryota; kingdom Metazoa; phylum Chordata; class Aves; order Passeriformes; family Meliphagidae; genus Lichenostomus; species Lichenostomus cassidix. The sequence goes on from NC_139511.1 coordinate 7,319,609, forward strand.
GTTTGACAGAGCGTCTACTCTTAATTTTTTAACATTTTCTCTTTCTGAAAGTCTTTTAGTGTTCAACTCTTTACTGACACTCTCCCTTGTCAGTCTTGCACTTAAAGCAGTTAAGGAAAGAAAGTAACATTTAAATTTTAAGTCCCTGTGCTCTCAAACTGCTGTGCATAATGAGCTTAATATGCTCCATGAAAATGCATGCAATACGTAATTTAAAAGAGGTGTTTAAGTGGATGACCACAGGAAATTATAGGGGTGTTAGAACTCAGGCTTTGGTACCTAAAGTGCCTCCCTTTGGCACACAGGCAGAAATCAGAAAATCTGTATCACAGTTTGACCCTGACTAAATGCCAGGCACCTACATCTGTTCTCCCTGCTCTCTCCTGCCACAGCTGTGCAGAGAAGAGGAAAAAACTAATACACACATACTGGACTCAGGAGTTGAGATAAGGGACTGGTGGGAGGACGCACTGAGAAAAATGGGCAAAACAGACTGAAAACTAAAAGTTGCAAAGTGGTTTATTAACCTAACAGAGTCGGAGGATAAATGAGCAGTAAAAATAGCTTTTAAGACACCATTTCTCTGCTCAGCCCCTCCCCTCCGTCCAACCAACAGCTGGGGTAGGGGCCAGGGTATGGGGTCAATAAATCACCACAATTCTTCTGCTACCAACACTGTTTCTCTGCTCACCTCCCCCACCCCGCCCCCCTTTACAACCAACAGCACGGGCAGGGGGCAGGGTAAGGGCTTTTTCCTCTGGTCAGTCCGTCAGGGAGAGGGGTTCTCTACTTAGCCATGGGGTCTCTCCAACCAGAGACAGTCCTCTGCAAACTTCTTTGGTGTGGGTCCAATCTCACGAGCAACATCCCACCCAAATTCTGCTGCAGTGTGGGCTTTTTGTCTATAGGATGCAGACTTCCAAGCCGAAGCCAAGCTGCTTCCATCCCAGGAGCAGCACCTTTCTCTGCCTTGCAAGGCCTTTGCAGTTTAACTCTCTACTGGGACTCCCACTGGATCACAGCTTCCTCCAGGCATCCACCTGCTCCTCTGGTGTGGACACCTCCCCATGGGCTGTGGGTAGATCTCTGCACCCCTGTGGACCCCATGGGCTGCAGGGGGACAACCTGCTCCCCCCATGGCCTTCACCATGGCTAGCAGAGGGTTTTCAGCTCTGGCGCCTGGAGCACCTCCTCCCCCACCTTCTCCACTGACCTTGGTGTCTCCATGTTGTTTTCCCTTCACATATTTTTACCTCCACCTCCTCCTCCTCTAACTACAAAGAAGTGCGGGCTTACCTTGTTTTGATTTCTTTTTAAATATGTTTTCACAGAGGCATAACTAGCACCTCTAATTGGCCCAAACTTGGCCAGCAGCATGTCCCATCACTTTCAGAGCCATCAGAGATTGGCTCTGCTGGACTTGATGTAAAAACTTCCAGAACTTTCATTCAGGACACACAGGAGCCATCTTTGTGCCACTCCCCACTCACTAGCAAAACTGGACTAAGCAAAACCAACACAATCTGTCAAAGAGGAGGAATTAAAAAAAGAAATAAAGCAAAAGAACTGAAAAGGGAACAACACAGAAATCAAGAATTCGAAAGTAAGCAACAGCAAAAATAGACTTTCAAAATTGCAGTAAGTTTATATGAGAAAGGTTTCAAGAAAGACTTCAATGACTGGAAAGAAATTCCAGAAACCACATAATGAAAATGACCTAGAAAACAGGGGATGCTTACTGTATTTGGAATTAATGTGCCAAAAGTACAGCATCCTTTCTCATCACACTTCCACCAGGTGCTTTACCATGGAGCTGCTTCTCAGAGTAAAGGGCCTTCTCCTGACAAGAAGGTACACCAGGTCACACAGCTGTGCCTGGAGAGCATTTTCAAAAAGTGAAAAAAAAAAAAAAAAAAAAGTAACCTATATTTTTACCATTCCCAATGAGTAGTTGTATGCTGTGTTTTTAAATTTCATTACTATTGTCGTAGTTCCTTTCTTAGGCATAGAATTATTCAAAGTACATGAGAATGATGGAAATGTTCATTGGTACTCAGTTCTTTAGAAGAGCTCTTTTCTGTGAAAACTTGAAATTCAGTATTGTTGGCACCTTAACTCATCTGCCACATGGTGAATGCTAATGAACTGGATAATGTTAATATCAGGGGATAGATTAGTGAATAGATTTTAAAACAAAATTTATATGGCTAGAATTCCTCTACACAGAACTAGTTGCTGCCATTTTATAAAATACCATTAATTGCAGGAGAGAGAGATCAATTTTAAAGCATTAGTAAGTATTTAATTACATTTCCAAAATTTAATTTTCTTCCCATCACTTATTTGCTTTCTCTAGTTGCCCTTTGTTGTCTTCATTGGACTTTGGTTTCTGCTTAGAGCATTTCTTTTAATATGTGTGCAGGTGCATTGCTATACCATGTAAATATAAATATATTTTCTTATATCTTCTCCCCAAAAAGGACCCCTCTGAACTGAAATAATTTCCCATAAGCCAAATTATTTAGAAGTATTACTTCTTTAACTTTTTTTTTGCTTCTGTGTCTCTGAGTCAAGTAAATCAGCTTACATCTCTCTCTGACAATGCTTTAAAGTGTACTCCAGCCAGTAGTTACATGGGGAGATATTTAACTGGCTGGAGTCCATGCTCTTAGGAATGTATCCCTCTCTCTTAAAGAGTTTGCCCCTGAGTAGATAAATTTGTGACAGATACAATAAATCGAAACACCAGAAAAATATGGTGCACCTTCATACAGTTTTTCTAGAGTAGTGTTTTCTGACTAGAATGCAATGGATTGATCACCAGTGAAAGCAAAACTGGTCCAAAGGTATCTTCATATACAGCACTTAGAATTCAGTGTCATGTGTAACATCCAGATGGGTGAGACACCGAGTTCTTGGGAGCACTGATAGGAAGGTCTGTGCATGCATCCATAAATACAAGAAGTTCTCAGACAAAAACCTCTGAAAGCCCGTTGGCATGTCTGCTGCCAGTGAAAGACAACCAGAGAGGCAGGGATGGATCAGTAAATTGTGGATAGTTCCTTTTAATGATGTATACTTAGAGCAGCCTGTGATATTTCATTTGCATTTGTTAAATTCTCAGTTCCTGAAAGTATTTACTTCTTTTATATGATTGTATTGGGGAGTGCCTTGCACATATAAAATGGCACTAATGTACATTCTTCTCTGTTTCGACATGCGTTCTGGAAATCAAGGTTATGCTGTTTTGTGTAGGTAAATATGTGTAAATGTTTAGCGTTTTTAATTTAAAGACTTATCTCTGCTTGAACATGTGGTATGCAAATTGAGGCCTGTGTGGCTGACTGCCTTGTGGAAAAGGGGTCCTTAGTCTGTGTTGTTAAAACCCAAGAACTTTGATTTCAGAGCTTTGTTGTCTTGCTGCTTTAGTTGGGGGATGGTGATGAAAAACTGCAGTGGTGTCTAGTCTTTTCTGAGCTTGAGGGAAGGGGGAAGAACAGGCCCAAAATAAAAGTGAGAAGACGCTCTTTGGAGACACCAGTTTCTGTTCCATATCTGCTTGCCCTCACTTGCATGATTGTGTGCTGCCTTTGTGCATAATTTTAATTTCCCCTTAGTACAATTCACCTGGTGCAGTTTGGTCTCTGAGGATACTGCATCATGTGGGACGCTCTGATGGGCGAAGGCATCTGATAAGGTTATGTTCAACCAAAGTTTTAAGCCTTTTTTTGAGCAAAAGGCTCATGAATTCTTCTGCATCTTCCTTAGCTTTTTTGAGGTTGTAAAGCAGTATGTGGATTGAATTAGTTTCCGGAGAAAAGCTTCATGATGTTTGCTTGAACTAAAAGAGACACTGCATTACTCTATTTTAATAACAAGAGGATTCTCTAGCTGTAGCAATTTTCCTTCAGGAGAGGGACTAGTGTCCTACTGGGGCAGAGATTTTGTCTTCTAATTCAGTTAACATGTGTAATAGTTCTGATTTGGCCTCCACGGCTCTGTACAACATGAGAAAAAATTAAAAAACTGCCGACAAGAAAAACCTCACTGGACCTAAAAAGCAGTGAGCAGTGTGAAAGGTAAGAATTTCTGGTGTCTAAATATAGAGTAATATGAATATGTTAAAATACAGTACTGTGTGTACTGCTTTTAAAAGAATAATTTCTATTTGATGAAGAAAACTACAATAAATCAGCCTTCTCCTGAATGTTCTGGCTGCCATTTTCTTTAGTCAGTAGAAACCTGCCTTTCTGGTTTATGAAGCCACAGTGCTAACATGTAAAGCAAGATGTTATGACTCATTGAAACAATTCTTTGTTCTTTCTTGAAAGCATTGCTGATGATATTTTCAAATGTACTTGGGTTTACCCGTAAGAATGCAAACCATTTGCAAGACTGAGCTTAATGCAAGGCAGATTACGTAATTTTTGCAATGCCATATGATGTGAATGCAATCCTTTTAATGTCTTTGATAGTTTTGGTTTCCAGCTTTGCTGAATTTCACTGTAATTTTATCAGGGGAAATAAGATGACTTCTCTTAGTTTGCAAAACTTTGTACAATGTGGTAAAAATGTTTTTCAGGACTGAGAAGTAGTCACTAAGGGATTCATCAGCAAAACTGCTTCCTTGACTCCACTTGCAGATGCAAATTACTTGCACGAAACCCTGAAATCATGTGGCTTAAAGTGAGAACCTCAATTGAAAATGAGGCTGCAGTGGTTTCACCAAGGGTCAGTGTTTCACCTGGACAGTGCTCCTCAGTGCTGGGAAAACACGAGGTTGAGGAAGGTGACGTTAGAAGGGTGTGAGGGTAGATCCTTGCTCCCATCCTGGCTGTTCCCTTGCAAAGTGCTTCTTTGTGTTCATTCAGGCTTTGCTGAAAGATGTGAAAGGGATTGGCCAAGAGGGCTGTGGAGACTATAACAGGAAGTCTGTTTTGGCTGAGGGTAACTAAAGCACTCAGCATCTTGCTGCTGTAGAGGTGGAGAGCCCCCAGCCACTGTAAGCTGCTCAGCCTTTCCTCACAGCCCCACCACCTGTTTCTGCAGGACCTGCAATTATTGAAGTGTTAACCGAGCTGCTTCAAAAGAGAACTAATTAACAGGTATTTATGTTTTCTCTCTGCCTAGCAGTGAAAGCAAAAAGCAAAAAGCAGGTAAAAAGCCTTCTATCTCTGAAAGGAAAGAAAGGAGGCTTTAATTTCAACCAAACCATGTTTTTTGGGGATAACATACCAGCTTTAGTGTCCATGGAAAGAACGCTGTCCCAAAAACTACTTGTGCAGTCCTCAGCTGAATAAGGCAGAAGACTTCCAGCCAAGAAGGGTAGCTGTGTTCTAAACTGGTGCAGAATCATGTAAGTTGAACTCTTAAAAGGCTTAAGCTTCTTTGATTACTTCCAGGATTGGGTACTATTATTGTAAGATTCCGGAATGGGAAATTGACAGCTTCATCTTTGTGGCTCAATCAGTATTTCTCAGAGCTGTTAATAAAACCAGCTGATGCTGTGAGTATCATTACTGGTCAGGCAAGCAGTAGAAAGCTCATCAAAAGCAATCAGATTGGAACTTCACACAATCACACAAGCTGAGCACTGCTTGGGTGGGCACCACTTGATGTGTCCAGTGAGCCATGGTGCAGGCAACCCTTTTTATACCTTCTGCAAGAGTTTACTGAGCTCACTGTGGTTAACCATGTCAAAAGCCATTGACTCTGAGAGTCAGACTGTGGAGTCAGATTGTTGACTAAAATGTTCCCTCAGTGTTTAGTGCCCAGCTGGAAGTGCTGCCATCATTTATCTGCGTGGGTCATTTGGAGTCAGGGCTGCTTGTTTTGAGCTATTCTCGTGTCTGTTTCTAGAGATGTCTCTCCATTTCTAGATTCCCAAGAGACTGTGTACTATTTAAATGATAATGGAAACAATTACGGGGGGGAAGGTAATTTGCATTATATGATGTAGAATCATAGGGCATGCCAGTTGGAAGGAACCCATCAGGATCATCAAATCCAAGATATGAATGACAAGATAACGATGTCCTTTTTAGTGGGATGTCTCCTCTGCTTCTTTTGAATAACAACTGATTTATAAGTAAAACGAGCAGGGACAATTACTGCTTCAGTCTTAAATCCCTACAGTCCAGTAATCAAACCTGTATTTTTAGTATTTTTTAAGGTATGTTTTGTTTTGTTCTCTTTGCTGTAGTGCTCCTGATAGTCACTGTGTAGCTTGTCTTGCCTTGCTCTGACAACCCAAGTGCAGTTTCTTGTTGATGAATCTGATGGTAAAATCATTGTATTGTTCTCCTTTATACAACTTGATAAATTGAGATTTAGTGAATTTCTGATTACCTTAATCATGTTTCCCCCCAGATTGCTGTCTGTTTTGTGGCTGATGATTGAGGCTCATTGTACATACTGAGGAAATATGTAATTGCAGTTGCTTCATGTAAACAACCACTATGATGAATTTAGACAGAGAACCTTTCAAGTACATCTCCTGTTTTAAGCATATATATAGTAAATCTGGTGAATAGCATGGATGTGCAATTTCCAGCCTACCAGAGATGTTTACTTTGTCATGGCTTGCTTAGTGTGTGAGTGGCCACCTGAAGTTGTTGTATTGTCTCTGCTCATGGGATTAGATACGAATCCTGACCAAATGCACCTGGTGAAAAAAAGATAGATCTTCACTAGTAAAGCTAAATTAAAGGATTTTGAAATCAGTACTATTTCCCATTTTAATTTTGAAATTACTTGTTCACAGGCTGGAAAGGGAAATACCACAAACAATATCCCTCAGCTTCCACTGTCTTTTCTCTGTGGTGATTTTACTAGAATCTAGTAGTTTATAAAATATGAAGCAGCTAAGCAAAACCTAATTATGAGCTATGTTCACATTTTCTTGTGGAATTTAGGACTTTAATAGTCAAAGTCTCTAATTGATTCTGAAGGAGGGGATCATTCTGTCTGATTATTCTCCATCTTCCTAGTCTGTTTATTGTTGGCTGCCAGGCGAACCGACAAATGCGAGGCATTCAGGTGGAAGTGAGCTTTTTACAGAGCATTCTCAAAAGTACAGTGTTGTTTGCAATATTGTCCCCAGCATTGTTTGCAAATACTGTCATAGACACTAAATGAACTGCTATTCAAGAAAACAGCAGGATTATTTCAATTCAGGGTGCTGGAGTGCTCCCTCTTCTACTATAAAAAGTATTTTACAGGAAAACAAATAAAACCTAACCTTCTTTACAAAGATTAGTAACAGAGAAGCTAATGATGTATAATTTAGATCTTAAGGGCAGTTTTGCCTCCTGATCTCCACTGTCAGAGTCTGAGTGACAGGTCTGTACTGGAAGGGTGAGTTGGATTTTAAAAATGCTATGCTCACAAGAACTGGGATTTTTTATTATTTGTTTGTTTGTTTTTTTCCCCTTTTGGTATTGTGTAACTACTAACTTGCCAACTTCCTAATAGTATTTCATGGAATTATTGTTTAAACACGTAAAATACTTTCATCTGTACTGCTGAAATTTTTGTTAAAGGCACTGGGAACTGCCTCTTTATTTTTATTTTTAGACAAAGCTAATTGAATGCATGAATGGCACTGCACATAGCTGTCAAAGGCAGAGCATCTTTGTGAATAGGCTCTGTAAATTCTTTCCCACAGAAGTCAACGAAAGGGTCGGTTGTCCTGGGTTACGTATTTCGTCACTTAAACCTGGTGGAAATAGATTACTTTGGACTGCGCTACTGTGACCGAAGTCATCAAACGGTGAGTAAGAGACACTGCAGATGGGATTTGCCACATATAAAATTTACCCTGTTGTGCTGTTTGCCTCTAACACGTTAGATTCTCATATTTCTCTAACTTTCACTGTTTCCTGGCTCAGGTTTCCAGTAACAATATTTTGTTTTGTTTGCCCTAAAGTCTTGGAATAACCATTAACATCTTAGATAGGAACAGAATCAAATGCTGAAAGTTGTTGAAAACTAAGTGAAGAAAGTACAATAGTAAAAAATCATTATATGAAAGTAAGATTTTTTTTTCCATGTTAATACTGTGCACAGGAAAAAAATTCACAGGGTGGTCTTCATATTACCTTAAAATTAGGAAGGTAGTAATGTCTGGCCTATGGTTAAATTAAGTCAAGCAGCTATGCTTTTGAAACCAATGTTTTGTGATGATAGCAATGCACAAGACCGTTTCATCTAAATATGTTAATAACCAATGTTGAATTGGTTAAATATTTGCCAATTTCTTCTGTTAACCAGAAGTTGATCATGTAAAGACTGAATTCAGAACTGTGTTAAGCAGAAGCAATTACTGATTGCTGCTGTGAGCTACAGACTTCCCCACCCACTGTATCTGAATTTTTGTGCTGTAGTTCAGACATCTATGAGTTCAGCTCCTTGATAAGCTTCTAAACAAGTTTCATTCCATGACAATGAAAGCAAGATTCAGCTGTGAACTAAAGTTAGACTTAAAAATGGTAGTTTTGATTTCCCGATGAATTCGAGGTGTGAATGAAGAGCAGGTAGGTATTTTTTTCTCTCAGAAGTGTTTTCCTTTTTCCTGTGGTTGCAAATTAAATAGGAATGGCTGATCCTGGGAATATTTCCAGAGGCATACACAGGGTGTATTTAGTGGTGTATGTGACATTATGAATATAAGAGAGGATTGCACCTGGAAAGGGACACATAAAAGCACATTTTAGGGCACATCCTTTTGTTCTCCTTTTTCTCTCCAGTGGTGTAAATTTAATGTTAGCTTTCGGCTTTATCCTCTGGGCAGCCCAAGGTCAGGAAGCCACAGTGACTCTTGATTTTCCCGTGGATTAGGAAGGTGTTTATCCCACTTCAGTTATTCCCCTGCTCTTGCACCAGCACTGGCCATGTCATGTAGAACCAGGACCTCAACTCTGTGCCACCCTATGAAGAGCATCTGCCGTGCCATGTAGATGCTGCCACAGTGACTGGCCAAGTTTGTGCTGCTGCCTTTTCACCTGGGCTGTTTTGTAACAAAATATTGAGGAGAAGCCTGTTCCTGGTCTGTGTAAGGATAATGAAAAGTTGATGCTCTTTCATCGAAACAGTTAATCAATGAGCCAAACAGTGCTACTGTATGTAGTTTTATGTGTTTTATGATGTATGATTTATGTCACTAGCTTACTATTTTTAGTGAAATCTCTAAAACTCTTAAGAATGGGCAATATAATGGAAAGTTTTCATGCAACAAACTACACCTTGTGCTGTAGCTGTAAACATATATTTAGTTGCATGCTGACTGTGGCTAAAACTCTGTGGGCTGCTGTGGGAATTAGGCTTGTAATGGCTGGCGAGAAGTCTAGACTGGAATTTTGGATTGGGGTTTTTTTGATTGACCACAGCAGATTTCCTAAGGGAAGAGGAAAAAGGTTACCTTGCTAATTAGTTTTAAAATCATGGTCCTTAGTTAGTCTCAGAGGGAGAAAAGTGTTTGGGGGTTGGACTACCTATTAATATGTTGCTTGTGGTGGGGAAATTTTATTATTTGTACTGTCAGGTTTTTTTTGTCACAGTATATAACTGAATGATGAATAAAGCAGGGTAGACAAAACTATGTATGTTAAAGAACACAAGTCACGAAAGAAACATTTTTCTTATTAAGGGTTTGAAAGGGTTTGTTTGGTTATATTCCTCATTACTTTTGCATGCCTCAGCACTTCCAGGTGGTTTTTTAAGTGCTGTGTGTGTGAGCTACCTCTTATGCGGGTGGTATCATAATTATTGTAGTACTACCAGTAGGGCTCCAATGAGTGAACAAGGTTTCACTGTGTTATGTAGTGTATATGAATGCGTAACATTAAAATGGTCTTTTCCTGAACAGCCAACAAACTAATTAGCCAATGAGAAGAGCTGGATGCAGCAAACGGATTGACAGAACAGGGTGATGCTGGCAGGACCACGAGCAGTAGGAGAAAGCATAAATTGGATGACCCTGTCTTTAAGGTAGACATTTGGTCATATTATACAAATTTTGCTTTACTGACATTCCAGGTTTCCCCAGACTCTCCACAGTAAAAGGAGAGTCCACAGTAAAAGGTCAGTATTCAATTGGAAAAATCAAGCTCTGGAAGATTACAGGTTGCTGCCAGAATAGCATTGGCTATGTCTGTTTAGTGCTCTGAACATGACAGTCCAAGGGACATAAGGACACAAGGACTCCAAAGGGACAGCAAAATAGATCTTCTAATAATTAAAATACAACATTTAATAATGAATTAAAAGTTCCATTATATAAAAGTACACCTCAGTGAACAGATGGGTTCAGCTGATGCTATGAGTTGTCAGTAGTGTTTCCTAACCTCATAGTGCCTTTCTTGACAAACTACGTGGTGCTTCTTTTCATGTAGTACTTGAGTACCTTTCTTTGTGGTGCAAATTCTTTAAATGAAAAACCAGGGTTTTTGAGTGCCACTGAATCTCTTAGTGTGCTTCATCATCTGCCCTTCACCTGAGCCTTTTGCACTGCTGCAGAGACTGCTGGCACCCAGATTAGTCTAAGCTGACACCAGATACAGTCCTCACGATTCTCAGTGTGGATAGTCATCTGGGTCTTGCTGGAGAGGGCATTTAGGCCCTCTTACCTGCCAGGACTTTGTGCCCCATCTGGTGTTTTCAGGTGAGATATGATCACCAGAATATGTGTAGCAGAAGCTGAGGGTGGCTTAGGAAACTCTGTCTAGCCTCACAGAATTACAGAATCCTCAGGACTGGAAGGATTTCTGGAGATCACCCAGTCCAACCCTGTGGCTAGCACAGACCTTTCCCGTGAGAATTCTTTCTCTCTTCTTCCTGTGTTTTTATAAACAAAGATAAAGTTTGGATGTTATTAAAACAGTTTCTCAAGATGTGGACAGTTCAGGCCTGGCCAGTCGGCCTAGGGGGAGGTTTTGAACTGACCAATCTGGGTGACCTTTGGAAGTCTATATAAGTTGGAATTAATTAATAAAATATGATCTTTATGCCACACTGAGAACCTGGACTTCTTCTCTCTGCTAGCAGTTCAACAGGGACACAAGCCCCCTGCCAAGGCAGAGTCACTGGAGCAGGTGACAGAAACACATCCAGCTGGGTTTGGGATGTCTCCAGAGGGGAGAGCCCATGGCCTCCCTGGGCAGCTGTTCCAGTGCTCTGCCACCCTCAGTGGGAAGAAGTTCTTTCTCATGTTGAGGTGGAACGTCTTGTGTTTTAGTTTATAGCAATTACTCCTTGTCCTCTCACCAGAAAGAGTCTGGGCCACTCTCTTGACACTCACCTTGAAAATACTTGTGTGCATTAATGAGATCCTGTCTAGGTCATCTCTAGGCTAACCAGGTCCAGCTCCCACTTCCCTCATAAAAGTTAAGCCCCAGACCCCTCATCATCTCTGTGTCCCTTTGCTGGACCCTCTCCAGCAGCTCCTTGTCTCTTGTACACTGAGGAGCCCAGAACTGGAAAAAGTTTTCCAGATGTGGCCTCAGTAGGGCCAAGCAGAGGGGCAGTATCCCCTCGGGCCTTGATCTGCTGGCCACACTTTCTGTTATAGTTTCTCATTGCTTTAGTATTTGGGGAAAACAGCAGCTCAGACTTCTCCTGCCACTCTCACTGCTGGTTCCTGCTGTGGTGCAGCGCCACATGGTCCCTTTGCTTTTATGGCTTTTACTGCCTTTGTGGCTTCACCAGGGATCTGTAGGATAGTCAAGCTAGGTACTGTTCTGGAAGGAGGCCAGTATTTTCTTGAGACACACAAAAGGCAGAATGGAAACAGCAATTTTAATTCATGGTATGTCAGGAAAAGCTAAGCAGAATTTGATGAGGGAAGGAGTACTTCTGAAACCAAAGGCATTCCCTTCTCATATCTCAAAAGATTCATGCTATGTACAAAAAACTGGCTGTGATGCAAATACTCTTTTTTTCTTATCTGTCAGTGCTAATCTGTGCTATTATAATCAGAATGTACAACATTCTGATACCCTCTTAGGGCTCTAAGAGGAGAAATACAAATACAGAAAGAGATATCTTGGTATTCATTGATATTACACGATGCCTGCACCCTGCAGTGTCAGTGTGTTTTTTCTCCCCTGCTATGAGGAAGCTGTTTGAGCACACAAGCCTGAGTGCACTGCAGGTGCAGTCCTCCTTCAGGGAGGAAGCCCATGGCAATATGGGGAATTAATGCCATACAATGTTGAGCATATTTTTTCCTTAAGATTTTAGAAAAACAGTCAGATTGTACCTAGATAGTGTTTTGTTGAATGGATTTTTGTTCTTTTTATGGATTTTACATTTGTCTCCAAGCATGGTATACTAAATTATCTAGGGAGAGAGAGAATTGTGTGTGTTAGATGGCATAACCAGTGGAAATAAATTGGAGACTGATAATGTGAGTAGAAATAAGAAATTTTAGAAGACTATTAATGGATTAAGACAACAGAGACAAAGCTGGTGGTCAGGTGAGTTACAGGTAGTAACAATCAACTTTTGTGCAGCATGGTCAGCACACTCATGATATGATACTAAATACAATCTATATAACTTCAGATTCTAATGATGAAGACAGAAACACTAAATACGTATTTGTATGTAGGAATTGCCTGAAATTTTTTTTCTTATATAGTAGGGACATCTTGAACTCATCAGGTTGAGGTTTTTTGCACTGAACATTTACAGGAAAAAAACTGACACAGCAATTCCAACTGTTAGTGCTGTGTTAGGTGAAAAATCTTGATAATTTCTGGTTATTTTTGAAATATCATGCATTTTCTCGTCAAACTTGTGTTTCTTCCACTTGTAAATGTGAACAAAAACTGCCACGTGTGTCATGATGGGTACAGCTTTGTAAGGATCTAATTAAGACAGTCCAGCATTTAGTTTGAAGCTCATAGGTTTTTCTGCACTAGACACTTCATTGATTGATACCACAGCAAACATTTCAACATAGATAATATTTTGTTTCAAGCAGGCTCATGGACTTTGACCCAAGTTTAACCCTATGCAGGTACAAAAAATTAAACTTTCTGATTTGTGGTAAAATGTTTGCAGGCACTTAAAAGGGCTAAATATGAAATACTGCATGGAGCTTGGATGGATGCTGCTTACATATGTGGCTTGTATGGGAGCCAGATTTGTAAAAGTACAAAGGGAGAAAAGCCCATTTATTATTTGTGCTGTACTTTAAAACACCTTTAAAAAAATAAATACGTAATTTCTACCTAAAATTTTAAGGGGAGTTATTTTCTTTAATAACATTTTACCTTTTAATCAGTCTTAGCAAATAAAAAAAATCAAAGTAATACTATACGTGTTTGTAAATAACAATTAGTAAACTAGTAATAGGAGGACTAAATAAAAATGACTGTCTGGTTTTTTTTTTCTGTAAATGTTAAAAGAATAAATTCTTCTAGATTCATGGAATTCATACCCTGCAGTTCAGCAGGTAGGTGCTGGGTCCCTCACCTCTCTGCAGCAGTGGTGAGCTGTTTGTGCAGGGAGGCACAGGTCGGAATGCCCTGGGGAGTGTCACAGTGACTGCCAGGAGATGAAAAGGGTGAAGGCAGTGTATCTGAGCTGCTCTGGCATCCACGGCTCTGGGGTTTGTTGTCAGCAACTGCTGTGCAAGTGCAGTGGATTAATAAGGCACTGTTTTTTTGGTTCTAATTCTCTTGGCACTTCAGCCTATCAACTTCGAAGTGTAGCTATACCCGGTGCTGTTTGTACATCTCTACAAACATTTAACAAGTATCTGACACGCATTACTGTGTATGTGTGCTCACAGGCTCTGGGGCTGGGGCTCTTGGATCTGTAAATGTTCTCATCCTTATTGGCTGAGTTTGATTTAAAAAAAGCCTTTTCATTATCCACGAAATTCTATTCATCTCTGGCTTGCAAATAAAATGTTAGAAATCTCTCTCCTCCTCCCCCCACCTCTTGCATTCTTCAGGAACATTTTGGCAGGCATTGAAATAATGAGTAGCTGCACGGTGGATTTAAAGCGTGGGTTTGTGCCATGGCCACAATTCTAAATACTCACTGGAGAAATGAAAAGGCAGATGAGATCCTTGTTTCTTCTCCACCACACTGAAGTGTTTAATCTCACCTGTGCTGATCTCAAGACCTGTGGCACTCACATAAAAGCATATTTTCTTATGCCAGCTAATAGTTGCTTTTATTAGCATGAAGAGCAGCACTCTCTCTTCCAGAGATGAGAGTGCAGTTCCTTCTGTCAACTCAGTATGAAGGAAGGAGAAGCAAAGGTTAAGTGATATGAATAACCAATTGTTCTGTGTTAATTTTCCAACTTAAGTAACTAATTTCCATTATCTTTTTCGCAGTACTGGCTGGATCCTGCAAAGACCCTCGCTGAACATAAAGAATTGATAAACAGTATGTATTTAATTTGAACTTAAAGGACAAAGATGAAGTAACAATGTTCCATCTATACAGTCTGCAGAATATTTCTATTCTAGTCACAACAGATCGACAGTTCTTAACAATTTTGTTATTGCAGTTTTTAACATTATCAAAATTTCACACACAGATTGCACAGGTATCATTTAACAGTGTGATAATTGTCCGAAGACTTCTGTGTGCCTAAGTTTTGCTTTAGGCTAATAAGTTGTGCTATTCTTAATTTGTATAATTAATTTTATAGTAGCTGTGATGCCTCTGTCATGCTTAGCATACCATATCCAAATCAGATTCCCTTTTGCAAGTAAAAGTAGTTCCTCCTACTGATAATAGATTTTCTTCTGTCAGTCTTCAGATATTGCAGATGCTAGATCTGTTACACTTACTACAATTAAAAAATGTGATTTGGAGATCTTTTAAACAAAGATGTAGCAGTGGAGCATGTGTGAAATAAATAGAGCTGTAAGAATTTTGGTACTGAGTTATCTGAGTAACAGGAGAGTAATTTTTTTAAAAGGTGTATTAGATGACCTTTTCTAAATATTCCTAAAATAAATTGGCACATAATTCAAATTGTTCCATAAGGTGTTTGGAAGCGTGGAAGGGATTAGTATTCAGTATTATTAGTTATGACAGGGAATCACATTTCATGGACAATTACATTTTTCAAAAAGCTTTATTGGAAAAAGTGTTTAAACATCACAATCAAGCAGAAAAAAATTTATCTTGGAGAAACAGTAATTTGGCAGTGAAAGTTAAGTGAAATATTCAAAAGAGGCAAAAATTCCTAGTAGACAAGATGTGAATAATTAAAAGATTTTAAAAAATTATAATAAAAATATTTTCCCCTTATGTGTAATGAGTGTGGATGAATTGATTTGTTATGTGGATATCACATTTTTTCTGAAAATTTCAAGTATCATAAAATATTACGATAGGCTTTTTAGTAGCTGTTTTGTTACTAGTCAGCTAATAACATTTCATACCAATTAGCAAGTTAATGACTACTCACTTTTACACAGCATGTTTTTTCCTGCAGCTGGACCACCATACACTCTGTATTTTGGCATTAAATTTTATGCAGAGGATCCGTGTAAACTTAAGGAGGAAATAACAAGGTACAGTATTTAATAAAAGTGTAGTCCGGCAATGTATTTCAGCCAGGTGCATGTTGTTGTGGTGTGTCGGGGTTGTTTGTTTTGGTTTTTTTTTTGGCTTGAACATATTAATGTTTTTGCTTGAACATTGGTGTGTAGGAAGAAAATTGTGATTAACTTCACAGTGGTTGGTAGTGACAACTGTTAGGAGGCCCAGGAAGAAAAGGTGTTCTCTGCTGCATCAGAAATCAAAGGGTCTTGAAGAGCATTTGTGGGGGTGGGTTTTGTTGGGTATTGTTTTTTTCTTCTCATTTTCAGTAATGCATTGTTACAGCTGCGTTTATATTCTGCTATAATCAAGTTCAGAGTTTACTTGGATATCAGATATAAATACAGGGAATTTGGTTCTTCATTGGCCATAGCTTAAATTCCAGAACTGTTTTTCAAGGGGATTTCTCTCGGTCTTACTACAAACATGTGAGGGAAATTGAAGAGTTGCATGCATCTGATTCTTTTACCCAAGCTTGTCCTCTGCAAGGTATGAGGATGCACACAGTAACACATGCACATGCTTGCACATAGCCACACTCACATGGTTACCTGAACTCTCTCACAGTTTTGCTGTTTTCTGTTTGTTTTATTTATTAAATGTCTTGGACAATTAGTTTTAGGTTGAAAAGGAAATTTGAGAATTCAGGTAAGTAGGTGGACAGAATCAGTGTGCTGGCTTGCATTAACAAATGCCAAAATACTTCCTTTGACGTTGTAAGAATGAGGATGAGGACTCATTAGAATGCATGTAAGGTTTTTAATTTTCCTTAATCAAACGTTGTAGCACAGGCAGAATATTTTTCCTATACTGTAGTGAGAAAATTTTTTTGTTTCCATACTGACACAACAGGAATGGAAGTCTTCAGCATAGCAAGACCCAGGCTGGCCTGGTAAAAACAATAAATGCTGTGATTTTGCAAGTAAAAGAGCGTAAGCTGGCAGCGATGGGATGCCCCTGTACTGTGGAATTTTGGTGCAGTTTTCTTGTACTTTTCCACAACAGCTTTAAATCCTGTTCACAGGGAAGACATCTGTCCCTGGGAAAGGGAGCTTTGGCCACTGAAGCTGCTGAGATTGCCTCCTGGGAGGCAGGGTGGAGGCAGGGGGCTAAATTTTCACAAATTCTCCCTTTGCCCTGTGATGAGGTCAGTCAGTGATCTGCACTGCTGATTAGATGTGCAAATCCAGTCAAGAAATATTGCTGTGTAATTAGGAAGCCTCTGTCTGTGACTTCACAGTATCTGGTCGTGCAGAATTGGCATTTTTAGATGGTACAGGGGGAGGGTCAAGGAAGGCAGTGTAATCGTATGGCCAGTCTTCTACAAAATATATTGAATAGACAAATAGCCTTAACACTTATGAACACTTATTCCCATAGGATCTTAGATCTTGGAAGGAAGGCTCTTTTTTGTTGTCGTTGTTGTTTTGTTTTGTTTTTGTTAGGAAAATAGCAGTTACAACAACAACAATAACAATACCACCTTCTTAAAACCATTGGGGTTGGAAGTAACCCATAAAGGTCCTTCCACATAGGATGCATGAGAGGCCCTATTTTCCGTTATAATAATAATTTTCTGCCTAAGTGTGTAATTCCAGTGATATGTTAACTGTTTTGTGCTAACTGATGTGTTTCTTGGGAGCATGTATTTGTTACTTCAACGGACATGAGAGTGAACTCTGTTGTTATTAGATTCTGATGATCTGTGCCATTACATGATTACTCTTTGCAAATAATGAAAACCTGTCAAATTCGTAATTGCTTTGCAGCAGGATCTGTCTGGCTTTTAGGCATGAGCCAGCACTGCGGTGTTTGCTGGGTGTGTTTGCTAGAGAAAACTCGCAATTAGGCACTGCAATATATGCATGACAAACATGACAGCACACAAGATGAGAGTGCTTTAGCTATAGGTATGGGCAAAAGGTTTTGCAAGGAGCTCAGGAGCTTCAGTGGGAATTGAGATTGTTCATCTTGGAGGGATCACTTAAGCAATTAACCGTGCAGGATGCAGATGTATTTTGAAGTTACTTATGCTGCTTTGAGACCACAGAAATGCGGCTTTATTTTGAGACTACCTGCTCCAAGAACAGCGTATTTGTAGCACCATCTTGTACAAATCTCTCCTTTGTAGAGGTGGGGAAATTCTAGCAGAAGTGTGGGTGTGCATCAGAAATGCATTTCATATCGGAAAGAAGATGTTGTGTACTCCACAGAAGATGTAAAATCATCTTTGTTGTTATCATAATTCATACAGGGGAGATTTGTCTAGGTAGGACTGGAAGCATAAATTAGAAGCAGGACTGAGGTATTGCACAGAGTGAAGAAACACTGAATGTCTGTGCTTTGCATTGCCCAGTGACATTCCCAGAAAATTCTTGTGCAATGTCCTGTTCCTTTAAGGTAGAGAACATCAACCATTTTTTAGTGGGTAGACATTCCTACCATAATACCTGTCACAGCACAGATTCTGGGGGAATCATTTATCAGAAAGATGTGGATATCTTTATTCAGAGGCTCATCTGATAAAGTCTAGAAAATTTGATTGGATCTTAAGTTTTCTGAGCCAGCTACCATGTAACCTGCAGTTTGTAAATTTCCCTGAAATCAGTGTAGGTGCACTTTGTACTTACAGATCATTCCAAGGTGCTTTCATAAATTACTTGTACTAACACAGAACAAATTATTTGCAGAGTAGCTGATTGGCTCTAATGTAGATAAAATTGAACTAGTGAATAACGGAAAAGCTACATGCTTGTATGGAAGACCTTTTGGTTTTTTTTCTGTGAAAAGTTACCTTCTCTGTTATTTTTACCTTTTGTAGGATATCAGTGCCAGAAATTCACTTTGGATGATGTGAAACACAGCATAAGTCTGTTGTGATGAAACCAGAAAAAATCCAAATAGGGTCTAAAAGATTTCTTAGAAATCATTATGGGAAGTTGCAAAGCTTCAGGTCCTTTATATAACGGCTTGTTATCTTGTCTTTTCCATCTGTTTTGTTCATATTGATTCACTCTAAGTGGTCTCAGCTTTATCAAGTGTAGAAGCAGGCTGTGACTTTGAAAATTAAGTTTTCACCCCTGCTATCTCTATTCCAAGCAGGAGAGTACCCTGTGCTGTAACAGATACGGTTAGCTGATGATGGCACACACATCCATCTTTTTCATGGACTCCATCAAACCAGTGTGCTGCATTATAGTTGATACTCTGGGGCGTGGAGACATTTGAGTAAAGAAGCATCCAATACCCAGTCCTCTATGCTGATCCATCAATGAGGTTAAACTTCTACCCTTTGATAAGTTTCTTGTTCAATTTTTCTGATTAGTATCCCCTCTTCCCCACCTCCGGTATGCTCTGGGAAAGTCAAAAGAGGGAAATGACACTTTTAGGGGGATAATTAATTGTATCTGCACAATATAAGCAGACTGGAAACTAGGAAGTGCTACCTTACCGAGGTTCTTTCACTGGATTAATCTTAGTTGTTACTTCAGGGTCAATAGGCGAAGTCAATTAGAGAGGAATACAGGCTTTTACTGTCACACAGTTATGGTACACAGTGTGTCTGCAGTAAACGGGATGATTTTGAAATATTAGTTGGACTTGAAGTTACAACTTTGTTTTCTCTCTGTGTTTTAGGTATCAGTTTTTCTTGCAGGTAAAGCAAGATGTTCTACAGGGCCGTTTGCCTTGTCCAATGAACACTGCAGCACAGCTGGGAGCATACATAATTCAGTGTGAGTTCTTCTGGCCCACTGAGAGCTTATTTCTTTCAATCCTGCATTGTGATTAATTTTAAGTGGTGACTGAAGACATCATTAACACTTTATGCATTCATTTCAAAAGAGTAAAAAAGTAATGTGGCTGATTTATTTTCAAGAGGTATAAATAAATGACCATTCTGGATAGATAATGCAGGAGCAATATGGTAGTTAATGTAAAGAAGAAGCTTAAAAGTCAGTCTGAAGCCTCTGCTAAACATTCTTTGTCTTGCTGGGGAATATTTTATTATATAGTCAAAAACTTTATGACTTTGGATTACATGTAGAGTGTGACAAAACCTTCATCAGGAGATTTACAGCTTTCAAAGGCTATTGGCAGCCTCCAGTCACAAAATCTGCCAAAGAATAGGTTATTTCAAAAATTACATTATGTCAGTATAAATGCATGTTTTCTTGAAGGGAGGATGTTATTTGACCAGAAGTAAAAAATTTTCATTTATTTTAGCATTTATCTACATCCATCTATCAGTAGAAACCTTTTCAGAAGTGGATGTTATATCCTGCATACTTAGTAGAGCTAGTAATCAATTAGAAGGGAGCTGTTTGTCTACTGGAGCTATTATTCTTTTTCCATTACAGCTCAAGATCTGTATTCAAACACAATTGGTAACCAAAAATTGTGTGAAGAGCCATGCTGGGACCTCTGTCTGTAATTTCTTCTGTGTTAAATTCATATTTGTTTGAAGTGATATGTATCAAGGAGAGATCATTTGTATTATTGGTGTTACAAGCGTGACTCAACGACACTTAATGTAGCATTAAAGAATGGTCCTCCTTTTATGTCCATTTTAGATTGACAAGGCAGAATAATTTGTGTGTGAAGTGGGAATGGGCATTATATAGCATTTCATGGTGCTTTATATGTGTATCTGAAAAGCTAAAATTTCAGGCAGCATTTTTTTGTGTACAGTTATTTTTTACTCAATTTTGCCATCCAAACAATATGACTGAAATACTCTGAAAAATTGTTTGCACTGCACATTTCACTTTACTGGCACACATGCCTTCCCTGACAAAAAATACTGCAAGTGTGAAGCAGGAAAATATGCAATGATGGTGACATCTTCATTTTATTATGAGAAATCAGTAAAAAGAGTAAATTCATGCCCTTTAGTTATTTTTAAGGTGATTAGAACTGTTTTGATGTAGTGTCCTGTTCCTGTAATTCTAATCTCAAATATTCTGTTGGAAAACAATGAGAAAGTTTAGGGAGAAGACATAAAACATGGCCAAGGTTACAAAGAGTAACTTATTGGTGAAAGTGAGCCCAGCAAGCTCACATTTCCATTGGATCTTTAAAAAGCTTTATCCTTTTATTAAGGGCTTGCAGTTGTTCAAAGTATGTAAAGACACCTGAGAAATGCCTGTGTCAGACACTGAACACATAATTTCTGTGGAGGTTTTCTAGAGAAACTTCTCAATGTCCCTACTGAGCAGATCACTGTCTTTTTCTAGCAGTCATTTCAACGTTTTGGAAAGAAACGTAAGTAATTAGATGAAGCTTTTCCTTCTTGGCTCTTGAAGCCTTCTTTTGGCCATGATTTTGGCTTAGTGGGTATTGGATAGAATCCTCCTGTGAAGTCTTTCTCAGAGAAACCCACTCTAAAGATATTACTCAAGGTTATTAAAAAATTGAAATACTAACTTTTGCAGTCTTTCTTAGATGCAGTTATCATTAAGATCAGTGAATGTGAGTTCTGGCCAAGGTGCATATTTAATTTTAAAATTATGTTACAACATACAAACAGACATGAGTAATGTGTACAAATTGAGAGTTGTTTCAAAGAAAATGATATTGGCTATTCATTATGTTGTTTTATTTAGGTAAATTCTTTTAAAGGCTTTTTTTAATTTTAAAATTGAGTTTAATATCCAGGAAATACATTGATATTTTATTGAGAAAGGAAAGCTTATGATTCTTCACAAGAAACACTTACCATTAGAAGACCTTCCCTCTAGGAATCTTAGGATGTTTACCTCCATTTGTATTCCCAGAAATTTGTATTGAAGTCCCAGCAATAATATGGATCAGTTTTGCCACTAATATTGCAGCTTACCATGAGAGCACAGATATTACAAAACTGAACTTCTACACTTGTTTTGCATATGCTGCCAAAAAATCAGTGTCATTGAATTTAAACTTTTCTGACTTGGTCAGAATTTTGTCTGTCCTGAAGAAGGAGTGGGTTTCCTGTCAAGGTTCCTAGCTCTTTCTAGCTTTAAACTTCTACATATATTTTAAAATGTGTGAAGACATTTTTTTCTTGGTTTTATGTGAGCTGATATGAATAGTTCTGTATCTCTTCCTTTTTTCCTTTTTTTCTTATCTGACTGCAGATTTAATTGGCCACCAGTTGGAAAAAGATGGCTGGGCACCAGTAGATGGATTATATAACATACTTTTTGGTGGAGAAAAAGCATAGATGACCTTTTTTTTTCTCCTTGTGTCCTCTAGCTGAGCTGGGGGACTATGACCCGTACAAGCACACCGCAGGCTACGTCTCTGAGTACCGCTTTGTTCCCGACCAGAAGGAAGAGCTGGAGAATGCCATAGAGCGCATACACAAAACTCTGATGTAAGAATTCAGTACTGTTGGGAGCTTGGCAAGTAATGCCAGACCCAGGGGTGCTTGGTAGGTGGGGAGGAACAGCTTGTGGTGCAGAGTTGGAGGTTTCTAGACTTGAGGAAAGGACACAGGGAATCCAGATACACCTCTCAGAAACAGAAAAAATTTTTTCATAATTGAAGCTGTTCTTTTAGGAACTGAGTAGGACAATAACTGGAAATGTGAGGTCTGTCAGACCTAGGTAGAGTGTGTTTCAGAACTGGCAGTTGCAATGAAACGTATGCCAGAATTCAACCATATGTAGAGCCAAAATAAACATTTACTTGCTTATCTCCAAGTTCATATTCCTGGTAAGTGTAACGAAGCTTGTTCTAACAAATCCAAGTTAGGTGCAATTGTGATATAACCATTTATGAAGATGGGAGCAGTAAGGAAACTTTCATGGTTCCTTTGTCAAAGTAATACAAAGAGAATCAGTTACCCATCTTGTAGTAGATCTGAATTTCTTGATTCTTTTGCTATAATGAAGCCACAGTCAGGATAAAAGTTAAGTAATTTTTGCCTGTAGCATTGTGTGTTAATGTTACATATGTCTTGTTTAATGAGAATAAGTATTAACTCAGGGTCACAGCTGTTCTCTTTGAAAAGTTCTCCAGTAACTGGAGTCCATGCCAGTTGCCACATTGACCTGAGCTTTCTCTCCCACGGAGGAGGGTCTGTTGTCAATAATTATTTCTGTGTGGTTACATGACAGCCTTGTACTAATTGAATCATTTCAAAGAACTTACTACAGGTAGTTCTGTGAAACAAAAAACTATTGTTTCTTTTGTTCCAGAGTGGAAACTGAGTCACAGATAGTTTGTTTGGTTCAAGATCACAGAAGTGGTGGTTTGTGAGAAATGAAACTTGAGATGAATTGCTGTAAACTTAACCACCCTTCGTTCCTTTCTCCCAAGTTTCTGTAGTCATTAGTATAGTAAATCAGATTAGTTCCCATTTGCCCTTAAAGGTTTGCAGCCTTGACAATGAAAATCAGATGCCAGTGGTTGTGAAGGGGAGTGATCACTGTCATACTCTTTTTATATACTTATTGATCCGGAGCTCTGGGCCTGTTTTGCTGCTTGGCTGCAGTTGGGTGTCAGGGATTTTGCAGCATCAGAACACAGCAAAACTGAGGTGTACTCATTGCTTCTTCAGCCCTGTTGCTGCCACCAGCATTGCCAGCTCTGACTCCTGCACAGGTGACTGTGGTCTCTTTAGTTAAGAAATGTGAAGCTCACATTTTAGGGACAAGGTTTGTGATATGGTTTGGAAGAACTGTTTTATTCTTTCTGGATCCATGGAAACACAGGGCTGGTTTTTTGTTTTTTTTTCCTTTGGAGAGCTGTGGCACTTCATATACCCTTCTTCTCCTAGTTATGAGTTTTGTCCAGTAAAACTATTTTTTACTTCATGCTTTCTCTCATTTTTTTACACATCAGCATGGATATTCAGGGATTCAGTAGGGATGCAGTTTTTTGAGCAAGTTTCTAAATCAAGAAGGGTGAGGGAAGGTGGAGGGGATTTCTGACTGTATGGGGTCCCTGCAGCCTGCCTGCTGTGATTGTTGTCCCCTCTATAAACCAGCATGACAGTCCCAAGGTCAGAGAGCAGTGTGAGGTGGCCTTATGTTGTCCTGCACGTCTGGAGGATCAAGCCGTGACTTTAGGGCTCACACATGAGGAGGCAAACCCTTGGTGCTGGAGGAGAAATAGAATCCCTCAGTGCAGACAGGAGAGCTGGTGTTGCGCTGCTGACAGTGCCCATTTCTGGTTCTTGGCAAGTCAGCTGCTGCTGTGTTTTGAATTAACATTTCATGCTGTCAGTGAGGCATAAATGGAAAAATGCCCCTGATACTTAGCTTTAAAAGTAGCTTTCAGTGTAGTTTAGGGCCACAAGTGGCACTCAGGAGCCCTTTGTCCATCCAAAGGAGTGTGTCTGTGTCAGCTGCATGGCTGTTACTTTGCCAGCTCTGTCATTCCCAGTGGCAAAGACTGCTTGAGTTTTGAGGTGTGATGCTGAGGAGAGTTTGTGCTTCCATACACAATAAAAATGAAACACCCTTTGTACTAATGGGAGTTCTTTCAGTCCCTGGCTGTCCTTCATCCCTTCATGTTCTGGCCTCTCCATCTGCTTTTGGGAGGACTCCTTCCTCTGGCTTCCATCTGCTTCCTTCAGAAGCTCCAGCTCACATCGTTACTTCCTTCAATATTTTTGTCAATTCAATCTCTAATACATGATGTATTTATGTGAAAATATTTATAAAAACACACTCAAACACTTATTTGACATTTGAGCCTTTTGATCCTTTCAGGGACAGGTGAGAATAGAGGAATAAGGGCATCAGCATTTTTTAAGCATGGTCAGTAAGGAAAGACTTAAGAGCAGTGTTTAAATTGGTGTTGTATTCTAGCACTAATTCAGTAATGGGGTAATCCACTTTTCTCAGGACTGATACCACTAGCCTGCTTGGGAACTCAGTGAGACAATACTGCCCCTATGAACATTTTGCTTTACGTTTCTGAAAGCTACTTGCAAGACCTGAAATTAAAAATCAAGCTGCAGGGTAAATTTTTACAGCAAATGTCTGTAAAAGATGTGACAGATGTGACATCTCTGATGTGCTGAATATCCAGTGTTCTGCATGTTCTGAATACGGATAATGAATGACACATCTACTGGGATTTGAAGAAAGGGATTTCTCTTACAAGCTTCAGGTCTGCTGCTTTTCCAGGAGTCCTTGGAGAGAAGAGCACCTGAAAGAGTGGCAGTGCTGCTGCATGGATTAGAGGAGCTGAAGCAGTCCATCTCCCAGATACAAAGAAGACATTTTAAATACTGTTAAATACCTTCACACACCTATTGCATTCATGCTGGCACTGCTGTTCCACACTTTTGACCTTGGAAGTGCTTTTTACTTTGTCATTCATAACACAAAGTTGGGAAAACGTGGATGGTAATGTCTAGGCTATAGAGAATGGGGAGACAAGAAGCGAGAATGTGCATATTGCAGGACTTCTACACATCTTGAATCAAAATGTTGAATGTAGAATGCTCTACTTTATACCTTGAATTTGAAAGGTAGCAAATCCAGTGAACTCTTTCCCAAGAAAACCAACAGGATAAAGCTGGACATGCGTCTTTTTGAGCTGATGTTTTTACAAGATGTGCTGTACTTTCCCAGTAACAGTCCAGTTGCTTTCAGGGAAGTATTGAAAAGAAGTGAAAATGAAAATGCACCTTCAACTATTTCAAGCCTACAAAAGAGAATCTTGCTGTGGTATCAATGACAGATATCAGAGGAAGAGCAAATTAAATTCTGAGGACGAGGCTCTGAATTTATTTAGTTGTTTTGTTTTTTTTGAAAAGATATCCATTGTCAGTGATGTCGAATATGTTCCTACTTGCCAGGATTTTTCCCTCACCATTTTTCCCCACTTGAATCCTGCCAGGAGTGCTTTTTAACTGGTGGATTAAAATCTGCAGGTAGGAAGGCAGGCTGGATCTTTGAAATGCCTAATCTCATGAGACAGACTTCAATCATTGTTTTCAATGTAGCAGACTTAGGCACTACCAGCTGGTGTGCTTTACTATATGCAAGATTTTATGGAGAGAGGAGTAGTCTATCTGAAGTTACAAATCTTGCCTTCAGAAATCATTTGTAGCTTCGGCACTGCTACAGGGAAATAGTATCCCAGTCACTCATACTATTCCTGCTTTATTAATAACCATGTATTTATTGGGGGAAAAGTTACTTTGCATATTGAAGCCTGAAAATGAAATGTCTGAAGTGACAGCAAGGAAAAGGTTAGCCACTGTGTTAGACAGACATCATATATATGATAGCATACATGTTTGTGATAGGAGACCTCTGGAGAATTAGTCTCATTTGGAATAAGAAGAAGTTCAGTGTTGAAAAGATAAAGAGTGTCTAGAAAACTGGTTAGAAGGGCTGCATGTGTGTCCAGAAAATGGTATTTATTAATATGATCTATTTTTATATGTTGATTGGAATTGCAAGGTTCTTAAAAATAATTGTGTTTACAGGGGTCAAGTTCCTGCTGAGGCAGAAGTGAACTACCTAGGTGTGGCAAAATCTCTGGAAATGTATGGAGTGGATCTCCATCCTGTTTATGTAAGTGCTAACTGTGAAAAATAATTATTGCACTAATATGTGAAACAATATTTACATAGTTTTGTTGTCACAGAATAACTTGAAATTAAACACAACCTAAGAAATGCAAAGAAACATATATTTACATATGGAGAGGATTCAGTCATTCATGCATACAAAAGCCTAATGGTTATCAAATTAAATGCTGTGATTGTATTACACATATAAAAACCAATCAGTTATATGGAAAAAAACCTGATTCAGATAAGGAAGGAGCAATTTGTGCAAGCGTCAGGCGACATGAGTGAGGCTTACGGCCTTTGTCTTTGACAGAAGAATTTGCACATTTTTTTTGCTTAAATAAGAAAAAGTGTGTCCTGAAACCTTTCCAATACCATCGCAAAAATTAGGGTGCAGTAGCAGTAGCATGTCAGGCTCTTTAAAATATTTGTTGTGAAGGTTTTACTAGAGATCCAGAGTACATTTCCATTTTTTCCAATGTTGTATCATGCAGCATTGCAAGTTATCTGTATTGCCTCAGAAAAACCCTCTGCTTCTTTTGTCTGTCAGCATGTATGTTGGGATTGGATCCAAGTCATCACCTGGAGGCTATGTGCTCCTGGTGGAAACATCATTCTATCTTGTCTGAATATTCTGCTTATGGCAGGGTTTTTTTGAATAAAAGAAAATCAGGAGTTCAAATGGGGAGTTGTAATGTAGATAGTTCACGGAGTTAGATGTCAGTACTTTGTAAAATTACTTGAAAGAAAATAAAGAAATCAAGATACTGCTTGAAGATTACTGATGTATTTCCTGCAGAAAAATGTGTAGCCTGCAATATAAAGTACATTTTAATGCACCCTGTGGCTTAATTGTATTCATATCCCAGGCTTTATTCCCCTCCCAGCCATAGAAGGCTGGGGAGTTACTGGAACAAGATTCAACATGATCCAACAAAATCAAGTTAAATTAGCACAACCTGGAATTTGTTTTTCCCCATCGCTTGCTTTTGTTGTGCAATGGAATCCATGCCTAGGTAACCTGTGAACATCATTGTTCCTACTTACAACAGCAGCAGAAGCCCTCATTTGAGGCTGAAGCCTCACACATGACAAGATGTAGTTCTTTTCCTCCTGTGGTCATGCTAAAAGTAAAGTTGCCTTTAGCAGCTAAATCACTGGGTAGAGCTTGCCAGCTGTGCTTTACCTTTGTCACACAGAACACTTTCTCAGTGTCTCAAGTCAGTCTTTCTCACAGCTGATAAATTTGCTGTGCATGCTCTGCTGGTTTAGAGGTTGCAGGGCTCTTCCTCATTGTCTCAAATAGCCAGGTGAATGAGGTTTTACAGCTCATTTTGACTTTCTCTTAACCTCACGCACTAGAATTTGCACTCTTTCAACAGGAGAATGTTTCTGGTTTTGGTTATTGGCCATAAAATGGGGAGGTGGGTGCCTTCTGCCACTCAGCACC
Organism: Lichenostomus cassidix; assembly: GCF_008360975.1. Classification (NCBI taxonomy): domain Eukaryota; kingdom Metazoa; phylum Chordata; class Aves; order Passeriformes; family Meliphagidae; genus Lichenostomus; species Lichenostomus cassidix. The sequence continues at coordinate 7,347,151 of NC_139511.1, forward strand.
AGGATTTTCTCCCTGTTCTCTCCTAATGCAGTTTGAGATTTGTATCCTGACTTCAGGAATGGTTTCCTTTGGAGGAGTTGATGCATGTGGCTGTTCCCTGCATGCCATTGCCCTTTCTGAACAACAAGAAAAAAACTTGACTCTCCCAAAGGAGCTGCTTCACTTGGAGGCAGCAGCAGCTGACACTATTTAGGAGGAGAAGGTAGCTGCATGGTTGTGTTATAGGTCAGAAAACCACTGATTACTTTCAGCTGGAAGTTGGGGTATCTGTTGCATTTATGCCTGAATAAGTAGTTTAGTTTCTGAGTTTTGGCCATTTGCCAAAGAGCAAAAATTAATTCATCAAGAAAACAGAAAAAAGGTATTTCTGTTTTTCACCATGGTGTGTGGAGACTCCCATTCTTTCCCCTCACTGCCATTCTTTCTTGCCTTTTTGCCCCCAGAGCTACAAATTTTCATATAGGTGTTTTCATCAGTAGATCAAATACTGTTTCCCCATCTGCACAGAGAGTGAAACAGTATATTCAAGTCACCAGGATGAATTCCCCACTGGACCTCACTGCTACTGTGATTCTACTTGCAGCTGTATGAATGACATAGATTTCTATTTTCCAGGGTGAAAACAAATCCGAGTACTTTTTAGGATTAACACCCATAGGAGTCGTCATCTACAAGAATAAAAAACAAGTAGGGAAGTATTTCTGGTATGTATTACTTAAATGTCCAGTCTGCACTAAAGCAAAACAATGTTGTATATGATTTGTGAAATGTATTAGTTGTGAAATGTATGTATCTATTTGAAAGATTAATTATAGCAATGGAAATAAAGTATATGTGTAATTCCTAATATTTCTCTGGATTGTGCAAATTTTTTAGTTATTTGATAATCCAAGTATTGAAAACAGTAGATCACCTTTACCATACTCATGCTGAAACGTTTACATATCATTATTTTTCTGCTGACGTCTGTGGCATACCTGATAAATAAATCAACCTGTGAATTCTTTTCTTGTCTTTGTGTGTAAAAGTATACAACTTTATATTTTATTATGCATGAAATTGAAGGCTCATGAAGTTCTTGTCTGTATTTTTTCTCAATATTACAGGCCTAGAATTACAAAAGTTCACTTCAAGGAAACACAGTTTGAACTACGAGTCCTGGGAAAAGATGTAAGTTTTTATTTAAGCCTGAAAGGATAGAAAAAGTAATCTCAGGTCTGATGAAGTTAGAAATTTTGTGTACCTGTCAAAGTCCAATTTGTTTTACTTAAATTTACTGTAAGAAACAAAATGTGGGTGAAGGGAACCTCACAAAGCTGTCAGGCACAAAACAGGCAACTGCATTATATAGCTTGAAACCAGAGTTTAACATCATTGTGTTCTTAGACCATTTGAAAGAATGCAGTGTTGGTTCCAGTGGGGCAAGGACAGCAGATTGACAGCAAGAGAGGAGGTTTTAAGATCGAGCCAGTTTAAAAAAAAACCAATCCCCTACAAAGCATGTGGAGTGGGGGGAGGAGGACACTGTTGAGAATGCAGGAAAAAATAATAAAATGTAATTAAAAAAATTAGTTGCAGTCAGTCTGTGTTTTTTGCTGTCTGGATTAGTTACAAGTTTAGTTTGCTGAATTATTTTTTTGAAAATGCTTCTTATTTCTTTTTGGAATATGAAAGTTTATAGTTTCATAAGGACTGAAAGTTTATAGTTTTAAGTAGTATTAACCTGCTGACAGTAATGCCCTTTACTCTTTATCTACATGTCTTTGTTCATCTGTGTAATGGTTGTTAGTCTCATCCATGATTTTTCCATTAAGACATTTGTCTTGCTTCTGTCGTGGACAGCATTTCTTACGTCTTTGCAGATGTATTGGCAAATCTTTCTTTTGTTACTCCCAAGAGGTTTGTTTATATTTGGTGTGGTAATTGATGGGAATTTTATTTGTGAAAGTGTGTTTGTTGAAACAGGAGAGTGGTTTGAAGGCTGGGGGAAGGTCGGGAAAATTTTTCACCATGTTTCATGTAAAGGGTGAGTGATAGTTCATGTATTAACAAGTCTGGGTTTGACTTGGATTGAATTGCTTGGAAATGAAGCTGTAGCTTCTGTTTGATGCCACATTTCTACAGTTTTTGTTTAACCGTGTGAAATTGCAAAGGCTAAGTAGAAAACCTGGAAGGTTTTGGAAAAGGTGAGGCTGTAAGTGTTGAAGGCTGGTGAACTCTTATTATTGTGATCATACGGCAAACATTTTGACAGAACCTGGTAGTTTCAAGCCTCGACAAGAATTTCTAGGAAATTGTTGAAGAGAACAGTAAGTACAGGGGTGTGTACCATCATTAAACTGGCCTTTGCAACTAATACTAATCTGAATTATTTCTGCGGCGCTTCATATCCTAACAAGATCAGGAAGGGCTAAAATGGCACATAAAAATCTTCTTCCTTTTTTTAGCAGTCTGGTGGTACTTTGAACAAAATTACGTATTGTGATAAGCAGACAGTAACCTCAGTCTCTGGATTAGAGTCATCATTGCAATTTATGCTGTTCTACTCTCAGAGGAAGAAAAGCTCGTCATTGTATTTATATGAATGTATGTTCTAATACTCTCAAAAAATGTAATTCACAAATTTATTGTTTTCCTCTTCTTTTTTGGAATAAATGCTATCGCTTTGTCATCCCATATGATACGTGAATATATTATAGGAGAGTAAATATGCCATTTTCACTCCATCCTGTCTCCTGGAGTGAAACTCCCTTTACAGTCCAGGGAATTAATACTTTCCTTGTATCAGATGTGGTATACCAAGTCAGGAATGTGTTGCTTGTTTTCAGTGAGCGCTCCAGAAGAGATTTAGGAGGAGTGGAAACAATAGGGACTATGTCCTAAAAGACATAGGACAATTTCCTATGTCTTTAAATTTATGGCTTAAAGGGAAGGAGCTAATACCGCGTAATGGAGCAGATTATTTCTGAGTGTACTGAGTGCTTTGTGTGAAGCATGTTATCCATATGTAGTGAAAACTCTCTGCAGGGTGGTTTTTGGTCTGTGTTTCCATGCACACCCTTATTCACACAGACTAGCACCTTTCATGGGTCCTGCTCATAAAGAGGAAGCTTGTGGTGGCATTGGTACCAATGAATTGTTGCTCCTCCTCTACACTGATTTAGTTGTTGTAACTTCTTTATTGTTGCTTCCAGATCTTGGTGTGAAATTTTTTCAAACATGCCAAAAAAATCTGTGTATTTCTCACTAGATGGGTGGAAATGGACATCCTGATCTTCTTGACAGGTGACAGACAGTCAAAATGTCCATGTCTTCAGGTGTCCTAAACCCCACACAGGGGTGTGTCTGTTTCAGCTAAACCTATGGCTGCTTATTTTTGTGTTTACATTGCTTCACTTTTCATAAACTTTATGTTTACTGAGCAGAGGATGTTTTTGCTTATTGTCTTACAATAAAGTAAGTTTTTTCAGCTTTCCTGTTTTGCCGTGTGACCTCTTGTAGTTCTTCATATCTCTTTCATGAGAATAATTCCTGTGTGTTTAGCTGCCTCATTTTTTCCCCCTGCACACCTGTTGCTATTGTGTACAAGCATGACCACCAGTAATTTGGTTTTATCTTTCACTGCTCTGTTTGTATTATATGTTTTCTCCATGAGGCCACTGCTGTTGGCCTTTCCTAAACAAAATGCTGCCTTTGATATTTGGCCACCCATGGACCTGTGAGACTGAAGCTCTTTGTCAGTGGTGTTAATCATTGAATCAGTATTTCATTGTCCTCTGAGTGAATTCCAGGCTGTGAATTATGAGCTGTTAACTTGTTAGATTTGCTATGGCACCTCAATGTATCAGCATGAAATTAGGACGCCTTCCCCTGCAAGGACTGCACATGTTCAGATTCCCTGAACACGACGAATTGTGAAGAATTTTTGAAGATGAGAGAAGCCTATTTCTCAGAAAACGGAGAGATCCATCTGATGCCTGTGTACAATTCCTGGTAGCATGTCTGTTGAGCAACCATGCTGGAAATAGTCCAGTAACAGGTGGCTGCCAAAGCCCTCTCCTCTCCACCAGAAAAACAGAGCTGCATCACAATGGATGCAATATGTGGAAGTGAGCAGTGGAAGGGGTGGCCAGCATACCTTCTGTGTTTTCCCCATATGAGGAGCACAGCTTCCTGGATTTCTCTCTCAACTAGGGACGTGAAAGAAAACAGAGGAAAACATGCTTTGACAGACTGTGTAGGCTGGGAATGTAAATGTAATAATAGGCAGGAGTGAAAGATGTGGAGATTTTTTGCCTCTAGGTACCGAGTGCTTTTGTGCTGTTCTGTGCAACCTGGTGCTGTTTTCTATAAGTGCACCTTTTGCTTTAGTTGCTCTGTGTCTGAACATGCACGTGAATGATTTCACTCCTTAGCAGGGTTTATGCAAAGCTTCTGTTCTTGTTACTTTGACTGTTTCTCTTTCACCGTACAGAAGGAGTTCACTGTGCAGAAGTTTTTGCTGTAAGAGAAGGGTCTTCTTGAATTCTGAAAATTTTATTTCAGGAGATCTTGAAATTTGAGTATTTTCAAGTCAGAACAACCTCCCAAACTGTGCAGTTAAAAACAATTTACAAATTTTTGTGCCTTCCTCTGCAGTCTTCCATATTCAGATGAAGAGGCCTCCCTCAGCTGAATTCACAAAGTGGAATTGGTAATGCCTCTTCAGGAGCAATACCAACCACTGATGCAAGTCCAAAGTGTATAATACTTCCCATTTTTGGTGGCTGAAACTAGACTAAATACAATATATTTTTGTTCTTTGGAATGATTCACAAAACACTAGATACGCTTTGTCTTTTTAATCTGCTTTTTGCAAGTGTCAGAAGTCTCAGTAATAATTATGTTAATAAGGTGATTCAGCTATGCCCCTTCTTTTCCTATCAAATGCTATATTCCATCTTGAGTTACAAGTTCCAGTCAGGAGTTTCTAATTTGATTAATTGTCCCTGCAGTTTCTTGGTAAGATTGAACATAGTTGGAGGATATGTTCCTCTCAGTCTTAAGTCCAATTTATCTTGCATGTAATTTCTAGACAAAAATAGCATTTTGATCTTTATGGTTTAAGAATTGCAAATTACTTTTGTATCAGTCGCATTTGCACCCACTTAAGTCAGAGTGATAGTAGAGGGTGGAGGTGAGCAAGCACAGTGACATTAATATGTCAAATAAAACAGTTTTGGCTTGTTTTGGTTGCTTGGGGGTTTTCTTGTCTATTCTTAATCACATTCTGAGCCATCGTAGAAAGACTGTAAGATTAGTTCAAGGCCTGCATAAACTTAAATTCACTGAGTTGATACTGTTGGGGTTTATCTTTTTTTCTAATTCTCCCTTAGTATTTTTTAATTGCTGCAATATAAAGCTGAGATTTGTTTATTTCAGTCTTGCCATGCAAAGATTGAAAGATTGAAATCTTGGCACAGCTTTATCAATTCTAATTCCCGACTTGTTATAACATTTTTAAAGATTGACCTTGAGTAACCAGTAATAGCACATTGTTTGTTACATAAGCTGTGATTTGTCTGCATGTTAATGGATAAAGACAGAATACTTCATACAGGAGTTAACAGTTGATGGTATCCAGGTATGTGCCTAACCTGGCAAATAATAATGTTCTGAAGGAGTAGCTCCAGAGGCAGTGTTAATAATTCTGTTACATGTGCAGGTGTAGCAGTATGCTCTCCAATGGGGCAAGATCTCTCCTCGTGTTATATTAATACTCACTGTGACTAGGAGGAGTGGGGTGTGTGCTGGTACAGGGCTCCTACTGTGGTTTTGGGGTTTTCTTCTTCATTTTCTGAGCCTGCATTGCTGGGAACCCATGTATGTCTTGTAAATTACACTAGTTAAAGCCTGCTGTGAATCATAGCCTCTCGAATAATTTTTGCTCAGTGGGTTGGTTCAGTGCTCCCTGGAATGGCTGTAAATGTGCTGATAGTGGCCTCTTACCTTGGGAGTAATCCATGAACTCCAGGAACAAGGGATCTTGTTCATCTTGACAGGGAAGAGCTGTCATTTTAGTGTGTGTCTTCTCTTCCTTGTGGAGCTGAGCTTGCCCTGCTTGGGAGCTGAGCTGTGGCTGGGCACAGAGCAGCTCTGAGCCTGAGCGCTGTGTAATCAGGCTGGCGTGGCAAAGCAAGCAGGGAGCTGTTTGCGAAGCACTCCTGAAGCTGTTTGTAGTTCCAGAGGTGTTTTGTTCTTAGGCAGAGCAATGACCTCTCTGACTTGTCTGCTTTGAAGGGTTTTGTAACACAGTTTGAATCATTCAGCTGAGGCGTGTGGGTATTACGCTGCAGCACTGTACCCATTCCCAGCTCTCTAATGGAGATCTTAAAGGCCCTGCCAGATCAGTCTTCTGGCTGACCTGAGAGACAACATAAAACACAGAAGACAACATAAAACACAGAAGAGCTTGAGTGTCCAGTGTATAAGCTTGTGTAGACAAGCTCTCTGCATCCACTGTGCTAGTCTCTCTCTCTGTCTCTGGGTAATAAGGGTGGTGAGGTTATAGCAGTATAGGCTGTAGCATGTTTTGGAGACTGTAGGACAAGCTTTTAAAGCACCTGAGAGGGATATTTAATGCCTTTCCTCAGATTTTTTCAGTGTTTGCCTCTGTCAGGGTTAGGAGGAGGCAGTCACACAGCTGGCTGTGGCTGCAAGGGTCATTTTGCAGCCTCGGGTCCCATTGTCCCACTGTCCCACCCTTCCCTTGCTCCTGCGAGTCACAGATGGGATTGAAAAAAACCATACAAAAGTAAGTGTTTTCTCTACTTGTTTGATGAGCAAAATGTGCTTCCTGAAAGAGCACACAAGCACCGAGATGGTTCAAAGGAGAGAGATCTCCAGAGTGTTCAGACAGCCAGGACTGCTCTGGAAACAGTTCCTGATTTACAGTGTCTCACCTTTAGTACACTGGGCACTCTGAAAGCAGCAGGATGAGTATCCGGGAGAAGCTTGTGAGGCACCAAACTGAGCACTGAAGTGAGTTTGGAATTGTCATTTCCTATAAATGATTAGTAAAATTACAATAGGTCTTGGTTTCTTTTGGTTCAGATATATGAGAATAGTAAGAAAAACTCCCAGCTAACGCTCACCGTGTGTAGGAAGTTGCAGTGTTCAAAGTGCTAGAAATGTTGTCTTTCATTGGAAACAAAAGTTCATGGTCTTAACAGGTAAGGTCATCCTTGCTTTACCTATAAAATCAATTCATTCCCTTGAGGGAGAAAGGTTAAACCAGAAAGGTATTCCTGTTTCCAGTACGGCTTTCTTTTTATATATGCATTTATAAATTCTCAGGATAATGACAGTACTCTTGCAAGCCTTAAATAGTCTTAAAAAGTAAATGGTGGAAGTCCTAAACCTGGCTCTGCTGTAAACAGTGACATACTGGACTTAGCTGCAGCAAGTTACTGAATCCTTCCCAGATAAGGTGAGAAATGGTGAAAGAATTATGAATTGTTTCCTCTTTGGTGAGGGTGAGTTTTAGGATTTTTTTCTCCTTCCTTAATAAAATTTAATTGTGCTATTGAGTTACTGCAAGCATCAGTTTTGAGGCAATAGTTTTCAGACTTCAAATGTTTTTTCCTTCAAATTCAAATAAATAAACCTGAGTGTGTTATCAAAAGGCTTGTTGGTCTGTCCCATGATTTTTAAGCAATTGTTTCATTTTTGAGATCTGAATTCCATAGCTTTTGCTAAATTGGATCTATGGGGCTATTTTCCCCCCACCTTTTTTTTTTTTTTTCCCTCTGTGAGTGCCTTTGATTAGGGAATGCTAAGTTTAGATGTTTTGGCATCATCACATTTTTTTCTTACCAGCTAGAGTGAGCTTTCTTCCACCTTAGAAAATAATGCCTCCATGTGATGGAATGAATAATGTTTGCTGGTCAGATCTTTCTATCATATGGCAGTGTAACTATAGTGTCCCTCTTATAGTCACTTACTGATTTTCATGTGTTCTTGTGCTGTTTATTCTGTGTGTAAAACTTCTTTTTTGTAACAGGAGTCTTTCACTGAATGCCAGTGGTATTCAGACTGGTCTAATAGCAAGATATGACAGAAGCGCATTATTTTAAAAATTCCATTAAAAAAAATTAAAATCATACCTGGTTTCTCTCTGCCCCTCCCTTCCCACATCCCAGTAACTCTTTCCTTTGAGACTACGTAATTAAATAAATTTAAGTTCATCAGAGGATTCTTTGCCTAAAAATAGGAGTGGACAAAGAAGGAGCAAGACCCTTCATATTGAAAGTGAGTCATTGAGTTTTTTCTAACATAAGCTTAACTGACTCATCATATTGCATAAAGTTTGCAGTACTACAGGTCCAGTGTGATACTGTTCTTTCAAAGATGACTATAGTTGTGTGGATTTACATGAAATCACATCAGATGACAGTCTGATATAGAAATTGTAATATATATCAACTAATGGAATCTACTTTTCTGCTGTGTGCAAAATAAGCAAATGTAAAATACCCCTTGACATATCTTCTTTAAAAATTTTAAAATGTAAAAATGCATGATGATCTTTCAGTTACTCAGTTATTTCTAGTCATCAGAGGAGAAGGAGCAATGCTGTTTCTGTGGAAGACTTCAAGATAAATTGATTTTTCACCTTGACTATTTTTAAGATTTTCAGGGAGCCTTTAGCTTTCATGAATTAAACAGCTCGTAAATTCTGCAGAGAGATGATGATCCCTATCAAATCTGACATTGTATTTTAAGAGTCTTTGGGAATGTATTTATGGGACCAATGTATTACAAAGTCATTTCATGATAGACACAGCAGTATCAGATGAATCCTAGGTTTCAGTATTCTTGATGGTCGTATGTCTTATTGTACTCCTTGTATTCTTCTCTCTTGCCCTGGAGAGTAAAATGTGCTTTTGATGGAAGACTAGAGGATTGTTTTATTTCTTTGCATATTCCATGGGACTGTTCTCCCCAGCCATTTAACTAAAATAAGGCATGGGAGAAAATAAGGTCATGGGTATGTTTTCAGTACATGTTTTTTGTCAGTGAATGAAAACTCTATTATTCTAACCACAGGTGCAAAATTATGTCATTTTTATTGTTACTTGTTTCAAGGTGAAGGAAAAGGTGCTTGAGGAGGTAATTTGAGATTTTGTGAGTCTGCCTGACAGCTGTTAATAGAGGTATAACTGTTTTTTTTAATGGAGTGAAGTTTTGAGTTGTAGAGAACATGCAGAATTAATTCGCAGTTTGCTGGGTGCTTTCAGATAGTAATAAATAATAATAAATGAGGAGGGGGAGAAACTTGCCTGAGCTCTTTACTGTGTATGCATGGCGCTGCAGAAGTGTAATTAATGCAAGGGCAGAGATTGCCTGCAATCAGCTGCTGAGGGTGGAGTGAATTACACCCTCTTTGTAACTCACATGTTGGTGAAATGGTTTTAGACTCAGTTTTGTTACAGAGGAAGTCATACTGTGCAAATGTCACTGTGGCTGCTCATTCTTTGTGCAAATCACAGCTGAGACACCAAGCACCTGAGTTAACAGATAGATGGAAGGGTATTTTTTGTGAACCTGTTTGAGTGCTTGGCTTGTTGCACTCAACAAGCGCTGTGATGTGTCTGTTGCTTCACTTTGTCTGTTGGAAGTATGTTGCAGACGGTATGTGTCTCACTTCTTTTTTCTCCGCCAGTTTCTAGAGATGAGCTTTTAAACTTTGAATATTCATTTGTTGTTGTTGTTGTCTTCCTCAAGAGATTTTAAGGTGGATTTTCACCTTTTTCCTAGTATTTTGAATTATCCTGAAGGTAGCTTTTTTAAAAAAGAAAACCCTTCCCTTCTGGTTTTTTTTCCCCAGGTTTACCTTGGCCCTTTTTTACATGTATGTTTTGTGCATTTTCTGTATTATTTCTTTACATTAGTTTATAACGGATACTTCCTTCCTGCCTGCCTGCCTGCCTGCCTGCCTGCCTCCCTCCCTCCCTCCCTCCCTCCCTCCCTCCCTCCCTCCCTCCCTCCTCTTATTCTTGCCTTTTTTTGTACTGTTAACCAGAATATTTTGATTTGCATCTGAGTTACAGTTTGAGAAAACATCAGAAACAGAATTTTTGAAAAAAACCACTTGTGTGTTTTAATTAGGAAGAAAACCTGATGTTTATGAATAAGAATGAAGGAACAGAAGTGTTTTAACAATCTTCTTTCTCTGTTTGTAAAAAAGAAGACCACTTTAAAATGAAGAATTCTACAGAATTATAGAACCTGCTTTTCTTCATACGGATTTCTTTTCTTGCATGGACTGATACCGGCTGTGTGGTTCTTGTGTTCAGCAAGTGATATGCACTTCAATGGCAGGATCCCTCATAAGAATATTCATTTGTTTTGTTTTATCTTCAGTGCAACGAAACTTCCTTCTTTTTCGAAGCACATAACAAGGTCACATGCAAACATCTCTGGAAATGCTGTGTAGAACATCACACATTTTTCAGGTGAGTGATGCAGAAATTAAGCTGTGTTTTCTGCAGAGCCACTACACTGAGTAGGAGCCTTGTTACACCTGCACAGAGGTGTAACAAAGTCTTGCTGTCAGGAAACACGTTTCGCTCTTAGTTACAGAGTGCTTTCAAAAGCTAGCACCTTCCCTTTTCTTGCAGTGATGTGAAACAACGTTTTTAAAGTTGGGTAGTTTGGTGGTTTCTTTTGCCTTATCATTCTTTCCTAAATAATACTTCAGGCTGCATATGATAGAGTGTAACAGACACATTCACAAATGCATATGGCAGGATTTAAGTTGCCATATAGATTTTGATGTATTTAACCATCAAATTTTCTGTAGCAGCATTGGCTTGCGTGAGACCTTTGGAATTCAGACACTACTATTTTATACAGTGCACAGAATTATTATTTTTTTGGTAATAGAAATTTATTGCCTTTCCATAACACTTTGTGTACAGAGGTCTATAAAGTTTTCCCAGTATTGTACATCTTAAAGCATCTGATTTTACTGTTGCAAAAAACACCAAGAGAAGTCTGCTAGGGTGTTAGTTGGGAACTGGTGGATGGAATTCTTGGGGCTGCCTTTAGCAGTGCTGTAAATTAGTGAGCTGAGGATCCCTCCTGCAGTCTCATTGCTGTGGCAAGGTGGGTTTGCCTTCTCCCAAAATTAAGTGAAAAGGTACTGGTGCCAGCAGTTTATGCTTGACTCTGAATTAAAGAGGTGTGTAGTCAAAATAGGAGGGGACAAACAGGTGGCTTTGGGAGACTCTCAATGCCGTAAGAGTCTGTCCAGGGGTAGGGATGAAGAGGAACTAGCAGGAAAAAGATTTTTTTTGAGCCCAAATTTGTACTCTTTTTTCTTGACATGGGAAGGGGACTAAAATTCAGACCTATCTATGCAACTTCCTCTGTTGTTTCATTTTTCAAACTTCATAGGGTGCCGGAGAATGAATCAAACTCTATGTCAAGAAAAGTCAGCAAGTTTGGATCCATAGGTTACAAACATCGGTACAGGTGAGATTTTAAATTGTTTAAACTTCAGTTCATTCCTTCTTCATTCCTTCGTTTCTCCCCTTTCCTCTTAATGAAAGAAAACCCCCACCCAAAATATGATCTGCAGACAAGGAATGAATCAGGGCCATTTGAACAGAGTGTCTTTGGGAGTCTGGCAATTTTGGGACAAATGTATGTTTATTCTCATTCTCCAGATCCCCAGAACTGGTTGAGGCCTGCTATAGCCTGTACTAAAAGTGGGAACAACCTTGGCAATGCTTTATATCAGTATCTCGTTATAACTGCTGAAATTATCTTAATGTCCTAAAGGGGTTTTCCTGGCAGCTGGGAAATACCAAAATGAGGGTGTATCTTTTGACTGGAATAGGTGACAAAATTGATGAATGTTCAAGGCTCTAAGCCTTGGAAGGTGCTGTAGACTTGGAATTAAGGGTGGATAAAGGAGCACTGTTTCCACTATCATGCAAGAAATTATAAATGGATCATAATAAGGCTGATAATCATGATTTAGGCAGGTCTTTGTCATTTTGCCTATTTCATAATCCAGATTATTTGAGTTATTACACTCCCCGGCATGATTCAGATTCTCCTTGCTGTTTATAACAGGGGAATGATTGTCCTGCCTTTGCATTTGTAGTGGATCCTGACCTGTATTACCTGATCTGTGACAGTGGGTAGGAGTTCACTGGATTCTTGCCAGAGTACTGCAGATGAGTTTTCTCTATTCTCCAGCAGACTGGAGCAGGCACTGATGCTGGGGAGAAGAAAGTTTTGTACTGGCAAGAACTTTCCAATGAATTGAAAACCAGCATGCCATGAAGCAGTTAACTGTTGCTGCTATTGCTGCTGGTGGTGCATTTCAGTTCATTTTCCTTTTTTTTAATAAATTTAGTGGGTGATGTGTGATGAGGCTTGCCGTGTTGGGCTCATGGTTATAACTGACAACTTAGTTGTCGTCCCTCCTTGCCTTTCGTCCCCATTGTAGCACCAAAAGCAGTGACAGTGTTGTGTATCTATACACATCATTAGCTCAAAGTAGAAACCATGATCCCACTGTTTTTGTGTGTATGTGGGGGGACCATGATGTTCTTATTTGGCTTGGTGGTGTCTTTTCCTTCCTTCCTTCCTTCCTTCCTTCCTTCCTTCCTTCCTTCCTTCCTTCCTTCCGTCCGTCCTTCCGTCCGTCCTTCCGTCCTTCCTTCCGTCCTTCCTTCCGTCCGTCCTTCCGTCCGTCCTTCCGTCCTTCCTTCCGTCCTTCCTTCCATCCGTCCTTCCGTCCGTCCTTCCGTCCATGAGAATTCCTTTTGTGTTTTATAAATAAAGATAAAGTTTGGATGTTATTAAAAACAGTGTCCCAAGATTTGGACGGTGCAGGCCTGGCCAATCTGGCCTAGGGGGAGGTTTCTGACTGACCAATCTGGGTGACCTTTGAAAACTCTATATATATGATGAAATCAAAACAATAAAGGTCTTTTCCTTCTTGCCACTGAGAACTGGGTTCTTTTCTCTGCTAGCGGCTCAACAGCAACAACTGTCTATGAAGGGCTATTGGTGAAAATACTATCAGTATTTGATGGAGTCTATTCACATAATTCAGAAAATTTGCATATTGAAAACCTGTACAGTTGCTTGATACTTTCTAGTACAATACCTTTTACTTCAAAATCATCAAACTTCAGATGTTAAGGAATTAATAACAACAATTACTTCTCTTGTGTAGTAAGTTTCCAGAAGCAAACATGGAGTTTCGTGGAGGAGTATGAGTTTTAGATATTTGTTATAAGCATTATATTCTGCTTAGTCACATGGAGAAGAGCATTGACATGAACATAAAAGATTTTATTTAAATTTAATAACTTACTTCAGTTGTACAGTGAAGAAAAACCTTACTATAAACAGGAATCAGGACTTCTACTCAATTTGCTGCCATCTGGGGCTGTGCTAGTGAGAGTCCTTTATTACAGTTTGTTTTGCAGTCTTTTAGGTTGTCATTCCATATGGCAGAGGAATAGCCCCTGACTGACTGGAACTGAACAATATTAAATATGTGTGAACGCTATTAAATATGTTTTTGTGGGTGGAAAACTTCCAGAAAAAAATCAGGAAGAATTATTACTTAAGAAAGTAACATGTTAGAGTATTCCAGGTTAGAAAAAGTCATGCTATCTTAACCCATTCCTAACAAACCATATTTTTAGTGGCCTATCATCTCCGCTTGAAAATGCTAAAGAGAGAAGAGGTTGGCACAACCTGTTTATGATTTTGCCAGTGAGTGACTCAAAACAAAAGTCAGAGTAGTGCTACTCAGCAGGAGAACCAGAGGTGGGATGACAGGTGAATAGCTAAAAAACATGCTACCCAAACCCTATGCAATTTTTCTTTTTCAGTCTAAGGATCCTCTTTGATAACATTTCCAAATGTTTTCTCATGATTTTATTGTGTTTTGAAGTGGCAAAACATCTTTGCAAATGACCAGAGACCCTTCTGTGCAGCTTCCACGGCCTGACCAGAGCATTGAAAGAAGTCGCAGCAAGACTTACCCCAAAAGAACACAGCAGGCAGGTAGGTCCTTCTTTGCTGACCTGGGGGCAGATGTCTTCTTTTCTTGGTTCATTTTGTCATCATAAGGTGACTCAGAACTGCTGCAGTGTCCATGAGGATTTCTCAGAACGGATTCTGTGTTTTGCCTCAGGTCAGTATTTATATCTAACCCTAACAGGATACAAAACCTCCAGTTTCAGTGGAGTTTCAGTGATTCAGTGGAGTTTCAGCGGATTAAAGGTGATAACAGCCCCATGTGTGTAGGTCTAATGTAAAGGTTGAAAGAGCCGTTTGAAATCAGACAGTGGGCACATGTTTTTTCCTCAGGAGTTCTGTCCCTTGCAGAGGAATTTTATACCTGTGTGTCTTGGTTAGTGTCCTATTGTTTGGGCTCCTTGACCCAAGCTGCCACTTTTGTGCATCCTCTTCCCAGTTCAGGGGCAGTGTCCCTTTAGTTTGATATTAAGTGCAACAGAAGTTAGTGCCATGCAATTTTAACAGGCTTCAGATATGTGAGCTGGAAATCTGTTTTGCGTGCTAAAGCTGTCACGGTAAGCTGGAAGTTTTTACAGGTGTCAGAGGAAGTTGGATTAAGCATGGATCACAGAAGTCATTCCCTGCATAATGGATGCTTCCTGAAATTTAGTAATAGAGATGTCAAGGTCCAGTTCTACATGTGGTTACATGGGTACTGCTTAGCTTCATCCATGACAGAAGGCATACAGATTTCAGTCAAACTTGTGCATGGAGTTAAGCACGTGTATGTGTGGGTGTGCTTACTGTTTGAGAAAAAAACTTGTCTGGACTGTAACATGTAAAATAATTTTCTTTTATCTTGGTTTAATATGCCACTATAAAATCTGAGAACCTATTTTTTAAAAGGGAATAGACGTCTACCTCTGGAAACGTCCAATGTTTATCCTGAGTGCTATTTTTTGTCTTTTGACTCAGAAACAAAGCTGGTGTGTTCTGCCTTTTAGCTGCAGTGGCTTTTGAAATGTAGCGTAATTAAAAGTATAGCCTTAGAAAACAGAGACAATCTACAACATTTAAAAAAAAATATTTAGTGTAAAAAGAGAAGAACTGCTTTGCTTCCTTATTCTGATATTTTTTGTTATGTCTGCAGTTTTAAGGGGGTGTCTAAGAGGACAAGAAGCTGTTCACCCTTGAACCTAATGAATTAAACATTTTTTTCAGCTGGACTGTCCTGTTCTTAGGGCAGTGGTTCAAGCCAAACAGCATTTCCTACCTCATTAGTCCTTGGTTGTGTATGTGTGGCTATTTGTCAGCTAAAACTCAGCTCTTGGATGAAAATAAATGTTTGCCTTAGCACAGGCAGCGAGAGTCAGTCAGTGTTGCTGAAAGGCTGTGCATGTGTTGTGCTTCTTCATTTTGTTTTCAGTGTCTTGGCTGGAAATGTGAGGAAAACTGAAACCTTCTTGTAGCCTCTTCTGCTGATGTAATGTGGTGCAGAATTCTCTGGGCATCATGTGCTTGCTGTCCATGTGGTTCGGTGGCTTTAAACACTTTGTCTCACTTTAAAACAAAGTGGCTGCTTTTTCACCATTTTACTTACATGAAGTTTTGTAATCTCTATCATCCATCTGTTTTCTTTTTTAATTCAACTTAATTGATTACCCAAGTGTTTCAAGTGTGCAGTCATATTCTGCTGGGGAAAATGTATTAACTCAAATGATATTAATGTTAAATGAATTTGTTTCATTTCCTGCTCTAAGTAAGGGTTAAGGGAAGAGAACTATGTCGTTCAAATACCATATTTCCCTATGAAAATTTTTCCCTAAGAAAAAATTTTTTTTTGGTTTGTCTTTGGTCATTCACAACATTGAGTACTCTTTCTCCATTAAAACATTGATAAACATTGAATACTCTTTCTCTATTTAAACAGGCTTTCAGAAGGGAATGAAGACTAATGCTCCGTCTCCTGCCTGTGTCAGACAACATGTGACAGTCTATTGTATAAAATAAATCTACCTCTTTTCAGATATAACAAAGTCCATTCCACACAATAAATCCAGACTATTTGACATATTTTAAGTATTACTTACTTAAATACATTATCCCAATGTAGATTTTATTTTATAGAATAATTTTTATCTTGGAAATTAACCTGGTAGTCTAATAAGTTTTATGACTTATGCAAAAGTTTCCCTGACTGAAATATTTGAGAAAATAATTGGGCATTTCTTCTTAAAATATCCCCTTTTCATAGTGACATCATACAGATGGCCATCATTGATGACCATCAATTGTTCTTAATTTTCTGTTTGTAGTATGGTGTAATAAGATTAAATATGACTTTTCTAGTGCTTTAAACAGGGTGATTTCAGTTTGCATGTATTATATCTAAAGGTTTTTTTCTGTCAAATGCCACTTTAATTAATATCCAACTGGACATGTCTTATAATTTAATTTTTTTGGAATAAAAGTCATGGTTCCATTTGTTTTCGCAAAATCCGGCAACAGCTCACTAATAGCTTATATGAAATAACTTCTTCTCACCTTCTCTGAGTTCAGCATCTTTCCTCACCTGTTTATTTCCCTATTTTCCTTTTCTTAAGATGGCAAAGTCAAATGTATCAAAGGCTTCATTTTTGCAGCCTCTGCAATTAGCCATTCTGGTTTTGTTTTATATTTTTTTAATCTATTGGTGCTAGTGATGGGACCAGCCACAGCAGTGATTTTGGGGACAGTTAGAACAAGTGCATGACTGCAACATACGAAATTGGCATTGCCTCCATCAGATAAGTATCTGTGAAGTGCGAAAGCCTCTAACCTCTGACATCTAATTAAAATCCTTTCCCTTGTTTCTTCTTTTTGTCTACATGTTCTGGTGTTATAAACATAGTACGTGCTTTTTATATTTTTTCCCTGTCACCTGAAGGTAGAAGTTATTTATCCCTAGCAGAGCTTACCAATAATGTTTCTTTGTTTCTTTGTCCATTAAAGTATGGTAAAGTCCTTAGGACTGCAGACATTTGGTGAACTCTGGGTTAAGAGTTGAAGCAGGTGCCAAGACAATGACAGAAAATATTATTTCTGTTTTCAGTAAAAATATTTGTGGTTTAACAGACAGATTGAAGGAGATGATACAGTGAACAGAGAGAAACTATTTTTCTTGAATAAAAGCCATTGCCATTGATTGCTTCACCTGATGGGATGAACAGTGCAGACCTTTTGTCTTTAGCATGGCAGATTATTGTCCTAGAATACAGATTGCAGTGGTTTAAAATGCAGTAACCTCCATTTGTTACTTGTTTGATACATTTCATATCTCAGTTTTTCTGGGGCTAGTGGAAAAATTGTACCAGGAAACTTTAATGGCTGTGCTTTTATATTAGATTTACACTGTGGTTTTATATTAGTGCATGGTGGGTTTTGCTGTAAGTTTAGGCTGATACTCAAGTTGGTGTTTGTTGAGTGAAAAGGTTTTTTCATTTTGTTCTGTCAAATCTTGTGAATGAAATCAGCGTAACTTGTTTCATTGGCTTATTCTTCCCATTTCAGCTGAGAGGGAATTACAGTTGCATTTTGCTCTGGATGGAAAAGGATCTCTCACTGTTCTGTCTTACCATCTTAGAACAATTCTGATAATGTTAAGCTTTTGCAGCCTAGGGTGAAACTGTTCACTATTATCTTGGCTGAATGCTGGACATGAAAAGCTCCTTGGGATCCTCTCGGGACAGACATTGATGTGACCAGACCCGTTGCTGTTGGTGACAGTGGAAAACACATTGCTGAGGGTTTGTTGTTTTTTGGTAGCTGAGGACTTGGTTTGTCCTTGTCTTTCATGCTGGTATAAACCAGTGCCAAATAAATGCTGCCATTCTGATTTAGAGGCCAGGTGGAGAGCTGGACATGGGTATTACAATTACAGAACTGTCTTTATTGTGATAATCCCTCAGCAATCACATTTTGCCACAGATGCCTGTCACCACCCTGCTTTGCCAGCCTTAGCCATGGTGCATAGAACTGTTGGTCTGGCCCAAAGTCTTTTCCCAGAAAATTGTGAGATTGGGTTCAAAAGTTAGATTTTTGAGAAAATGGATGTTAGGGTGATTTTGTCTATTTCCTAATGTATTTACTTTGAACTTTATACTTTAAAGTTTACTTAAAATCCCAGGTTTTGTAAAAGGCTGGGTGTGAGTTCTCCCACATTTCAGTCTTGGGGTGTGAGATGAACAAACTCTTGAGGCTACAGGCTTGGAAAGTAATATGAAAAATGACCATTATTGCAGAGTAGGCTGTGCTGGTGTAGACATATGGAAGTCCATTCATTTTTGTAGGCTCTTAGTAGCACAGGGTGCAAAGTAGGAGCTCTTACTGCATGTTTTCCATTTGGTCACATTCTCTGCTGCTCTCATGAGAAGGTTTAAATACAAACACTGTTTCCAGATAATGTCGGTTAAGTGGCTTCACCTGGTAAGAAACAGGCGTGACAAGCTAACCACCTTGCCGGGGTGATACGGTATATGGTTTTGGACACTTGATTTTTTAAAAATGTAATAGCTGGCTTGAATTGAATACACAAGTCAGGGTCAAAATGATTGTAAAAGAGAATTAAGTGTGTGCATTCACCTCACTGGAAAAGTTCGGTGTAGTGCAGGGAATGCTGAGAGTATCTTATCCAACCAAAGGTAAACAACCAGGGAAACCTTTCACGAATGAGATATTCAAGATTTTTGTATATCTAAGGTATTTTTGAGAGGTCTGTTATTTCGGCATACAAGAAGCAGTGATATAGTTGAGTTTTTGCAATGGGGTTAGTGTTTGGACAGTTTTTCTGGAGTGTACCTTTTATATTAGGTAATTCTATCATACAGAGGTGTAAGTTGGTAGAATGTGGTCAGTAAAAGATACACCAGATGGAACCTACTTGAAGACAACTATTATTGTTTCTGTAAGTGTGGACAGAAAGCTCCTGATTAACCCACGATGGCCTGACAACCGGAGGTGACTGGGTGCCTGCAGAATGATAAAGATATTGCCAAACAGCAAAGGATCAATTCTGGAGGTGTCTATTACTTTTTTATCATTTGACCCTTGCTGGTATTTCTTATTGCTCCATTAAGCTATAAGCACTTTATGTGGCTTAACCAAAAGCTGCCTCACAGAGGAATACGTGAAGTACTGAGATTAATTTCTTTGTTTGAAAAAGTCATATATCTGCTGATTCCTGCAGAAGACTAGCAGATCGAACTTCTAAGAGAAGCAATTGGTAGGCAGACAAAATGCCTTAGAAGATCTCAAATATTTGTGTTCAGGTTGGGGAGAGTTCAGAGACCTTATATGCCAAAGGGGTGATATGGAAAATTGAGGGAGATTGTGAAGAAATCCTTTCTCTGAGACTGGGGAGGAAAAAATATCATACAACATCTTGCCACAGCTTAATTTAAGACATTACACTTTTGTTTTAGGCAGTCAAAATGGCTTGGGGTTTGTACCACTATATTAACATCACTGTGATGCTTTTGCTTGTGCCCAGAGGACATAGTATTTTAATCTTCAATCTATTTAATTATTTTCAATGAACGTGCTCAGAATCCTATCCAGAGGAGTTCTATGTCATTAATGATACTGTTTTGTTGTTCTACTTGACATCTGTTTCTGTAGATGGTAACAGTTTTGTAAGAAATGTCTGAAATTGCCAATTAGATGTAAAGACAATGTGTGAATGGAAGGAAAATGACAGATTAATATTAATAGCATAGCATGGAAACTGAAATTGTATCATTAGCAGGAACCAATCTCTATTATCCTCATACTTTTATTCTCATTGTTGATGGCGCGGGGACTTTTCTTCTGTTAACAGTGGCAGAGTATCCCTTTGAGAACAACAGCTTCACACTTCTCTGTCTTATGTGGAAGAGTAATGAATGTGGTTCATGTTAAATTTTATTGTGCTCTGATACAACTAGAAAAAAGGATAACACACAGAAGGGTGATCCTGCTACACCCCAAAGAAGCAGAGCACACACCAGATACCTTGTGTGTCATTTTATCTCTCATGCTGCCCTGTGTTCAGTAGGTGATTGTGCTGAATAGGTCTGCAAACATTTTGCTACAGGACTCACCTGTTTTGGCCTTTTTTTTTCCCCAGGTTCTAAGAGCATGAGCCATGAGATTGCAGCAAATGGGGAAAATGAAGGAACAACCAAAATTATTGCACCTTCTCCAGTGAAAAGGTATGTAGACCTGCAGTTTCCTTACAGCTTTTAACAGGTTGTATGATGCTTTGGATGGAGGAGCATGTCTGGTAATCGTTAGTAACAGTTTATCCTACCCTTGAGTTCAGGACCATCTGATCTTCTGCTGACAATGGTCAGAGAGTGTTACCAAGTAATTCACTTTATAAAATCTGATCTTCCAATCACTGTGGAACAGGAATTTCAGGTAACACATGGTTTGAATACCCACAAATAAGCACAAGTTAATGGGAAGGCAGACAGTCTCAGGTTTAAATAACAAAAAATACAGGTAATGACCCAAAGGGTGCTGGTCAGGATAGTCCTGTTAGTGTCTCCCCTGGGAGCTGTGGGCTGACTGTCAGAGCCCTCAGGGCGTGGAACTGCTGTCTCTGAACAGTGCAAGCTTGGGGTGTGTGGGCAGAGAAGAGCCAGGCATGGGCTCTCTCCCAGCAGTTTTGTTAATCTTGCAGTGATTCCCCATTACACTGTTCAATTTGTAATAAAACTCAGGAGTATTTGTTCCTGATTCACAGGATTAGTGAATTACCAGGGCTCTTCTGGAGTTGTGTTTAATTTATCAGTGTGCTGTGTTTAATTTATCAGTGCTGAAGGGCACATCTCTGGTTATTAAGCATATTCAAAAGAAAACGTAAGGCTCAGATTCAGACAGGGGTTTATATTTCCACTCCTAATTTTAGGTGGAATTTGTGTGCCTGAAACAGAAAAAGAGTGACCTTACAAAAGAATGAGTCAAAAATGCAGCACTGAACTCTTTTGTTTAGTTGTCTGGATATCTGTCTTTGCATGCTTGATAATCCTGACAGTTGGGTTTTTTTTCTTAACTGAGTAACTCTTAACTGGAATTATCTATGCATTGAAGCTGAGGGCTTCACATACTGGACTGATCTCTGTAAAAAAAATCTAAAATATTTACTGCAAATACTTGATGGATAGTGTTCCCTATTGCCTAATATTTAAAACAGTTGACCTCCAAAAGAAAAGCTGAGTTAAACTCCTTCCTCATTTTAAGGGAAATTGAATCCACTATTCTAGTCCTTGGAAAATAATGCGAATAGTTTTAAAAGAAAGTTTGTGGTTTTGCCTCTTGGTCATGCTGAAGCTAAACCATTAAGCAGAAAACAATACAGAGGTAAAAAAATACACGAAGGGAGGGCACAAAGAGGACAGATCCAGGTTCTTTCCAGTGGTTCCCAGTGAAAGGACCAGGTGGGCACACACTGGATCCCAGGAGGTTCCCTCTGAATGTCAGGAAACACTTTTTCCCTGCGCAGATGACTGAGCACTGGCACAGGTTGTCCAGAGACACAGTGAAGTCTTTATCCGTGGAATTATCTGTGGAGATAATTCCACAGCTGTCTGTGAATAGTCCTGGGCAATTGAATCTGTGTCACCCTGCTGGAGCAGGCATCTGGACCAGATGACATCCAGAAGACCCTGACAACCCCACCATTCTGTTGTTCTGTGATTCGTTAGGGGAAAGGAAGATAGAGAATGAAAGGTACCATTATTCCATAGTGCAGAACTCATCATTTAGGGAGGCATGGGAGTCCTTTGCTACAGAATTTTTAGCAATTAACTGTTAAAAAGAAATGGATAGGCAGATTGTAGAGGAAGAGCAAAAATAAGGGCCTCTCAACATGACAGCTTCAAGGTTTCTGAATTTAGTTTCTAACCTGACAGTTTAAAAGTAGATTCTTACTGAGTCATGTTTTAGACAGTGTTAGTCACTTCCAGAAAAATAACAAAAAAAAAGTGTTGGAAGTTGTTTTTCTTGCATTCCTTCTGTTTAGGATTTGATTTGTTTTTCTCTGCCTATGTAGAACACCCTTTAGGTGCCAGGCTCTGTGTGTGAGAGGCAGCGCACAAAATTTGTGTAGCATTTACAGTTTGGAAGCTTGCTCCATCCTGTGTAATTCTTGCATTAGTTTTCAGTGATGGTTGCAGAGCATCTTTCAGTAGTGTTCGCAAGCTGAGTTTTAATATTTAACATCTTATTCACTGTTGAGATCTATAGGTAGTCACTTCTGTGTATGTGGTATAAAGACAAAATAAATCACAAAAAATCCCCCAGTGATAGTAATCTCACATGAAATTCAGATCCCAACCCTTTCAGATACTTTGAGTGAACTCAGTACCTTTTGCAGCTGCATTCTTGGAGATTCCTGGTATGTGAAGAGCTGCCATGCTCTAGCATTCTGTCTGTAAAGTGTGTGTCTGCTCCAAATGAATAATTACTTAGGAATTTAATGCAGTGAATTCACCTCCCGGGTACTTTTTCTTTCTCTTTTTAAGAATTTAAAAACAGTATTCACATTTTTTTAAGTTCTGCCCAGGTATTGTTCAGTAGTTCATGCTGTGCAAATCAATCCCTTTTTGCAAAATGGGACTGAAATATATTTATCTGAGTTACTTGCTCAGTCTGTAGTAAGCACATATTTTTAGGCCTGGGAATAGATTGCATGCAGCAGTGAGTCAATAATTAATGGGTGCAGTATTAAGAAAATGATTTACCTGATAAGGTGTAATCTAATTTCTTTTCCTGCTGACTTACTGTAGCTTTGCATTTTGTTTATTGTGTGAGAATTAAATGATTAACTCAGTGACCTGTAGTAACCAAAGGCTGAAGTTAAAAATGGATTAGCGAGTTAAGTAACCACGATTCCTTCATAAAGCTGAGTCTGTCACCTCCTGCTCTTGGAAAAGGACTCCCAGCTTATATCCTCCTCTCTGTAAGCAGCTGTAAAGCTTTTATTTTTTTCTGCTTGAGTTGCACTTTATAAATACATGTTGTATTAATGATTGCACGGACGTGCTGTCAGTAATACTTCCTGGAGACCTTAGTGGAAATCAATGTGTCTGCCTCTTTCTGTGTCAGGTGAGCAGCTTGTTCATGCACAAAGGGAGCTCTAGAGATGGTGCTGCGGGAAATGCTCTGCTGAGCCCGTGACAAGAACAGGGGTGCAAATGTGCTTCAGCTAAAAGCCACTTTCCAGCATTTGAAGTGGCAATTATCTGGGAGTTTTAATGGGTCAGAAGCTGTAAAACCTGACACTGATAGGAATAAAAGAACAATTGGAGCATCCTGCTTTTTTCCCCCTCATCCCCATAGGTATGTGAGGTATGTGAGGGACTGATTACAAACACTGATACATCTCTCAAGCCAGGTGACTGTCTTGGTACTTTGCCTTGCAGCCATCAGTGAAGTCACCTCTTTCACAACAGCCTCTTTCTGGCAAAAGTAAAACACAGGGCTTTACTGGGGCAGGAATGAGAAGGATATGCTACTCTGTGAACCTATGAACCTGTGATCTGTCATGCTGTGAATAGTTACCATCATCCCTGTCTTTGTTGCTCCCTATTTAAAGTAGGTAATGCATACCTGGAAAAATGGTAGAGAAACATGATAAGGGTAATCAGAGGTATGTGGTGACTCTTGTAGTGGGGGGAGAGATTAAGTAGTCTGTGATTCTTTCACTTGGAAAAGAGATTAGACAGTTGTTAAAAACGTATAAAAAATTAAGGGGGGAAGTTTTTGATTGGGGAACTATTATTCATAGGAGCCTGTTTCTCATTATTTCTTTGTGTAATCACAGAAACAGTCAGGACAAGGGATGGAAGTTTGGAGCCAGGTGGAAGTTTTGAAATAAAAGTAAATAATGATTTATGCCATACCCAGATACTGGAACATACTCCTACCAGGCACTATTTGTGCCAAAAATTAAAAAATGTTCACTGCGTGTTGAAGTAAATCCATGGAAGAAAGTTTCATTAAGAGCTATGTAAAAGAAAAAGGAGATAAAGCCTCTGATTCAATAATCTCTTAGCTGCATATTATGGGAGACTGTGAGATCATATTGTATGTTTGCCATATTGGACTTCTTGCCTAAGTATCTGTTCTTGTTTATTTGGAGACAGGATTGAGTGTTTTTCTGACTTAGTGCCGCCACAATTATGAGCAATTATGAGCAGAGATGATTTTTTGGGCTTTTTTTTCTTTCTCCCTCCCCTTATAAATGCTCTTTTTAGGAGAGATTTTTCAACACAGCAGCTCTTGGCCCTCTTTCACATAGCGAATAAGTAACTATATGCCAGGGTGAATCTCTGTAATGAGTGTATGCCTTTAAAATTAAATTGTAAGTGGTCAGCATGACAGGAAATGTGAGCTGTATAAAATGGGTTTTAAAAGATATATATCTATCTGTACTTTTATTTAGCTTTAAAAAGATGAAAAATGAAAACAGTCCAGAAACACAAAGAAATAAAACAAGCGCTCCATGGGAGGAAAATGGCCCACAGAGGTAAGGCAAGACTTGATGTCTTAGTTATTGTGCAATGTAAATGCCATGCCACAGCAATAGGTTCAGTGATACTAATATGATATATTAATGTGTCATTTTATTCATAATAGATGTGTATTGCATGTAAGTAGATAGGTTCTTTCATGGATAAATAAATTTAAAAATTGGGAAAGTGCATGTAGAAGGAGGTGGCCAGTGAGTGAATGTCACCAATGGCTTTCTACAGACATCTTTTCGTAGACCTCTGATATTCAGTATATTCGTCAAAGAACTGGAAAAGGAGCGATTAAGTTTGGTGATGGTACAAAATTGCTTAGGATAATGAGAAATTTGTCTGGGAAGTGTGGCAGAGAGACCCCTAAAGTGTGAGTGATGTGTAAATTCTTTTGAGTCAAAAAATGTGAAGAGAGGTCCAGGAGGGCAAAACCCTAGATTTCTCAGTAATATAAAATGCTGTGGAATTATTGTGGACAACTTAAAGAAAAAATCAACTGTGTAGCAGTCAGGAAAACAATTAGCAATTATTGGTAAAGCTAGAGAACAGCATTATGCCATTATGTAAATTGGTGGATCACATATGTGCTCCATGAGTTTTGGGAGCTGTTCTGATGTCCTTATCCCTGGAAAAGGAATAGGCTTTGAGAGGAGCAGCAAAGGTAATCAAAGGAGTGAATGGTTCTGCTGTGAATCCATACAAGGAGCAAGGGCATAGGCCAGATAGGACTCTTCCTTCAGTCTGTAGATGAGGCAATTTCTGGGAATGACATCTAGAAATCTGAGAAAAGAAAAATAGATCAGGACTGCATTTTTCCAGCAGAAGGACTAAGGATGTTCAGGTGAAGATATTGAAGGTAGTTTGAAAGTGTTGAGAAAGGTGATGAATGCCAACTCACCATGAGCAGGAGACCTGTGGTCCTCCTTTGCATGGTGTAATGTGAGCTGGTGAATTCCTGGGGGAAGCTGGGCGAGTCATGGAACGAAATTCCTGAAGGGCTTCTGAAGGCAGAGGTGCAGCAGCTGGCTCAGTGAGTCCCCTGGACTGGGAATAGTGTGGGACTCAGGGAGCACTGGGAGGTTGTTGAACATCTTCAGCTTTTTTCTTCCTGTAGCTGTTTGGAGTTGTTGTTGGTTCCTGCTGTTGAAGACAGGCTACTGAACCAGAGAACATGAGAAGCAAAATTCAGAATGGTTCTGGTTTTCTGGGTTGCTTCAGATCTGTACATGATGTATCATTTGGAGCATCCTGATGATACACCCCTTGTGCTCCTTCTGTAAACTGCAATAGTTTTCAGACTAAGGACAAAGCAGTGAGCAAATATCCTCTTGCTAGGACAGGCCTTTCCTTTGGTTATTTTTAAAAAGATGTGGTGTCATCTTGTCACTTTGTGACTCCAGTGTTTAAAATACTTTCAGGACAGCAGGAAGTTTGATCTTGCAGGGGCCAAAGAATGTAGGATTGAGTTTTTGCGAATCTATTCATTCTAAAGCACTCTGCAGTTTTAGACACATAAGCAGACTGGATGTTGCACAGAGGCTTTCACAGCTCCTAATAATGATTCTCAGTGAGGTGAGCTGTAGGAGCTTTTCACCTGTGCAGAGCTGGGCTGTAATCAGCTGTCTGCAGAAGTGGATGAAGAGGAATGGATTCAATTTGAAGGCCAGAGGCTTTTAGGAAAGCAGAAAGAAAGCGAGCTGGAGCTTGAAACCCTTCTGCACAATTGGCAGACATTTGCGTGGATGAACAGCAGAGAGATGGAGGTGGAAATTGCTTCATATTCCCAAGCATCAGCTCTGTAATGAAGATGTATGTCATGACAGGAAAATGGGAAATTTTCACCCTTACATCCATTGAAAACATGAAGAATGCCTGGCTCTGGCTTGGATAAGCCATACTAAAGAGCAGAAATTTAATTTTGCTAGAATATGGATAAACTTAAATCCATATTTTGTAAGCTTACAGTTGTTGGCTTGGCAGTGCTAAAAGGCCTCTCTCCTATAGTTTCAAAGGTCAATGTGAAAAATTTATTGCTAGCAGTGCAGTGCCGTGGCATCTGCATTTATATAGCACGCATTCACACAGACACACACACATACACAAGCACGTATAGCCAAATACTCACCTCTGTGTGTGTGTGTGCATGACCCTTCTCATTTTTGTAAGCTAAATCACAGTTTGCTGGTCTAACTGTCCCGGAAATTTTAAAGCTGACTCTTTGCTCTTCCTTTTTAACCTTAGTGGGTTGTATAATTCTGCCAGTGACCGCAGTAAATCACCAAAGTTTCCCTACTCTCGCCGAAGGAACCCATCTGGTGGCAGTGAGAATGAATCTGGGCAGCCAGTTCGGAGGAGGTAAGAGCCTCGGGGTTAATCACTGTCAGCTTCTCACTGTAGAAACTTGAGGTCCTGCATGCTCAGTGTTCAGCTCGTGGAGGGCACAGCTGGGTCCTGGGAAAAGGGGTATTCCAGGGGCCAGTTGTTAGTCAAAAAAAGCCACCTGAGCAGGAATACCACAGCTGTGTTTGGAAAGGACGCTTTGGTCAGGTTCTTTGCTTGTGTGCTGTTGTGGGAAAATGAGGTTAAAAATGCGAGAAATGACATTATTGGCATGTGCAAGATTCTTTTAGGTACTGCAGCTCTTTTTCCCTGGTGAGTAAAAGGGCTGGTGGATTTGCTGGCTTGTCAGTGAGTTTCCAGTGCAGTGTTCATAAGTACATTTCTTCATTTTAATTGCCACAAGGATTAAACAAATGAGCCACAAAGCTGTCTTCAACAGTCCTGTATGTGAACGACTTCACATTAGAGTGGATGCCAGCAAAAATGCAATGTGACACTTCATGTTCTTTCAATTGGTACAAGCTGAATTGAGTGACTTAGAGGAGTAAAATTGAATGGATGGAGATTCTATTCTGTGTGTCCTTGAGCATGTCCAAAAAGCAAATTACAGGGACAGCTCTGAAGCGATACAGTATTGAGAGACTGTGTATTACCTGGAAAGATTGGTTCTGCTGAGAAGCTTCTTTCATTGCTGGGGCACCCTGCCTGGTGCTGTTATCTGCTGTGAAGTATAAACAAACACAGACACGGTGCCATATTCATTGCAGTCTTCTAAAACTGCCTTAGGAGCAAGCACATGAGAGTTACATCTCCTTTGGACTGCTCTGAAATGATTACCTGTTTGGCCTTCACAGCCAGGGGTTGCAAACGGGTCTCTGACAATGCAGCTCTATTGATGAGGAAATCTAGTTTAATGTGGAGCTTTTATCCTTGCCAGGTTTCTGAACTGTTTCAGACCTTTTATCTGCCATTAGCTGTCTGGGACAGGAGAGAAGAAACTCACCCAGGGTGTGTGCTTAGTGACCTCAAATAAATCCGTGTAACTCTCTCTCAGGCAATGGAGTTATGTTAATTTACTCTGCTGGACAGAGCACTCATAGGTGTTAACTGCAATGTGTTTGCTGAATGGGTTTTGTCGTGGCTTAACCCCAAAAAAGCCCCAGGCAGCCCCTCACTCACTCCCCCACCAGCTGGATCAGGGAGAGAATCAGAAGGGTAAAAGGCAGAAAACTCTTGGGCTGAGATACGGACAGTTTAATAGGGAAAGCAAAGGCTGTGCACACAAGCAAAGCAAAACAAGGAATGAATTCTCTGCTTCCAATGGCTGGGCAGATGTTCAGCCATCCCCAGCAGAGCAAGGCCCCATCACACTAATGGTGACTTGAGAGGACAAACCTCATCTCTCCAAACATCTCCCCCTTCCTCCTTCTTCCCCCACTTTATACACTGACCATGATGTCACATGGGCTGGAATATCCCTTTGGTCAGTTGGGGTCACCTGTCCTGGCTGTGACCCCTCCCAGTGTCCCATGTACCCCCAGTCCCCACCCGATGAGGTCTTGGCTCTGTGCAAACCCTGCTCAGCAATAAAAAAAGCACGTCTATATTATCAACCCTGTGTTCAGCAGAAATCCAAAACACACCCTCATACTGGCCACTGTGAAAAAAACTAACTGCTGCAGCCAAAACCAGCACAGGTTTTCTGATGCCTTGCTAGCTTAGTTGCCAGAAGGACTTGTTTGGCTTTGTAAAAACAAAAGGCTAGAGATGTGCAATGCAAAGCTCTCTCATATCAAGAAAAGTGTTTGTGCACTATGCAGCAGGAAATTGTTTCTGCCATCTGGGACTTGCATTGGGCTGATCTAGTCAGTGGAAACAGTCATCCCAACAGCAAGTTTTCTCTTGGACTACCACATGAACAAAATGTTTTTAAACGTCTTACCTCATATGTGAGACTGTAAAGACTGACAATAGTAGGTAGATTCTAACTTAATTACGTCTTCCTGAGTCTTGGTTTTATTAATGCACTTTTCTTTTCCAGCTGTTAATGACAATAGCCATGTTGTTTATGTACTCTCACTGGAGTTAAGAGGAAACCACCAGACTCTGCTATGTTGGAAACAGTAGGAAACTCCAAAGGCCAGCGTGCTATGCTTAATTTTGCAAGTTAGGAGTTTGCAGTGATATCTTGAATGGGATCATGCCTTCAGAACTTACTGTAAAGCTATCCTGAAAAGTTTAAAACAAGCACATGCTCTGTTTTCTCTACCTGACATAATCCTGAAAAAAAGAATCCAACAAAAAAAAAGCAAAATACTTTGTAATGTTTTAGGCTTTTTTAGCATGGGTAGTTTTGTGTATTTGTATTAAGTGACTCTATGATATTTCATTAAAACTTCTTAATGTCACAGGAAAAATCAAAACAGTGGTGAAGATTCAGATTTAAAGCAAAGGAGAAGGTAAATATATGACCTATAGCAGCTATCAAATGGTAGTGAAGTTACTGGTCATATTTTGGTTCACTGCATCCCCTCCTTCACTCCATCCCCCATTCCTTTTCCCTCATCTTCTTAAATGTATGAAAGGCTTGTTGTGTTATGCGCATTTCATTTTTTTATTTCTTACCTTTTGCTAAAATGCTCTGTGGCAGAGTGTCACCACAGCACAGGCTTGCAGCACATTGTTACTCTACCCCATGCTAGAAGCAATTTGTGAAAGTTTCCTAAGGACTTATCTGCAACTTGAAAATCAGTTCCAGAAGTTTTAGCTTTTGGATTTTGAATCTGCAGATTTGTTTTTTACTTCTCCAGCATCTCTACCCACTTTCAATTAATCTCTTTTGCAAGGAAGTGTGTTATCATTTGGGATGAATTGTCCTGCAGGAGGTAAGTGCAAAGGCAGATGTAACTCCTCATGGTCTTCTTGCTGTCCTGCACATTTTTTGTTGATATTTTCTTAAGCTTCTCCCCCCATCCCAAGCTCCCATTTCAGACTTGTCTAGTTGTCACATTTCAGATAAAACGCAGATGTGAATTCGGGTGTGCTCTTCAACAATTTCAGCTTTTGACAGATTTTTGCCACATCTGGCTGTCATGACTCTGCTCTGTGCTTCTCCTTGCTCCTGTGCTCCTGCTTGCACTGCTGGAATGAGGAGACAGTGGAGTACATTTCAATGTCAGAGGCTTCTGGAGCTTGGGAAGGAGAGGGGCACTCCCAGGATCTGAATCACTGCTGCAGCACGGGAAAGGAGCTCTGGCAGAGATACAAACATCTCGGGGACAATCACAGGAAGCCAGAGAAAGTGCTCACGTACTTTGTACTTATTATAAGATAACAGAATATTTTTTGGAAGGATGTTAGCATTACAAGCTGCCAGTGGTACTCCTGTGATAGATGCCCAGCACATAAAACTGAGAAGATTTAGTTAAGCGTCTCAGGGGGAAAGCCCCACCTCTTCCCAAAGGCTGTGCACAGGTTTGTTATTTTATATTGCAAAAGACCTTCTCCATGTCCTCACAATTTGGCTACTTTCATTTTAATCAGAAAAAGACTGTGCCAGAATGTGAGCTTTCCCCAGCCCTCCAAGTCCTCTCCTAGATGGTATTTGTTGTGTGTCTTGTCAAACTGACTATGACTTTTTGCTGCTTATGCCAGATCATACAGGTATTCTATCTGCAAAATATCAAATGCATTGCATGACGAGGAAAACGGGGGAATAAAGCACAAAAGATACCTTAAAATTGTCAGATATCAGGATTATCTCATGTGTTGTTGCACCTGATTTAGGAAACCATCTTTTTTTTTTTCCATTTTTGGTATTTTATTCAGTTCAGTAAATGCTGATATTTAATATTCAGTGAAAGACAATATTCTGACAACAAGCATGAACAGCGACCACTCAGTTGACAGCTTGGCAGCCCTTCTGTGTCCTCACAAAAGCTTTCCTGACAGGGAGAACTAGATAATTTGATGTGCAGTATCTAAAAGGTGGATCAGATTTCCATTCCTGAAAAGTTAAGAGAAAAGCTTATCTTTGACTTTGATCAAATAGGACATTTTTTCCTGTGCTTTGCCTGCCACACTGTGATTTTTGGCTGTTTTGGTACCTTATGGGATAAATTATTTAAATCACAGTAAGAAAATTCTTATCAAAGTGAAAAATGTAGAAGAGTCATGCTAATGACCTGGAAGTGTGAAAGAACAGTGTTGCTCAAATGCCTCATTAATGTTGATATTAGTAGAATGTTTATTAAACATCTGATAAGATTGGGGTGGAAAAAGGTGTACCTTTGGGTGTGTAAAGTCTGCTGCAGATCTTAACTCTTCCACCGTGCTTGAGTGACTCTTTCCAACACCATCTTTTAATCTTCCTTTTTCCTTTGGGGTTACAATTTTCTGTGGTAACATGCATATCTTTTATCCCTACTTTGAGCTTCACCTAGAAAGGTGTATTTTTAACAGGGAACCTGAATATCCTGGCTTTAAATTATGACCGTGAAGTTTAGGGATGGGGAGAAGCTTCTTCTCTGGGGCAATTTCACTTTTCCAGATTTATTCCCTTCAGACATTATTCCCTTCAGTCTGGGTTCAATTGATTTTCCTAGGCTTTAACTGTCCTATTATTCTAAGATATTTCTCTCTACCAAAAGGAGTTTGCCTATAGGTAGTTCAGCCTCCTTTTTTCATAAAGAGCAGCAGAATCCTAGTGTTACTGGTGTTTCTTCCATACTGCCTAACATTTGAAAATACTAACTTGCAGGATGGAAGTTGAGGTGAATAGAGAAAGATTGATCTGTGAACATTTTGTTTTGCCTGCAAACCCAGAATTGCTGTGTCATTTCTGTTGGGTGTACCACAATGAGCAAGAAGATCCAGAATGCATACAGTTAAGAGATAAATAATGTCACGTGTCCAAGAAAGACTTTGATACACGTAGAGAATGCTGAGAGATAAAATAAGTTAAAATATGAAACAAAAAAAATGAAGCAATGAAATTATTCAGTATGAAAATACCACTCACCTGATGGTAGACTCTGGGTGCACTGCTTTTGAAGCAGTTCTTTCCAATCAATTAATGAGAAAAAGATAATAGGACTTGCAGGCATAGTCAAGCCCTCCAGAGTCTTTTAATTCTGATTTTCCAAGTGATGTCTTTGCAGTGTTGTTTTTTCCTCATTTAGGACTGCAATCATTTTGGTGTCAGCAGATGAATTCATCTTGATATGTTGCCCTTCTCTTCTCCAGGTCACGATCCCGCTGTAACACCAGCAGTGACAGTGAATCTGAAAATTCCAACAGAGAGCATCGGAAGAAGAGAAACAGGTGATAATATATTAAATATTTTATACATGGAGACATGGAATACAGGCAAATGGAGATGGACGTTTCTCAGATAAACCTAGTAGGAAAGGATCTAACATGTTTTATGTGTATAGAGTCATCCTAAGACTCTTTTGAATCAGAAAATCAGTAATTGCCAGAATACATAATTACAGTTGTATGCAGTGAATGCCTGCTCTCCTGTTGCTTGGGAAGAGCTCAGTAATGAACCACAAGATCAAATACAGGGTACATTTACAAAAGACTTGCAATATAAATGCAAATAAAGTGGATAATATCTTGATAGCTTTATTCTCAGCATATACTTCAATACCTCAGAAATTCAAGTTCAGATATTTTCAAGCAGAAAATGAGCTTCTGAGAAGTAAAAAATATTTTAATGGATCTGAATCTCAGTGTGTTTTCAAATCCATGCATTTAATTATATAATTGTTCTGTTTTTCCAAAATGTCAAGTGTGGGTCCAAACCCAAAATGTGTACAGCATCAAATTTTAATGGGACAACAGCAGTTCCATTAGTTAACAAGTCCTGTATTATATATTCTGTTATTCTTGTTGCTGGTATGAAAATGCATAACCGCTGATTTCCTTTAAATTCCCTTTAAATCTGTATCTTTTATGTTGCACTGGAGATAGCATCTGAGCAGTAATTATGAAAATATGTTTTTAAAAAGTACATAGAATTTGCTTATATTGCATAAACACGGTACAAGGGAAATGTCACTGGACAAAAGAGGAACTGTTTTAAGGCAAATTTTCTAAGTTGCAGTCTGCATGGGCTGCCATAATTTCTTCATGTCTTATAAGCACCACTCTGAGTGATAAATGATTTCCAGATCTCTGGAAGCTCTTGGAAATAATTGTATGCCTTATAGCGCATACAATGCAGTATAATTATATGTAAGCATGACTTGCAGTAGCTAAAGAAATGTTAAAAAATCATAGTGACACTCACATGGGATGGTATAAAGCACACCTGAGACATAATATTTCTTTGAAGCTTACCTAAACCAGAGCAGAGTCTTGTAAGGTACATGGCTAACAATAATCTAGTGTGCATGGAAGGTTTGTTTTCCATATGAAGTTTAAGTGACATGCTGAGTGCAGTTTCAGTGATCGGCAGTGTTTTGTATCCCTTTCTCCTAGAACACTCTTGCTGGGTTTTTTTCCTCCTGTGAAACTCCTTGTGTAGGGAGCCCCACAAGCAAGTGAAAGAAATTAGAGACTGACCACAAGAATGTTTTTAAGAACTCCTTGCAATATAAAGACTGAATTGTAAGAAGGATTAAGTACTGCTTATAATTCTATTTAGAGAATAAAAGGGCCTTTATCAGCTCTTCCTCACTAAATGAGAAAAAATTAAAAATAAAAAGAAAAAAATCAGGTTTTGGGGATTGTTTCTACGTTTTTCAGAAATGTAAGGTATAGCAAAAATGTTAATGTTTCAGCATCTCTTGTTCTTAGGTGATCACTTGAAATCAGAAGTGATAAAAAGTCATTTTCAGTGTTAGATTAAACAACCACTAAATGAGCTGGAAGTCTAAGACTTGTTCCTTGTGAGCAGGTGCAGGAAAACAACCAGTTATAGTGAATTTGTGCATTTTGTTAGCAGCCACAGCAGGGACATAACAAACTGAAAGGTCAGAGACACTGAGCAGCTTTCCTTTTATCAGAGATGAGCCAGCCCTAGCAGGGTTAAATTGGACCTTAAAATCAGGCTTGGAACTGCTGTTACTCAAGTTTTACCTGTTGCATAGACTAATACAATTTATTTCCCAGTACAATAATCAGGTCCCTGACATAAGCAGAAAAAAAATTGGTTTATTCTATTGGAATAAAAGGAGTGTGAATACTCACATTAACCAGGGAAATCTGCTGGTCATCAGAGTAGAGTAGAATATATTGTTCACATGACAAGAGATCACTGTGAACCAATTGTCAGAAGAAAACAAATTATTAGAGAAAACCAGAAATGTAGATGAGAGCTTCTGAAAGTACATCACTAGAAAAATGCTAGGGAAAATATTTTCACCTGATCTCAGTCTTTGAGGTTTCACTCCATCATATGAATGTTTTCTTCTAAGCAAATGTTCATATGGAAGTGAAGGAGAACCCGTGATGAGCATATTTCAACCACAGAAGAAATGCATTTGCTTTTTTAATCCTGTGGTCAAAATTTACTGTGCAGATAAAAACGTATTAGAGGAGCAGACATTGTGTAGTGCAGCACAGTTTCCTTCCTGACTATGCTTAGAAGATCCATCTGAGCAGAATCACAGGGTGATTGAATGGTTGAGGGCTGGCAGGGACCTCTAGGTGTTATCTGGTCCAACCACTGGTCCAGCAGGGCTATCAAGAGCTGGCAGTCCAGGATCATTCCCATACAGCTTTTCAGTATTTCCAAGGATGGAGATGCCGTCACCTCTCTGGGCAACGTGTGCCAGTGCTCAGTGAAAAGAATGAAAGGAAAACTGTAATGGGCTTTCAGTGCAAGGGCAACAGTTTTTATTCAGGAGTATCTTAAAATAAAAATTCAGAATTTGAATTAAATTTCTTTCAGCTTTTTTTTTTTTTGTCATTTCTCATGCCAAAAAGATTAAAAAATTGCCCCAAAATGATTAGAATTTGAACATTGCATCCAAGTAATGTATTTCATGTAGAGATTATGGTACCTTGGTCATCTTCTTACCTTGTTAAATGTGAGCATAGGACCTTTCTTTGCAGCAGCAAAATGGATGTTTTGTTTCCTCATGTCTCCATCCAGCAGAGATCTGCCGTGGTGCAGCAGTACTTTGGGTGTGCTGACGCTGCATGTTTTAATAGCTGCAATGCTACATAACATATTCAGATTTTCAGTATTTTTGTGCAAGTGACTGCCATGTGTGGGAGGCAGTTGGTCGTATCTATACCATATGGGATGATTGCTGTTTGTGCAAATTGGATTAATTGGGATGAAAATCACAACTCATTACTTGTTGCTGAGTGAGTTCTTCTACTAAATCCTTAGACAGAAGTTTATGTTAATACCTGTCACCAGATTACAGACTTAAAAAGATTGCTTAGAAATCAAAACCTGAGTTTGCAGTCTTCTCCAGATGCTTCGTACCGTTTGGTGGAGTTGTGGCTGTTTACAGTAGTTGGGGATCCAGCTCAAAATTCATTATGGATGTGAGAGAGGATCTGATTAAAGGAAGAGCAGAAGCCTGTGCAGCTGGTTTAGCCTGATACAATTCAAAACTCAAAGAGAAGAGTACATCTGAAGCAAGGAGCAACAACAACATACTTTGCATTGCCTGTGTCTCCAGTGTAATCCCTTTACCTCTGTTGGCTTCTTTGTTTGTTTTGCCTGTCACTCTTCCCCTCTGGTTTTTCCGGTGTGCCAGTCATACCATCCTGTCAGACTGAATCCACACTTGCCTGATATTTTTTGAAATCCCTGCTGAATTTTCAATTCACTGCTGTAACCGAGCACATCCATTTGCTCCACCACCTTAGCACCTCATCCCAGCCGTCACATGTGCAACCTCAGAACTGTGGGAGGCCTCTGTGGAACTTTGATCAAACACTGCCTGGCTGCCTGGATGGTTGTGGCATTGTGGAAATACTTCAGCCTCCTAACAGAAGTGATGAGGTGATAGGATTTTGACATTTAGCTCAATCTGTAAGGCATTTCAATAATGAATTCATGGATTTTAAAGAAACCAAAAAAAAGAAAGAAAAGGCATAGCATGCCATTTAAATGCACACAAGCCATGACAGAGACCAAAGCCTTAGGGGTTGGTGCAGAAGGAGTGCCGTGTAGATCTGCATGCATCCTGAGCTTTGTTGCGGGTTAGGATGAAGGGACCACTTCTTCTGAATGGGGATTCATCTAGGAGATTTTTCCCTGGATCCTAGGAAGGTGCATGCTGCAGTAAAGTGCTTGTGAAAATTGCAGTAGTATAACCTTGTGTCATGATGTGGTTCTCCCATTTGCTGCAGATGAGGTAGACTGGAATATGTAAACAGAGAAAGAATTCCAGATGTTTGGTTAGGGCTGGGAAGAGGAATTCAGGTTGTGGGTCTGTCTCTAAAGGCATGCATCACTTCATTTTTGGCGCATACTCTTTCTAAATAACAAATCAGCGAGTTTTCTTTTATATAGTTCTTACACTTTAATGGAGTTTAGGAGCACCAGTTAAAATGTAGCAAGATGAAAGTTTAAGTATGGCACTGCAGGAGCTGGATTTTTGTGGGAGAAAAAGAAATTGCTTCTCACAGCATCCTGCATCAGAGCCCTCAGACTAAACCCCTGGTACTTCTTTTGCAGATTACGACAAGAGAATGACATGGTTGACTCAGCTCCTCAGTGGGAAGCTGTGCTGCGGCGGCAGAAGGGGAAAACCCAGGCAGATCCAAACTACCGGCGATCCAAGCACAGATCTCGATCGTATGTAACCCTTGCACCCTGTGATGTGTAAATTAAGGCTGCTGCATCTTTTTAAAGAGCAGGAGGAGGATCTCCAGTGTGGTGGTGGTTCTCAGCTGCTGAGGAGCAGAGATTTTCACATGGCATGCTCCCACGGTAGCAGATTTGTCTTTGTGGTCACACTGCCTTTGTTTAGTGGTTTGAATTTCAGGACACAAATAACGTGGAGGGGGCTTTCTAACAGAGCTGCTGAGGAGCTCTCTCCATCACCTGGGAAGATGGTTCTGTGGCTCACTGAACATCAGTTCTGCAGTGAGTACTGTGATTCTTCTGGGCAGCAAGTCTGTGGAAGCATTCAGATTTTCTGTGATAACTGCAAAAAATTTTAATTATGAAATACATGCATACTTGTTCAGTCATATAATATCTGCAGTGGTGTCCCAGGTGAGAGCAGCTGCTGATGTTTCCATGTCAAATTATCCCTGACAAGCAGGAGTCAGTGATATATTGCATCCTCATGTCAGAATTTCCATGATGGAGCCGTATTGCCAGGCACTGCTGTTCCTCCTGACAGGCTGTTCTGACATGGTGACGCTACCAGCTTTTGAAATTAATTTTCTCAAGCTAATGAAAATGTTGGTTGCCTTTAATTTACATTTTTTCTTTTAATGTTCTGGTTTTGGGGCATAGACACACAGTTTGGTATCATGTTTGGTATCACCAAAGCTGTAGTCAGCAGTGAAGTTTATAGCATTAAAATCCACTTGAGTTCTGTTTTCAGTTGCTAGAACTCATTACAGTTTCATAGAGCAGAGTTTTAATTCTTTATGAGGAATAGAATTTGCCTTTAAAGGTCCAAATACTGGAATTTGTACTTTAACAGGGTTTGTACATACTTGTTCACTTTCAGTTGCACAAAACCCGTATGTTATTAGGTGTATATGAAATGATATATTAGTAGAAATTAGGAATATTAAAGCTCACTTGCACAGAATCGAGAAAATACAGTTGATTAAATTTGATTTCCGTTTGTTTTATTATATACAGAAAGTGCTGCAAACTAGGAAGTGTACTCAGTTAATACTGGTTACATTAAATTTGTAGCCAACTTATCTTTTTTACCCACAGGCCAGGTAAATGTCATTGTTTGGACAGCACAGGTTCCCTCTTGTGGTTAACTTAACTTATGAAATGGCTTTTATTTTCCAGCACAGTGATATTCTGAGTTATATTTCATTTAAAGTATTACTAGCGATAAAGGTAAATGTGAAGCATCTCAGGAGGAAGCAAAGGTGCTAGAGGAAGCAAAGAAATGAGGAAATCCTGAAGATTTTGGAAGGCTTCTCATTTCTTTTTCCTATTGTTTTAGTTAATCATGTGTTTCTCCTTTTTATCACACTCTCCAGTTTAAAAATCCCACAAAAACAAACTCTCAGTGAAATAAGCCCAAACCTCCTCAGTATGGCAGAGATCATTGACATATGCAAGTAGGAACTAAAAAAATTAAAATGGGAACCTTTTTCAAAGCATTTTGAAAAAAAATACTAAAAGGCATTTAACTGCTGACATATAGTAGGTTATAAGAGAATTTATTTAATTTAGTTTGGCTCAGCTGATTGTTTACTTGACTGGATATAGGTTGAAAAAAACGAAATGTAATTCAGTAGGGTATGGTCGTTCTGGTTTTAAATGTTGTCATATGGTCATTTGCACATTTAAAAATTGATACAAAATATTAGTTTTAGTAGAACAGGTAATTCTTTCACAGCAAGTCCATTATTGCACGCATCATAACTAGAGCTTCCCTTTGGATATGTGAAGCAGTGGCTGAAATGTTTGTTACTGTGCTTGGCACAGTGCATTTAATTTGTTTGATAATGAGTAGTATTAATCATTCGTGGTGGCAAGGTGGTGTCTCTTAGGTCTTGGGATGAAAAGTATTTGCCAGGAATTTGACCTTTCTTTCTCCTCAAGGAATCAGCAAATACAGAGAGCTCCCAATTCTAGTTCCACAGGGTTTATTTTCAAGAGTTCATGTAAAACATCCATGTCGCCGAAGAGCTTTTCCTAATTAAGAAGAATGGCCATAAAATTCCATGGCTATTTAAATTTACCATTTGTGACTCAAACTGAAATATTAATAAGGGTGCAGATGTAGGTACAAAAAAGAATGTAGACATTATTAATGCGTAGAGCTGTTCCAGCTTGTGGAAACAAAATAAAAAATAAACAAAAAATACCCCATGAGATTCATCATTTACTGGGAATTCCCATTAGGTTTCTTGTGCATTAGAGAAACTGATTAGCATGCAAATTGTCTGGAAGGTATTGATTCAGATACTGAGATAGGACAATCTGAGTCCTATATATCAAAAGTGGGGTTTCTAAAACAATTCACAGTAAAAAGATGAAAACAAAGTGAAAAGGGGATTGTGATCTGGCTTTTAAGATTTAGCAGAATTGCTCTGTTGTGGGCTCTTAAGAACCATACAAACATGAATTTCCTATGCAGTATATGGAATATCTACATTTTACCTTACATTTCACCTTTCTTTTTGTA
Source organism: Lichenostomus cassidix (assembly GCF_008360975.1). Lineage (NCBI taxonomy): Eukaryota > Metazoa > Chordata > Aves > Passeriformes > Meliphagidae > Lichenostomus > Lichenostomus cassidix. The sequence goes on from NC_139511.1 coordinate 7,386,377, forward strand.
AGCTTTCCGTCATTTTGCTTTCAAAGGAAGCAGGAACAGGCCTTTGGAAAGAAAAGGCTATAATTAAGTTACTTTATCTGTATCATATTTCTTTATATTCTTTGGTTGGAAGCTAACCTGAATAAATACTGTAAGGTTATCCCAGTATGGTAACACTTCTTAAACAGATGGAAAATTACTAATTGCAGGATGTGAAGTTTGCTTTGAGGAATCATTGTATTTAGCCTTTTAAATTTTTTTTCCATGGGATGCTATGCTTCTAAACTGGTATTGTATGGCAAAATCTTTTTTATTCGTGGTTGCAGGGATGGAAAGAGGGAAAATGGCAGAGATCACAGAACAAAGTGTCTGGAGCTGGCCACAGAAAGCAGGAGGCACAGTTCCTAGAAAGTGGAGAAATAAAGACATCTTCTTACTTTACCACTCGCTTTCCATGCTGCCCTAAAAATTAATATTCCTTACTGTTGGTGAAGCTTCACACGATGCTTCATGACACTTGAGACTTAAGGCCAGGTCCAGAACTGCTGTATTTCCATGAATAAGTAAAAGCAATGAGCTGATCAAATGGGTCAGTGGTGTGCACAATGCCCTGCTTTGTGCAGCTCCTGGGTTTAGGAGCGACCTTGGGGTTTTGCTTCCTCAGGCAAACTGGGGTCTGTAAGCATTACAAAGCCTCCCTGGAGAAGCTGGCATTTTTCAGGGACCTTTCACCTCCCCCATTGCCTGATTATTCAGCCTCAGAGGAGGATGCCTATCTTTCCAGCCCCAGGGTGAATGCAGGGTTTGCAGCTGCTCTTTGGTGAGCAGGAGGCTTTCTGGGAGCAGAAATCAGTTCAGCAGTGAGGGGTGAAAAAGGCTGTTAAATGCCACCGCATTTACTGCGTCAGGGAGTTAAAAGCAGCATGTAATAAGGAGATGTAATAAGGGGAAGTAAATGCAAGAAGAGAGAAGGATAGATAGAAGTGAAAATCAGAGAAAAATAAATGCATTATAGTAAACAGAAACACAAAGAGCCTTAAAAAGCTGTGAACATGGAGAACAAATGGACTGTAAGGCGCTTGTGGCTGTAACTGCTGCCATCATGAGAACCTGATGATTTGAGAGGGATTTGTCAAGGATGGGAGTCATCCTGCCTGGAAAGCCTTGGAGCTGAAGGAGGTTATGGATTAGTTAATTTTTGTCCTTCACTTTGCTTAGCTCCTTGTAGGGAAACACAAATGCTAAGGTTGTTTTTCACCCTTTGGTCTTTCTCTGGTGTTTGCAAACCAGTCAGCTAGTATCTCCTAGTACTTCTGCTCCTCTAAAATCTAAAGAAATACCCCAAAACATTACCATCCCAAAATACTCTGCCTTTACATCAGCTGTATGGTGTTTACTTGCAATATAGATGTCTCTGAACATTATTCCTAGGCTGAAGTCTGGAAATAAGCCAAACATGGTAATGGTGAAGTAAGAAAACAGTCAAACTGTTGGTGGTAGAGGGCAGTTAGGAATTATTTCTGATACACCTCTGTTCCTGAGCAAGGGAGACCCCATTTAGAGGTGTGAAAATGCAGATCTCTGCTGTCCTCCTTGATCTCCATCTGAATTTGGGTTATATCCCTCCTAAAGCATCTTTGAAAATTATAGGCCTTTTTGTTTAAGGAAGATCAGGCTGTATGACCTGATGATGTAAGACTTGATATTTGAGAAACTGTGGGAGCATTTATGCATGCTGGATGTATCTAAAAGCTGCATCCCATACATGGTGTGGAGCAGTCTAGCTGATGACAGTAAAAAGCTGATGACTCCATGCAAATGTAGTCCCTGCCACTGTGTAAAATCTTTACTTAGTCTATTACTTTGAATGGGTTTGGGTGAATTCTAGGTGCAGCTTTAACGACAGTGGTGATTTTGCACCAAGCTTGGAATAGAAAAGGAAAAGAAAAGTAAAAGTAAAGGGGTTACTGTTAGAAATACACATTCTGTAATTCAGTGGAAAATGAGGGACATGCCACTCAGGGTTGCTTTACTATACATCTCTATGTCTGCAACAGGGAAATTACCACTTTTGGTAAGTGCTTTGCATGTGAATTACATACTTTCTAGAATATTTAGGTGCATAATTAGGCACAGTTGCTGGTTTGATTAGTTTATTGGTGGGTTTTTATGTACTGGACACCAAGAGTAAACAAATTGAGCAGAAACCCTTCTTGAAGATGGCCAGAAAGAGAGGCTGCACTGTGAGTGCAGTGGAGCCACAGGTCTTTACTGGTGTTCACTGGGAATGGTCAGGGGTTACTGGTGTGTCACCTGGTGTGGTCTGTCCCTCCCGCTATGAAGGGCTCTGTGGGCCATGGGACGTTACTGAAGGCCTTTCTCAGAAGTGTTGTTCCGAAACATGTTGTCCTTAGAGGGGTAAGTGGTGGCAGCGATTGGGCACTGATTTGGCTTAGGGAATTCTGCTGTTGTTTCTATTTTGTGTACACTCTTGCTGAGGGCTGGTGGGACTGGAATTGTGATTGAGAGACTGTCATTCAAGAAATGACTTTTCAGTTGAAATAAAGCAATGAAGTTTAATGCATTTTTTGAGATAACAAACCTTAAAACTGCAGTCACTGGTGGATTACATTTACCATAATTTCTGTGCAGGGTCTGTGCTGTTAAAAGTTATTTGAACAGCAACATGTCAGATGATGGTTTTCACAGCTCAGGCTTGTTGTCTTTGATGATATTTATAGGAGAAGCCCAGATGTACAAGCTAAAGAAGAACTGTGGAAACATATTCAGTAAGTATGGTCCCGGTAGGGTCTGAGAGATTCTTGGTTTCCCTTCAGTGTAGTTATTCAAATCTCGTCTATTGTGGCATTACACTGATTTAGTTACAGTACATTGTGTATATATTAATGACCTGCTGTGGGTAGAAGATACTGCAGGTCACTGAGTGCACTTAATAAAGATGACCATTGTATATAAATGAATTATTAAAGAACAATACGTAGTCTTAGAGATTTATTCCTTTGTGGCTTCCAAAATGCCCTTGTTTCTAATACTGACACCCCATTTTAGGATGACACCCCATTACCCCTTAGTAAGACATTTAGCAATTCCAAAGCATATTCACTGTTTAGCATATGTAATGTTCATTATATTGTGAAGCAACAAGATCAGATTTGCAGGGAGGTGAGAGGAAGGTGGAACAGGATGTGACATGCAGTTGAAGCAATCAAGGTGAAGTTACATTTATTTCAAAATAGGTTTCCTCTTTTGATGTCAATATAGCTTCAGGGCTGACAACAGCTTGTTTTAGTAAATCTTTTCAGCCCAGTATAATAAAAATAGGAACATTTTTGCACTTCACAGTTACTGTTACATTTTTTACTTTTTCTAATCCTTTTTAGGAAGGAGCTTGTGGATCCATCTGGCCTATCCGAGGAGCAATTGAAAGAAATTCCATACACTAAAGTAGAGTGAGTTTATGTCAGAGTTTTTCTTTGTGAATATAAAAGCCTGCTTTTGTTACTTTACTGTGAACTCTGTCATACTGAAATAGGAGTGGGTTTAAACATAATCTCTAAACTCTGATCTATTCCAAATATTGACCTAGGATGGGTTGGATGAGGATACTTAATAATCTGAAAATCTAATATTTTTTCTTTTCAAAATATGCAAAAAAAAAATCATCTCTCCCTATCTCTCCCCCACACTTGTGAATTTGTCTGAATGTTCTGTGTCCCTACGCTAGCCATGAATCTTTTTTATATTACAAACTACAGAACCGGAGAGAAGTGAATGCAAACAAGAAAATCCATTTTTTCCTAACCTTTTGCTGTGTTTTAAATGCTCTGATCATCCAAGGCACTCTTTGACCTCTGCAATACCGTCCCTGGCTTGTCATGGGCAGCTGTCAGGGCATAGCTCTTTTCTTTAGAACCAATAGCTATTTCACTGCTATAATTGCCCATTTGGGATTCCACATGTCAGTGCAGGCAGCTGAATGTGGCACAAATGGGATCCTGGGTTGCATTATAATGCTTCCACAACACCACTAGGCAGAAAAGGCTGATGTTAAGGATGTATAAATTCATGCATTCTTGATTAAAATTTCATTCTCAAACCTGGGCAGGTGAGTTTGTGACCTTTACTCTCCTAAAGAATTGAATTCCAAGCACAGACTTTTAAAAAAAAAAGCATGAGCCCTTTAAATTCAGCCAGTGCAAGAAGCCATCTGTTACACTTTAGTTAGAAATGGGAGGACGTCTCTGTCTGTAGTTGAATTTATGTTTTGTGCCAAAGATCTGGTTTACCAACCCACTGTTGTGAATTCTGTGTCTCCCTTAGGACTCAAGGTGACCCGATCCGCATCCGGCACTCGCATTCCCCTCGCAGCTACCGGCAGTACCGGCGCTCCCAGTGCTCCGATGGGGAGAGATCTGTTCTGTCTGAAGTGAAGTATGTGGACCTAGTTATTAGCACTGGGCTAGTCTTGTGCAGCCCAAAAGTTGTTTAGAGATCATCATGATAAGAAGCAGCTTGAACGTGGCTTGTTGGTGGCACAGAGTTCAGGCAATCCTCTACAGAGTGTGTGTTCAGAGCTAGAAATTAATGAAACAACTCCAAAACCAATTATGGTCTGTTCTGGGCCGCAGTGGCTTTCTTGATCCAGTTGGAAGGAGGAAAAACTGAAAAGGCTGAAATAAATCTGTCTTGGTCTTTAGTGGTAGGTCATGAAATTGCCTAGGGGATGAGAATTCCTGAGTTGCTTTCCAAATACCTTCATCCTTGATAGAATTAAGATGCTGTCTGTATTAACTCTGTAATTTGTTTCATGGGAACTCTAGTACAACCTTCTTCATGAGTGGGTGGATCAGTCTTTCCTAGAAGACTGAAGAGTACTTACGAGTGGAAAAGGTGACAGCACATTCTCAATTGTAGCAAGGCCTTAACAACATGAAAAGCAGTCCGCACCTGGAAGGCTAGTTTTATCTGGATAGCACCCGGAAGGAGGTGTGGCACCACCACTTCAGGGGAGACTTGTCTTTGCTGTGAGGGTGGTGAGGCCCTGGCACAGGTTGCCCAGAGAAGCTGTGGCTGCCCCATCCCTGGAGGTGTTCAAGGCCAGGTTGGATGGACTGGGATAGTGGAAGGCGTCCCTGCCCATGGCAGGAGGCAGAACTGGATGATCTTAAATGTCCTTTCCAAACCAAACCATTTTGTGATTCAATGATGTCGAATCAATTTCGGCTGCTTCTGAATAACAGGAGCAGACAGGGATGGGATGGGCTATGCCCTGAAGGTGCCCACTGAGGATCAGCATGACATCTTTCAGATGTCTAAAGTCAGGTGATAAAAACCTTTCAGATCTGCAGGGCTCTCTGTGTCAGTTTCATTGTTCTTCCTCTGCACAGTTACAGTTTACTTCATTAAAGCAATACCCATTTTGTGATCTTACAATTCTAGTGTCAAAACTGATCTGGTCCCTCCACTGCCTGTCACACGATCTTCAGATGGGAAAGGTCCCAGCATCCAGTTGATTCAACAGGTTAGCGATTGTACTTCCTTTGCAATTTTCCTTTTTATTTGAGGGAGAAGTAGGGCTCTAGTGCTTTATTTAAGACAGTCTTTGTTTTTCAGTGAAAAGTAAAGATGACATTTTTCAGCAGCAGTGTGAATTGAATTTTTGTATTTTACTTAGACTTACACTTTATTTGTACTTCAAATACATATAGCTCTGTAGCATATACCCCTGTGAAAACCCTCTGCTTCTGCTGCTGGAGAACTCATTCCTAGTTTGACGCATCCTTAAGATGCATCCCTGCTCCTCACAGAAGGAAAAGTGACTTTCACAACTTCTTAAAATATGCAGATGTGGTTGTGACATGGCTGTAATGACATCATTTATTCACCCTTTTAGAGGTTGACTTAAGAGTTTTGTTGCTCGGGCTTGAGACATTGCTTATTTTCTTTTCCTTTGCCTCCCCAACCCTGAATATTATTTTATGCTATTGACATCTAAAAAAGAGAGAACTTGTCTTTTCTTAGTCTAACTTAATCAGTGTCTTTCATAATATACTACCGTATCTCTCAATTTTGATAGTGTTATTGAACTCTCAGTTTTGATAGTGTGATTGAACTCCAAATGTGAGAAGCAGATTCTGTTCAAAAACACTCTGCAGGTCTTTTGTACAAGCACACAAAAAGAGAAACAAAACATGGAAGGGAGAATTCCAGATACCTACCTTGCCATACAATTAATGTTAAAATGTTCAGTGTCTACAAACACCTTTTTCCCCTCTGCCCCAGGCTCCCTCTTAACAGTGGCCATTAGTTCCTTGTGAGTGTTTGCTTGCAGTGTTTTGCTAATATCAAATAATTAATCATGGAATTTCCTCAATAGGCAATAGCACAAAGGGCCAGCAGGTGGCAGGCAGAGAGGGGAAAAAAAGTTCTGTTTGATCAAATAAATACAGAGACTTTAATATTCCTGGTGTGTGTATATATAAGTATATATAAAGTGCTATACTCATAGCCTAAGGCTTTCATACCAACAGTTAGCAAAATACAATGTTTAAATTTGCTGTATCTTTTCAACAAAATTTTACATTTTTTCTCTTCAGAAACAGAACGGATCTAAAGATAGCTTAATAGAAGAAACATCTCTGTTATCCAGTAATAATGGAAAACCCACCACTAAGGTCATGAAAACTGTACAGGTGTCACACTTCAAGGTGGACACTTGACTGATGAATTCATAATGGTGAATGGATTTTGGTCTTTGGAAAGTGAGAGTTAGTTTATGTGTGCAAGGGAAGGAACTGAAGTCAACGTGGTAGTCATTTCTTCAGGACACCTGGAAGTGCAGCCTGCTTGCTGGGAACTCCAAACAATGCTTTTATCACCAACACCATTCTAGTGGTGTGACTGATTGAGGACAAGCTGCCTAATAGACAACCAAAAAGAAAAGTCTTGCAAAATCGAAAGATCAGCAATTACATTTCCAAAAATGAACAACAACAACAACAAATTGCTGCAACAAAACAGGCTTCTTGGCCTGCTCTCTAACTGAATGGCCTTGTTCCAAAAAGTGACTGTTAACTGACATGATCAGGACTAGATGCTTCAAGATATGTAAAACAGTCATATTTTGGTCAATTGTGCAATACAGTGTGATATGGGGAAATTATCTTCACAATGTTATATGGGGATCAACTTATGTCCTGAGACATAAGGACAGATAGCTCTTACAAGGTTTATTTTAGTCTAGCACAGTAACAGATGCTCATGTTGTTAATACAAATTTTGACTCAACCCATTTCAGCTCAAAAACAATAGACTCTGTAACACGCTGTAGCAGTGAGTTCCACAGGTGATACAGATTTGCTTTCCTTTGGGCAGGCTTAAGCATTCTAAATTTTGAATGTCTTTTTGTGTAGAGGGACTGTTTAAATGAACATTCCATACCAGAGAAATGCATTTACCAATTTCTGGTAAAGCACACTGGAAACCGGGGAATATAAACTGACCCACTGTATTAAGACTGCTTAGCAAGGCACTTCAGTGCTGATTAAATGAAACTTGTGGAGTGGTATTTAAGACAGCTAGCAAATAGCTTTTTTTTTTTTTTACTAGATTAGCAAAATCTGCCTAAATTTCTTTTCATATTAAATAATCTGACACTTTTCTCTGAGCCATTTCTACTATGTTAAAATGAGAAAGGCAGTATTTTGGGTGTGATAACTATAATTTTTTTTCTATTGTCATGGTAGGAATACTAAGTTTTCCTGATACTGCACATTGAGTAGGTTATTTACTAATACATATCTGAAGTGATGTCTGGCTCTTCTCTTGTCCTGTCACTTCATACAAATACCTGAAAATCATTTCTCTGCCTCCCATTTGTCCGCAGTCAGCACATGGATGAGCCTTCAGATGTTGCTGACTTAGTAGGGAGTTTAGCAAAGTCCTTTGTGTTGTGAAAGTAATTTTTGCTAAGTGTAATTGTCAAACTCAATATTGAATTTGTCAAACAGCATTGTAAAAAGGTGTAGCAGCTCACGTGCCTTTCCTCATCTGTCCTCCCTACACTCAACCCCCATGACCCACAGAGATTTGCAGTGATCTTGTGTCTTCCAGTTCCAGCAACACCAGGGACCTGCAGACCTGTCAGAAAATCAACACTGCTTGAGAACTGGAGTTAGCATAAGGTGTCTAAGTCACACTTTACAAGGGGCATGGGTTTACTAGTACACATTTTAATTGGCTAAACTGGTAAGTGATACCTACATTTTGTTTAATTTTCCACTTCATTTTTTGATTCTTTGTTGTTTCATGGTCTGAGGTGGTCAGGTGTGTGTTGCTAGCCAGGGTGACAGCTGTACAGCTTGTATGTTCCTATCACAGTATGGATTGGTCTGCAGGTCAGGAAATGCTGCATCCCGCCAGGGAAGGCAAATTCACTTTAATAAATACTTTTCTTTGGTCATCTACTTGGGACAGCTCTGCTTCTACAGGCTCAGTGAGCAAATATATGGGAAGAAGAGAGTTAGAACTCAACTATAGTAAAAATTCCATTTTCATGGTGGTTCTTCAGCATTTTTAAAATTTACTATGGATTTATTTCTAGAACATTGTTTGGCTTGGGTTAAAGTATTTGCTCAGTTTTGTAAGTTTGTTAAATGGTTTCACTTTCATTGCTCCAACTTAAGGTGATCCTTTAGTATCTGTTTATGACCTTGTGTAGTATTGTCACAAACAACAGTTAAATAAAGCCCAAACAAAACCAAACAAAAACCCCAAAAACCAACCAAACAAAAAAACCCCAAACCACAAAAACCCAAACCATAATAAAAACCCCTGACCATCCCCTAGAAAAAACATGACTATGGCTTAATTGAGAGCATCACAATCTTTTGGAAAACTACTGAAGTATGACAAACTACATAAGAACTACTTACTGCTAGAGTGTCTGCAATGAAAGCCACTCCTCGTTTCTCTGAGGTGTTCCAACTTGGAAAATTACGCACTTGCTTGTAACTTGCTGCTTTCTAAATCATTACCATTAATCTGCTATCCTTACCCAGGCACAGGGAAGTAGCACATTGTCTTGGTTTGAAAACAAACCAGTGGAAGATTACAAGTCAAGATTGAAATTAAAAATAAGTGAAATAATACAAGGAAAAGTACTGACAAAGTCAGATACAACCTAACACCCTGTTAGGGTGGTAGTAGCAGTTCAGCTGAAGTAGTCCAGTTGAAGTGGTGATCCTGTGAAGGTCTAGTCTCCAGCTGAAGATCTAGTGGTAGTTCTCGTCCTCTGGGAACCCAGTAGACAGGGCTAGCTCAGGCAGTTTCAAGGTCAGGTTATATCCAGGTGGGAACACCTGGCTCCTCTCTCCTGGGCAGAGCATCTCACAATGGGATGAGATAAGTCCATGAGTCACATGGTGGGTCCCTGATGGCCCATTGCCTGTCATGCAGGGCGGGTCATTAGCAGCTGGTAACAGCTAACGGATGGCCCATTGCCTGTTATCCTAGCAGCTGGTAACAGCTAACGGATGGCTCATTGCCTGTCATCTGGAGTGGGTGATAGCAGCTAATGGCCCACAGCTGGTGGTAATAGAATACTTAACTACATCAATATCGCAACTTAGGACATTATCTACCCCTTATTCTATTACCAACTACATAGTTTTCACTTAAGATAAGGTCTCCTTGTGGGACACAACGGGTTTCTCCATCTGCCTGCATCACCCACTAAGTATAACCAGGTCCTTGGGCAAAAACCACTCTACGGATGGGTTTGCCTTTGCCTGAGGTGGGACTAATTTAAACAGTCTTTTTTAAAAAACCTCTTACGTGTACCACAGGGACTTTATCTCCATTTACTGTGTGCAAAGGTTTGGACTCGGCAGGACTGGCTCGATTGATAGAACTCTTTGTGTTAACCATCTAGGTGGCCTTTGCTAAGTTCAGTTCTCAATTTTTGAAGGTTCCCTCGCTAAGTGCTTTCAAAGTTGTCTTAAGTAGTCTGTTGCACCGTTCAACTTTCCCGGCAGCTGGTGCATGATAGGGGATGTGGTATATCTATTCAATTCTGTGTTCTCTAGCCTAGGTGCTTATGAGGCCATTCTTGAAATGGGTTTCATTGTCAGATTTGATTCTCTCAGGGGTACCATGTTTCTACAGGACTTGCTTTTCTAGACTTAAGATGGTGTTCTGGGCAGTAGCATGAGGCACAGGGTAGGTCTCTAACCATCCTGTGGTTGCTTTCACCATGGTTAACACGTAGCGCTTTCCTTGGCGGGTTTGGGGAAGTGTGATGTAGTCAACTTGCCATACTTCTCCATACCTGTACTTTGACTATCGTCTACTATAGTACAGAGGTTTCACCCGCTTGGCCTGTTTGATTGTAGCACAAGTTTCACAGCTGTGGATGACCTGTGAGATGTTGTCTATGGTCAAGTCTACCCCTCGGTCACGAGCCCACTTGTATGTTGCATTTCTCTCTTGATGACCAGAGGCATCATGGGCTCAACGAGCTAGAAATAATTCTCCTTTGTGCTGCCAGTCCAGATCTACCTGTGACACTTCCACCTTGGCAGCTCGGTCCACCTGCTTGTTGTTACGATGCTCTTCATTAGCCCGACTCTTAGGTACATGTGCATCCACGTGTCGAACTTTTACGGTCAGCTTTTCTGCCCGGGCGGCGGTGTCTTGTCAAATCTCAGTGGCCCAGATGGGTTTTCTTCTGCGCTGCCAGTTAGCTTTTCTCCAGCGATTTAACCATCCCCATAGCGCGTTGGTTACTATCCAGGAGTCAGTGTAGAGATAGAGCTTTGGCTATTTCTCTCGTTCGGCAATATTTAAAGCCAGTTGGATGGCTTTAAGCTCTGCGACCTGACTCGATCCACCTTGTCTCTCGGTAGCTTGTACAGCTCGTTGTGTGGGGCTCTATACTGCAGCTTTTCATTTCTGATCTGCGCCTACAATTCGGCAGGAACCATCGGTGAAGAGGGCATAGCGTCTTTTACTCTCCGGCAGCTCGTTATACGGGGGTGCTTCCTCGGCACGTGCTACTTTCTCTTCTGCTTCTTCTGAAGATAATTTAAAAGTCTCATCTTCAGGCCAGTTTGTTATGATTTTTAGAATCTCAGGGCGATTCGGGTTTCCAATACGGGCGCGCTGTGTGATGAGGGCAATTCATTTGCTCCACGTGGCATCAGTGGCATGGTGGGTAGAGGGAACCCTTCCCTTGAACATCCACCCCAGCACTGGCAGTCGGGGTGCAAGGAGAAGTTGTGTTTCTGTGCCAATCACCTCTGAGGCGGCTTGGACTCTTTCGTAAGCTGCTAAGATTTCTTTCTCGGTGGGAGTGTAGTTGACTTCAGACCCTCTGTAACTTCGACTCTAGAATCTCAGTGGTTGACCTCGGGTCTCACCAGGCACCTTCTGCCAAAGGCTCCAGGACAGACCATGGCTCCCGGCTGCAGAGTAAAGCACATTCTTTACCTTTGGTCTTGTCCTGACTGGGCCAAGGGCTACCGCATGAGCGATCTCCTGTTTGATCTGGGTGAAGGCTTGCTGCTGTTCAGGGCCCCAGTGGAAATCATTCTTTTTGCGGGTTATGAGGTAGAGAGGACTTACGATCTGGCTATACTCAGGGATGTGCATTCTCCAAAAGCCTATGGCGCCTAGGAAAGCTTGCGTCTCTTTCTTGTTGGTTGGTGGAGACATCGCGATGATTTTATTGATGACCTCAGAAGGAATCTGACGTCGTCCGTCTTGCCACTTTACTCTCAGGAACTGGATTTCTCGGGCAGGTCTCTTGACTTTACTCTTTTTGATGGCAAAACCGGCTTCCAGGAGAATTCTGATGATTTTCTCTCCTTTCCCAAATACTTCCGTTGCTGTGTCCCCCCACACAATGATGTCATCAATATATTGCAGATGTTCTGGAGCCTCACCCTTTTCTAGTGCAGCCTGGATCAGTCCATGGCAGATGGTGGGACTGTGCTTCCACCCCTGGGGCAGTCGGTTCCACGTGTACTGCACACCTCTCCAGGTGAAAGCAAACTGAGGCCTGCACTCTGCTGCCAGAGGAATGGAGAAAAAGGCATTGGCAATGTCGATGGTCGCATACCACTTTGCTGCCTTGGATTCTAGCTCGTACTGAAGTTTCAACATGTCTGGTACAGCAGCACTCAGTGGTGGTGTGACTTCATTCAGGCCACGGTAATCCACCGTCAGTCTCTATTCTTCACTGGACTTACGCACCGGCTATATAGGGCTGTTAAAGGGTGAGTGAGCCTTGCTGACTACTTTTTGGCTCTCTAGATCCCGAATCATCTTATGGATGGGGGCTACAGAGTCTCTGTTAGTGCGGTATTGCCGGCGATGCACTGTTGCTGTAGCAATTGGTACCCGCTGTTCTTCAATTCTCAGTAGTCTTACAGCAGATGGGTTATCTGAGAGACCGGGCAGGGTATTCAGTTGTCTTATGTCTTTCGTCTCTACGGCTGCTATCTCAAAAGCCCAGCGATGTCCCTTTGGGTCCTTGAAATATCCACTCTTGAGATAATTTATGCCGAGGATGCATGGGGCGTCTGGACCAGTCACAATGGGGTGTTTCTGCCACTCATTCTCAGTTAAACTCACTTCAGCTTCCAGTACAGTCAGCTGCTGGGATCTTCTTGTCACTCCAGAAATAGAAATGGATTCGGTCTTCACATACCTCGATGGCATCAGGGTGCACTGAGCGCCGGTGTCAACCAAAGCCGTGTATCTTTGTGGGTCAGACGTGCCAGGCCATCGGATCCACACAGTCCAATAGATCCGATTATCCCTTTTCTCTACTTGGCTAGAGGCAGGGCTCCTCTAATCCTGTTTTTGGTGCACGATGTTCTTCTCCTGTAAATGTGTTCCTGAGGTTCCTTCAAGA